>NC_133110.1:33930938-34567560 GCF_022965805.1 Primulina eburnea
TTCTTTTTGCTGCAGAATCTACACTCCCTGTTCATTTATGTCTGTATTACTTATTGTGAATTAGATAATTATGTTACAATTCGGTCAATGATCCGATAAATCCAGGAAGTCAGGAAGGGGAAAGTATTTGCTTATTCCATTTTTTTGCAACTACGTATATAATATTCATCAATTCTTGTGTATTACGTATATAATATTATATTAATTAAAATATGTTATATACCATAATATTACTGTAATATTATTTAATCCTTGTTTGTATTACTTTTTCATTTATGATATTGTGAATTAGATAATGTATTGTTTTTTTATGTTTTATTTTTTGAATATAGAATGTATTCGAAGTTAGCTCCTAAACGAGGATTATCAAATCCAAGTCAATTACCTAGATATACGATTGAGACTGTTGAACTGGATTAGTTGATGATGGGAATAATAAGGCGGATTGGACTGATCAGAATACCGAAATATTTTTTAAAATTTGTGAGGAAGAAATTGAATCCGGCAATAAGCCTACCAAACATTTAACCAAAACGGGGTACACAAATTTAGTTTCAAAATTTCATGAGAGAACGAGACTTTCTTTGAATAAAAAACAATTCAAAAATAAATGGGATTCTATGAAAAAATATTTTGCACTGTGGGCACAACTTATTGGAATAATGAGACTGGCCTTGGTTGGGATCATAACGAGATGACCGTGCAAGCTGATAATAGTTGGTGGGAGGATAAGATTAAGGTATATAATTTATATACTACATTTTAAATTTTTAATCAATTATTTTTATTTATTTTTTGTTACGTTGCAAATTACAGGAAAATCTCGAGTATGCAAAGTTTAGATTGAGGGGACCCAATAATTTAGATTTATTGGAAAATATATTTAAAGGTTCCATAGCAACTGGCTATGCTGCAATAGCACCATCAGAGGATCAACCAATTCATAATAATTTCAAAGATGATACAAATGATTGGGATGTTCAGTTAGATGGAGAGTTTCAAAGTGATGTTTATATTAATGTTGAAAGCCAAGAATTTATGGAAAACTCAACAATGGGAGCTGACAACTCTATGCAGCAAAGGAAGAGAAAAAGAAGGGAGAGTGGGGAAAAAAGAGGTCCCATTGCCACTAGGTTAGCCGATCAACTTGATCATGTCCTTTAAGAATTTGAGACTCAAAATTCTATACACGAAACACCAAAAGATGATCCATGTAGCATTGAAAATTGTCTGGAGGTACTTCGTAGTTTGCCTGGTATGGTGGTTGGCAGTGAGCAATTCTTCATAGTTACTAGAGTTTTGGGTAAAAAGCATAATAGGCAAACATTTATCGGATTGAAGGACTCGGAACTGCAGCTTGGTTGGGCAAAGACATTCACTAAAGATGATTTGAAGCGTTGTTAACATGAGTTATGTTTTTAGGAAAAATACTTGAATAATGCATTTGTTTTTTTTTTTTCTTTTATTGATTGATGAGTCAACTTTACTAAGTAGTATGTTTAAATTTTTAATGCAATAATCTAAAACTTTCAATGTTTATTGTTTTTTTTATATATTTATCTTTATTCATATATTTTCACATGATGTCTGCGAGTTCAAGCTCCACTATATCAGATAACTCTGATGCATCAAGTGATTCCGACATTTCCGTTGATTCTATTAGAAAAACACATGTCTCTAAGAAAAGAATGGTTTTGTTATCCTTGTGTGGTGTTACGAATTATGTTTTGAAATATATTGTTAAAGAAAAATGTAGGACATCGTGGTTATCAGGGTCTCAATGGGTGGCAGAGATATTGAATGGTAATGAGACACGATGCTTTGAAATGTTTAGAATGAGGCAACATGTTTTTTATAAACTATGTGACGATCTACTCCAAAAATATAGCTTACAGCCAACAAAAGGAGTTGATATCTATGAAAAGGTGGGATTATTTTTGTACATGATGGGTCAACCTGCTTCAGTTAGAAATGTTCAAGAGCGTTTTCAACACTCGGGGGAAACTGTTTCAAGACAGTTTCACAGCGTTTTAGAGTCCATATGGAAGTTGTCGAGAGATATCATCAAACCTATCGATCTTAATTTTACAGATGTCCCTGAATATATTAAGAATGAAAAAAGATAGTGGCCTTATTTTAAAGATTGTATAGGGGCTATTGATGGCACACATATATGCATTTGTGTTCCGCCTAGCAAGCAAATAGATTTCATTGGAAGAAAAGGGTATACTTCAACAAATGTTATGGCTATATGCGACTTCGACATGTGCTTTACTTTTGTATGGGCTGGTTGGGAAGGTTCTGCTCATGATTCTAAAATTTTTAAAGAGGCTATGCGCAGAGAGATATTGCATTTTCCACTCCCACCTGAAGGTTTGATATTAATATATCTTATATTTTTTTTAAAATAATTGTTAGATAAATGTTTACACTTTAACTCTTATTTTTTGCAGGTAAATATTATTTAGTTGATGCAGGTTATCCTACTTTCAAAGGCTTTATGGGACCGTATAAAGATACTAGATATCATTTACCTCAATTTCGATTGGCTCCAAAGTTCAGATCAAAAAATTAAGTATTTAATTATCATCATTCCAGTTTAAGGACGGTTATTGAAAGAACATTTGGAGTGTGCAAAGCACGATGGAAGGTATTACAAAATATGCCCACATTTTGTCTAGATACTCAATTTAAAATTATAGTGGCATGTTTTGTTTTACACAATTTCATAAGGCGATACGATGCGGCTGGATATATTCTTGAACAACTCGAAAATATTGATGATTTACAAGAAATCGAGCAAGATGGTGAAAATGTTTATGTCCATGACAGAGGTACGAGATGGCAAGAGCCAACACAAGAAAATATTACGGAAATGAAAGAATTGAGAGATGACATAAGAAATTCACTGTCAATAAAATTTCGACATTGAACTATTAGTTTTTATTTAAATAAATTAAAGTAGAATGTAAACATTAACCATTTTTATTAACAATTGTTTTTATGGTTTTTAAGATTTCAATATTTTATTGTTTTGGTATGATTTAATTATTTATATTTATACATCACACTTGTTTAGAAATCCGTTATAAAATATATATATAAATTAATGAGTTAAAAAAGCACTTTAATGATATGTATCCAAACACATTTATTAAGTCAAAAAGTGTTTTTTATCTATTCATCCAAACACAATATTAACACAACTTTTACTTAAAAAAACACTTTTAAAAGCCAACTTAAAAAATCACTTTTTTAATCAAAAAATTTTTGATACCAACCGGGCTCTATATCTGAAATCTTAATGAGAGTATCTCTCTCGATGTAACATAGTATTTAAATGACGTCTCGTGATTTGCAAGACAATTCTTATGTAATTAGAACTAAACTTTATATTAATTTACTACATAATAATAGTGTTATAACCCTAGTTGCTAAGCAAGCAAATTATGATCAGTTGCGTGTGTGTGTGTCTATATATATATATATATATATATATATATATATATATATATATATATATATATATATATATATATATTTCACATCTATTTATTTATCAGGTAGGATGGCACTGCTGGGAAAGAAAACCCTAAAAAGCTTGTCCTCTTCACAAATCGACCTTTCATTCTGGGTCTCTTCTCTGCATTTATTTTCCTAACTTGGTACCTAATCTTCTTGGCGAATAGTCTTGTTCTTCTCTTTTCCCTGTATCTTGACACTCTTGCTTCTCTTTTGGCGATTTTGTGTGCACTTGCCCATCTTCCTCTGTATAAATCTCCATCCAAGCTTGTAATCTGAAGTCATCATATTCACACGAAGGTTATATTTTATGCATGATATATTTTTGCTTCTAGTGAAGATTAAAGAATTGAAATTTCATTGTTTGGTACCATGATTTCATCGAGGTTAATTAGCTCGTCGGGTCAAACTCTGGTCGTCCATGGGGAACCTCCAGTTGCCCAGTCTGCCATTACTGCTTCATAGTTGAGGCTCAATAGCATCATCTTCTTGACTCGTGTCTCGCTTTCGATGTACTCTACGCTTTCAATGGAGGCTTCTTTTTTCATCTCTTCTCCGTCTTCCCCCGCGATGGAAGAGCAAGCATAATCAAAATCCCAGTTCATTTCCATGTCTAGTGCTGGATCAAAATGACATGCTATCACTGCTTGAGTTTCTTCATCGACAACTTCATCTTCAGCTTTTTCAAATCTTCTTCGGTTCCCCTGGTAAGCTCTCAACGTTTGCAGCAAACTCCTCAAGCTCCATATCACAATTCAACAGCTCCGCAAGATTCAAGTCACACTGATCATAATCGGCTTCGTCTGATCCGTTGCTTGTCTCTTCAGTGCAAAACTCATATGAGAAAAGGGTCAAAAATCGGAACCCTACAAGCAGCTGCTCTTCATTCTCCTCAATTAAAGGGTCTTCTCCATAAATCTCCGGCACCAGCGAGATCGGGTTGCATGGCGGCAGTTGCAGCTGCTTCGACTTCGCATGTCGCGAGGTCCTCGCCTTCCGAGTGAACCCTTGATGCCAAGCTGATGCTGGAGAAGAATCCATCACTTGGTCAACCTCAAAAGACGAGGTATCTAGTCTAACCCTTTCGTGCGTACTCGCCAACTGGTTAGCTGAATGCACCGCAGCATCACAGGCTTGGCATAGGAAAGCATCATCAGCAGCGCAAAACCATCGAGCCCTCTACCTCAAACAGCTCTCGCAAGCTCTTGCAGTCTTGCTTCCAATGGCATTTGCAGCTTTGAATTCATTGATATAATTCATAGCTCTATTGTTATATTTATATGTTCATTATTCAATCAAACAGAACTTGATTTCCAGGTAGAAAAGCAAGTTTTTTTCTCTTTTTTTCCCGTGATATATGAGCTTAATAATGAGGCTGAATGACCCAAAAACGGCTAGAATATTCGATGATCTTAAATCTTGCATTCTTATTGGTCATGCATCATTATTAGGGATTTCTTGTGGAGCCAAAAAATGGGGAATGGGCGAGAAATGACAGTTTCCTCTCATTCTCATTCACAAATATGAGAGAAACCTTTAGGTTTGATGTTTATATTTTGTGGCTCAATTATTTGATGTTTAGAATAACACTCTAATTGTGGTCCTCAAGGTTGTGGTGTGGCACCGGAAAATGACAAACAGTCATTGAAAAATGCAAATATGGCGATGAACATTTGATATCTCGAAAATGTCACGGTTCATCCTTGGATTTGGGAGGAGAAGAAAGACCAGGAACACGGAACTGATCCCAAGAAGCAAAGAGGAAATTGGATGGAAGCCAGGACGAGCAAAGAAAAATTATCATGTTTTAAACCACATCGGGCATGCATCACCCAAGAAACCTATCAGACTACTTCAAAATCATACAAGCCTGGGCACATGGCCTCAATCGAGCAACACATGAAAACTAAGTCAATTGATCATGGACTCATGTCCACCGATAATCAAGGGGCATGTTTCCATCCACGTTCTCAGATCATGTTGAAGCCAAGACGTGGACCACGTCCTCACATCGTGGCCATTACCCGAGCATCTCGGAGTTGTTACCAACTCAGGTACTCTATAAATATTCCCAGCAGATGTAAAATAAGATAGTTCACTTTTCATTCTCACATGAACTCTCTAAATATTTATTTAAATGCACTTTTTTTCCTTTGCGTGGATATTTGACTTACTTGAATGTCAGAGTGACCACGCTGTAAATTTTTCTGACGCATATCTAACGTATTTTGTTCTTAGGTAGACATGCTATCCAACTCGGGTTCATCTCACTAGGTCAACAGATTGTACAAAGAAAGAACTCATCTCTGCCCGAGAAATTTTCCGCACAGCTCGCCTAATTTTCCCGAGTAGCATCGTTGGCTCCGTCTGTGGGAAATCAGATCTATAGATGTAGATATGATTTTCATCCAAAAATCAGCCCAAAGGGATCTTTTTGGAAGGGAGACCTCGAACTCGGGGGATCCTCGAGGAATCCGCAGGGGAATCTGCCCTCAAGGTTCCTCGCAATCCATCACTGTTGCTCCCAAAGAAGAGTCATCGGCTAAACAAGAGTCCCCAGATAGAGTAGGAGATGTCTTAGGACGAATCTCATCCTCGAGATTAGTCGTGAAAAAATGATGAAAACTCTCAGGCTGGCTCAAAGGATCTTACGTTGACCGAGGAATTAGAAGAGCTAGGAAAAAAGGTGAAGAGATTAGAAGGATAAGTCATGTCCTCTCATACTGCCCGATCCGAGTCAAATGGATGTCCTTTCTTTACCAAAATAGTGAAGGAGCCCTTACCCATTCACTACAAGTTAGCCAAGATCGGGACTATGGTAGACATACTGATCCAGAAGATCACCTGACTCGGTTCAAAAACATGACCATGTTGCACTGTTATTGTCACGCTCTGAAACCGAGACGTGCCATCGGCTTTGTTTAACAATTTAAAATCATATAACAACAAGTCACGTAGTACATCAAATAACCAAAAGTCAGTCTATTTCATAAATCAATAATCGTCTTTACAATGCGATTAATCGAAATGCGGAAGCGTAAAACGTGATGATAAAACTAGAAGACAGAATAAACAGACTGGTCTTGAATTGGATTGGCTTCATCACCATCCTCAAAAATATTCTTGTTCTTTATTTTCGATTTGTTCCTCGTTTTTATCTGGAGTGGGAATGTAAATGGTGAATATTTAGAAAATACTCAATAAATGGGGGCCGATCGGGCATAACGAATATCAAGGTTATAATTATACGAATACATTATCATAATTTCCATCATAAGCATGTTGAAGCGAATACGAACAAAAATACAAACATAGCACTAAAAATCATCTCTTTTTCATGGTTTACTGATCAGTCCTCTATATGTTACTCCTCTAAGGGGCGATGCCAAATGAACGGTTATTATATCATACCGCATTAGGGTCAAAACATATCAAATATCGGAATTTCCTTGTCATTTCTAATTCTAATCATTACAATTCATTTCAAAGATTCCAGATATGATTTCAAATATTATAACTAATATCAAACAACAAATTGTTCAAATGTTTTCATAACAAATAGGAACAAATATATCATGTCGATCGAATTTCAAGAAACATACATAGTGTATTTTTAAGCAAATGTGTACATACCTACGAAGAACAAGTATGTGGATATATAGATCGAGTATTACACTTATGAAATGCAAGTGTATGTACAAATATAGCAAAAACTCACTTACTTTTCTCTTCTTTGGATTAAAACGTGAGGAACTTGTGGGAGGAATTCCGCTTGAACTCGTACAAGACTTGGTTGCTGCAAATCCAAGTCACGTTGCTGGAATTTTGAACAAGTTGAAGGGATTTCGGATAGCGGCAGCACTTGAGCAGCAACTTTAGCTCAAAATTGGGACAAAATGTGGGTAGGACGGAGGCAAACCGAGGCTCGAGAATAGCAGCTGAGGAGCTCGAAAATGGACAGCTTCGTGCCTTGTTTTGGTGTGGTTTCCTTCAGCTCTTGGGGGGTGCTTATAAGTTAGAAAAGGAGGGGATTACACACAATTTTTCAGCCATGTTTATGGCCTCCTTAATGGCCTCAAGCACCATTAAGAGGGCTGTTCAAATTCAGCTTTGAATTCATTGCTTGAATGAGATTTAAATGCTTGGTTGAATCTGCATTGCATGGCTTTGTGTGGTTAATTTTGGTTCTTCACATCCTTCCCTCCTTGTTTAAACTTTCGCCCTCGAAACTTGAATTAGCTTGGTCTTTGAAAAGGTAGGGGTGATGTCTGCGCATTCATTCTTCAAGTTCCCAAGTAGCTTCCATTTCAGTATGATTAGACCATTGTACCTTGACATATGGAATGGTTCGACGTCTTAGTACTTGATCTTTGGTATCTACTATTCTAATTGGAATTTGTTCGTACTTCAGTTCTTCATTTAGATTACCCTCAACCAAAAGTTGTCAAACCTCAAGAATATGACTTGGATCGGAAATATATTTTCTTAGCTGTGAAACGTGGAAAAACCTTTTGGATTCTTGACATAACGGGTGGAAGTGCTAATCTGTAAGCAAGTGTTCCCACTTTCTCTAGAATTTCAAAAGGTCCAACATATCTGGGATTCAGTTTTCCAGCCTTATTGAATCGGATTACACATTTCATTGGTGACACTTTCACATATGCTTTTTCGCCCACTTAAAATTCCACGGGTCTTCTTTTCAGGTCAGCCCAGCTTTTCTGTGGATCTTGTACAATTTTTAGTCTCTCCTTGATCATAGTAACTTTATCCACTATTTCTTGGATCAGTTCGGGTCCAACAATGGCTTTTTCTCCTACTTCATCCCAATATAGTGGTGATCGATACTTTCGTCCATACAGAGCTTCGTACGGTGCCATTCCAATACTGTTGTGAAAAATATTATTGTATGTGAACTCGATTAAGGATAGATATTCACTCCAATTACCACTGAAGTCTAGAGCACATGTCCTCAAGAGTTTGTATAGTTGTAACACCTTTCTTCTATACTTGACATGATTAATGATACTTATACTTGTAATCAAAATAGGGTTTGAACGATATACCTATATTATGAAGCAATTCAGACAAGGGGCATCAATTTGACGGTTTATAAAATTTTTAGCATTATGTCCTTACATTTTGTATACACCAAAAACTCAAGGAACAACATCAATACATACGTATAATCATATTTTCATATACAGACATACACGGTATCGTTATACATGTAGTCATAAGCGTCGTGAAACTTGTTTCAAACCCTAACATAAAACCCACTATAATACATATGCAGAAGCTATACAATAAGGCGTCCAGGTTCTTGTCGAGGTAAGGCACGTCACAAGCACCATTGATGAACCGACATCCTATACATCTTCATTACACGATCCTGTAATACATGAGCTACATGAGTTTATAAAACTCAATAAGTTGAAACTTATACGTATCAATATGCATCGAAGGATTATACATATCAAGTCATGATCAACAATGAATCTTTAAACCATGTCATACCATAGCATATATTCATGTTCATTTCTGTATTTGAGCCTCATTAGTTGAGCTGTACTACCGTGCTTGCTTTATTATATAGCTGCTATTGTGTTGGATGTCAGGGTGCCTTATGATAACCCCATGCCCCATGAACATATATTGACCAATAGGTTTGGTGGACTTAAAACCACCCATGATGTCAACAAGCTTATATATCATATAAAAATCAGTCATTTTCCATTTCTTTCATGTTCATGTTCATGATATAGCACCTGAATTTCTTTCATATTTAATATATAACAATGAAATATGGTGTTATGTTTTCATCAATAAACATACTAACAATGTACATATAACAATATCAATGGAAAGCATTTGAAATTCATAATATTACTCATGTATTACTTCAAAAACATGACAACTTACAGTCCATGCGTAAGAACTGGTTTGAGACGATGTTTCTCGCTCCTATACTGTCAAATATATCAAAATTCAATCACTATGTCTATATGGTCTTCTACATATATGACAACCATTAAAAAGATGAAAACTTACAACTCTAGGATGCTCTTGTGATGAAGAACTCAATTCTAACTTAAGATGTGGAAGAAGATGGAGGAAAAGTTCACTTGGAGGAAGAAATATTGCTTTGCTTTCTTTAGTGTGTTTGCTGCTAAATAAGATAAGTAAATCGTGTAAATGCCTAGAAAATCCGAAACTTATCTTTTCTTATACTCAGAGGTGCTCGGGCGGTAAGATCTTACTTACCGTCCGAGCGCGGAACTTTCTGTCCAAACACTAAATTTTTGGTGCACCGGCGCTCGGGAGGTAAGATCTTACCGCTTGGGCGCCACACATTCTGCCTCTGCACATAGTTTCATCAAAGATCGCTCCAAAAACGTCTCGTCCCCTTATAATTTGAAAAAGTGGTAAACATGAAAATTGTAGCCCTATGTCTTGGCTTGCTTCTCCAATTGACCTTATGGCATTTGAAGGTCTGAGTAAAACGTTATGCTCAATCTATCAAAATGTGTCATTGTAAGAATGACGATACACACGACACACTTCGGGGCACTTTTGGCTTGTCTTTCACAATGATTTGGATAAAACTCAAAACATGAAAGTTGTAACCTTATATCTTCGCTTTAATAGTTGTAGCCTCAAACAATTTGGAGCAATATCCAATTCATTATGCTAAAACCCGTAAGAACTACCATATTTTCATCTCATTCCTGCAGTTATATACCAACTTTCACTACACTACTTTATCTACACATCTTACTATCACTATTTAGACATATATTCATTCTCAATACACCATGGACAATATAAAAACCATATTCAATCTCACTATCGATACATCAATCAACACATGAAACGTGATGAGCCAAATAACCACATAATAAATGACACAAATGTATTATTAATCATTTGTATGAGTAACCGGGTATTACAATTCTCCTCTCAGTTTGGCCATCAGTTTGAGGATGATATGTTGTACTAAGAGTAACTTTAGACACATAGCTTGTTGAAAGATCTTCCAAAAACAAGATGCAAACTTAGGATCTCTGTCTGATAGTATGCTAGCTGGAACTCCATGTAATCGTACGATATTACTCATGTATAAGGTGGCCAGTTTATCCATAGTATAATTCATGCGGACCGGTAAGAAGTGTGCAGACTTCGTGAGTCTGTCTACATTTACCCATATTCCATCATGACCTTGTCTCGATTTTGGTAAACCAACTACAAAATCCATGGAAATATGTTCTCATTTCCATTTCCGGATTTCTAATGGTTGAAGAAGTCCACCAAGTCTCTGGTGTTCTGCTTTGACTTGTTGGCACGTGTGACACTTAGAGACAAACATTGCAACATCTTTCTTCATTCAACCCCACCAGAAGTTTTTCTTCAAATCTTTGTACATTTGGGTACTGCTGGGGTGGATTGAAAATTTTGACTTGTGTGCTTCATACATGACTTCCTGTCGAAGATTTTCCATGCCAGGTACACACAATCGTCCTTTCATCCACACAACTCCCTTGTCATCTGTTTGGAGATCCGATGATTTTCCTTCTTCAGCTTGTTGTTTCAGTTTCACCAAAGTGGGGTCTCGATCTTGACTTATCTTGATCGTTTCTCGAAGGCATGGTTGCGCTGAAAGTGACGCTATGATTACTTTGCCCATATTCTTCCGACTCAAAGCGTCAGCTATCTTGTTTGTTTTTGCCTGGATGATAGCTTATCGTCAAGTCATAATCCTTTAGGAGTTCAATCCATTGCCTCTGCCGCATATTTAGTTCTTTTTGAGTGAACAAATATTTGAGACTTTGATGATCAGTTAAAATCTCACACTTGGCTCCATAAAGATAATGTCTCCAAATTTTTAGTGCGAACACCATTGTAGCTAGTTCTAGGTCATGCGTCGGATAGTTTTGCTCGTATGGTTTCAATTGTCTTGAAGCATAGGCAATTATCTCCCATCTTGAAAGAGCACACATCCTAAACCTCCTTTTGATGCATCACTGTAGATGGTGAAATCTTTTCCTTCAGTTGGATATACCAATACCGGATTAGAGGCAAGTTTCTTCTTCAGGGTCTCGAAGCTTTGCTCACATTCTTCACTCCATTGAAACTTAGAGTTCTTTTGGGTGAGTTTAGTGAGGGGTATGGCTAATGAAGAGAATCTTTCAACAAATTTTCAATAATAGCCTGCTAGTCCCATGAAGCTTCGAATTTCCGTTACATTCTTTGGCATCGACCAATCCATAATTGCTTCTACCTTCTTAGGGTCCACAGACACTCCTGCTGCTGATATTATGTGTCCCAAGAGTGTGACGTTCTTTAGCCAGAATTCGCATTTCTTGAACTTGGCGTACAGTTCCTTTTCTCTAAGCGTCTGGAGGGTGAGACGAAGATGTTCTTTGTGATCCTCCTCACTTGAAGAATATACCAGAATATCGTCAATGAACACCACAACAAACTTGTCAAGAAACTGTTTGAACACCATGTTCATGAGATCCATGAATGCTGCCGGAGCGTTTGTTAATCCGAACGACATTACCATGAACTAATAGTGTCCATACCTTGTTCTGAGGGTTGTCTTTGGAATATCGTCTATTTTGACCTTTAATTGGTGGTAGCCAGACCTTAAGTCGAGCTTGGAAAAAACTATAACTACTTTAAATTGGTCAAATAAGTCATCTATCCTTGGAAACGGGTTTTTATTCAGGTGAAAAATGGTTTAACTGGTAGGTTCAAATTTTTTGGAACAAAAATTTATTTTAATATAAAGATAATAATCAAGTTTTTATTTAAAAATGGAAGGTTACACTTATAGCTTTTCATAACAGATTTTTTTATTACAATCATAGTACTAAACTAGCTTAATCTATCATGTCTCCATCATCATTTTTCTCCTCAACAACATCCATAGGTGTTTCTTCCTCTTCTTTCATGTTTTCCACAACCAGCCTATCTATAGCACCATGAAGTTGGCGATGTAATGTTCTTGCTTTTTGTCGTTCCTTAGCGAGTTGAACTTAAGGGTCACAATCTCCCGATTTTGGTTGTTGAAGGCAAGCTTACCCATGCAAAGAGCAGCTTGAACACAAAACACGAGTCTGCTGAAATTCAGTTTGCTCAGGTCTCGAGTACCCATGGAGACATTTCATTTAATTAAAACATGTATCGTTCACCCCAACAAAAATGTGTTCTTTTGCCTTCAATTTACACTTAAGGATTTTGCCTATTTTCAGTTTTAACGCGATATTCCAGGTACATGAGGGAGAATTGGTTTCGTTTTCCTTGTTTTCTTTTCCAGAATGGCTTGAGTGGTAAGAACCATACCTGCGAACGAGACAACATTCTAAAGTGTACATCTTGAAACGAGGCAAGGATCAATAACTCCAGCAGCTTTCAGATCTTTCTATCTCCCATTCATCACATTATACCCTACTCTCGAGTCAGAAGATAAAATTTTCTCTACAATTACATCTCCATCAACCCCTGCATTTGCTGCAATGAATTTTGCAGGTGCAATCAAGAAGAATTCTAGATGAAAGAACCAGAAAAATGAAGTCCCGATATAAAATTTATCCAGAAACACACCGACACACATTCATATTAAATAGCGAAGGTGCAAAGATAAAAACACATAACAAGTGAGAAACCCGCAGGTTTCTAGTCATACAAGAAATAAAATATAAAATTAAATAACGTTTCCTATGACTTTATGTTTGTTCCATATGATCCAAAAAATAACGTGCAACTCTAACCCCTAAATGAAGTTAAGAATGAAATATGTGATGCAAGAATACACAAGAAGACTTAAAAAACAGCCAAGAATAACAAGCAACATACCATTCCAACAATGTCTGCACCAATTTTCTCATCTGAATCTTGTAAAACCTTCTTTAGTATATGTATTTTTCTAGAGAGATGTACAAAGGTTGCTCCACCACCAGGCACCACGCCTTCGGCCATAGCAGAAAAAGTGCCACTTTTTGCATCCTCAATTTCCGATCTTCAAGTTACATATCCATGTGAGCTCCTACCTTAATTATTGCGACCCCACCCCAGAGCTTTGCAATTCTTGCAGAATTATAACAATATCAACATAAAGCCAGTATCCCTTAGCAGTAACTTGATGCAAAATAATTGAACTTCTTGAGGATTAACTCAGTCACTGGCACCAATTAAATTATAAGTTGCAACAACTCAACGAGCAGCACAAGACAATTATTTTAACACTCAAGCAACAAAAATAAGAGACAAAAATCCTAGCTAACAAAAGCAAAATAAATGAAATAGTAAAGTAAAATGAAGAGAAAATAAGAGAAGTGGTCAGATTATAAAAACCTTTAGGTCCAAGGGTCACCGATACAGCATCAGCAAGCTTATTGATGCCTGAAAGCAAAGCTTCTCTACGCTTTTTTTGTCGAAAGCTACTCTCTTTGGACCTGCCTTCACCACCAAACATTTCTGTTTCACTTTGCGGCTGCTCCACAACCAGCATGAATTTAATTTCCCGTTGATTTCCTAAACAAAAAGAAAAGAAAAAATCAACAGAAAACTTCACATATCTAACTGAATCGATGAGAAAACGATAAACCGCGGATTACGGTAAACGAAGGAGAATGATGCAAGACTAGCTGCGAAGGAAACGGAAGCAACATTTCACGTGGCAACAAGGGCTTTGGACGGGTGAGGAAAAATTATTGATGACAAAGATGAATCAGAAAAGTTCATTCTCATTGATTATAACGTAGGTAATATATACAACCATCTCTGTACATCCAATATAGGAAAGCAACTAATCAGTTGCTAAGCTTGCGCCTAAAGAATGGGAATCAAGCCATATAGGAAATAAATCTATTCTAAGAGGAGGATCATCTAAATAAGGAATATGACACTAATTATACAAGGGAATCTCAACACTCCCCCTCAAGTTGGAGCATGAAGATTACAAATGCCCAACTTGTCTAATAAGTGATGGAACTGTTTGAATCCGAGTTCTTTTGTGAAAAGATCTCCAACTTGATCACTTGAACGAACATGAGAAGTACATATCTCATTACTAAGCAACCGATCACGTACGAAATGGCAATCAATCTCAATGTGCTTTGTTCGTTCGTGAAAGACTGGATTGGCAGCAATGTGGAGAGCAGCTTGGTTGTCACATATGAGTGACATAGGTGATGATAATGTAACTTTGAGCTCCAAAAACAGGGATCGTAACCAAAATAACTCGCATGTCGCATTTGCCATCGCCCGGTATTTAGCTTCAGCTGAAGAACGTGAGACTGTAATTTGTTTCTTTGATTTCCAAGAGATGGGACTTTGTCCAAGGAAGACTATGTAGCCAGTGGTCGATCGTCTAGTTGTGGGGCAACTTGCCCAATCCGAATCGCAATATGCTGTCAAGTGTAGCGAGTTTGAAGAAGAAAGGGTGATGCCTTGACCAGGTGCAGACTTTAAGTAACGAAGAATGCGAAATGCTGCATTTAAATGAGGCATTCGAGGATCTTGCATGAATTGGCTTAGAACTTGTACAGGGTAGGTGATGTCAGGCCGAGTAATGGTAAGATACAACAGTCTGCCAATGAGCCGGCGATATTGTCCCACATCTGATACTGGATCTCCAACATTTGCAGCAAGGTTGTGTCGTGATTCCAGGGGAAAGCTCGCTGGTTTAGCATCTAATAAGCCCGCCTCTTCAAGGAGATCTAGTGCATATTTGCGTTGGCTGAGAGTTATCCCTTCTTTGTTGCGTGCTACTTCAATGCCGAGGAAATATTTAAGAGTCCCTAGATCTTTGATGCGAAAAGTTGAGTCCAAATAGCCCTTTATTTGTTTGATGGTGTTCAAATCATTTCTTGTTATAACGACATCATCAACGTAAACCAGCAAAGCTACAAAATGATTATCTCGTACCAATGTAAACAAGGAGTTATCTGCTGCACTTTGCTGAAAACCAAACTGTCGAAGAGATTTAGAAAATTTTTGGAACCAATTTCGTGATGCTTGCTTAAGTCCGTGGATTTTCTTAACTTACAAACACGATTATCTCCTGGTTTAGCAAACCCGTGTGGGACTTTCATGTAAACTTCCTCATGTAAGTCTCCATGGAGGAAGGCGTTGTTTACGTCCAGTTGATGTAACTCCCAGTGACGTATGGCAGCAACTGAAAGCAAACATCGTAAAGTTGTGATCTTTGCAACTTGTGCAAATGTATCATGGTAGTCTAACCCTTCAACTTGCGTGAATCCCTTAGCAACCAAACGTGCCTTAAAACGCTCAACAGTACCATCAGATCGATATTTATTTTTGTAGACCCATTTAGAGTCAATGGCATGTTTTCCTTGCGGTAAAGGCTCCAAAGTCCATGTATGATTCTCTTCCAAGGCACGAATTTCTTGTTGCATCGCATGTCGCCATTTGGGGTCCTTGACAACTTGATGGAAAAATTTAGGTTCATCTAATGATGAAATGGATGCCAAGAAAGCTTTGTGGCTGTTAGTGAAACGAGAATAAGATAGACAATTTGAAAGAGGATAGGACATACCTGAGTTCGCTGATGGAGGAGGGCCTTGTGATGGCGCTAAGGATGGCAATGGCTCATAGTCGAAGCCAGAAAGCTTTGTGGACACACGTCGGGACCTGGCTGGTCGTTGGAGAAGAGATGAACTAACTTCATCATTGGTGATTGGTTCGGGTTGTGTGATATTATTGGTTTGGGAACTACAACGATGAATTTCAGGTGTGCTTTGGTTGAAGGATGGAGATCTGACTGGTGAGGTCATTGTGGTAGCTTCTTCGCTTGCTTCATCATTTGGATAATTGTCAATATGAACAAGCTCGATTTGGTCTGAGGCGTCATGGCCTGGAGAATGTGCTGATTGGTAAATGGGATCAGATGGTCGGTCAACCGACAGTGATGGAACTGGTGTATTTAGGTTAGCGTCAGTTTGGAATGGAAAAATCCTTTCATGGAATATCACATCCCTGGACACAAGCAATTTCTCTTTTTCCAGATTATAAACCTTATAACCCCTCTTTCCATGTGGATATCCCAAGAAAATACAACGATGTGCTCTAGGTGAAAATTTGTCTCTTGGTTTATCATGGGCGTAACATAGGGAGCCAAAAACTCTCAAGTGGTCATAATCAGGCCTTTTATGAAACAGAACTTCATATGGACTCTTATTGGCAAGAATGGGTGTGGGCATCAAATTTATGAGATGAACTGCGGTGAGCACGCATTCTCCCCAAAATTTTAATGGCAAGTGTGCATGGAAACGTAAAGAACGTGCTACCTCAAGTATGTGACGGTGTTTTCGTTCCACCCTCCCATTTTGTTGTGGTGTATAGGCACATGTAGTTTGGTGTTCTATCCCATTATTAGTGAGGAAATCCTTCATTCTGTTTGAAACAAACTCTCCCCCATTATCACTTCTTATCACCTTGATCCTGGAATGGAATTGGTTTTGCACAAGATGGTAAAACATGGTTAGATAATCATAAGCTTGTGATTTATCTTTCATAAGATAAACCCAAGTACATCTAGAACAATCATCCACTATGGTCAAGAAAAAATTAGCACCAGTTAGCGAAGGAATTGAATAAGGACCCCAAACATCCACATGAATAAGGTCAAAACAATTGAATTTTTTTTTTATTGCTGATAGGAAAAGATAAACGAGTTTGTTTTGCTCTATGACATGCATCACAAACTTCATGAAAGTCATTAGAAGGGGAATTCTCAAAAATGAATTTAAATTTGCTAAAGGGATAATGTCCTAATCGCATGTGCCACAAAACATAATCTGTTTCAAGAACGCTTCGACTCGCCATTCCATATTTTCCTTCCATTTGGTACACGCCATCTCTCAGCTTACCCGCTCCAATCAGCGTCCTCGTACATAGGTCCTGAAAGAAGCAGAAATTAGGAAAGAATGTGGCTGAGCAGTTCAGATCATTGGTTATCTTAGAAATTGAGAGGAGGTTGTATTTAAAACCAGGTATGCAGAGGACCTTTTTTAACTCAATGTTTGGTGTAATGCGTACATCACCAACATGAGTGACTGAGAGGGAAGAACCATCTGGTATTTTTACATTTGGGTGTGTCAAAGTATGCACATAATGATCAAATTACTTCTTATCTCCTATCATATGATCAGAGGCACCACTATCAATAATCCAAGGGTCATTAGTCATGGAACTTTTACCTGCAAAGTTGGCTACACCTTCGTTACCATTGTTCTGATTGGCAGAGGATGTGAGAAAAGACAGCAATTTGGAGCATTGATCTGCTGTTAGTCCCAGAGTTTGTTGAACTTGATTTTGTGTGGCGTCAGGCTCGTGATTTTCTGGTCCTGAGTTACGCCATTGTTGTTCACCAAGGCTTGATGATCGAGATCCAGATGTGGCTATATTGCTGTAGCCTTGTCGCTGCCTCGAGGCACCTCTTCCATTGCTCCCACAGTTTTGTTGGTTGTTTTTCCAATTGGGAGGATACCCTATTATCTCAAAACATTCTTCTTTAAGGTGTCTAGTTTTACCACAATGCACACATCTCTTTTTAGACCGATTTGTTGAATTTTGGCCTCTGTTGAAATAGTTCTTTTCGTCACCATTTAGCTTTGTTACAAATGTTGCACCCTCTATAGTTGATGGTTGATCTATATTCTTTTGCGTAAGGAATTGTTGTTCTTCCTGCAGTGCCAAAGAGAAAATTTTGTTGAGTTGCGGTGTTGGCTCCATTGATAACACATGAAACCTTAACCTATCAAAACTGCTGTTCAAACCCAGTAAAAACTGATGAGCTTTTTCTCTTTCGCGATGCTCTTGAAATCCCTTTGCTGCTTCACACCTGCAGATGGGCAAGAGGTCACATATTTGTAATTCTTGCCACAGAGTTTTGAATTTGGTATAGTATTGTGTTAAGGGTTGTCCATCTTCTTGGCTGAGATTTGAGAACTCCTTCTTTATTTTGTAGATACGGGGTGCATTACTCTGCCCATATCTTTCGCAAAGTTCATCCCATATCTCTTGTGCCGTGTCCGCATACACAACGCTTTCTTGTATGTCTTTGGCTAAAGAATTTCTTATCCAAGCTTTGACCATAGCATCATTCTTTTTCCATCGTCCAAAGTCTGACGAGTTTGGTAGTTGCAAACTTCCGTCAATGAATCCGCCCTTGCTCTTTGCATACAGGGCTGTCTCCATGGAGTTTTTCCACGAAGCAAAGTTTTCTCCGGTGAACGGTGTGGTGACAAACACAAGTCCTGGATGATCTGAAGGGTGAAGAGTATATGGTGAATCATCGTGATTCTGCATCACGTTATCTCCCCCTTTTGTTGAGCTCTCTGATCTTCCCCTTTGATATGCCATTGATGTTATTGACGAGATGAAGTCTGGTTCAATTTATTTGAACCTTGCTCTGATACCATAAGGAAAAATTATTGATGACAAAGATGAATCAGAAAAGTTCATTCTCATTGATTATAACGTAGGTAATATATACAACCATCTCTGTACATCCAATATAGGAAAGCAACTAATCAGTTGCTAAGCTTGAGCCTAAAGAATTGGAATCAAGCCATATAGGAAATAAATCTATTCTAAGAGGAGGATCATCTAAATAAGGAATATGACACTAATTATACAAGGGAATCTCAACAACGGGGTAATGATTCGCTTGTTAAAATCGCGTTTACAAAATGCGACATTAAATACAAAAGAAGATATTTTTTAATTAAATAATTCTGAGGAAAATTAATAATAATAATAATAATAATAATAATAATAATAATAATAATAATAATAATAATAATAATAATAATAATAGGGAATTAATTGAGGTGGCATTTTAGAAAATATTCGTAATTACTTTAAAGTAAAGAAATATATAATATCAGTTTTCGATATCACATCAATATTTTTCAATGTCACCTAAGCACTCCAACAAACTAAAACGGAAAGACAAAAAAAATTCAAAAGTAATTTATTCCAAACTTTTAAAAATTGATAGATCAAAAAACCAAAATAAGAAAAACTAATAGAAAAAATTTTTTTTTATGTCACTTAGAGCATTTATTATAGTCCTTGAATTAACATAGATAAAAGTAATGTCAAATTTTTTAGCAGTTAATTTCTTTTAGGAAAAAAAGTATGTATCAGAATATAATTAATGAGTAATAAAGTCCAATGAATAGGCCAACACAGTGGCGCCACTCAACCACTCCAAAATAAATTATTATTAATAAGAAATAAAAAGCAACAATTATTTAAATTGACTATTTATTGCGATTAAACAAACAGCAGCTAACAATGGAGTAGGTCCATTATTTATTTAATCCCCTCACAATATATATATTTTTTAAAAAATTACAATTTTTGTAAAGTAAGATGAACTATTTTGAGTTTTTGATATTTAATTTGTCAAAAGCTGGTTTTAATAATTGAATTAGATATTTTTTGATTTATATCGTTTTTTTTCTCAAATAACTAAATACATCGGATATGGTTTATTTGACACATAATCTAATCCTATGTGGCACATTCTCTTTTTTACTTACATTAAAATTCATCCAATCAAAAATAAATGGAAAAAAAATAAAACAAAGCGACTTAAAATACTTCAAAATGAGAAGAAAAAGGAATGTTTTTCTCTATATTTTTGTTTAGATATATTCTAATGTGTGCAATATAAGTTTTATTCTTACCACACGAGTCATGCAGAAGAACATCAATGTCAAATAAATGGATCTAATGGTTTCGGACAAAAAAAATAAAATCAAAAATTAAAGTTGATATATGAATACCAAATTTTGACAAATTACATAACTAAAACTCAAAACTGACCCACTTACAAGCCAAAATTGAAATTTTCTCTAATTTCTCCTTATTCTTTTTTTCTAAATGCAATATTTTTTATTTTGTGTGTGTCCAGGAAAATTCAACCCCCCACAGCAATGGGTATTTTTCCCAAATATAAGATCAACGGTTCATGTTTAGTCAAGTCAAAATTCTTATTATAAGGTCGAATATACATTATTTTTATTATTAATAATCGTATCACTCGCGATTAAGGGATTATATAATTTTTTTAAAAAAAGTAATAGAATACTACAAAATACAAGATCGACGATTTTTTTTTTCCGCATCAGGATGGAGAAGTTGCGTAGAAAATTGACATGTTAAATATTTTATTGTTCTATTGAAAATGAAATATGTTAAGGCACAGTAATATAATTAATTTTTTGATAATTTCTCATATTATTATTTACTCATCTATTAATTATTTATTTAATATTAATCAAATTATGAAATTAAATTACAATATTGTCTTTAATAAATAATATTATTAATATTTCATTAATTAATAAAAAAACAAAATGATAATTTATTATTTTATCTCAAATTTTATCAATTAAAATTTTAAAACTATTATTTTTATTATATTAAATTATTTATATACATAAATAAGTTGACCATAATAGAAGCTTTAGTCCATGAAAAATGATGACGCTGAGTTGCTGACACGTACAAAGACGTCATCTCCACCTAATATTAATCTTCATTTTCCGAATAATAAATATATACCACTTTTTGTATTTTTCATATATTAAAAAAATTCAATTCTAATATAGAATTTTTTTTTGGTTTTCAATTAAAGAGGGTCTCGCATTGAGAAAGTCCCGAGTCAATGAATTTTTAAAATTAAGTTGTAATAAAATATGATCGACAATGTTTATTTTATTTCAAAGAGAAAAGGTATATATTGGGGTGGCTCGTACAGAATACTGTAACGATTTTTTGTTCTATGAAAAATTATACTGAATCTTATTATCAATTGATCTCGCGATATTAATATTTTGATATATAATACAGAATATATATATATATATATCCACGTATCGGTATGGTATGAGTATTATACTATTCATACCGAGAGAAAAATATTTGTTGGGAAAAAAAAATGATTACAAAATATTTAGACAAAATTGTTCTCAATTAAAATAACAAGACTGAAATATATATAATGCTTCTATAACCCAATACAACACTTCTTTTGAGACTCCAAGTTGAAATTGGTGATTTTTAGGAATAAAATTAGTTTTAATAACTAGTCACTTCGAGTTTTTTACCTCAGTTTTCTTATTTTTTTTTTAAATTTAATTGCTTCCTAATATTTTGTGCGTTTGTAGATATAATTTTGATATGCTTGTAAATTTTGATATATACCAATATACCGAAATTTTAAACATTTCATATCGACACCATATGATATCGAAATTTCAATACACCGAAAATATCTGATACTCACGAAGAATTTAGGGTCCAATTCCAGCAAGTGTCACTAGTCCATATGCAGGTTTCGAAATTGCCCTGTGTAATGCCCGAGATTTAATTACTGTAATCAGATGTTGATTAATTGACGTAATGGAAGTCATAGGAACTCAAATGACGAAGCCGGGCGTTGGTTTATTTTAAGGCAAGATGTTGAACCGAACATCTCAAGATGTTCGACCGAACATCTCGCGCCCGAGCGGTAAATTATATCCGCCCGAGCGCGAGTGCCTAGTGGAAGAGGGCCGAGAGTTACTCGCCCGGGCGGAAGTTTGTGCTCGCCCGAGCGAGACTGCTTGAATTGCGAGGGCCGAGAGTTACTCGCCCGGACGGAAACTTATGTCCGCCCGAGCGAGAGACGTGTTTTGCAAGGAAGTGGCCACGTTTTGAAATCATGCAACGTATATATATATATATATACATATATACAAACGAATTCCTTCAGAATAAAGAAAGGAAACGAAGCTCCGAGGAGGAATTGTCTTTGGATTTTAGAATTTGATTTACGGTCAATCCGTCCGTTAGATTTTGAATCCGACTTCAGTACCGAGTTCCTATCAACGTAGGCTACAACTGGACGTAAGTTTTACTACGTTTTGACATGTTTTGAAATTAAACTATTGTCAGAATTGAATAGGATTCATATATGATGTTCTTGTCATGTTAGACATCATAGAATCGAAGTCAGATTAAAGAACGGACTGGTTATGTAATTGTTATGATTTTCGGAATCAATTTGACTGAGAATTCATATCAGATATGTATGGTTATTGAGATTATGACTGGTATCAGATATGTATGTTTGGATTGACGGGGTTATTGAGACAGTATTGTTATGCCGTCGAAACATCAGTTGATTGAAATTGATCAAAGTCGGTATTGATTTAGATTGTATTGATATACCGTATGTCGATTGACAGTGATCAGATTGTATTGTGATTTGATATTGATCAGAACATGTATTGAATTGAGTTGTTGATTGATATTATACCTGTTCGATATTGTTATTACCAGATTGGGAATGGACCGAGATAGAGTCGGGACTTCTTCTTCTTCTTCTTCTGAGCGAGGAGATAAAGGTATAAATTAATGTTGAGTTGGGATTGCACAACTCGAGTGAGGTTTGACTCGAGTTTCCCTAAATCACATACTTTACTTATTGCATTGATATTTGCATTGAGTTGATTGATATACTTGTTTTCTTGAGTTATAGATTACAGGTATTAGAAGAGTAATCTTATGACAGAAGTGCCGTTAGTGGTGGGATCACCACGGGCACATTGCACGATGTCATAAGATGGTGTATTGGCGGTTGTGCCAAAGACTGTCACTGGATGTTTGGTTATCGATGTGGATAGATTGATAGCTTCTTCTATTACTGTTGGTTGATATTATATCGATGTGGATAGATGTATAGCTTCTTCTATTACTGTTAATTGATATTATATCGATGTGGATAGATTCATCGTTCCTTCTATTACTGTTAATCGATGTTATATCGATGTGAATAGAATCGAACTTTGTTCTATTACTGGTAATCGATATCATATCAATGTGGATAGAATCAAGGCTTGCTCTATTACTGTTAATCGATAATATATCAATGTGGATAGAATCAGGTCTTCGTCTATTACTGTTAATCGATACTGTATCGGTGTGGATAGAACTGGAGTCTTTTCTATTACTGTTAATCGATACTATATCGATGTGGATAGAACTGGAGTCTTTTATATTACTGTTGGTCGATATGGAATGCTGACATCTGGAAACCGGGATCCCTAGGCTAGGATTGAGTCTAGTCTAAAATGTAGAGTCACTGGACTGAGTGACAGTTGTATCTGATTGTATTGATTAATACTGATTTATGTTCCTGATATTGGTACATGTTTAGAATAGGAATTATTCTTGATATTGATTATGTTCCTGATATTGGTACATGTTTAGAATAGGAATTATTCTTGATATTGATTATGTTCCTGATATTGGTACATGTTTAGAATAGGAATTATTCTTGATATTGATTATGTTCCTGATTGTTGTACATGTTTAGAATAGGAATTATTCTTGATATTGATTCATGTACTGATTTTGATACATGTTATGGATGTCTATTATATGCTTTTATATGATTTATATAACTGCATGTATACATGATTTATACTGGGATATTTATATCTCACCGGAGTTATCCGGCTGTTGTCTTGTTTGTATGTGTGCATGGCAACAGGTGGGATAGAAGCGGGGTCAGGATGAGAATGAGGCTGGACTAGATAGCGTGGAGATTCGGACTCAGAAGCAACTTAGGATTCAGCACGGACATGTAGTTGAACCTAGTTGGATTATTGTAGATGATACAATAATTGTATGTTTATGTGTAATATGTAATTTGAATTTAATTACATTATGTTTCCGCTGTGTATTTTAGAAAAAAAAATTTAGACCATGTTTATTATAATGGTTTCAATTATTCCTAAAGACGATTAAGGAATGGATTAGCGTCCGGGTCCCCACAACAGGTGGTATCAGAGCTGTAGGTCCTTGAACTGTAGGTTCCTTAGCACTGAGATAGAAAAGAGTGAGCGGGGTAGACTGAGTTTTCTTTCCTGCTTTTGATTGTTAGCATGTGATATAGTATTATGTTGATTTACATTGAGTATGCTAGCATGCCAGCATGTTTTATTGCGTTTAAATGTACGTTACCTGATTATCTGAATTGATTTGGTAATATATCTGATTTGAAAATAAATCAGAACCAATTTTGATCAGAAGGTAAGCTGATCAGAAAGGGATTGAGATTGATTATCTCATGTGATTACTGACTCCTGTGATCATCAGATACACCTCGTAGAGGAATTTCAGAAAGGGTTAGTACTTCGTCTGATCAGATAGATGTATCAAAAACTCAGATGAAAACTAAATTGAAAGAGTTTCAGTTAGTTCAGCCGCCGATTCTGAGTGGTATCGGGACGTCTGAAGAGTATGAGAACTGGGTTGATGACATAGAAATATTGTTCGATTTACTTGATTGTACAGATGAACAGAGAATTACACTGGTATTCCCTCAGTTACGAGAAGCTGCCAGAAGTTGGGGGATTACAACCAAAGGAGTACTAGAACTGAGAGGTTCCCGAGGATTTCAGGGAGCTGGATCATCTGGATATTGTGATCAAGGAACAGACCCAGGACACACTTGATGATATAGTGGCAGGTATTGTTCCTCTATGATTATGATGCATATGTATTGATATATACTAATGCAATCATTATGATTATCCTTGATTGGGTGGCACTGATATATGCTGTACCTGTTGGTTCTGTATCTACTGTAGTATGGATTCTTTACCTTTTTGGGGAAAGAATCTGATATCAGTGATATTCTTTGATATGTTGTATACTACAGTAAGTTGAGAATGAGATTGAATTAGAATAGATTGTACTTGTAGTGTCTGATGATGACTGCATGATTGATATTGATATATCGAACAAGTACGGATTTATTATAGATTCTTGCCAGGAGATGGTAAGATTCGGACCTGAAATGGCCAAGGAATGAATGATATACAGTAAGGGATTTAGATTTTGAATTCCTTGATATCTGTATTGTTTATGATTCGATGATTATCGAAAGGAATGGAGTAATTCCTTATGTATTCCGTTGATGACTGAAGTTGAGTTTATCAGGGATTGATTTACTAATAGCAGGAAGTTTGCTATAGTCTTTCAGATGAGATTTCAGGTTGTCCTGTACCTGGAAGAGTGATTTCAGCCTTGATTTGATTCCAGGTATTGGTTTCATTTTAGAATTTCTTATAGACTGATACTGATTGAACTGAAAGAATTGAGATATCAGTTGAAAGAATTATTGTCTAAGAGTTAGAGTTACATTTGAATATATGTTTCTCTGGAAAATACTTCAGTTCCAATGATGGATTGATAAATCCTGTGTTCAGCAATATTCTGATGATATTATGCTCGTTTTATCTATGACATTTCGATATATTCGCAGCGTATGATTGAATTGAATATTCTGGGAACTGAGATTGTGGTATACAGAATTGTTCAGATATGAATCTCGATTGTAACAGATTTTGTTCAGAGTCTAGGATATCTGAAGATAGTATACTGACTGAATTATAGTACTGTTGAGACAGGGATCAGTGACTGAGAATGACATTGAATATGGCAGAATTTCCGAGATGTCAGAAATGTCAGAGATTGTGTCTTATGCAGTCATTAGATCAGCATTGCGTATTGATATTCTGAATCTGATCCGATATTATTATCACTCTGAGTCTGTGTTTGATACCGATTGTTATGAACCGTTGAGATGATAAAGAAGTTCAGAAGTTTGATCAGACTGTTCAGAACTTGATTTTGGTAGTTAGAACAGTGTGTCAGAGCCGAATACCAGGTAGGTAATATTTTATTTTATATGATTAGCTGATTTGTTTGTGTCAGATATTCGGATTTGAATGACAGGTATTGTCAGATGCACACAGTAGTAGGTTCAGTACTATTCTGGTAACAGGAAATGTGTGATAATTCGAATGGACAGTTTTGATATAAACAGATGAAATAAGTTATGTCAGAATTTATATTGAACTGTCTAAATCGTTGACTGATGAAGACAGGAAGATAGAAACCAGGAGATTGGTTATATCGATTATTGATTCTTAAATAGAAATGGGAGTACATTTCTATGGATTTGGTGATGGAATCACCGAAATTTTGCCCACATTGTACCAGTAGGTGGTTATGATTGAACAATTGTTCAAATCTGCCTATGTGATATTGTACAGGATGACGTATTAATATGACCAGACGACTGAGAGGATGTCAGAAACGGAGGTCAGATTGTATTAGATACCAAAGTTGATTTTATCAGACTGTGATATTCGTTTGATTTTGGACTTTTGGCTGAGGGTATAGCTTGATTTTTAGCTATAAGTTATAGATTGACAGATAGTCGGAGTGAACTATCCTGATACTGAAGGATATCCAGGAAATGTAGTGCTTGCTTTTAGCACTAGTTGACATGATTCATTGTCGCTTGTGAATTATTGTACAATAGTAGCTATTAGATGAGTATCGAAATAGCTCTAGTCAAGGTATTGTACAGTGAGAACTGCTATTTTCCTTCGTATGGGAATGATATTGCAGTAATGCTTGAGGGCAGATTTGTTAAGATCAGAAATCTGATAAGGAAAAGGAGACTGAATCAGAAGAAATGGGGATAGCTCAGAATGCATAGACTAAATAAACCAACGTCGGATGATGACGATTGGTAGTTGAAGCTAAAGATTGTATATATCTTTGCTTGAGATAAACAGAGTTGACAACAGCTGATGGTCCTGATAGGTGAGGAGCTGTAGATTGGTTTATACGGATGTTGTATAACCAGTAATGCGAGATCGATTCTGTCAGAAGAACTGGAGAAGAAGTATTATGACATTATACTTCGTGAATTCTTATTCCAGACTGGAATCAGATATTTGAGTTTTGGTTTAAACTCTGTGCACATTTCTTCTGATATATCTGAATTGATTGTTGTGAGTTCGAGGACGAACTCAGATCTAAGAGGGGGAGAAATGTAATGCCCGAGATTTAATTACTGTAATCAGATGTTGATTAATTGACGTAATGGAAGTCATAGGAACTCAAATGACGAAGCCGGGCGTTGGTTTATTTTAAGCCAAGATGTTGAACCGAACATCTCAAGATGTTCGACCGAACATCTCGCGCCCGAGCGGTAAATTATATCCGCCCGAGCGCGAGTGCCTAGTGGAAGAGGGCCGAGAGTTACTCGCCCAGGCGGAAGTTTGTGCTCGCCTGAGCGAGACTGCTTGAATTGCGAGGGCCGAGAGTTACTCGCCCGGGCGGAAACTTATGTCCGCCCGAGCGAGAGACGTGTTTTGCAAAGGAAGTGGCCACGTTTTGAAATCATGCAACGTATATATATATACATATATACAAACGAATTCCTTCAGAATAAAGAAAGGAAACGAAGCTCCGAGGAGGAATTGTCTTTGGATTTTAGAATTTGATTTACGGTCAATCCGTCCGTTAGATTTTGAATCCGACTTCAGTACCGAGTTCCTATCAACGTAGGCTACAACTGGACGTAAGTTTTACTACGTTTTGACATGTTTTGAAATTAAACTATTGTCAGAATTGAATAGGATTCATATATGATGTTCTTGTCATGTTAGACATCATAGAATCGAAGTCAGATTAAAGAACGGACTGGTTATGTAATTGTTATGATTTTCGGAATCAATTTGACTGAGAATTCATATCAGATATGTATGGTTATTGAGATTATGACTGGTATCGATATTGATTATGAGTTCTGAGATTATATCTGTGATGTTTGGATTGACGGGGTTATTGAGACAGTATTGTTATGCCGTCGAAACATCAGTTGATTGAAATTGATCAAAGTCGGTATTGATTTAGATTGTATTGATATACCGTATGTCGATTGACAGTGATCAGATTGTATTGTGATTTGATATTGATCAGAACATGTATTGAATTGAGTTGTTGATTGATATTATACCTGTTCGATATTGTTATTACCAGATTGGGAATGGACCGAGATAGAGTCGGGACTTCTTCTTCTTCTTCTGAGCGAGGAGATAAAGGTATAAATTAATGTTGAGTTGGGATTGCACAACTCGAGTGAGGTTTGACTCGAGTTTCCCTAAATCACATACTTTACTTATTGCATTGATATTTGCATTGAGTTGATTGATATACTTGTTTTCTTGAGTTATAGATTACAGGTATTAGAAGAATAATCTTATGACAGAAGTGCCGTTAGTGGTGGGATCACCACGGGCACATTGCACGATGTCATAAGATGGTGTATTGGCGGTTGTGCCAAAGACTGTCACTGGATGTTTGGTTATCGATGTGGATAGATTGATAGCTTCTTCTATTACTGTTGGTTGATATTATATCGATGTGGATAGATGTATAGCTTCTTCTATTACTGTTAATTGATATTATATCGATGTGGATAGATTCATCGTTCCTTCTATTACTGTTAATCGATGTTATATCGATGTGAATAGAATCGAACTTTGTTCTATTACTGGTAATCGATATCATATCAATGTGGATAGAATCAAGGCTTGCTCTATTACTGTTAATCGATAATATATCAATGTGGATAGAATCAGGTCTTCGTCTATTACTGTTAATCGATACTGTATCGGTGTGGATAGAACTGGAGTCTTTTCTATTACTGTTAATCGATACTATATCGACGTGGATAGAACTGGAGTCTTTTATATTACTGTTGGTCGATATGGAATGCTGACATCTGGAAACCGGGATCCCTAGGCTAGGATTGAGTCTAGTCTAAAATGTAGAGTCACTGGACTGAGTGACAGTTGTATCTGATTGTATTGATTAATACTGATTTATGTTCCTGATATTGGTACATTTTTAGAATAGGAATTATTCTTGATATTGATTATGTTCCTGATATTGGTACATGTTTAGAATAGGAATTATTCTTGATATTGATTATGTTCCTGATATTGGTACATGTTTAGAATAGGAATTATTCTTGATATTGATTATGTTCCTGATTGTTGTACATGTTTAGAATAGGAATTATTCTTGATATTGATTCATGTACTGATTTTGATACATGTTATGGATGTCTATTATATGCTTTTATATGATTTATATAACTGCATGTATACATGATTTATACTGGGATATTTATATCTCACCGGAGTTATCCGGCTGTTGTCTTGTTTGTATGTGTGCATGGCAACAGGTGGGATAGAAGCGGGGTCAAGATGAGAATGAGGCTGGACTAGATAGCGTGGAGATTCGGACTCAGAAGCAACTTAGGATTCAGCACGGACATGTAGTTGAACCTAGTTGGATTATTGTAGATGATACAATAATTGTATGTTTATGTGTAATATGTAATTTGAATTTAATTACATTATGTTTCCGCTGTGTATTTTAGAGAAAAAAAATTTAGACCCTGTTTATTATAATGGTTTCAATTATTCCTAAAGACGATTAAGGAATGGATTAGCGTCCGGGTCCCCACACCCTGAGCCTGAAATCACGAATAAGACCGTTAGAAGGGGGTCGGGGTGTCCTGGTGTAGCCCCTCTGACGCTCAAGTCAGAGACTGAGGATATATGGGAGGAAGAGCTAAAGGTGCTGCTGAAAAACAATCTATTGAATGAATTAACTGAACACTCAAACCTGGTATTTTATAAGAGAATACCTGAGCCCTTGATGAGATTGTCTTCCATTTGGGCTAGGGATGAGCCAAGGGTAGTGGGCACATTCATGTGGTATAAATATCGATATTTATTGTATGATAACATCGGTATTTTTCCCACCCTTAAGTATATGACAAAAACTTGTGTAAAACAGCCTCACTTGTCGTATTTTGTGAGACTGGTATCTTATTTGGGTCATCAATGAAAAAATATTACTTTTTATTCTAAGTGTATTACTTTTTATTATGAATATCGATATGTTTAACTCGTCTCACAGATAAATATTCGTAAGACCGTCTCACAAGAGACTACTATATAAGTATATATGTTTTTTGTTCTTCCAAGCAATGAAATTGACTTTTTTTTATAAAGTCATAATGTAATAATAAATAAGTGGACCAATTTATTTAAAGGTTTATAGATTTCATCATTGAAATTTTCCAGCTAATAGCTAACAAATTAAGTTAAACTAAAAAAATCTCGCTTTTTTGTTAGACCACAATATTGGAATGAATGAATTTTTTTTAAAAAATAAAATGTGAAATCGAAATCAAACCTATTTGGAACTGTTAATTTTCGGTTACCGATGGTTTGAATTCGATTCGATGAGCCTTTAAACTATGTATTCCATTTTTCATGTTTAACATTGTTATTGACTCAGGGAATCGAATGTCCACACTAAATAATTTAACTATTAGACTACATTATTAAATATTGCGAATCTTTTACCTTTTATACATAAAAAACCGAATTAAATATATATATATATATATATATATATAAATAAATATATATATATATATATTATATTATTAAGTATGAGAACATGATAATAACTACCTAGAGAGGACACCAATATTTTTTTCCAGTTTTATCCTTATATAATACTAATATTAAATTTTTGTTTTTTATTTTTTTTTAAATTTCAACACACATTTTTATTTTTATTTTCAACCATTCAATTATCAATTTAGTCCCTCCATAATTTGTCAAATTTCATTTTAGTCCATCGATAATGATTAAAAAAATTGTACACACACAACGCATGTGTAGAATAACTAGTATATATAAACAACTAAATCTACCGAAATAAATCAGAAAAACTGCCAGCAATAAGCTAGACTCCAACAAGAGAGAGACCAACAAAATCTCAAGACTCGACTTTAACTATAAAACCAAAACCTTGCCAGAAATCACGTTGCTCTTAAATCTCTTTACTCTTGACCGTAATTTTTATAAGACAGATGTCATATTTGATTGAATTATAAAAAATATTATATTTATTTAAAATTAATATTTTTTTTTTTTGAATATAAATTGATTTGAATTGTCTATCATCTCACAAAAAATCTACTATAATTTATTTTTGTACATAACAATTTCACAAAATATCTATTATAGTTTTTTTATTTGGTTGTTTTTTTCCCATTTGTATCTCCTAATATTTAATGTTTTCGAATTTAACTTTCTCATCATATGTAAATATTATAAGATGCGATGTAAATATCAAATTAATTTAATTTTTTATACAAAAAAATTAAATTAAATTTCATGAGCTACAAGTAGTAGAATTATCATCTCTACATTTAATTATAACCAAGAAATATGGAACGAAAAATATATGACTAGAAGTCTCCAAAGTCTTCCTTCTTTATTACACATGATGCATATATAGATAGATACAGCGTGACCCAGAGAGAAGAAAAGGGGATGGATCGGGCTGCAAGAAAGAGGAAGAGGGCCGTCAAGGAGGAGATCGAGGAGGAGGTGCCGCCGCCGCCGCAGCCGACGGAGCAGGAAGTTGACGAGTTCTTCACGATCCTGAGGAGGATGCGTGTGGCTGTCAAGTATTTCAAGAATGGAGGCGCTTCTTCCAACAGCAACGCGGCAGGAAGCGCCCTTGGTCCGGCGGTTCTGGCCGAGGTGGCTGAAGGCGGCGGGAGGGCCGAGAGGAGGGGGTTTGACCTGAACTCGGTTCCGGATGCGGAAAGTAATTCATAGTTAGAAGTTTGACTTTTTACCGTCTGCGGTTTTATTTAATTTTCGGTTTTTCTTAATGTTTTATATTAGGACTAATTTTAATTTAAATTATTATATTACCATATGAATATGAATCCTCTGGAATTCAAAGTGTATTTTAGTAAATTGAAATGAAATTAATCAGTACATTTGATGCATATGAATATTTATTATTGTATATTTTTTCTCAGTTAGGAATTTTTTAGAAAAAATATTTTTGACACGAAATCATAATTGAGAGTCATGATTTTAAATCCTAATGACGTGTTTGGTAGAAGATAATAAAATGAACATTCATATCTCATTCTTTGTGTTCATGCTGGGTGAGACATTGAAATGAAAATAAAAATGAAATGACGTTTTTGTTTGTTTGTTTATTTTTTGCATACCCAAAGAAAAAGAAAGTAAGTAAAAACTTGTGTGAGACGGTCTCACAAATCGTATTTGTGAGACGGATCTCTTATTAGGTCACCCATAAAAAATTATTATTTTTTATGCTAAGAGTATTACTTTTTATTGTTAATATGGATAGGGTTGACCCGTCTCACAGATTATAATCGGTGAGACGGTCTCACATGAGACTCAAAAGTAATACTCTTAGCATAAAAAATAATATTTTTTCATGGATAACCCAAATAAGAGATCCGTCTCACGAATACGACCCTTGAGATCGTCTCACACAAGTTTTTGCCTTCTAGTTATATCTGTTTATATAAATTTTAACTTTAGTTCCATATGATGCAAAACATTTAGAAAATACTTAACAAATCTTTCCAATATCTTTGTTTTTGTTTATTTCTTTACCCACTTCTACAAATGATTTGAAATTAAATTTGCATATAATGTTTGTGGTGTCTGAAATTAGTTATGTAATCGTCGTATTCGTATGAATGACTAGTTCAACGTCTTCATTGACATCTGGGTAATTTTTAGTTATTTTTCTACATTTATTTCAAGCATTTGATATTTTTCTGAGCAATTGATTTTGGAATTTGTCGATGATGTTTGAAAATAGAAGACAATGTATCATTTTTCTCTACATATATATAAAACGTTCATGTATAAATTGTAATGTTTTCAATTATGAATTCAATCGCATGATTTTTATATATATATATGTAAAGTTATGATTGTTATCTTATCATTAGCTACTGTGAGTTTTCGAATCAATTTTGAATTTTGTTTTGTGCAATCTGATTTCTTTGTCGAAGTATTATTACTTGTATCTTTACGTCCTTTTGATTTTCTTTCAACAAATTTATTGATATATAATTATCTTTTTCCATTATTGTACACATTTGATTTTGAAAATAAATATTTAGATGATAATGAATTTGAAGTTGGTCTAAAATTTTTGGAACTGTTGAGATATTTATATAGTAGATATCTGATTATGTGGCATTAATGAACATTGATTTTTGTTTAGTTATCAGATTAGATATTTAGATTTTTTCTTCTTAAATGATTAAACTAAATTTAATAATTGAATGAGTGTCATGTGAGACCGTCTCACAGGTCAACCCTATACATATTCACAATAAAAAGTAATACTCTTAGTATAAAAAAGTTATACTTTTTCGTGGTTGATTCAAATAAGAGATCCGTCTCACAAATACGACCCGTGAGACCGTCTCACACAAATTTTTGCCTTAATAATTAATTAATATAAAAGTGTTATGTATTTTGTTTATTGAATTTGTATCGTTTGATACATTTTTTTTAACAAGATTTTATACATTTTTTTACTCAAAATTTATTTTTATTATCAATTTTGTAATTATTGGTTCATTATCGAATTAATTTCAATGACATTTATTGTATTTGTCAAAAGGTTACACTTTTATAGATAAAATATTATAAAAAGTTGTCAGACAATTAGTGGTTGTAAATTACATACAATATAAAAAAAACTTTATCAATAATTATATATGTTTTTAAGGGATACGACAAATCAACGGGTGAGATGAAGTCCACGTACCAAAAAAATTTGTTTTAAATCTCCTTTTTTTTTAAAAAAATGTGGAATTTAACAAACAAAATATTAAATATTGATTTTCACACACACATACGGGAACTTTCGATTTTCTGTTTAAGAAAATAACCATTAAGTTGTTTAATATAGTGGTTAAAATTTGTGAAATAATTTCATTCTTATTTTTTCCCCGTCAAAAACTAACAAATTTAGACAAAAAAAATCAAAAAATTCATTTGAGACGATTTTATGAGTTTATTTTGTGAAACTTATATTCTATTTGGGTCACTTATTAAAAATTATTTTTTTATTATAAATATAGGTAGAGTTGATATGTTTTACAAATAAAAACCCGTAAGATCGAAAAAAATTGTTACTTTCTTGAGTGAGTCTCATGTGAGACCGTCTCACGGATCTTAATCTATGAGACGGGTCAACCCTACCCATATTCACAATAAAAAATAATACTCTTAGCATAAAATGTAATAATTTTTCATAGAAGATCCAAATAAGAGATCGTCTCACAAATACGACCCGTGAAACCGTCTCACACAAGTTTTTGCCTATATGAGTGAGTCTCATGTGAGACCGTCTCACGGATCCTAATCTGCTAGACGGGTCAACTCTATCCATATTCACAATAAAAAGTTATACTCTTAGCATAAAAAATAATACTTTTTCATGGATAACCAAAATAAAAGATCTGTCTCACAAATACGATCCGTCATAAGTTTTTGCCTTGCAGAATATTCTCTACCGCTTTGAAGAAAAGAAATCAAAAGTGGAAAGCAGAACAAAATCGTGATATGAGACATACAACAATTATATGAGAGTTTAATCAAAACAACTAATGGAGACAGTTGCCCAAAGTGTTTGGACATCAAAATCAATATAATTCTAAGGATATCATAATGAATAATACCTAGAGTTAGATTAAAAAATCTGAAAAATAATAACATTAACAGTAATATCTTTTATAGATATCATTTGACATTATCAATCCAAGAAACTGAGCATATTACAAAAGTAACGTTGTTTGAAGATACTACTACAATGTTAATTGGATACCAGTCAAGGATTTCATCCAAAAGGTAACAAATTATCCAATTTTTAAAATTTAAAAATATTTACTTTGTTATCATAAATAATGAGATTTCATTTAAATAATTAAACAAAATAATAAAGTGCATTTAATGAGAGCCAAACATTCAAAATGACTACTTGAACAACTTGAAGAAACACAAACACAAAAAAAAATAATTTGTATTTAGATTAACCAGATATAACGAAGATCAAAAGGATGACCAATCAGTTATAATACATGCACTGCAGAAAACAAAAAGTGTAATAGAAGAAAAAGATTAATCAAAGAAAATGAAGAAAACGACACCAAAAGGAATACAAAAACGAAAATGAAAGACACGTGAAAACCCAATGAAAATTCAAACTAAAAAAAAAAAAGAACACAAAGATCGAAAGATTGAAATGATTGAGATACCATATGATGCTAAGTTATCAACATTCATAATTAAAGAAACCATTAGAGAACTAGAAATCGAGAAAAAAGTTAATAATTATTAAATGCAGAAATGTAACAATTTATTATAGTTTTACAATATAAATTCATTTCTCGTTGTTTTCTTTCTCACCACATGTTTCTTATTATTATTATTAAAAATCTCTATAATAGAGACAAAAAAATGGTGTTTGAGTTATTTTTGATTTTTTTCTTTTAATTTTTTTTTATTTTAAATTGTAGTTTAGTCTTTCATTAACTTTTATAATTACGATATGACTTGTATTTAAAATAATCATGTCAAATTACATTATGGTCTCTCATTAATTTTAACAATTGTCACCTTATATGAAATTGTACAAGCACATAACACGTGCACAGATGTACTAGTGTGTTTATCAACGAGGAATTATCATTTTTAAAATTTATTTGTTTTAACATAAAATAATCATAACTACTATAAAATTTAAAGTATCTCTTATGTAATCGGATATTGTTAAGACAAAACTATTGATTATATCATGTAAGTTAAGAAATTGATAAAATATCTCGGATATGGCCAAGTATAATCATATAATTTTTCATTAAGTATTTTGGCATTGAATCAAATAGCTGCATGGTAATGAGAAAAAATTCATCAACTAGAGCATAAATTCAATAGATAGTAGAAACAAATAGCGCTAGTTTGAAACTGAGGCCATGCAGTTCAGCTAAGTAGGCTTCATTTGTCAGCACCCCAATAAATTGCAGCCATCAGAAGTACCAACAATTGGCTTTTCACCTTGAGACTCACTTCGGCATTGCGAATTCCAAATCCCATAATGCTCGGTCGAGGCGCTACTGTTACTACTGGAGAAGCTGGATAAACCACAGATGTAAAGGCAGAACAAAGAATAAGATAGCAAAATTTATAAATCTGAATAAGTTGAGCGGGTGTATCTCGAAGGTTAGAAAATTTGCAGACCTGCAACTGTTGAATTCGGTCTTGCCCCAAGGGAAACTTGAGCACCAGGGGAAGTAGATGGCAAGGAAGCTTCTTGAAACAAAAACCAAATTAGTCGAGTATCAAAATAAAGCTTATAAAAGTCGCTTGCTGATTTTTCTTGCTTCATTCTTTACATTTTTCATTCTAATACTGTATGCCACCGTTTTAATGCATCAATTATCTATTTTCTTTCTTAAGTTTAGGAAAATAAATGTTGCATTAATAGGCGTTTGGTTTATTACATTCATGTAAGAAAAAAAGAGATCATGGAATTAAATAATTTGATTATGAAGTGGGCATTGAAATGCCATCCAAAACCTTAGATTTCAAGATGGTGCTGCATCTTCTTTTCTGTAAGGGCACCCACATTGGTATGTTAATGGGTGTTATTAACACCCATTAACATTAAAGCACCAATGTGGGTGGAGGTGTTATTAATTTTTTGTGCCAAGTCAGCAGAAAAATTCATCAGGCCGTTAATCCGAAATTTGCGACGGTGTTTCAAAAACCGTCGCAAATTCAAAAGCGTCGCATCTTTCGAATTTCTTTAAAAAAAAATTGCAATCGGCTACGGTTTTTCAAAAACCGTCGCAAAAAGCGACGGATTTTTAAAAACCGTCGCTATTGGCGACGGTTATTCAAAAACCGTCGCTAATTATCACCAACGGCTATTTTCAAACGGCAGAATAATGCACCAACGGCTATATTCGAAATTAAATACTACATATACTATCTACTAAAATTTATTCACTATATATACTAACCAATTTCTACAAATTCATCCCACAACATTTATCTTGTCATATTTTTAAGCCAAATGGGTGACAATAGTCAAAACTCACAAAATCGACCTCGATTTGTTTCTCCACCACAATATCCAAATTGGTTGTTTGTTTCAAATTTCCAAGGTTATGAAAATCCTTCGAATCATCCAAATTACACCTCCCGAGCTCCGTATCCACCGCCTACACCTGAATATTGGCAAAGTATAGGCAACCCAGATTTCATGCCGCCTTATTTTTATGGATTACATAATCCACAATCCACCAATATGCCAATCGAGAACGAGCCGCCAACTCCTACGTTTGTCCCAGAGACTCAGTTCTCCGACCGTGAAACACGAGTTGATCTCGAAAATGTGCAAAATGCTGATGTAGATGTTGAGGGTACGAAGAAGCGAATAATATGGAAAAAGGAGGAAGACGAGCTACTAGCGAGATCGTATGTCACAATGAGTGATGACCCAGTCATCGGCAATGATCAGAAGGGGAATGATTTCTGGAGACGTGTTGCGGACTACTACAATAACAATCGTCCCGCTGGTTCATCTCGGAGAGCTTTAAACGTGATTCGATCTCATTGGCACAATACCGTCCAAAAAAAGGTAAATCGCTTCAACGCAAATTATAATAGTGTTTACAATACTTACCGAAGCGGCCATAGTGACGAAGACATATTGCGGTTTGCATATGAAAAATACCGTGATGAAAATAATGGAGTTGCATTTAATCTGGAGCATGTGTGGAGAATAATGAAAACACGTCCACTGTTCACTCCACAGTCCGATGAGCACTTGGTTGGTACAAAGAAAGCGAGAATCTCAGAGTCGGGGGCTAGCAACACCTCATCGAACAAAGATGCGAGTATTGATTTAGATATAAATGAAGAAGAGATTCGCCCAATTGGTCAAAAAGCCGCAAAAAGAAAAGGTAAAAACAAAGCAAAATCATCGATGGAGGATTTGACAACAAGATACGACAGTATGTTCGAAAGTTTTGCGCAGTATACAGACATAAAGAAGAACGAATCTGAATGGAAACAAAAAGAACTTGCAATAGAGGAGATGAAAGCAAAAGCGGCTTTGAACAAATCTGAAGCTAAAAAGAGCAAATATTTGCTTAAGGAATACGAAATCCTTTCGAAAGACACATCACAAATGACGCCGGAGCAGCTTATAGTTCATGAACATCTGTGTGACCAGATTAGAGAGAAATGGAATATGTAATTTTTTATTGATGTAATTCTCTTTTCAATTATCGTAATTCGTTTTCATTGTATTTTGTGGTATTTTTAAAGAGATTGTGTTGAATAATATTTCAAAAAAAAAAGATTCCAATTTTTTTTCGTTTCTTAATAATATTTTAATGAATATTGGAATGAAGTTATTTGTAAAATAATAATAGTACTTATTTTTAGTAATAGTTGTTGTAAAATTTTAAAAATATTAGAAAGATATTGAAATAATTAAAAATAAAAAATAAGTGAGTAAGTGGATAGTGGGACCCATAAATAATGAAAGTTGAAATTAAATGAATGTGGGTGTGTGTTAATAATGGGGAAGTGTTAATGTAATGAATATGTGGCTCGTGGACCCCATCATTTTTGATGAGATGGAGAGTTATTAACATGGATTAATTCCGACGGATGCGGATGCCCTAAATGTGAATGGACTGTATGGTCATTCATTTCTAGGAAGGAATTTAATAATAAAAATTTAACATACATATATACCTCCGCAAATAGAAGGGTCTATTTGGAGATTGCACAGCTGAGGCAACTCTAGAGCAAGCGTTGTGTTGATAGGAAACGAACTCAAGGCAGACGGGTCATTGAGGAATGGACAAAGGCAAGTAGGCTTCTGGCCGTAGAGTTGGTTAAGACTATCACAGCATGACTGCACCGGTGAAGCTGCCACGCCTTGCACGAACGGGGCACATGGTGCTAAAGTTAGCAAATTCGGCCCACACTCGGCAATTGTGTTCTGGGCGATGACCTTTAGGGAAAGCCAAAGGAGAAACACAAGAAAGAGCGATGTGGGGAAAAGAGGGAGAGGAAAAGGCATTGCACAAGTTAATTAGGTTGGTAACGCGAGTTTTGCTTGTTAGTTTTGAGGCGAATTCGCCATTGATGTTCATATTAGCTAAATAGACGAAGAGTGCATTAGTTAGGCATGAACAGAGCCATGCATTAGGTGTGTGATCCCTTGACACACTTTTGTATGACCTCTTTCAAGCTACAGTCTAGTTTTCACTATTTTTTTGTTCATTTCTCTGGTGTGTTGTCTATCATTCATATTTTCAGGCAAAAAAAATTTGTGGGATATGAAGTTTATAAGATTCAGACAACTCATTTAAGTATCGGTAGAAATATTCATTCAGAATTTGTGTATCAACGATCAAGATTTGTCCTCCGTATTGATTATGAGAAGTTGAAAAAAGTCGCAACAACTCGTTAAATTTGAGACAACTTGTATAGAATTAAGAATGTTACGATTAATGACACAGAGAATGTCATAGAATATTTGAACTCTTAAACCATGTACATAGACGTGATTTCATGAGGTTCCATTTTCAGCTCAACTATATTTTATTCTACGATTATTTATTGACAATAAGAAATTACATATTTATCAAGATAATGAAATTATTATAATTAGTGAATAATAAAAACATTTCATGTTCTATTAAAAAAATTAGGACGTCAGTTTTAAATTAATGATTTGCATGATATTTTTAATTAATATTTTAATTATTGAATTAAATTGAATAGAACAATGAGCATTTCAGGGAGCAATGAAGGGCTTCAAATCCTTTACTACACTTTTTCCTACACCAAGAAAATCTCTTTTTGTTGTTATTTATTTGTCAGCCTTTATAAAATCTTCCTATTTTTTAGGGATTTAAAAAAAAAAATTTGTTCCATGAAATATTAATAGTCATCAATGACATAAAACTATTTAAATTTTGAATATTATACATAAAGCTATAATAATATCTTGGCAAAAACTTCTGTGAGACGGTCTCACGGGTCATATTTGTGAGACGGATCTCTTATTTGGGTCACCAATGAAAAAATATTACTTTTTATACTAAGAATATTACTTTTAATTGTGAATATGGGTAGGGTTGACCCGTCTCACAGATTATGATCCGTGAGACGGTCTCACATGAGACTCACTCAAATATCTTTAATGCAATAAGAAGATCATCTAAAATAAATAATTGTTCGGATGGAATCTTGTATTCTATCATACATAAACTGGTTGTAGATAGACGGACAAATCATAATTCATTATATTTTATTAATTTTGATTATCGATCAAAACCCCTTTTAAGAATCATTAAATCCTATAAACGATATCTATTCTTAATTTTTGATAATGCAGTAGATTTTAAGATATGGCTTTACGTAAGAGTTTCAATCTAATATAATAAATATAATATATCTTGATTAAAATTCGTATGAGCCAAACTTTGAAAAAAAACTGTAAACCAAATAATTTTTTAAAACTGATCCAACTGCATTCTTTAAGATATAAACCAAATCACATCATGTAGATATCTTTAATTTATCTCCAAATTCGAATAGAATGCTTTTTATATCTCTATATATATACATATTCCTCTATTGATTTTTCTTTCTCTCACGAACTTGGCCTAGATCAAAAACTCTTTCTCTCACGAACTAATTGGCCTAGCTAGATCAAAAACTCAGTTTCAACATGCAGCAGCAGACGATGATTCAGCCGGTCACGGTGGGGCTTCGTTTCACGCCCACAGACAGTGAACTCATGCTCCTTCTAAACAAGATGATCAATAAACAGCCACTGTCATGCGACTATATCCGCAGCGTAGATGTTTACAAGTATAATCCATGGGAGTTGGTCGGTACGTTCTTTCTTCTTTCTTCAGTCTGTATTGGATTAGATTATAAAATAGATTTGTGATCTAATTTGTGTGTGCATGATCGTGATCAGGGGGTGGATTGTACTTTGTAGAAATCTTGTTCTAATTAAGGAGGGCGGTAAATTAAACATTGTTATGTATGCTTGAGTGTGTACACGTTTTGATGTTTTTTGGACTTATAACTATATATGTTTTGAAAAAATATTTTTTATCTGTTGCAGATGGGGATGATGGATTGTACTTTTTTACCCCGAGAGAGCGGAAGTATTTGAACGGCAGTCGACCGAACCGAGCCGCGGGTGACGGATTTTGGAAGGCGACGGCGGCTGGTAAAAAAATATGTGAAAATAATGAATGTATTGGATTGAAGACTACCTTGGTTTTTTACCAAGGGAAGGCCTCGGATGGGAAGAAGACAAACTGGATAATGCATGAGTATACTGTTAGCCAGCCTCCGAGACTTCCGACAGGATCTATGCGGGTACGTAAGAAGTCTCTCTCAACACGTACATTTGTACGTATGCATGAATTGAATTTGTAATTGATATAATTCTACCGTACGTCTTGATCTCGTAAAAATAAAATATATTGAGAGATTTGAAGTATTTGCTTTTGTGCCCTCTAAACGGTACATGAATCCTGAGAAAAATCGAAATTAAATTTGACTTTGCCTTTGGTATTTATAGTGTTATTCGTATATGTCGGCATTCATGCGTGAGTGTGTGTTTATGTTGTTGATAAAAACATGCTTCTACGATCTTGTTTCAACGAATGCAAACTTCAGATTTATCTTGTAAATTTGCTTTTTCGTTTTCGAAGCTTAGAGCGTGTTTAATTTGTTCGCCACTTTTGCAGCTAGATGACTGCGTTCTGTGCCGGATTCGTGAGAGAAAACCGGCTGCGGCCGCCGCTTCTGATTCTCTTAAAACCATCCACGAGACTTCTGAAAATGACAACCTGACATCCCACCACAAGCGTTCGAGAACTGAATTTGATCAGCAGCACGACGTTCCAGCGCAACACCATCTTCAGCTGCGACAGCCGGCGGATCTTCAGTTGATGCACCAGCAGTTTCAGCTGCGACAGCCGGCGGATCTTCCGTTGATGCACCAGCAGTTTCAGCCGGTGGATCTTCAGTTGATGCACCAGCAGTTTCAGCTGCGACAGCCCGCGGATCTTCCGTTGATGCACCAGCAGTTTCAGCCGGTGGATCTTCAGTTGATGCACCAGCAGTTTCAGCTGCGACAGCCCGCGGATCTTCCGTTGATGCACCAGCAGTTTCACCCGGCGGATCTTCCGTTGATGCACCAGCAGTTTCAGCTGCGACAGCCGGCGGATCTTCCTTTGATGCACCAGCAGTTTCAGCCGGCGGATCTTCCGTTGATGCACCAGCAGTTTCAGCCGGCGGATCTTCCGTGGATGTACCAGCAGTTTCATCTTCCGTTGATGCACCAGCAGTTTGAGCTGCGACAGCCGGCGGGTCTTCCGGTGATGCACCAGCAGAATCAACCTGCTCTTCAATACACGAGTCAGCAGCACGGTAGTAGTGTTCCACAGCAACAACAAAATGATCAGCCTGGTGGAGAGCTCGATTATTCTGCCCGGAGAAGATTAGAAGAAATAGAACATTCTCTTATGAGTCAGGAGCACGGTAGTACTGTTCCACAGCAACAACAAAATGATCAGCCTGGTGGAGATCAGTTCGATTATTCTGCCCAGAGAAGATTAGAAGAAATAGAACATTCTCTTATGGACGCTCTGGAAAACGACGACGAAGGTGTACTGATCGACAACGAGTTTGGACAACTCTATCTTCGTGATCAAATCTTAGATTTAGCAATAGTGCCCAAGATATGATCATGTTACTTGGTTATACATTTGCATAAATTTTAATGAAACGATTGAATTTTACGAAAAGTACTGTTTCTTTGTGTTTTATCAATTGCTCGTTGACACCATTCATTTATAATTTGAAGTGTTCGGATATATGCTTTATCATTCGATTAGATAATATAAGTAAAACACTTATCCCTTAAAAATATATATAATTGTTGATAAATTAAGTTTTTTATATTGTCTGTAATTTACACCAACTAATTAATTGTCTTACGTGTTTTATTTATAAAAGTGTTTTGACAATTATTACAATAAATGTCACTCAAATTAATTATATAATGAACCAATCATTATCATCTAAATATTTGTTTTCAAAATCAAATGTGTACAATAATGGAAAAAAGATACAAGTAATAATACCTCGACAAGGAAATCATATTGCACAAAACAAAATTCAAAATCGATCCGAAAACTCATAGTAGCTGATGATAAGATAATCATACTCATAAATTGAAAATATTATAATGATACATGAATGTTTTTATATATATATATATATATATATATATATATATATATATATATATATATATATATATATATATATATGGACAAATGATACATCGTCTTCTATTTTCAAACATCATCGACAAATTCAAAAATCAATTGCTCAGAAGATATCAAATGTTTGAAATAAATTTGAGAAAAATAACTAATGATTACTCCAATGTCAAAACGTTGAACTAGTCATTCATACGAATACGACGATTACAGAACTAATTTTAGACACCACAAATATTATATGTGGGTGAATAAATAAAAAAAATCAAAGATATTGTTAAGATTTGTTAAATATTTTCTAATGTTTTGCATCATATGGAACCAGTGGCGTAGCCAAGAATATTTTTTCCGGTGGGCAGAATATTTTTAAATATTAATTTGAACTTCATATAATAAAAATAAAAAAGAAGTTAAAGGAACATACCGAATTCTTATTTAAGCCGAATTTTGCGATTTTTCAATACATCAAACTTGTTTATGATAAATTCGGTATCAATACTCAGAGCAATATCCCTCTCTATATAAACAACCATGGTATTGGCCAAAAGGTCATTTTCCATTTTATTACGAAGTGGCGTCTTAATCAGTTTCATCCCTGAAAAAACTCGTTCTGTAGTTGCTGTAGACACTGGAAGAGTCAAAACCAATCGAACCAACCTATCAATAAAAGGATAGATAACCGACTTCGTTGTTCCGGCCAATGTTTGGCACAAATGATGCAAAGAATCAAGATTCTGAAACTGCACATGACGCGGTACATCAAACTTATAATGATCTAATTCCCTCATCAAATCTTCTCTTTCTTCTTGACTGAAATCATGGTAGTAAAACTTATCAACAAAAGAACAAATGTCACATGGAGAAAATGATCTAAATCCATCAACGGGACTCAAAGCATTACTAAGAGTAAGAAGTTCCATTGTGCTCTCTGGAAATCTCTCGTTCAATTCCATCAACTGAAAATCTATTACTGCGTTGAATATTTCAAAATGATGGTGATCATGGACTGTTATATTATTTTTCAGCTGACAAGAACGTTTTGTACCTCGTGTGTAGCAATCATCAAAGTCTGGTACCTCAATATCATTACTTTCACAAAACTTAATCACACTCCAAAGAAATCCTTCCCATCTACCATCTCGGATCTGCTGAAGATTTATTCTAGTCGTAGAAACCAAATTCACAGCATTCAAAATATCTATGTCATTTTTCTGTAATGTCTGACACAACTTTTCTGATATTCCCAAAACTTCATGCATAAAAAACAACACAAATACAAAGTCAAATGATTTTATATCCAAATACAAACCTTTAGCCTCTCCTCGAATGTTACTATTGAGACCTTTGTCAACAAGATCTTGAAGAAGTATACTCACTGAACCAAACAAACCAATGAATCTCCTAACAGAGTTGAAATGTGAACTCCAACGAGTAGCTCCAGCTCGTATCAAATAACAATCTTGATTAGCTCCAGTACCAGTGTCAATTTCTCCCGATTCTATCAAATCATTAATTTCATCTTTTCGGATAGATTTCAATTGAAAATGACGTTTAGCAGATGAACCAACAAAATTAATAGCTGAAGTTAATGTTGAAAAGAAACGCCGCACATCATGCACCTCTTTAGAAACTGCAACTAAAGCAAGTTGTAGTCTATGAGCAAAACAATGAATATAATAAGCATGTGAATAACCTTTAAGAGATAATGCTTGGAGTCCATTCCATTCCCCACGCATGTTACTTGCGCCATCATAGCCTTGCCCCCTTAGATTTTCAATCAACAAATTATACTGGTTGAATACATTGCAGATCTCTTTTTTCAAAGTTAATGCACTTGTATTTTCAACGTGGACAACTTCAAAAAATCGTTCTCTAATGAACCCATCCCGATCAACATATCTTAAAATGATAGCCATTTGTTCTTTATTTGACTCATCAATTGCTTCATCAACTAAGATACAAAATTTGGCTTCTCCAATTTCTTCACGAATTTTATCTCTCACAATACCAGCAATAATTTTCAAAATCTCTCTTTGAATTTCCGCTGATGTGTACTTTGCATTTTTTGCTGCTTTTTCTAGAATACTACCAATTTCTGGATTCATTCCCAACAAATTGATCAATTCTGTATTTTTTAATCATAAAAGTTTAATCTTAAAATTTCAACATAATTCAAATATAAAAAACTACTTAAATCATGTATATTTTTAATATAAAGATAAAAAAAAACTTCACAAATTTTTCTTCTTTGAACAAATAAAAAATAGATACTAATTTCAATGTTTACACATTTTCAACTCTAAACATTAGAAATCTTAAAATCCTCAACAGTAGGTTCACTGGATTAAGAAGGTTTGTAAGACATACTGAACAACTGCATAACTAAAGTCATCTCTCATTATTTGGGCTTTCACCGAAGTATTTGACATCACATAACGATTTCTTGATTACTGGAGCATATGCAATTTCCTTTTTCTCACCGAAGTATTCTACCCCTTTTTTAGAGCCTACTGTGGGTCTTTCACTCTTGATACATATCAAAATTTTAAATTATGTAATTTAAAACTAATTAAAACAAGAGCAAGTTCTAATATATATTCCATTTAAATATCAACTGAGCAAAACTCTTCCTATAACAAACTTGCGACAGAGAGGTTTTTCAAAGACACACCAAAATCGAGCTGTGCCAATAGAAAAAACCCAATTACTGCAAAAGTTGAAACATCAAACAACAATCATCATATTAACGTAATATTTACAAATCATAATTTATATCATTGATATAAATAAATTTGAAATACAAACCTAGAAGAAATTTTGTTTCTTCAATTTTTTCTGAAGGTTTCTCGTGCGTGCGCTCTCTTCAACTGAACGGCTGGTTTTTCTTCTTCTCAACGATGGTTTTTTTTCTTCTCAATAAATTGGGTTTTAAACATTACATGGACTTTAAATTCAATCCATTCTTTTTTGTTTTTTTGTGAATTGGGCTAAACATGTATACCTAGGCCTAAAATATAAAAAATATCTGCTGGGCTTAAGCCCAGCTTTGCCCACACTGATCTACGCCCCTGTATGGAACTAATGTTAAAATTTACATAAACATATATCATTGGAATTGTGAAGAAGGTCAACCGCGTAGTAGTGTCTCGAGTGAAGAAAAAAGGCAAGGTTTTAGAAGAGAAATTGTGATTATCAATATATAGTAAGTTTCATAAGAGAATTTAAATTATTTAAAATTGATAAAAAAATGTAATATAAAATTAATTCAAAATGAAATTAAGTTTATGGGAATCCATCCCACAAAACGAAGGAAGTTTATTATAAATGGAAAAGAAAATAGTAATACAACTATAGAATTTTTAACATAATACCAACGTTTTATCTAGATAATAATTTAAACCATGAAATATGAAGCGATCAAAAAAATTCGCATCCATTAAAATATCTTGAACCTATTATCACGAAACAATTTCTTCAATAAGCCGAATCAAACCGCTCCAGAAATATAACTGGGTATCAAAGAAAAAGGGTGAGCTGAATCCGCCTGGAGGCGAAGCCGCTCCGACGCTCAAGTCAGTATTTGAGAGAAAAAATGCAGCTAATGTAAATACTCGTAGAAAAAAAACGTACCTTGATTAGGGTTAGGAGCCCTTTATTTATAGGTGTAGAGTCTAAGATGATATTAAATTTTGTAATATATGGTAACTAGATTTGTGTGGGGCCCTTAACACTTAATCGTTATTACAATGCAATTTGATTAGGGTTAATTAATTACAGCGGAAAACGAGTAAATATTTTCTTTATAATGAGCCCAAAATATTTCTTCTATAATTTGAATACTAAAAATAGTATTTCATTTCACAACATAAAATATGCCCACACAAAATCAAAACCAACTACATACAAACAACTCATGTCCTCGGGACATGCCCTGGTATATAAACACATATACATATACTAGAATAGACCACTAAACCTCAACTCAGATATGACTCCCTTCAGAAGTACCATCTCCGGTCTCCTGATAACCTGAAGTACCTGTCATTGTCAACATACAAAGACAACAACAGTCCCCTCTGGGGTGAGCAAAACTCAGTCTGAAGCAACCACAATATATACCACATATATCTAAACAAAGATATATGATATGCAATGCATGTAAGTCGTGGAAGTATCAGGTCAAATGTCCATCAACTGAGCACATGTCATAATCAAACGAATCGCTATCAAATCAATGCTCGAGCTGGCGCACCGGCCTCAATCAGGGATACTCATATGATAACGTCGACAAAGCGTCATCAAATCCCAAATCTCAATCAATCATCGGTGCCACAAACGACTATTCTTTAAAGGTCATGTAATACCAAACATAGCATCGTGTTCACAAACCCCATAATCAAATCAAATCATATCAGGGTATCCAAGGATCATAGCTCAACGTGAATATCATGTATGCCACATAAACTCAACAAATAAGGCATATAGACATGTATTCTCAATCAAATCAATCAAACATATATATCATATAATGCAGATACCTGTCGTATGTTACCCGGTCGCAACATACCTCAATTCTTCGTTCCAGTCGATGTAGCTTGAAGATATCAGTATAATAATCTATCTACATCAATAACATATTCATTTCAATCAATAACAACTGACAAATAGTTCTTCAATCTCAATCTAATGAGTAAAATTCCCTAATTATAATAAATTAGGAATAATTGAAAATAACCTCACTATAATCATTTCTTCTTCGTTAAAATCATACATTATTCAACAATCTTCAATTTATGTTTGATTTAACAATTTATCGGATTTATTCCAAAAATATCGACGAATTTCAAACATCACCAAAAATATAAAAGTTATACCTCAAATCGAAGATCTCGTGTCAACGATCCCAAAATTGAAGTCGGTTCGTCGATTGGATAAAACGATAAATTGCATGATAGAAAAGAAAATCGAAATCATTATTATTTTCTCTCTTCACCTTTCTCTGTAACTTTCTTCTGAATTCACATAAGGTTTGGATATTTATCCCCTTTTGTTAATATTATATTAATAAATATTATAATATAATATATATTATTTAACATTTTAACACCGGCATATCCCTTTGGACCAGTCAAACGATCAAATTTCCCAAAACTCAAAACATGAAACTTCTATATATTTGAGTTTTCTACGTTAGATACAAATCTCAAATCAATTGGACTTCATATGACCAAGATATGTCACTAATTACCATTTTGTCCTTAAAATAAATTGAATATTTTTCAACTTATTTACAAAAATACCATCAATACTATTTTATTTTCGGGGTCTCACATTTCTCTCCAAGTTAAAAAGATTTCGTCCTCGAAATCTCAAACATCTCTATATACGTAACATTGGCGGCAAACATATCATACTTTACCAGTTATAGTACATATCAAAACTAAAATCAGTAAATGGATCACTATACATTGTATACAATGGAACATGTGGAATAGAACCAAACAAGTGCAGATATGATTCTCGCATCTTGCTCTCCAATTCCCACATTGAATCCTCCACACCATGTCGTGTACATTGCACTCGAACTAGCGGAACCGATTTATTACGCAATACTTTCTCCTTCCAATCCATAATGCAAACAGGTTGTTCAGCATAGGAAAGAGAAGGATCAAGTTCAACCTCATCAGGTGCAAGTACATGTGATGGATCCTTTTCATACTTTCTCAACATAGAAACACGAAATACATCATGAATGGCAGATAAAGCTGGTGGCAATGCTAACCGATAAGCAAGATCCCCAACTCGATCAAGGATCTCGTATGCACCAACATATCGAGGTGAGAACTTCCCTCGCATGCCAAATCGAACAATGCCTCTGAAGGGAGATATTTTCAAAAACACTTTATCATCTTTCTGGAATTCTAAGGGTCGTCTTCGTTTATTCGCTTAACTCGTTTGACGATCCTGAGCAGTTTTCATCCGTTGTTGAATTAACCGAACCTTATCATTCATTTCCTGTATCATTTCAGGTCCAGTCAATTATTTTTCATCAATTTCATCCCAAAATAACGGTGACCTATATCGTATCCCGTATAAGGCTTCAAACGGTGCCATACCAACTCGTTTGAAAGCTATTATTGTAAGAAAATTCCACTAATTGTAAGGCATCTTGCCATCCCATTCTGAAATCCATCACAACAGCACGTAACATATCTTCTAACGTCTGAATTGTACGCTCAGTCTGGCCATCAGTTTGAGGATGATAAGCAGTACTCATAGCCAAACGCGTACCCATAGCTTCTTGGAAACTACCCTAGAATTTAGAAGCAAACCTGAGATCACGATCAGATACAATTGATACTGGCACACCGTGCAGTCTCACAATATTATCGATGTATAAATGGGCCATTTTTTTATAAGGATAAGTCCGCTCATACGGAATAAAATGTGCAGATTTCGAAAGTCGATCAATAATAACCCAAATAGCATCACAGCCCTTGGACGAACGAGGTAAATGAGTCACGAAGTCCATAGCAATATGTTCCCAATTTCATTTCGGGATTTCAAGACTATGGAGTAATCCTCCAGGTTTCATTATCTTGGCTTTCACTTGCTGGCAGACTAGACATTTCGAAATAAATTCAGCAATGTCTTTTTTTATACGTCTCAACCAGAATTGAGGTCTCAACGTCAAATACATCTTTCGACCTCCACGGTGAATACTGTATTTGCTACAATGTGCTTCACAAAGAAGGGCATATTTCAAATCAGAATTATCAAGAACTACCAGCCGACCATTAAGTCGTAAAGAACCATCAGTAGAAATCTGAAATCCAGACTGATTTCCTACAGATACAAGTTCTTTCGTCTTCTGGATACGAACATCGCTTCGTTGGCCCTTCCGTATTTTAGATATCAAGTTCGGCTCAATTTGCAATGCTGAGACAGTGACAAAATTCCAATTCGAGTGAAAATTCCAGCCAGCAGCACATATATCCTCGTGTACTTTGGCTAAATTGATAGAAGCTAACATAGAATCATGAACTTTATGGCTAAGGGCATCCACAGTAACATTCATCGATCCAGGGTGATACTGAATCTCACAATCAAAGTCCTTCAGGAGATCCATCCACCTGTGTTGCCTCATATTCAAATCAGATTGAGAAAAAAGATATTTCAGACTCTTATGATCTGAATAGATAACAAACTTCTCTCCATACAAGTAATGACGCCAAATCTTCAGTTCAAACACAATGGCGGCCAATTCAAGATCATGAACAGGATAACGTGTTTCATGAGATTTCCCATCTCAATGAAGACATCGAACTAGTCATTCATACGAATACGACGATTACAGAGCTAATTTCAGACACCACAAATATTATATGCAAATTTAATTTCAAATCATTTGCAGAAGTGGGTGATGAAATAAACAAAAGCAAAGATATCGGTAAGATTTGTTAAGTATTTTCTAAATGTTTTGCATCATATGGAACTAAAGTTAGAATTTATATAAACAAATATAATTGGAATTGTGAAGAAGGTCAACCACATAAGTAGTTTCCCGAGTGAAGAAAAAAGACAAAGTTTTAGAAAAGAAATTGTGATCATCAATATATAGTAAGTTTCATAAGAGAATTTAAATGATTTAAAATTGATAAATAATTTAATATAAAATTAATTCAAAATGAAATTAAGTTTATGGGAAGCCATCCCACAAAACGAAGGAAGTTTATTATAAATGGAAAAGAAAATAGTGATGCAACTATAGAATTTTTAACATGATATCATGAAATATGATGCGATCAAAAAATTCGCATCCATTAAAATATCTTGAACTGATTATCACGAAACAATTTCTTCAATAAGCCGAATCAAACCGCTCCAGAAATATAACTAGGTATCAAAGAAAAAGGGTGAGCTGACTCCGCCTGGAGGCGAAGCCACTCCGACGCTCAAGTCAGTATTTGAGAGAAAAAATACAAGAATAATGTAAATACTCATAGATAAAAGCGTACATTGATTAGGGTTAGGAGCCCTTTATTTATAGGTGTAGAGTCTAAGATGATATGAAATTTTGTAATATATGGTAACTAGATTTGTGCATATCCAATGAATATTTTTTAATATCTCTAAAATATAATTAATGATATGATATGGTCTTTTTTACCATATTATCAATATTTCCCCCGCAAAACGAGTGAAATGATGGAGGAATGTTTAAATGAATGAAATTATATTTAAGATAATATTCCAGTTGTCGGTAATAATATCCTTTGAGCATTTGTTGTGGAGTGTGCTTTCGATGACCGAGTCAGAGACTACTGGACATCTCGCAGAGCGTCTTCATTCGAATCTAATGAGTGTCCGGTAGGGGCTTTCTACCTTTGTGAGCTACCTCGGGACCCTGGCTCTTCCCTAGTTGATCAACAAGTCCACTGGCTGCACTAAACAAATGGAAAGGCTCTAGGCAGCCCGAAATTTTCTTTCTGGAGTACCGAAAGCAAGTAGTTTCCAATTCACAACCTCTCATCCGACTATTTACCGACAAAAGTTATCAAGTCGATTTCCGAAATTTGGTCAATTGTTGAATAAAATCAATTGTAAGGTAGAATCGTTTCTCCGGTTTTTTCGTCTTCAATAGCATGCTCTTACTTCGTGTTTTGAATTCTCAACCTCGAGGAGCGTGAAATGGTCCGAGATAAAATAGAAGCGTGATAAATGAAGAAATAAGACTGCCCTCTCTCGGATGGATGTTGGTCCATTACAGGTATCAGCCTCTCGGGGTGCTTTAGACCAGCAGATGGAAAACGTCATTCTACACCCGAAAAACTCCAGGGACGTTCAGGGTCGGGTCGATGGTGAGGTGAGCCAAATTAAACGGCCAATATAGTCATTTGATACTGAATAGATAGTCGGATGATCTTTCCTGTCGAGTCGCTAAAGAGTCGAAAGAGCCAAGAGTGGCTATACTGCTCAATAAGAAGTCGGGTCAAGATGTCAGGACCAGCATAAGATCAAACATAAATAAGAAGTTCGAGATATATCGATTGCCATGAGAAGATAGTACGTGTCCGAGTAGACCATGATTACGAGCCCGAACAAAAATAAAGTTTGATATTATGATCTGAGCTGTTTGAAATTCATACTCAAATAAGAGTTGTTGATGAAGACCTGCTGAAAGTCAAGCTCAGATAAAGATCCATAAAGAATATTCTACTAATAATCGGGCTATCGTGAAGAGCTATAGATTAGATCCTGCTGAAAACTGAGCTAAAATGAAGAGCTATAGATAAGATCCTGCTCAAAACCGAGCTCAAATAAAGAGCTATAGATAATAGTCTGGTGAAAACCAAGCTCAAATAAAGAGCTATAACCAAGCTCAAATAAAGATCTATAGATAATAGTCTGCTGAAAACATGGCTCAAATAAAGAGCAACATATGACGAAACAAATTAATTTTGTCTTTGAGCTATAGATAATAGTCTGTTGAAAACTGAGCTAAAATAAAGACTTAAAGATAATAGTTTGCTGAAAACATAGCTCAAATAAAGAGAAACAGATTAAGAATCAAATTATTGTTGTCGAGTGCGAGGTCTAGCTTATGTATTTGCCAAGCAGAGTTGGACTTACTGAATGCCGAGCACGAGAATGCGCTTATATGTTCGCCAAGAATATTTGAATTTACTGAGTTCCGAGCGCGAGGTCGGACTTGTATATTTTCCAAGCAGAGTTGGGCTTATTGAGTGTCGAGCGCGAGGTCGGGCTTGTATATTTGCCAAGCAGAGTTGGGCTTATTGAGTGTCGAACGCTAGTTCGGGCTTCTATATTTTCCAAGCAGATTTGGGCTTACTGAGTACCGAGCGAAAGGTCGGGCTTATGTAATTGCCTAGCAGAGTGGGGCTTGTTAGCTTTCTGAGCAGGTTAGCTGCCAGGTGTAATGCTCTGTGGGTTGCATCACGAGGGAAATATTAATGCACATCTTGAAGGTGATTTTTCAGCACATTATATCATCGAACGCGAGGTGGGGCTTAAGTTGTAATGTCCCAAAAAAAAAAATTGAAGGTCCACGTGAACCTGAAAGTTATTAAATTTCTTTAGTATTTTATTAAATTGTTTTAAATCATTAAATACATGTTTATTTCATTAATTTGTGTTTTAATCCATGATTTATTTAAAGTTCCATGCATTAGAATTTTAAGTTGCATTTCACGATCGAACGAGGAACGGAGACCAGTGATATTCAGGAAAAATATTTTTATTGAAAGATTATTTTTAATGATTTAATATGAGGTGTTTTAAGGGTATTTTTCAAGAAATGAGCCTTGTTAGGTATTTTTGCCTGCAGGAGTATATTTTATCCGATACATAAATTTTATCGAAACGGTGGACTTTTTGAGGGCTCAGACAATATTTTTAAAAACGTACATAAACGAAATATTTTTCGAGAATGTGTTTGGGCTTATTTGATTTGTTTTATTGCTAAATGAGCTTAAAAAAATTTTAATTCCTTTAAAATCCAATCAAGTGCCCATTATCTTGTAATCTACTATTTAAATAATACCCTAAACCTAACTCTACTATTATCAGCCACCCCACCCACTCTCCAGCAGCCTTTTTGGGCGTGAAAACTAGCTGCAACATTTTTCCTCCATTGTTCTTTCAAGGAAGGTTCAATCCTCGCTCCTCCGGCGCCTCCCCGACACGAAATTCTTCAAGTTTTCGAGCTTAAATCATCAAGGCACGCTATGTACACATTTCTTAATCACTTACACCATATATACGCTGTCATTTTCGGTCATTGCATGTAAATTTCGTTGGGTTGGTCTATATTATCATATTACTAAAGTTTTGGCATGATCTTGCATACATTGGTGCATAACTCACGATTTTTATGTTGCTGTGCAAGGGGGACTGTCGGTTGCTGGTGTTAAGGGCCGAGACATGTCCATCAAGGGCGGAGCCACACCCTTTTTCAAAGCCCGGATGTTCCAAAAAAAATTTTAAAAAACTATATATAATATAATTTTGGATAAATTTTATATTAGAATGAGTAGATCAATTTAAAATATTAAAGGATTTTAGAATTTAAAATTCTAGCTCGGGTATAATCGAATTCCTGGATCTACCATTGATGTCCATGGTATAGGGGGAAATTGGGCGTGAAAACTAGCTGCAACATTTTTCCTCCATTGTATATAGTAAGTTTCATAAGAGAATTTAAATTATTTAAAATTGATAATTAATTTAATATAGAATTAATTCAAAATGAAATTAAGTTTATGGGAAGCCATCCCACAAAACGAAGGAAGTTTAATATAAATGGAAGAAAATAGTAATGCAAATATAGACAAAATGAAATTAAGTTTATGGGAAGCCATCCCACAAAACGAAGGAAGTTTAATATAAATGGAAAAAAATAGTAATGCAACTATAGAATTTTTAACATGATATCAATGTTTTATCTAGATAATAATTTAAACCATGAAATATGATGCGATCAAAAAATTCCATCCATGAAAATATCTTGACCCGATTATCACGAAACAATTTCTTCAATAATCAAACCGCTCTAGAAATATAACTGGGTATCAAAGAAAAAGGGTGAGCTGACTCCGCCTTGAGGCGAAGCCACTCCGACGCTCAAGTAAGTATTTGAGAGAAAAAATACAAGACTAATGTAAATACTCGTAGAAAAAAGCGTCCTTGATTAGTGTTAGGAGCCTTTATTTATAGGTGTAGAGTCTAAGATGATATGAAAATTTGTAATATATGGTGCTAGATTTGTGTATATCCATAGAATATTTTGTAATATCTCTAAAATATAATAATGATATGATAGGATTTTTACCATATTATCAATATTACCCCCGTAAAAAAGTGACGACGAGTGAAATTATGGAGGGACGTTTAAATGAATGAATTATATTTTAGAGTGTTTAGGATAATATTCCAATTGTCTGTAATAATATCCTTTCATTATTTTTTGTAGAGTGTGCTTTCTGAGGTGAGCCAAATCAAGCGGCCAATATAGTCATTTGATACTGGATAGATAGTCGGATGATCTTTCCTGCCGAGTCGCTAGAGAGTCGAAAGAGCCAAGAGTGGCTATACTGCTCAATAAGAAGTCGGGTCAAGATGGACCAGCATAATATCAAACATAAATAAGAAGTTCGAGATATATTGATTGTTGCGAGAAGATAGTACGTGTCCGGTGTCCGAGTAGATCATGATTATGTGCCCGAACAAAAATACAGTTTGATATGATGATCTGAGTTGTTTGAAATTCATACTCAAATAAGAGTTGTCGATGAAGACCTGCTGAAAGTAGAGCTCATATAAAGATCCATAAAGAATATTCTGCTAATAGCGACGGTTTTTGTAGTAACCCGATTCCTAATTTGAGTTAATTATTGGATTAATTATATTTTCGGTAGGATCGGAAGGACCGAACCGGGTTCGGATCGTCCGAAGCGGGTTCGGAGTGTCCGAAGGTGGTTCGGACCGTCCGAGACAGGTGGCTGGAAGACGTGGAAGGGTTCTGGACACGTGGTAAAGTTCGGATCGTCCGATCGGGGTTCGGATCGTCCGAGACAGGTGGTTGTACTCGTGGAAGTCATGCAAGGTTCGGATCGTCCGATCAGGTTCGGACCGTCCGAAGTGTATGGATCGGATCGTACGAAGTGGTTCGGAGCGTCCGAACATTGGCTATAAATAGAGGCGCGAGGCTTCATTTGTGACTCGCCATTTCAGAGCATTTCAGAGAGTTTCAGTCGTTTCTGATAGGTTTCTAGTCTTTTTCCGAGGTTCGGGCACTAGCGGGGAGCTGCTGGTACTGTAGCGGAGCTGTGCTCTAGTTGGAAGCTAGCGGCATCAGTGGGCTGACTGCGGACGCAGGCGTGAGTCTAGGACTGATTGTTAGGATTGCAGTGATAGAGGTACGAAAGTACTATCCGAGATATCCTGGTTGAGTATACAGTCATATATGTGTTGCATGATTATTTGCTGCATTGTTATATGTCATATGATGCATGCTATTATGTCACGCTTTATGATGCATGTTGCATTTCATGTTGAGCCGTATCTCCTTCGAGATAGCCTTTACTGTTGAGCTGTATCTCTTTCGAGATAAGCTATATCTTGTGGGGCCGCTCAGCCCTGTCTTGTCTTGTGGACGCATGGACACCGAGAGTACACAGTGGCCGACGGGTCGGGAGGGCTTCGGTGATCCGGGACATTTTAGGTCCACGTCTGTTCTTGTAGTGGATGCAGTGACCCAGAGGAGTACCGCGCGGCACTATCCACTTGGCGCCTCTAGACTGAGCATTTTGAGATCCTTTGTGACTCCTATTTCTTGACTACCCTAGTATCATATCATAGCATGTGCATTTCATATAGGCTTGTATACTCATGCTTTTGTACTGGGCGTTCTTATCGCTCACGTCCTCGGTTTTGTTTATCTTGGACACCCCATTCCCACGGGGCAGGCCTCAGGTTGGATGGCTCAGGAGGGGCAGGAGGAGGACAGTGAGTAGCTGGTTGGTTTAGTTTTCAGTACTATTCTATTCGATATGGTTGTACCGAATATATTTTGAGTTGTTCTGATTTCGATTGGGTTGTATAAACTATTGTCGTTGGTCATATTTCCGCTGTTATCTCTGATTATTGTTAATTAAGTTAATTGCATGCTTAGTTCTTGATTAGTAGGTGATTCTGGAACGGGTCACTACAGTTTTTACCATCGCTAATTATCGACGGATTATGTCTAAACCATATCTAATTTTAGCGATGATTTTTGACCAAGCCGTTGCTAATTAGCGACGGTTTAAGTTATATCTCGCTAAAATTAGCGACAGCTTAAGTTATACCGTCGATAATTAGCGTCAGATTTTGATTAAACCATCGTTAATTAGCGACGGTTTAGAAAAACATCGTCGCTAATTAGCGACGGTTTAGACATAATATGTCGCTAATTTTTTAAGTAAAATAAAAAAATTTACTTTTAAAATTTAAAAAATCTAACAAAAAAAACTTACTATCTTTCTAAGCTAATAAAATTCATAATCTTAACCAACACTTAGAAATTTACCACGAATTGAAGCGAAAATACTTACCCTAAATCGAAACTAAAATTGTATAAGAGAGGAAAATGTATTGTAGATGTGGAATGTATGGAGGAAAATGGATCGAAAATACGAATATTTATAGATAATTTGCGACGATTTTAATAATTATTAAACGGTCGCTATTAGCGACGGTTAAGAAAAGACCGTCGCCAATTTTGTTTAGACCGTCAATAACAAAACCGTCGTAATTTTTAAAATAGCGACGGATAAACCGTCGCTATTTTAACAACAGTTTACAAAAACCGTTGTCGTTTCTCCAAAAAAAAACGCTAATCCACAACGGTTCACTAAAACCGTTGTCGTTTTTTCCAAAAAAACAAGCTAATAGACAACGGTTTATAACCTACATAGCAAGTTAAAAAACCCACAGAGCAACCCACAAGATGAAGTCACTCAAAGAAAGTTATGTGCTGAAAAATCACCTTCAAGATGTGCATTAATATTTCCCTCATGATGCAACCCAAGGTGCATTACACCTGGTAGCTAACCTGCTCAGAAAGCTAACAAGCCCCACTCTGCTTGGCAATTACATAAGCCCGACCTTTCGGTCGGCACTCAGTAAGCCCAACTCAGCTTGGCAAATATATAAGCCCGACCACGCGGTCGACAATCAGTAAGCCCAACTCTGCTTGGAAAATATAAGCCCGACCTCGCGCTCGGTACTCAGTAAGCCCAACTCTGCTTGTCAAATGTACAAGCCCGACCTCGAGCTCGATCAGTAAGCCCAACTTTGCTTGGCAAATATACAAGTCCGACCTCGTGCTCGGAACTTAGTAAGTTCAAATATTCTTGGCGAACATATAAGCGCGTTTCCGCTAATTAGCGTCAGATTTTGATTAAACCGTCGCTAATTAGCGACTGTTTAGAAAAACATCGTCGCTAATTAGCAACGGTTTAGACATAATCTGTCGCTAATTTTTTAAGTAAAATAAAAAAAAAATTACTTTTATAATTTATAAAATCTAACAAAAAAAACTTACTATCTTTCTAATCTAATAAAATTCATAATCTTAACCAAAACTTAGAAATTTATCACGAATTTAAGCGAAAATACTTACCCTAAATCCAAACTAAAATCGTATAAGAGGGGAAAATGTATTGTAGATGTGAAATGTATGGAGGAAAATGGATCGAAAATGCGAATATTTATAGGAGTGACTCTCATGTAAGACCGTCTCACGGATCATAATCTGTGAGACGGGTCAACCCTACCATATTCACAATAAAAAGTAATACCATTAGCATAAAATGTAATATTTTTTCATGAGTGACCCAAATAAGAGATCTGTCTCACAAATACGACCCGTGAGACCGTCTCACACAAGTTTTTGCCTATTTATAGATAACCTCAGAAAGCAAACTCTACAACAAATACTCAAAGGATATTATTACAGACAACCGAAATATCATCTTAAGTACTCTAAAATATAATTTCATTCATTTAAACATTCCTCCATCATTTCACTCGTCGTCACTTTTTTGCGGGGGTAATATTGATAATATGGTAAAAATCCTATCATATCATTAATTATATTTTAGAGATATTACAAAATATTCTATGGATATACACAAATCTAGTTACCATATATTACAAAATTTCATATCATCTTAGACTCTATATCTATAAATAAAAGGGCTCCTAACACTAATCAATGTACGCTTTTATCTATGAGTATTTACGTTAGTCTTGTATTTTTTCTCTCAAATACTGACTTGAGCGTCGGAGTGGCTTCACCTCCGGGCGGAGTCAGATCACCCTTTTTTCTTTGATACCCAATTATATTTCTGAAGCGGTTTGATTCGGATTATTGAAAAATTGTTTCGTGATAATCGGTTCAAGATATTTTAATGGATGCGAATTTTTTGATCGCATCATATTTCATGATTTAAATTACTATCTAGACAAAACGTTGATCTCATGTTAAAAATGCTATAGTTGCATTACTATTTTCTTCCATTTATAATAAACTTCCTTCGTGTTGTGGGATGGCTTCCTATAAACTTAATTCCATTTTGAATTAATTTAAATTAATTATCAATTTTGAATAATTTAAATTCTCTTATGAAACTTACTATATATTGATGATCACAATTTCTCTTCTAAAACCTTGTTTCTTTTCTTCACTCGAGAAACTAACTACGTGGTTGACCTTATTCACAATTCCAATGATATATGTTTATGTGAACTTTAACATTAGTTCCATATGATGCAAAACATTAGAAAATATTTAACAAATCTTACCAATATCTTTGATTTTTTTATTTAATCACCCACTTATAATATTTGCGGTGTCTGAAATTAGTTCTGTAATCGTCGTATTCGTATGAATGACTAGTTCAATGTTTTGACATTTAAGGAATCTTTTGTTAATTTTCTCACTTTATTTCAAACATTTGATATCTTCTGAGCAATTGATTTTTGAATTTGTCGATAATGTTTGAAATAGAAGACAATATATCATTTGTCCCTACATATCTATCAAACATTCATGTATCATTATAATATTTTCAATTTATGAGTTCAATCGTATGATTTTTTTATCTATGTAAAATTATGGTTCTTACTTTATCATCAGCTACTATAGTTTTCGAATCAATTTTGAATTCTGTTTTGTGCAATCTGATTTCTTTGTCGAGGTATTATTACTTGTATCTTTACATCCTTTTTATTTTCTTTCAACAAATTTATTGATATATAATTGTCTTTTTCCATTATTGTACACATTTGATTTTGAAAATAAATATTTAAATGATAATGAATTTGAAGTTGGTCTAAAATTTTTCAAACTGTTGAAATATTTATATAGTAGATATCTGATTATGTGGCAATAATGAACATTGATTTTCATGTAGTTATCTGATTAGATATTGGATTTTTGCTTATTAAATTATTAAATTAATGATTAATTTAATATAAAAGTGCTATGTGAAGGCTGCTGGTGGAGGGGATGGACGGATGCTAGGTTATTATTAGGTTTAGGGTTAGTTTAGGATAGTGTTTAAATAATATACAAAGCACTAATGAGCCCTAAATTGAATTTTAAAAGGATTATAAGGGTTTTGAGCCCACTAAACATTAAAAAAAACCCAGCAAGCCCAATAACACTCTCGAAAAATATTTTGTTTTGATACGTTTTAGAAAATATTGTCTGAACCCTCAAAAAGTCCTCCGAATTGTTAAAATTTGCATACCGGTTAAAAATATAACCCCACGGGTAAAAATATCCAACCAAAGCCTATTTTCAAAAATCGTACTTAAAAACACCTCATATTAAATAATTATAATCAATTATTCAATAAAAATATTTTTCCTGATTATCCTCGGTCTCCGTTACTCGTTCGAGCGCGAAATGCAACTTAAAACCCTAATGCATGAAACTATAAAATAACAATCTATCCATGCCAACCATGCAATAAATTCATAAAAATCAATAAACACGTATTTAAATAAAACCATAGATTGCATGCAATCAGGTAACGTAGTTCGAATTTTCCTAGACCGCCTTTTTTTGTAACGATAATGGGCCATTAGGCTAAACCAACATTGGCCTCGGCCCATACCCATGCACCACTACTGATCATGAGTCGTTAGGATGGTTCAGCATGAGCCCTAACCCATGCCCATGCCCATGCTCCTGCACCGCCACTCATAGAATATCCCACCACTGGAAAGTTGTTTCTTTCGCCTCCCCCAACACTTGAACACATGACCTCCAGGCATAATTACTTTCTTTGAGTGACTTCATCAAAAATTTAGGTGGTTTGCAAACAAATGATCGTGCCAGATCATGACCAGTCAAAGAAATCGATGGATCAAGATAGCAAGCACAGATCCAGCTGAGAGGAAATAATATAGACCAAACCAAAGTAGAACCAATTATATGATCTTAATTGAGCCATAGTTAGAATGATGATCGCCAAACCTCATATGGCGACCTTGACCCAAATATAGGAATAAGTTTGAAATTCAGGAACAATTGGCAGGTGGTCATCCAAGAAACCTAGCTTTTTAATGCATTCAACTCAAAACCACGTCATAAATATTAAAATGTAGAATTAATCATACAAATAATTAAGATAAGAGATCCCTTAGTAAGATGAATTTGGGCAGATTTCTCATAGAAAGTTTCAATAAGGTTTTGATAACTGATTAGTTTAACCGAAAGGAAATGCAAACCTCATCCACCATTCTTTAAAAGAGCACATGATGTGAATCTTTATACGAATAAATAGCAAACACGATTAAAAATAAATCGCACCCTCTATTCAATTACGATATTAAGATCCGTGTGTTTTCCCGATCTTTTGATTCAAGTATTGTGTGATATTCACCTCTAAACTAGCAAGAGTTTAGCAACAAATAAACACGAGGATAAACAATCGAAAACTATACGAACCTTCGAAGAACTTTGCCTACGACAATCTGCACAAGCAACGACCGACAAACGCCACAAAGTTAAAAACTTTGATAAGTTTGATTTTGATTTAACAAAGCTTGGCTTTGAAAAGTTGAGAGAAAATTCTCAAAGTTTGATAAACTCAAAAATATTATGTGTATTGTGTTCAGAATTTCGTCCAACATAGTCTAGATATCAAAAGATACCATGAAATCTAGTTACCTAACAAAATAAAACTCTAGAAAAGGTAATTTTGTCGCGCAGAAAACACTAGGCACGGACCCCGTGCAGACCTCCGTGTCTGGGTCCGTGTACATACTGTAAAACTCTTCAATCGGGATCAAGGGACACGGACCCCGTGCTCACCTCCGTGTACGGGTCCGTGTAGACACTGTATTTGCCAATAACAAGGGGCACGGACCCCGTGCCTGGGTCCGTATCCAGGTCCGTGGAGCCACTGTAAAAACTCATCCCAGCTTGTAAAGGACACGGACCCCGTGTGCAGGTCCGTGTGCAGGTCCGTCGCGACTCGGTCAGCAACATCAATGCTTGAATGACTTTCCGTTGGCCTCCAAACGTACTCTCATGCATCACGACCTCTTCCGGCTTGCTCATGACTCCTTGTAGCGCCTCCTTGAATCTCTTTAGTCGACCCCTCGTGATTGGTCCCTCCGGCAACTGCAAAGGATCCCATGCTTTCCTTGGGACGTCCACGTTCGCATCATCCTCCCATTCTTGGGAAGGATTTGTCCTCAAATCTTGCTCGTCACCTACATCAAACAACGACAAGTCACTAACATTAAAAGTAGAGCTAACATTATACTCACCTGGCAAGTCGAGTTTGTAGGCATTGTCATTGATCCTCTCTAGAACTTGGAATGGTCCATCGCCCCTAGTTAGTAGCTTTGAGCGTCGCTTCTCCGGAAACCTCTCCTTCCTCAAGTGTAGCCACACCCAATCGCCCTTCTCGAATACCACCTTCTTTTTCCCTTTGTTGGCTTGCTTAGCATATGGCTCATTTCGCTTCTCAATATTAGCTTTTACCTTCTCATGCAAACTCCTAACGAATTCAGCCTTCTTTTTGCCGTCTAAGTTTAACCTTTCACTCACAGGTAAAGACATCAAATCCAACGGAGTCAAAGGATTAAAACCATATACAATCTCAAATGGTGAATAGCTAGTAGTAGAGTGCACACAACGATTATAAGCAAATTCAACAAATGGCAAGCAATTCTCCCAATTCTTTAAGTTCTTCTTGAGAATAGCACGTAATAAAGTTCCTAACGTCCTATTAACTACCTCAGTTTGACCATCAGTTTGAGGATGACAGGTCGTAGAAAACAGTAATTTAGTGCCAAGTTTAGCCCACAGTGTTTTCCAAAAATAACTTAGGAATTTAACATCACGGTCCGACACAATGGTCCTAGGCATGCCATGCAGCCTAACGACTTCTCTAAAGAATAGGTCCGCAATGTTAGATGCATCATCAGTCTTGTGACAAGCAATAAAGTGTGCCATTTTCGAAAACCTATCCACAACAACAAATATAGAGTCTCTCCCCTTCTTTGTCCTAGGTAACCCCAAAACAAAGTCCATAGAGATATCCACCCAAGGTTCACTAGGGACGGAAAGTGGTGTATATAATCCGTGTGGTAGTGTCCTAGACTTAGCTTGTCTACAAGTTTTGCACTTCTCACAAATACGTTCAACATCACGCTTCATGTGTGGCCAATAAAAATGTTCATGCAATGCACTTAAAGTCTTAGCCACCCCAAAGTGTCCCATTAGGCCACCCCCATATGCCTCCCTAACAAGTAATTCACGAATTGATGACTTGGGAATGCATAATCTATCCTCTCTAAACAAGAAACCTTTATGCAAGTAGAATTTATCATGTGGACCATGCATACAAGTTTCAAACACTTCCTTAAAATCATCATCTAGCACATACAACTCTTTAACAAGTTCAAACCCCAATATTTTAGATTCCAAAGTAGAGAAAAGTACATACCTCCGTGATAGTGCGTCGGCCACTACATTTTCCTTACCTTGCTTATACTTGATTATGTAGGGGAATGTCTCTATGAAGGCCACCCACTTAGCATGCCGCTTGTTCAGCTTTTGTTGCCCCTTGAGGTGCTTTAGAGACTCATGATCCGTATGAATCACAAACTCTTTAGGCCTCAAGTAGTGCTGCCACGTCTCAAGAGTCCTCACAAGTGCATAGAACTCCTTGTCATACGTGGATAGTTCAGCGCTGCCCCATTGAGCTTCTCACTAAAGTACGCCACCGGCCTTCCTCCTTGCATCAACACACCACCAATACCTACACCTGAAGCATCACATTCAATTTCAAAAGTATTAGCAAAATCAGGTAACACAAGTAAAGGAGCATTAATTAATTTTTGCTTGATAATATTAAAAGACTTCTCTTGCTCCTCGCCCCAACAGAATGGAACGTTCTTCTTGATGACCGCCGTCATCGGTGCCGCCAATGTGCTAAAATCCCTTACAAACCTCCTATAGAAGCTTGCAAGACCATGAAAGCTTCGGACTTGACCAACAGTAGTAGGCGATGGCCAATCTCGAATAGCACTTACCTTGTCCTCATCCACTTGTATCCCTTGTGAACTCACAACGAAACCAAGAAACACAAGTTTGTTTGTACAAAAATCACACTTCTTTAAGTTAGCGTACAAATTTTCAGCCCTTAATGTGATTAGCACAAGTTTCAAGTGTTTAACATGCTCTTCAAGATTCTTGCTATACACTAGGATATCATCAAAGTAAACCACAACAAATTTACCTATATGTGCACGCAAGACATGATTCATTAACCTCATAAAGGTGCTAGGTGCATTAGTTAAACCAAAAGGCATAACCATCCACTCATACAACCCATATTTAGTTTTAAAAGCAGTTTTCCACTCATCACCTTCCCTCATTATAATTTGATGGTAGCCACTTCTTAAGTCAATTTTGCTAAAGATGCAAGACCCATGCAACTCATCTAACATATCATCTAGTCTAGGTATGGGATGCCTATATTTAATGGTTATGTTATTGATTGCTCTACAGTCGACACACATACGCCATGAGCCATCTTTCTTAGGGACTAGCAAAACAGGCACCGCACAAGGTGACATGGACTCACGCACATAACCTTTATCTAATAACTCACTTACCTGCCTTTGTAGCTCCTTAGTCTCCTCCGGATTGCTCCTATAAGCTGGACGGTTCGGCAAGGCACTCCCGGGCACCAAATCAATTTGGTGCTCAATTCCCCTCAATGGTGGTAAGCCTTGAGGTAGCTCCTCCGGAAATACATCGTCAATTCCTGCAATAGTGAAACAACAATGCTCGGAAGGGATCCGGCTATCTCACTCGTGTTAAGGAGGATCTCCTTGTAAAGAATTAACACAAGTGGTTCATGTGTGTGCAACAAGTGTTTTATCTCACCTTTTTGGGCCATATAAGAATTCTTTTTGGCCTCTTTCCTCTCTTTTTCTTTCCCCTCAATTTCTTTCCTCTCTTTTTTTGTTTGTGTGGCTATCTCACTCTTTTCAACTCTCTTTTTTTCAGCCACTTCAATTTTATTTTCAGAGGCCATCTCACTTTTTAATTCACTCTTTTTTTCGGCCTCATCTCTCTTCTTTTTTTTCAAGTGGTCCTCCAATACTTGCTTTGGGGACAATGGAAGTAAGACAACAGTTTTTTTTTTCAAGACAAACGAGTACTTATTTTTGAACCCATCGTGAGTCACTCGCCTATCAAATTGCCATGGCCTACCCAACAATATATGACAAGCATGCATAGGTACCATGTCACACAAAACCTCATCCACATACTTCCCAATTGAAAAGGACACTAGAACTTGCCTATTCACTCTCACCTCCGCGCAATCGTTCAACCATTGAAGCTTATATGGTTGAGGATTTTTTATTGTAGGCAATCCCAATTTCTCAACCATCTCAATGCTAGCCACATTGGTGCAACTTCCCCCATCTATGATTACATTGCACACCTTACCACTCACAAAACATCTAGTGTGAAACAAGTTCTCCCTTTGGTTAATCTCCTCGTCTTTGACTTGGGCACTCATGATTCGCCTAGTCACTAGAGCTTCTCCTACAACCGCCCCATATCCCTCATTGGGATCCTCCAACTCCGGCATATCATCATCACTACCCTCGCCATCCCCCTCACTTTGAGACTCATATTCACCATAATCATTCAAAAACATGACTCTCTTATTAGGACACTCACTAGAAATATGGCCCAACCCTTGACATCTAAAACATTTTGTATCTCTAGAACGATTAGAAGGAGTTTCAGTTTTACCTTGGACTCCATGTCTAGGTGCCTCTTGCTTTGGTTCAAACTTAGGCTTGGTCACCACTTTGCTATCATCTCGCTTGGCCGCATTTGGTCGCCAAGAAGAAGATGCACCTCCGGTTTGATTGGTGCGGCCAACTCCTCGCCTCTTGAGTTGTTGCTCCACTTTAATGGCCATTTGCACCATCTCGTCTAGTTCTAAGTAGTGCCGAAGCTCCACTTGATCTTGAATCTCCCTGTTCAAACCACAAAGAAAACGAGCCATAGTTGCTTCATTATCCTCCTCAGTATTTGCCCTAATCATGAGTACTTCCATCTCCTTATAGTAGTCCTCAACACTCTTCAACCCTTGCCTCAAAGTTTGTAACCTCTTAAACATCTCCCTATAATAATGGTTAGGCACAAACCTCTTCCTCATTACACTCTTCATCTCATCCCAAGATTCAATGGGTCTCTCATTATACTTTCTTTTAGTGGTCACTAATTGATCCCACCAAATGAGAGCATAGTCTAAGAATTCAACCACCGCCAACCTCACCTTCTTTTGTTCGGAGTAGTGGCGACATGCAAATACGAACTCTACCCTCTTTTCCCATTCTAGGTACGCCCCGGGTCAGATTTCCCATGGAATGAAGGGATTTTCATCTTAATGCTACCCATGTGACCATCTTCCCTAGTCTCCTCATACCTACCCCTCATAGCTTCTCTTCTTCCTCTCCCAAATCCTCTATCTCTTCCATTCCTACCCCAATTCTCATTTTGACTCTCATCGCCTCCTCCTAGATCATACTCCTCGTCTTCTCTACCCAAATCCTTAGGCTTAGGTTTACCCCCACTAACACTAACCTCAAGTTTACCCAACCTCTCATGCAACGACTCCATTTGGGCCTTAGACACCCCCGAATTCGAACTAAATCCTACCTCCCTCTCCATTTAATTTCAAATTTGTACCTGCAAGAAAAGGTTAGTAGAAATAAAATAATCCTCATCCAAATGCTCACGGTCACTCCAAAGAAATTCACTCGTTTTTTTCCTCACAATTTTGTTTGCTCACAACAAATACTCACCGTTCACTCCAAAGAAAAGTCACTCACACTCAAGTGTATCACTCGAATTTTGAAAGCTCTCTTGGGAGTGCTCAAGCTTTGTATTGTGGGTATATCAAACAATCAAGGTTCAAACTTGGAACAAATGCGACCGACTCACTTGGACTGTGTAGACAAGAAATTCAAATATAGGGAACAAAGAAAATTTTATTTATTTATTTATTTTTTTTTACTGTGAGAGGCAATTGAGTATGACTCTCTAAAGGAAATAGAACAAGATATCAAAAAGAAATAATGGTGAATTTTCGGAATTTTTGTATTCTTTTTTTTTTTTTTTTTGGCTTGAGTACTACTCGAAAATCCCAAAAAAAAAGTCACCAACAAATTTCGAGAATCACAGATTCACGAAAAATTTACGAAGAACGATAGAACAAAACAGATCTGATAATAACGAAGAAATAATACAGATCTGCAATTTAAGAACAAGATAATTTACTTGAATTCAATAAACCTAAAGCTCTGATACCAAATGATGTGAATCTTTATACGAATAAATAGCAAACACGATTAAAAATAAATCGCACCCTCTATTCAATTACGATATTAAGATTCGTGTGTTTTCCCGATCTTTTGATTCAAGTATTGTGTGATATTCACCTCTAAACTAGCAAGAGTTTAGCAACAAATAAACACGAGGATAAACAATCGAAAACTATACGAACTTTCGAAGAACTTTGCCTACGACAATCCGCACAAGCAACGACCGACAAACGCCACAAAGTTAAAAACTTTGATAAGTTTGATTTTGATTTAACAAAGCTTGGCTTTGAAAAGTTGAGAGAAAATTCTCAAAGTTTGATAAACTCAAAAATATTATGTGTATTGTGTTCAGAATTTCGTCCAACATAGTCTAGATATCAAAAGATACCATGAAATCTAGTTTCCTAACAAAATAAAACTCTAGAAAAGGTAATTTTGTCGCGCAGAAAACACTAGGCACGGACCCCGTGCAGACCTCCGTGTCTAGGTCCGTGTACATACTGTAAAACTCTTCAATCGGGATCAAGGGACACGGACCCCGTGCTCACCTCCGTGTACGGGTCCGTGTAGACACTGTATTTGCTAATAACAAGGGGCACGGACCCCGTGCCTGGGTCCGTCTCCAGGTCCGTGGAGCCACTGTAAAAACTCATCCCAGCTTGTAAAGGACACGGACCCCGTGTGCAGGTCCGTGTGCAGGTCCGTCCAGACTCGGTCAGCAAAATCAATGCTTGAATGACTTTCCGTTGGCCTCCAAGATTGGACACCAATATTTATAGTGGTTCACCCCAAGATTGGGCTACGTCCACTTTAAACCTCTCAAAGAGATCACTTCTTTATTAATAACAAAGAAGACAAGAGAATTGATAATACAAAGTATTTCACTCAGAACACTCTGATTTTAACACTCACTTTCTCTCCACTAATCCTATTCCTTCCAAGGATAAACACTCCTTAAGAAATATCACACTAAATCCTTTATCTCACTTCTACACTTATGATTGTAGATGAGAGGATTTGTGTTTTGGTGTGATTTTGAAATGAAGAATGGATGGGTATTTATAGGTGAAGTTTAGGGAAAAAAACAAAAATAAAAACATCATGGCTTACCTCATAATTTTTGACTAATCAACACATGTGTTTATAATTCAAAAATGGTGTTCTTTGAATTCAATTTAGGTGGCTTTGAATTCAAATATAGGTTGCTTGATTACTTGGCAATTCTCCCCCTCAAGCCCATTTTGTGAATTCGATCAAACCTGCAACAGCTCTACAGTATTCCAACTTCCATTTCGGCAATGTCTTGGTCATCATATCAGATCTATTTTCATCCGTGTGAATCTTCTAAAGTTTCAACAACTTATTCTCCAATACATCTCGTATCCAATGATAACGAACATCAATATGTTTTGATCTTGAATGCATTGAAGGATTCTTTCCAAGATGAATTGCACTCTGACTGTCACAGAACAATTTGTATTGATCTTGCACAAAACTTAATTCCTCCAAAAACCTTTTCATCCATAACAGCTCCTTGCATGCCTCAGTTGCTGCAATGAACTCCGCTTCAGTGGTTGATAATGCTACACACTTTTGCAACTTTGACTGCCATGACACAGCTCCCCCTGCAAATGTAATCAGGTATCCTGATGTGGATTTTCGGGAGTCAACATCTCCTGCCATATCTGCGTCTGTATAGCCTACAAGCTCAAGTCTGTCTCCTCCAAAACTCAATCTATATTTAGAGGTTCCACGTAGATATCTGAATATCCATTTTACTGCAGCCCAATGTTCCTTTCCCGATTTTGAAAGGAATCTACTCACTACACCTACTGAATGAGCTAAATCCGGCCGAGTACATACCATGGCATACATCAGACTTCCAACAGCTATAGCATATGGAACACTTTTCATTTCTTCTTCCTCATCCTCTGTAATAGGACTCTGCTTTTAATTCAACTTGAAGTGGTTGGCAAGAGGACATCCAACCGCTTTGGCCTGGTCCATGTTGAACCTCTGAAGTACCTTCTCAATATACTTCTCCTGCGACAACCAGGTCTTCTTGGCATACCTGTCTCGATGGATTTCCATGCCAATAATTCTTTTTGCTGGCCCCAAGTCTTTCATAGAAAAAGTCTTGCTTAGTTGCTTCTTTAGGCCTTTGATTTCAGAAGCATCTTTGCCAACAATCAACATATCATCTACATAGAGTAGAAGCACCATCAAATCATCATCAGAGGTATCTTTGACAAACACACAATGTTCTGCAGTGGTTTTCTTGAATCCCTGTTGAGTTATCACTGATTCAAACTTCTTGTACCAATGTCTTGGTGCTTGCTTGAGACCGTACAAACTCTTCTTTAATCTGCACATGAGGTCCTCTTTCCCCTTCTCTTCAAACCCCTCTAGTTGCTCCATGTAGATTTCTTCCTCCAAATCCCCATGAAGGAATGCGGTCTTGACATCCATTTGTTCCACCTCCAGATCGAGCTTTGCTGCTAACCCTAGCACAATCCGGATGGATGTCATCTTCACCACAGGTGAAAATATTTCGTCAAAGTCGACCCATGTTTCTGTCCGAAACCTTTGATGACAATCCTAGCTTTGAATCTTGGTTGACTACTGTGTTCTTCGTGCTACAATCTGAACACCCACTTATTCTTCAAAGCTTTCTTGCCTTTCGGCAATTTCACCAGCTCAAATGTCTCATTATCATGCAATGATTGCATTTCATCTTGCATAGCCTCCATCCACTTATCCTTGTGTTCACCGGTAATAGCTTCCTCGAAGCTCTCTGGTTCTCCCCCGTCAGTTAGAAGGATATATTCATTTGAGGAATATCTGGTTGAAGGTCACACTTCTCTTCCAGAACGTGTGGTCATTGTACCACGAGAACTTTCTGCTGGTGGTTCACTGTGAACACGGATCTCATCATCATCCTCATGATCGTTCTGCAATTCTTCATCTTCAACCGGTTGTGGATTTACCGTTGAAGGCCACCATTCCAAATCTTGTTCAGACCCATAATTCTCCTTTTCCGCAGTCTCTAAGAATTCATTCTCCTGAAATATGGCATCACGACTTCTTATAGGCTTTTTTAGATCTGTATTGTAAAACTTGTAACCAAGTTGATCCTCGCCATAGCCTATAAATATGCATTTTCTTGTTTTGACATCCAACTTATGTCTTTCATCCTTTGGTATATGAACATAAGCAACACAGCCAAATACCCGCAAATGATTATAGGAAACTTCTTTGCCTTGCTACACCTGCTCCGGGACATCATAATCAAGAGGAACACAAGGTGAGCGATTCAATATATATGCAGCAGCAACCACGGCCTCACCCCAAAATTCCTTAGTCAGCTTTGCATGTGAGAGCATGCTTCTGACTCTTTCTGCCAAAGTTCTATTAATCCTCTCAGCTAATCTGTTGAGTTGTGGTGTCTTTGGTGGTGTTGTTTTATGTCTGATTCCGTTCCTTTTGCATATCTCATCAAAGGTTCCAATGTATTCTCCTCCATTATCTGTTCGAATACATTTGAGTTTAATGGATGTTTGTCGTTCAACCAAGTTTAGAAAATATTTGAATGTTTCCACAACTTGGTCCTTGGTTTTGAGTGTTGTAAAGGCCAAGATCTTGATTCTGTTAATATGAGATTTTAATTATATTAACATGAGCTTATTGAAGTTGAGCCAATGTGATTATAGCCAGGCCATTACGAGACCAAATCGGGCCAAGAATATGAATTACATAACTTGGGGACAGAGAGTCTGGCGTCCGAGCGGTAGTTTTTGACCGCCCGAGCGCCAGTGTTCATCGAGTAATTGTCGCGGGCAGAAGAGTTGGCGCCCGGGCGGTAGTTTTTGACCGCCCGAGCCCCAAGGGTGCATTCGGAAATGTTTGGACAGAGTGTGCCGCGCTCGAGCGCTACTTTCTTACCGCTAGAGCGCCGACCCAATTTCAAGAAAAGAAGCCACGTTTCGGTTACATGCAAACTTGATATATATAAATCGTTCCTTCAGAATAAAGAAGGAAAAAAGAACGAGAAAAGGTCAGAATAATTGTGTGAAAAATCCTTACGCCTTTTGTGAAAGATCCGTCCGTCTGATTTTAAATCCGACTTCGGTACTGTGTTCCTATCAACGTAGGCTACATCTGGACGTAAGTTTTTCTACCTTTTGACATGTCTTGGAATTATGATGTTGTTAGAATTGAATACACGTCATATATGTTGTTCTTGACATGTTAGACAGCGTAGAATCGAAGTCAGATTAAGAAACAGACTGAATATGGAATTGTTATGAATTTCAGAGTTGAATTGACTGAGAAATGATATCAGATTTGTACGGTGGTTGATAGTAAATGTTTGGAATAGATATAGACTGATATAGTATTATCAGTATCGCAAGATTGTACTGTTGTACTGTCAGAATTTGATAAAACAGAGATGTTGTGATTTGATTAAAATATTGATACAGTATATTGGTATTGTCATTTCCAAATTGAACAGTGACAAACTTCGATTGTATCAGAACTACAGCAAGAAATGTATAAATTAATGTTGAGTTGGGATTGCACAACTCAAGTGAGGTTTGACTTGAGTTTCCCTAAATCACATACTTTATTTTATTGCATTGATATTTGCAGATTATCAGATTGATATGTTAATCTATTGACTTAGAGCAAAGTCAGAGTTTGAGTCTAGGGCAGATCAGCCTAGCTAGGGCAGAACCGCCGAGTCTTTCTCAGAACCGATAAGACTCTAGACTTACGGTGTATCGATGAGCTTTAGATGTAGATCGACGTCTATTGTAAACACTCGATACAGCATACCAAAGTCTAAATTAGATTGAGATCCCTAGATTTGAGATAAGATAAGATTAGATCACGAGTCATTGATTCATGTAATCAGATTGATACATGTTTTGATGTTTGTTTATGCTTTTATAAATGTTTTATATGATTGCATTTAATACATTGTTTATACTGAGATATTTATATCTCACCGGAGTTATCCGGCTGTTGTATGATGTTTGAGATTTATACTTTTATACTGATTGTATAAGAGTTTGATTCCATTACCTTCCGTATTTAAAAATAAAAATAAAAAAATTAGACCCTATTTATCATAATTGATTAGATTAGTCTCAATGACGATTTAAAAGATGATTAGCGTCCGGGTCCCCACAAGTGTCCACACCCAAATTTTCCGAGAATGATCATCGATAAAAGTTACCCAGTACCTCGCTCCTCCGAGCGAAAATGGCATCGGACCACATAGATCTGAGTGCACCAGATCTAGTATTTTATCGGCTCTGTTAGGAGGTGAACTTTTGAATGATATCCTGTTTTGTTTTCCGGCTAAGCAGTTTGTGCATTGTTTCATATGAACCTGCTTTATACCGGGCAGAACTTGCTTGCTCACAAGGCGTGTAAGATTCTTTTCACTTATGTGACCAAGACGTCGGTGCCACAACTCTGTTGAGTTTTCTTCCCCTGCGTAGTTCACATCTCCAGAATGATTTTCCTGAACTACATACAACTTTGACATCTTTAATCCTTTTGCCACCACAAGTGATCCTCTTGAAATCTTACATACTCCATTTCGGAAGGTTGCACAGAAACCTTCTTCATCGAGTCTTTCGACCGATATCAGACTCAGGCGCATATCTGGCACATGCCTGACGCCTTTCAGGATCAGTGTAGAGCCATCCACGGTAGTCAAGCTCACATCTTCTTTTCCCACGACTCTGGATAAGTCGTTATTCCCCATTCTCACCACACCAAAGTCCCCTTGTGTGTAGGATGTAAAGCATTCTTTTCGAGATGTGACATGGACTGTTGCTCCACTATCGATCACCCAACTTGTTACTTGAGTTTCCAAATTTACGGACTCCTGCTCTAGCTCGTGAACAACATTGAATTCATCAATGGCGTTTGTTTGCTCATCGTCGGTTTCATGCTTTTTTTTCGGTTGCTGACAATATTTTTAATATGTCCGTTTACTCCACAGCGATAACATTTTATGTTGGCATATCTCCCTGAGGACTTGCTTCTTCTTGGCTTCTGATTTGTGTTTTTCTTGATCTTGCTTCTCCCCCTTGACTCAGCAGCCAAAACATCTGACTGTGAGGTAGAGGATTCTTGAGATCTCCGCCTCATCTCTTCATTCAAGATGCCACTCTTGATGAAGTCCATACTCACGGCTTCTCCTGGTGCTGTGTTCGTGAGTGATACCTTCAGAGTCTCCCAAGACTCTGGCAATGAAGCTAGCACAATCAGAGCTATCACCTCGTCATCAAGTTCTATGTTCATACTTGATAACTGCTCCACAAATCTTTGAATCTCGTTCAGATGATCTGCGACCAGAGTTCCTTCTTTGTATCGAACCTGGACAAGCTTGCTCAAATAGAACAATTTGTTGTTACCACTTTTGGAGGCATATAGTGTCTCCAACTTTGTCCAAAGCGTACGTGCATGTGTCTCGTTAGAGATGTGATTATAGACGTTGTCATCGACAAATTGTCGGATGTACCCGCAGACTTGCTCGTGCTCGAAGTTTCATTCAGCATCTGATTTATCATCTGGTTTAGACCCGATGAACACCGGTAGGTGCATCTTGGTGATGAATAGAAGATCTTTCATCTTACTTTTCCAAAATTGATAATTAGAGCCATTAAGGCTAATCATCTTGCTTGTGCGTACCTCCATCTTTTGTGAATGCTACCAACGAATAATCGTCAAAGCCTGAACACAAAAGAACCACTTCCCTAATACTGTCTAGAAAGCCTTTTCTGATGTGGAAGTTCAGACTAAGCTGCAACCACAGAGCATACGAGGACTTCCTATAGTATTTGAGAATCTAGCTCTGATACAAGTTAGGATATCAGGGAAATAAACGAGATAACATCGTAGCAGAATATCATAAGTGATATCAACAATGAATAAGATGGACACCAATATTTATAGTGGTTCACCCCAAGATTGGGCTACGTCCACTTTAAACCTCTCAAAGAGATCACTTCTTTATTAATAACAAAGAAGACAAGAGAATTGAGAATACAAAGTATTTCACTCAGAACACTCTGATTTTAACACTCACTTTCTCTCCACTAATCCTATTCCTTCCAAGGATAAACACTCCTTAAGAAATCTCACACTAAATCCTTTATCTCACTTCTACACTTATGATTGTAGATGAGAGGATTTGTGTTTTGGTGTGATTTTGAAATGAAGAATGGATGGGTATTTATAGATGAAGTTTAGGGAAAAATAAAATAAAAACATCATGGCTTACCTCATAATTTTTGACTAATCAACACATGTGTTTATAATTCAAAAATGGTGTTCTTTGAATTCAATTTAGGTGGCTTTGAATTCAAATATAGGTTGCTTGATTACTTAGAAGGATTCACCAAAATTTAAATGACAGAATTGATGTCTGCCACCAATTCGTGAGATTGCATAATGTGAGCAACAATGGATCTCACGTGGTCATATGCTCATTACTCAAAATCATGAATTGAAATAATTATCCTGGAATGATCGGAAAATTTTATCCATCCATGTTTGTCAAAAATCTTGGTTTTAGAAAATTATTTCCGACAAAAAAAGTGTTGGTGTGGTAATAGAAAATGTGATAGCTAATACTAGTTTCCAAATAATCTTCTGGATGCATTAAAGAAGAGTAATACAGATAGACTTATCTTTTGTATGCGAGTTGAACAAAATGATAAAAGGTGCTGCATCGTTAGGAGTATCATATCCGAGGTGAATTTCCAGCTTAGCACTATATGAATAATTTCACTGAATAGTTGGTAAGCTCATCGCGAGGATGAACCACTATCACTTGGGAACAACTAGCGGCGGCTCGACATAACAAATAAACTTGCAAAATTTGAATCCATATTTGCTTGCACAATAGAATGATTATATATGAGGCCCACCCAATCTGTATTAATGTCGATCGCACCCTTGAAGTTTGAAATAAACAGGGACTACTCTCAAGCAATGTTATGATGGAGTTTTTAAGGCTTTCCAAATATTGTTATCGAAGGCTCGCAAGAGTCACATAACACGCATGTTACTACCATGTCGGATGCTTGAGAAGGGCGAGTGTCGTGACTGAGAAAAGAGTCGGACGTAGAAAATTGGGGTGGGCAATGATGGTGGAGCGCTAGTCTAGATAGAAATAAACGGTTTTTGTAATAAACTGATATTATTTTTTGGTCAACCATAAAAAAATATTACTTTTCATTATAAATATGAGCATGGTTAACCTGTCTCACGACTAAAGATACGTGAAACCATCTCACCAATTAAAGACCTACTATTAGGTTAAAATTATTGGATCGATTCTTGAGTTTCTTGTTTGTACTTGTAGGAAGGCATTCCAGAAGCTGGAATGTGGGGGCCCGTGCTCCTGATTAATATTTAATGACCAAGAACTAGGATTTATTAATGTAAACAGCGAAAGCGATTAAAATTTTCTATTTTGGGCCTACAGAAATTTTGGCATGACATATTCATAACATCGTAAAAATAATATTCAAAACACATGTAGAGCCGGCAAGGCTCGTTCACACAACTATCAATTCAAAACATCGTAAAAATAACAGTACAGCTACACGGGGCATCTCCTTGGTAAATGTATGACTCAATAATATAGTATATATATATATACATACATATATATATATATATATATATATATATATATATATATATACATACATGGGAACTCTCAACCATGACTCGACGACTGGGCATCACTACCCGACGCTCCATCAGACGAGTCAAATCCTCATGGATAACCTGCTATGGCACCAAAAATAACCACAGCATAAAAAGAAACGAGGGGTCGGACCCCAGTACGACGAACCAGTAATATTACGACAAATTTAACTGACATGAAATAAAATTAAGTAAAATGCGATGCAATGCGTGAAAGATAACAACCGATAACGGATACCAAATGGATTCCAAATGAATCGCATCAACAACAGTAACAGTGGCCACCCGTGCCAGGAACGTAGCAACGCAACATCAAGATCAAGTCGTCATTCATCCATGCACGTAGCATCGAGGGTACGTGAGCTACCCGCTTAGCCCTCATGCAAGTCATCAGGAGTGCTAACCCTACCCACCCGCTCCATCGATGACGCAACAACTCGATAGATCAATATCAATATCAATAGCAATCAAATGAGTCAAGGCTCAAAATGTTATGCACTAATAGTATCAACTCAAATGAATGCATGAATGCAATCACGTATTCACAGAAGCACATAAATCACTCCACAACTCATTACAAAATACTCAACGTCATTCTACATCGCTATAGACGTCATAATAAAGTAGTTCATGCATGCCTCAACTGAACCCTTAATTTACCACAAAATATCTTAAATCCTCAAGAAAGTCCTGGAAATGCCAAATCAGACAATTCACCTGAATATTTATTTAAATGGTCTTATTATCATATAAAAATTCCAGAACCATTTAAATTTACTAAAAATCTAATTTCAACAATTTAGGCATTTTAAATTCCTCAATTTAAAATAATCAATCTTAATTATTGCCAAATAACATATATTTAACACGGGTTATTACATGGAAACTTCGATTGTTCCAGGTATATTGCAGGTGCAAAGTTAAGAAGAACATCTCCTTTATGCTAAACCTTTGCCCTTCTTAATTATCATCTTTACAAAATATATATATTAAGAGTTTCTTGAAAATAATAAAAATATGTAAAAATTCATAAAATTTTTATTTATATTAATTCAATGTTTTTATGATACACCTTAATTTGAAACATACAAAAAGAATTGAGGAGTTTCTAACTAAATTTTAATGGTTATATTTTAAAAATAATATTATTATAGTTATTTGTGAAATAGAGATATTGGAAAGAATGAACGTGCTTGGTGGCATTTAGATTACTTAAATATATTCAACTTTCATCATAGAATTAAAATTTAAATATGGACTTTCCTCCTTATTATTACTAAAAAAATTACTGAATAATTTTAGGTTAATTAATGCATTCCACCATTATTTTTTAAAATTCTTTAACTGGTTCTATTTTTTCATTGTGATTCAATTTTTATTTTATTTTATTTAATATATATATATATACACACACACATACATATGTAAAAAAAAGAATAAGCAAAAACAAGTCTATATAAAATTCAAGTGAAAAAGCGAAAAATTGAAAGGTTGAGTATTATCTTGCCATAAGAAGTGAAAATGCTACCATATAATATATTATGAGATAAATAAATCATCAGTTATTATATAGTTGGTGGTTATAAATTATTAAGGTATTGTCCAATTGAAGGTTACAAACATTGTTTCTGATTAGACATCTGTCCATACATTATCTTTTGAAGGCTGCTCATGACGTGTCCTCTAACAACTGCCCATGCCATGTGCTTTGTCAGTAGGCATGGCGACCCATATTGTTCTGGTCTTGTCATGGGCACTGATTGTCAAGCTAATTTTTTCGAGACATGGTGAAACCATACTGGCGGGCCCGTCTCTTTGCCATCGGCCCAGTGGTAAGGACCCCGATTTGGAAAGATATTTTCCTATTATTAAGTGAGATGAACCCTGGTCAGGCGAGATGAACCATAGTTGAGTGACTTGTACCCTGGTCAGGGAAGATGAACCCTGATCGGGTGAACTAAACCTTGGTCAGGTGACCTGAATCTTGTCCGGACAAGATGAACCTTGGTTGAGGGAGATGAACTCTAGTCGGGTAACCTGAAACCCGGTCGAGTGATATTAATCGTGGTCAGGAGAGATGAACCTTGGTCGAAAGAAATGAACTTTGGTTGGGTGACCTAAACCTTGGTCGAGGAAGATGAACCCTGGTCGGGCGAGATGGTCCTGGTCTAGTGACCTGAAACCTGGTCGAGGAAGATAAACCATTATATGGCGAGATGACCTAGATCGGGTGACTTGAACTTTGGTGGCCAAAATGAACCCTAGTCAGGCGATATGACCCTAGTCAGGTGACATGGATCTTGGTCGGACGAGATGAACCTGATCAGGTGACCTGAACCCTGGTCGAGGAAGATGAACCCAGGTTAGACGAGATAACCCTAGCCGGGAGACCTAAATCCTGGTTGAGCGAGATGAACCCTGGTCGGACGATATGAACCCTGGTCGGGCGATATGAATCCTAGTCAAGAAAGATGAATCTTGGTCGGGCAAGTTGACCCTGGTTGGGTGACCTGAACCCTGGCTAACTTCTAATTGTGCTCTACTCAGTTTCTCGGGAGCAACTTGAAATGTGATCATGCTTTGGTCCTTTCTTCTTGCTCGAGTACAAGGATTACTCGTGCATTTCTAGGGCATCAACACTCTCTCTTTAAATAGTGGGGTTAGAGTCTTGCTCGCTGTCGAATTAGTCATGATTGGACTCCGTCGAAAGGACAGTTAATTCTTGTTTTTCGATCGGCTCCACTGTACTTGTTCAGCTATGATGAAAATATTCATTTTCTAGCTCAATCATTTCTTTCTTGAATTTTCGCAAGTTAATCGGTCTAACAAACTAGTCTTGATCACTGATCGAGGACTAGTTATCCCCAACACTTCGTAACATTTTCTAAGTGTTGAAAAGTAACATGGCCCTGATGTCTCTCGGGATTAGAATAAAGTGGTAAGACCTCATGTTTCCTAGGCTTAGATAAAGTGTCGGGCCCTCATGCCTCGCGGGCTAAGAATAAGGTGTTGGAGCCTCATTTCTTCTAGGCTTAGATAAGGTGCGAGGCCTTATTTCTCTTGGGCTTAGATAAAGTATAGGGGCATCATGCGTCCCGAGCTTAATATAAGATGTTCGGGCCTCATGTCTCCTAGGCTTAGATAAAGTGTCGGGTCTCATGCCTCCCGGACTTAGAATAAGGTCCTGGGGTCTCATGTCCCCCGGCTTAAAATAAGGTGTCGGGACCTCATGTCATCCGGACTAAGATAAAGTGTCGGGAGCTCATGTATCCTGGTCTTAGATTAAGTGTTGGGGCATCATGCCTCAAGGGCTTAGAATAAGGTGTCGAAACCCCATTCTTCCCAGGTTTAGATAAGATACTAGGGTCTCATGGCTCTCGGGGTTTGAAAATGATGTCAGAGCCTCATGTCTCTTGAGCTTAGATAAGGTTTCGTGGATTCATGTATCTCGGGCTTAGAATAAAGTGTTGAAGTCTCATGCCTCTAGGATTTAGATAACGTGTCGGAGTCTGATATCTCTCGGGATTATATAAAGTGTCAGGACCTCATGCCTCCCGAACTTAGAAAGATTCCGGGGCCACATGTCTCCCAAGTTTAGATAAAAATTCGAGGCCTCATGCCTCCCGGGCTTAGGCTAAGGTGTCGGGACCTCATTTCTCTCGGGCTTTGATATGATGTCGGGGCCTCGTGTATCTTGGGCTTAGAATAAGGTGCTGGGGCCTAATTTCTCCCGGTCTTAGATAAGGTGTCGGGGCCTCATGTCTTCGGGCTTCACAAACGATGCCAATGATGATGCCCAGGTTGATGGGGTGAGCAATCTAACGAGCATAAAAGTGTACTTTCCATGTGAATATTTTTGACTTGATGAGATGAGTCTGACCTAATCTGATGGGACGAGCCCGGGTGGCCTGGTTTTGTGGGAGGGGCCCGACCTAGCATTATGGAATGATACCTGGTGTCTGGCATGGTGAGATGAGCCCGAGTGGCCTGTAGGATGGGTCTGGCCCGGCCCGATGAGATGAGCTTGGGTAGCCTTTCTATAGTGCCCTAATTCAGTACACGTATAACTCATGCATTTATTTAATCATTAAATCATTTTAATTAATTTTAAAACGAGTCTTAGTAGTGCATGATTTATTTAAATGCATTATTTTAAATTAATTATTTTTATGTGATGCACGTTAAAATGTTTTTCGAGTTTCATGTTTCAGGCGATTACTCGAGGCGGAATCGAGGAAAAGAGACCGGTGACGATTTTGGTGACTTTAAATGTGGTATTTTATTTTAAGTCGAGATTGGGGCATTTTAACTAATTTATTAAGTTGTTAGTATTTTTAAAGCCTAATTTATTTATTTAGTAATTTAAGAGTTGAAACTTTTAAAGTCTAGCACATGTACATTTATTTTAAAATTTGGGATTTTTGCTAAAGTTAAGGGAGAGTTAGTATTTCTAAATTAGTTACTAATTATTAATTAAGCAAACTTTTACTCTCCCTAATTTACTAATCACACGCGCACACACTTTTACACACATAAAAAATCGCCTAAACACACACACTCACTCACTTCACTATTCAGATTTTATTAATTTTGAGAGGACAAAACCTAGGTTTCTAAGAACCCTTTCAGCCGCCCCTTCCCTCTCCGTCTTCCAGCAAATTTCGTGCATTTTCTTTGAGGATTTTAGCGCCACCTTTGTCCGGATCAATCCTCACGCCATCTCCGCTTCGGTATAGCCGTTTCGGTAAAGTTTATCATCAAAACGCACGTATAATCTTTATTTTGCTGCATCGATCATGTCATATTATGTGTTGTGTTGTTTTATGCGTAAAAATATATGTGTGACGTTTGTTGTTTGAGCGGAAAATGGTTTGGAGCAGTTTTGAAATAATTTTAGATCTGAAAACTTGTTTTTGATGTCATTTTTAAAACTGCGATTTTTCGGTCGTGATTCTGAGAAAACTTTCAACGTGGAACTTGTAGAACTTTTCGATACCTTCTATTTGACAGTAAAATCGTAATATTTGGATAAAAATGAGTGAGTTATGGTGTTTTTCGTGGGGCTGCTCAAACTGTTTTTTTTTTCCAGAAAATATGTATTGATGTATTCTTGACATTTTATTGTTGTAGGCTTTGTTGGGGATCAACGGGTGATCTTTGCTGCATCTAGGTATGCTTAGTATGATGTTGGGTTGTTATTTGATATGTCGTTTAGTGTCGATAGGCACTCGAGTACCTTAAAAGTCATAGGAATCGTTTCGATGTCAGTTGCCACGTTTTTGAATGATATGCATCGTAGGGTGAACATCGTCGCTTTGGGAGTCTGTACGAATTTGGTTTGGTGTTATGGTATGCTAGGAAGGGTCCCGGGGTGTCGGTTCATGGTCCGTACAATCGACTCTAGAATGACAAACATTGCATGTTCAGAATTTTCGTGAGTTTCCAATTACCGCAGGTACACGGACCCTCTCACGGACCCTTACACGGGGTCCATGCCTTTGTTCTCTTCGAAGTGTCAAATTCCCGATCCTACACGGACCCCTAGACGGACCCTAGCACGGGGTCCCTGTCCCTTCTATTCCCGAATCCTTTTTCTTGCGCACCTACACGGACCCATATATGGACCCAGGCACGGGGTCCGTGTACTTCATGTTTTGGGAGAATTTTATTGTATCTTAGGAGTTTCATGTCTTGGGTTTAGTACGATGATTTAAATGAGGTCAAGCCACGAGTGGTTTGGTATTTCCCTAAGTTATTTATTGAATTCGGGGTGAGTACGAATACCTACGTCTAAGTTATGCAAGTAAGTATGCAAATTCATGTTAGTATGTGCAGCAACGACCCCGATCGAAGTCCAACGAATCTCTCAACGCCAAGTAAGTATGTTCGACGTGCAAAGAAAATATTTTAAATTTTGAGATAAGCTAAATGTCTTGTGACCAAATTATGAATGATTTTGGAAGTCGGTGAACGTGGCCGGGGACCTCTACACCCCGTTAAATCATGAACGGGTTTAGATCGTGATTGAAAAGCGTTAAATCATGAATGTGGACCAATCAGCCCATTAAATTATGAACGGAGATTTCATGTATGTGGCAGTGGATACGTCCCTGTCATCCCAGTACTGTGGTTTAGTCTGATCAGGCGATTATGTTATGGATCACTTGCTTTGAAACATTATCTACGCAAAATGTTGAAGTTATGTATGTTCAAGTATGCAAGCATGGTTATGAAAAGTTTCACGATATGGCACGTCTATGTTATGTATGTACGTTCAAGTTTATTACAAGTTCAAGTTTAAGTATGTATGCCATATTTTGAAGTTGCATGTGGTTTTATTACGTATTATTCGTTACTTCCAGTTTATACGTGTTGAGTCTTTAGACTCACTAGACTTGATCGATGCAGGTGAGGATGTTTATGAGGAGACAGGAGGTGGGGACTAAGGAGCATGCTTGGACTGAGGGGTAGGCTAAACCCGAGGACCGCCATGTTTTTAAGTCTTTATGAAAATGTTCGAACATTTTTGTCAACTTTGTTTTAGATCTTTCGTTGCGACAAGTTGAGACGTACAGTTATTTTATCGAATTTTGAACGTTCATGTTTTATATAAGAAAATTTTTAATTTTTCCGCAAACTTTTAATTAGCAAAAGTACGGTATGTTACACTTTCCAAGCCTGGCTTGGTGAGATTTTCCATGGTGGCCTGACTTGGCCTGGTCGGATGGGCTTGACCTGATGTGATGGGATGAGCCGAGGTGATGTGGCCTAACAAGGTGAGATGATCTTGGATGACTTTCTCTGATGGGACGAGCACATGTGGCCTAGTGGGATGGGTCTGGCTTGGCCTGATGGGGTGAGCTCGGGTCAAACGATCTTCACACACTCAACAATAAATTTCATTAGGGCGTCAGAAGGGTTTCCAATGTGGTCACTCCAATGCTCATGTCTCATGTAACAAATTAATGAGCAAACCTGAGTATTTATAGTGAAGAAGATGACCTCGATTATGGTGCTTTAATAATGTTTCTTATTCTACATGTGCCCTCATTGTGTCCTTTGTCAATAAGCATGGAGACTCATACTGTTCTGGTCTTGTCAACGATACTGATCGTGACGCTAATGATTTCGAGGCATATTGACCCATACTGGCAGGCCCTTCTCCTTGCGATCGGCCCTAGTGGGAAGGAAACTGATCTAGAAATATCTTTCCTTGTGATTAAGTGAGATGGACCCTGGTTGGAGGAGATGAACCTTGGTTGGGTTTCCTAAACCATGGTTGGGGAAGATGAATCTTGGTCAAGCGAGATGACACTGGTCGGACGAGATGAACACTGGTCGGGTGACCTAAACATTAGTCGAAGAAGATGAACACTGGTCGGGTGCCCTAAACTTTAGTCGAAGAAGATGAACACTGGTCGGGTGAGAAGATCCTAGTCGGGTTCATCATCATCATCATCATCATTGAGCAAAGTTGTAGTTTTATATGATAAACCTTAACGAAAAATACATTGAATGATAATAAATTGTAGCCGTCAAATCCAATATAAAATATCAATGTTAACTTAGATGTAATGAAATTAGGCATTGTTTGGACTAACATGTTTTTTTCTTTTCCATTAGATTAATTAATTTTTTATTTAGTTCTAACTTTCACTATAATTTTTTATCGCTTCATATTTTTTCTCTCAAATACTTCTATCACTAACATGAAATTTTAGTCTTGTATTTTTTCTCTCAAATACTGACTTGATCGTCGGAGCGGCTTCGCCTCCGAGCGGAGTCAGCCCACCTTTTTTTAGCATTAGTTCCATATGATGCAAAACATTAGAAAATATTTAACAAATCTTAACAATATCTTTGATTTTTTTTTATTTAATCACCCACATATAATATTTGTGGTGTCTAGAATTAGTTTTGTAATCGTCGTATTCGTATGAATGACTAGTTCAACGTTTTGACATTTAAGTAATCATTATTTATTTTTCTCAAATTTATTTCAAACATTTGATATCTTTTGAGCAATTGATTTTTGAATTTGTTGATGATGTTTGAAAATAGAAAACGATGTATCATTTGTCCATACATATATCCCGACCCTGAACGTCCCTGGAGTTTTTCGGGTGTAGAATGACGTTTTCCATCTGCTGGTCTAAAGCACCCCGAGAGGCTGATACCTGTAATGGACCAACATCCATCCGAGAGAGGGTAGTCTTATTTCTTCATTTATCACGCTTCTATTTTATCTCGGACCATTTCGCGCTCCTCGAGGTTGAGAATTCAAAACACGAAGTAAGAGCATGCTATTGAAGACGAAAAAACCGGAGAAACGATTCTACCTTACAATTGATTTTATTCAACAATTGACCAAATTTCGGAAATCGACTTGATAACTTTTGTCGGTAAATAGTCGGATGAGAGGTTGTGAATTGGAAACTACTTGCTTTCGGTACTCCAGAAAGAAAATTTCGGGCTGCCTAGAGCCTTTCCATTTGTTTAGTGCAGCCAGTGGACTTGTTGATCAACCAGGGAAGAGCCAGGGTCCGGAGGTAGCTCACAAAGGTAGAAAGCCCCTATCGGACACTCATTAGATTCGAATGAAGACGCTCTGCGAGATGTCCAGTAGTCTCTGACTCGGTCATCGAAAGCACACTCCACAACAAATGCTCAAAGGATATTATTACCGACAACTGGAATATTATCTTAAATATAATTTCATTCATTTAAACATTCCTCCATCATTTCACTCGTTTTGCGGGGGAAATATTGATAATATGGTAAAAAAGACCATATCATATCATTAATTATATTTTAGAGATATTAAAAAATATTCTATGGATATGCACAAATCTAGTTACCATATATTACAAAATTTCATATCATCTTAGACTCTACACCTATAAATAAAGGGCTCCTAACCCTAATCAATGCACGCTTTTATCTATGAGTATTTACATTATTCTTGTATTTTTTCTCTCAAATACTGACTTGAGCGTCGGAGTGGCTTCGCCTCCAGGCGGAGTCAGCTCACCCTTTTTCTTTGATACCTAGTTATATTTCTAGAGCGGTTTGATTCGGCTTATTGAAGAAATTGTTTCGTGATAATCAGTTCAAGATATTTTAATGGATGCGAATTTTTTGATCGCATCATATTTCATGATATCATGTTAAAAATTCTATAGTTGCATCACTATTTTCTTTTCCATTTATAATAAACTTCCTTCGTTTTGTGGTATGGCTTCCCATAAACTTAATTTCATTTTGAATTAATTTTATATTAAATTATTTATCAATTTTAAATCATTTAAATTCTCTTATGAAACTTACTATATATTGATGATCACAATTTCTTTTCTAAAACTTTGTCTTTTTTCTTCACTCGGGAAACTACTTACGTGGTTGACCTTCTTCACAATTCCAATTATATTTGTTTATATAAATTCTAACTTTAGTTCCATATGATGCAAAACATTTAGAAAATACTTAACAAATCTTACCGATATCTTTGCTTTTGTTTATTTCATCACCCACTTCTGCAAATGATTTGAAATTAAATTTGCATATAATATTTGTGGTGTCTGAAATTAGCTCTGTAATCGTCGTATTCGTATGAATGACTAGTTCGATGTCTTCATTGAGATGGGAAATCTCATGAAACACGTTATCCTGTTCATGATCTTGAATTGGCCGCCATTGTGTTTGAACTGAAGATTTGGCGTCATTACTTGTATGGAGAGAAGTTTGTTATCTATTCAGATCATAAGAGTCTGAAATATCTTTTTTCTCAATCTGATTTGAATATGAGGCAACACAGGTGGATGGATCTCCTGAAGGACTTTGATTGTGAGATTCAGTATCACCCTGGATCGATGAATGTTACTGTGGATGCCCTTAGCCATAAAGTTCATGATTCTATGTTAGCTTCTATCAATTTAGCCAAAGTACACGAGGATATATGTGCTGCTGGCTGGAATTTTCACTCGAATTGGAATTTTGTCACTGTCTCAGCATTGCAAATTGAGCCGAACTTGATATCTAAAATACGGAAGGGCCAACGAAGCGATGTTCGTATCCAGAAGACGAAAGAACTTGTATCTGTAGGAAATCAGTCTGGATTTCAGATTTCTACTGATGGTTCTTTACGACTTAATGGTCGGCTGGTAGTTCTTGATAATTCTGATTTGAAATATGCCCTTCTTTGTGAAGCACATTGTAGCAAATACAGTATTCACCGTGGAGGTCGAAAGATGTATTTGACGTTGAGACCTCAATTCTGGTTGAGACGTATAAAAAAAGACATTGCTGAATTTATTTCGAAATGTCTAGTCTGCCAGCAAGTGAAAGCCAAGATAATGAAACCTGGAGGATTACTCCATAGTCTTGAAATCCCGAAATGAAATTGGGAACATATTGCTATGGACTTCGTGACTCATTTACCTCGTTCGTCCAAGGGCTGTGATGCTATTTGGGTTATTATTGATCGACTTTCGAAATCTGCACATTTTATTCCGTATGAGCGGACTTATCCTTATAAAAAAATGGCCCATTTATACATCGATAATATTGTGAGACTGCACGGTGTGCCAGTATCAATTGTATCTGATCGTGATCCCAGGTTTGCTTCTAAATTCTAGGGTAGTTTCCAAGAAGCTATGGGTACGCGTTTGGCTATGAGTACTGCTTATCATCCTCAAACTGATGGCCAGACTGAGCGTACAATTCAGACGTTAGAAGATATGTTACGTGCTGTTGTGATGGATTTCAGAATGGGATGGCAAGATGCCTTACAATTAGTGGAATTTTCTTACAATAATAGCTTTCAAACGAGTTGGTATGGCACCGTTTGAAGCCTTATACGGGAGACGATGTAGGTCACCGTTATTTTGGGATGAAATTGATGAAAAATAATTGACTGGACCTGAAATGATACAGGAAATGAATGATAAGGTTCGGTTAATTCAACAACGGATGAAAACTGCTCAGGATCGTCAAACGAGTTAAGCGAATAAACGAAGACGACCCTTAGAATTCCAGAAAGATGATAAAGTGTTTTTGAAAATATCTCCCTTCAGAGGCATTGTTCGATTTGGCATGCGAGGGAAGTTCTCACCTCGATATGTTGGTGCATACGAGATCCTTGATCGAGTTGGGGATCTTGCTTATCGGTTAGCATTGCCACCAGCTTTATCTGCCATTCATGATGTATTTCGTGTTTCTATGTTGAGAAAGTATGAAAAGGATCCATCACATGTACTTGCACCTGATGAGGTTGAACTTGATCCTTCTCTTTCCTATGCTGAACAACCTGTTTGCATTATGGATTGGAAGGAGAAAGTATTGCGTAATAAATCGGTTCCGCTAGTTCGAGTGCAATGTACACGACATGGTGTGGAGGATTCAATGTGGGAATTGGAGAGCAAGATGCGAGAATCATATCTGCACTTGTTTGGTTCTATTCCACATGTTCCATTGTATACAATGTATAGTGATCCATTTACTGATTTTAGTTTTGATATGTACTATAACTGGTAAAGTATGATATGTTTGCCGCCAATGTTACGTATATAGAGATGTTTGAGATTTCGAGGACGAAATCTTTTTAACTTGGAGAGAAATGTGAGACCCCAAAAATAAAATAGTATTGATGGTATTTTTGTAAATAAGTTGAAAAATATTCAATTTATTTTAAGGACAAAATGGTAATTAGTGACATATCTTGGTCATATGAAGTCCAATTGATTTGAGATTTGTATCTAACGTAGAAAACTCAAATATATAGAAGTTTCATGTTTTGAGTTTTGGGAAATTTGATCGTTTGACTGGTCCAAAGGGATATGCCGGTGTTAAAATGTTAAATAATATATATTATATTATAATATTTATTAATATAATATTAACAAAAGGGGATAAATATCCAAACCTTATGTGAATTCAGAAGAAAGTTACAGAGAAAGGTGAAGAGAGAAAATAATAATGATTTCGATTTTCTTTTCTATCATGCAATTTATCGTTTTATCCAATCGACGAACCGACTTCAATTTTGGGATCGTTGACACGAGATCTTCGATTTGAGGTATAACTTTTATATTTTTGGTGATGTTTGAAATTCGTCGATATTTTTGGAATAAATCCGATAAATTGTTAAATCAAACATAAATTGAAGATTGTTGAATAATGTATGATTTTAACGAAGAAGAAATGATTATAGTGAGGTTATTTTGAATTATTCCTAATTTATTATAATTAGGGAATTTTACTCATTAGATTGAGATTGAAGAATTTTTTGTCAGTTGTTATTGATTGAAATGAATATGTTATTGATGTAGATAGATTATTATACTGATATCTTCAAGCTACATCGACTGGAACGAAGAATTGGGGTATGTTGCGACCAGGTAACATACGACAGGTATCTGTATTATATGATATATGTTTGATTGATTTGATTGAGAATACATGTCTATATGCCTTATTTGTTGAGTTTATGTGGCATACATGATATTCACGTTGAGCTATGATCCTTGGATACCCTGATATGATTTGATTTGATTATGGGGTTTGTGAACACGATGTTATGTTTGGTATTACATGACCTTTAAAGAATAGTCGTTTGTGGCACCGATGATTGATTGAGATTTGGGATTTGATGACGCTTTGTCGACGTTATCATATGAGTATCCCTGATTGAGGCCGGTGTGCCAGCTCGAGCATTGATTTGATAGCGATTCGTTTTATTATGACATGTGCTCAGTTGATGGACATTTGACCTGATACTTCCACGACTTACATGCATTGCATATCATATATCTTTGTTTAGATATATGTGGTATATATTGTGGTTGCTTCAGATTGAGTTTTGCTCACCCCAGAGAGGACTGTTGTTGTCTTTGTATGTTGACAATGACAGGTACTTCAGGTTATCAGGAGACCGGAGATGGTACTTCTGGAGGGAGTCATATCTGAGTTGAGGTTTAGTAGTCTATCCTAGTATATGTATATGTATTTATATACCAGGGCATGTCCCGAGGACATGAGTTGTTTGTATGTAGTTGGTTTTGATTTTGTGTGGGCATATTTTATGTTGTGAAATGAAATACTATTTTTAGTATTCAAATTATAGAAGAAATATTTTGGGCTCATTATAAAGAAAATATTTACTCGTTTTCCGCTGTAATTAATTAACCCTAGTCAAATTGCATTGTAATAACGATTAAGTGTTAAGGGCCCCACACAAATCTAGTTACCATATATTACAAAATTTAATATCATCTTAGACTCTACACCAATAAATAAAGGGCTCCTAACCCTAATCAAGGTACGTTTTTTTTCTACGAGTATTTACATTAGCTGCATTTTTTCTCTCAAATACTGACTTTGAGCGTCGGAGCGGCTTCGCCTCCGGGCAGATTCAGCTCACCCTTTTTCTTTGATACCCAGTTATATTTCTGGAGCGGTTTGATTCGGCTTATTGAAGAAATTGTTTCGTGATAATAGGTTCAAGATATTTTAATGGATGCGAATTTTTTTGATCGCTTCATATTTCATGGTTTAAATTATTATCTAGATAAAACGTTGGTATTATGTTAAAAATTCTATAGTTGTATTACTATTTTCTTTTCCATTTATAATAAACTTCCTTCGTTTTGTGGGATGGCTTCCCATAAACTTAATTTCATTTTGAATTAATTTTATATTACATTTTTTATCAATTTTAAATAATTTAAATTCTCTTATGAAACTTACTATATATTGATAATCACAATTTCTCTTCTAAAACCTTGCCTTTTTTCTTCACTCCAGACACTACTACGCGGTTGACCTTCTTCACAATTCCAATGATATATGTTTATGTAAATTTTAACATTAGTTCCATACAGGGGCGTAGATCAGTGTGGGCAAAGCTGGGCTTAAGCCCAGCAGATATTTTTTATATTTTAGGCCTAGGTATACATGTTTAGCCCAATTCACAAAAAAACAAAAAAGAATGGATTGAATTTAAAGTCCATGTAATGTTTAAAACCCAATTTATTGAGAAGAAAAAAAACCATCGTTGAGAAGAAGAAAAACCAGCCGTTCAGTTGAAGAGAGCGCACGCACGAGAAACCTTCAGAAAAAATTGAAGAAACAAAATTTCTTCTAGATTTGTATTTCAAATTTATTTATATCAATGATATAAATTATGATTTGTAAATATTACGTTAATATGATGATTGTTGTTTGATGTTTCAACTTTTGCAGTAATTGGGTTTTTTCTATTGGCACAGCTCGATTTTGGTGTGTCTTTGAAAAACCTCTCTGTCGCAAGTTTGTTATAGGAAGAGTTTTGCTCAGTTGATATTTAAATGGAATATATATTAGAACTTGCTCTTGTTTTAATTAGTTTTAAATTACATAATTTAAAATTTTGATATGTATCAAGAGTGAAAGACCCACAGTAGGCTCTAAAAAAGGGGTAGAATACTTCGGTGAAAAAAAGGAAATTGCATATGCTCCAGTAATCAAGAAATCATTATGTGATGTCAAATACTTTGGTGAAAGCCCAAATAATGAGAGATGACTTTAGTTATGCAGTTGTTCAGTATGTCTTACAAACCTTCTTAATCCAGTGAACCTACTGTTGAGGATTTTAAGATTTCTAATGTTTAGAGTTGAAAATGTGTAAACATTGAAATTAGTATCTATTTTTTATTTGTTCAAAGAAGAAAAATTTGTGAAGTTTTTTTTTTATCTTTATATTAAAAATCTACATGATTTAAGTAGTTTTTTATATTTGAATTATGTTGAAATTTTAAGATTAAACTTTTATGATTAAAAAATACAGAATTGATCAATTTGTTGGGAATGAATCCAGAAATTGGTAGTATTCTAGAAAAAGCAGCAAAAAATGCAAAGTACACATCAGCGGAAATTCAAAGAGAGATTTTGAAAATTATTGCTGGTATTGTGAGAGATAAAATTCGTGAAGAAATTGGAGAAGCCAAATTTTGTATCTTAGTTGATGAAGCAATTGATGAGTCAAATAAAGAACAAATGGCTATCATTTTAAGATATGTTGATCGGGATGGGTTCATTAGAGAACGATTTTTTGAAGTTGTCCACGTTGAAAATACAAGTGCATTAACTTTGAAAAAAGAGATCTGCAATGTATTCAACCAGTACAATTTGTTGATTGAAAATCTAAGGGGGCAAGGCTATGATGGCACAAGTAACATGCGTGGGGAATGGAATGGACTCCAAGCATTATCTCTTAAAGGTTATTCACATGCTTATTATATTCATTGTTTTGCTCATAGACTACAACTTGCTTTAGTTGCAGTTTCTAAAGAGGTGCATGATGTGTGGCGTTTCTTTTCAACATTAACTTCAGCTATTAATTTTGTTGGTTCATCTGCTAAACGTCATTTTCAATTGAAATCTATCCGAAAAGATGAAATTAATGATTTGATAGAATCGGGAGAAATTGACACTAGTACTGGAGCTAATCAAGATTGTTATTTGATACGAGCTGGAGCTACTCGTTGGAGTTCACATTTCAACTCTGTTAGGAGATTCATTGGTTTGTTTGGTTCAGTGAGTATACTTCTTCAAGATCTTGTTGACAAAGGTCTCAATAGTAACATTCGAGGAGAGGCTAAAGGTTTGTATTTGGATATAAAATCATTTGACTTTGTATTTGTGTTGTTTTTTATGCATGAAGTTTTGGGAATATCAGAAAAGTTGTGTCAGACATTACAGAAAAATGACATAGATATTTTGAATGCTGTGAATTTGGTTTCTACGACTAGAATAAATCTTCAGCAGATCCGAGATGGTAGATGGGAAGGATTTCTTTGGAGTGTGATTAAGTTTTGTGAAAGTAATGATATTGAGGTACCAGACTTTGATGATTGCTACACACGAGGTACAAAACGTTCTTGTCAGCTGAAAAATAATATAACAGTCCATGATCACCATCATTTTGAAATATTCAACGCAGTAATAGATTTTCAGTTGATGGAATTGAACGAGAGATTTCCAGAGAGCACAATGGAACTTCTTACTCTTAGTAATGCTTTGAGTCCCGTTGATGGATTTAGATCATTTTCTCCATGTGACATTTGTTCTTTTGTTGATAAGTTTTACTACCATGATTTCAGTCAAGAAGAAAGAGAAGATTTGATGAGGGAATTAGATCATTATAAGTTTGATGTACCGCGTCATGTGCAGTTTCAGAATCTTGATTCTTTGCATCATTTGTGCCAAACATTGGCCGGAACAACGAAGTCGGTTATCTATCCTTTTATTGATAGGTTGGTTCGATTGGTTTTGACTCTTCCAGTGTCTACAGCAACTACAGAACGAGTTTTTTCAGGGATGAAACTGATTAAGACGCCACTTCGTAATAAAATGGAAAATGACCTTTTGGCCAATACCATGGTTGTTTATATAGAGAGGGATATTGCTCTGAGTATTGATACCGAATTTATCATAAACAAGTTTGATGTATTGAAAAATCGCAAAATTCGGCTTAAATAAGAATTTGGTATGTTCCTTTAACTTCTTTTTTATTTTTATTATATGAAGTTCAAATTAATATTTAAAAATATTCTGCCCACCGGAAAAAATATTCTTGGCTACGCCACTGGTTCCATATGATGCAAAACATTAGAAAATATTTAACAAATCTTAACAATATCTTTGATTTTTTTTATTTATTCACCCACATATAATATTTGTGGTGTCTAAAATTAGTTCTGTAATCGTCGTATTCGTATGAATGACTAGTTCAACGTTTTGACATTGGAGTAATCATTAGTTATTTTTCTCAAATTTATTTCAAACATTTGATATCTTCTGAGCAATTGATTTTTGAATTTGTCGATGATGTTTGAAAATAGAAGACGATGTATCATTTGTCCATATATATATATATATATATATATATATATATATATATATATATATATATATATATATAAAAACATTCATGTATCATTATAATATTTTCAATTTATGAGTATGATTATCTTATCATCAGCTACTATGAGTTTTCGGATCGATTTTGAATTTTGTTTTGTGCAATATGATTTCCTTGTCGAGGTATTATTACTTGTATCTTTTTTCCATTATTGTACACATTTGATTTTGAAAACAAATATTTAGATGATAATGATTGGTTCATTATATAATTAATTTGAGTGACATTTATTGTAATAATTGTCAAAACACTTTTATAAATAAAACACGTAAGACAATTAATTAGTTGGTGTAAATTACAGACAATATAAAAAACTTAATTTATCAACAATTATATATATTTTTAAGGGATAAGTGTTTTACTTATATTATCTAATCGAATGATAAAGCATATATCCGAACACTTCAAATTATAAATGAATGGTGTCAACGAGCAATTGATAAAACACAAAGAAACAGTACTTTTCGTAAAATTCAATCGTTTCATTAAAATTTATGCAAATGTATAACCAAGTAACATGATCATATCTTGGGCACTATTGCTAAATCTAAGATTTGATCACGAAGATAGAGTTGTCCAAACTCGTTGTCGATCAGTACACCTTCGTCGTCGTTTTCCAGAGCGTCCATAAGAGAATGTTCTATTTCTTCTAATCTTCTCTGGGCAGAATAATCGAACTGATCTCCACCAGGCTGATCATTTTGTTGTTGCTGTGGAACAGTACTACCGTGCTCCTGACTCATAAGAGAATGTTCTATTTCTTCTAATCTTCTCCGGGCAGAATAATCGAGCTCTCCACCAGGCTGATCATTTTGTTGTTGCTGTGGAACACTACTACCGTGCTGCTGACTCGTGTATTGAAGAGCAGGTTGATTCTGCTGGTGCATCACCGGAAGACCCGCCGGCTGTCGCAGCTCAAACTGCTGGTGCATCAACGGAAGATGAAACTGCTGGTACATCCACGGAAGATCCGCCGGCTGAAACTGCTGGTGCATCAACGGAAGATCCGCCGGCTGAAACTGCTGGTGCATCAAAGGAAGATCCGCCGGCTGTCGCAGCTGAAACTGCTGGTGCATCAACGGAAGATCCGCCGGGTGAAACTGCTGGTGCATCAACGGAAGATCCGCGGGCTGTCGCAGCTGAAACTGCTGGTGCATCAACTGAAGATCCACCGGCTGAAACTGCTGGTGCATCAACGGAAGATCCGCGGGCTGTCGCAGCTGAAACTGCTGGTGCATCAACTGAAGATCCACCGGCTGAAACTGCTGGTGCATCAACGGAAGATCCGCCGGCTGTCGCAGCTGAAACTGCTGGTGCATCAACTGAAGATCCGCCGGCTGTCGCAGCTGAAGATGGTGTTGCGCTGGAACGTCGTGCTGCTGATCAAATTCAGTTCTCGAACGCTTGTGGTGGGATGTCAGGTTGTCATTTTCAGAAGTCTCGTGGATGGTTTTAAGAGAATCAGAAGCGGCGGCCGCAGCCGGTTTTCTCTCACGAATCCGGCACAGAACGCAGTCATCTAGCTGCAAAAGTGGCGAACAAATTAAACACGCTCTAAGCTTCGAAAACGAAAAAGCAAATTTACAAGATAAATCTGAAGTTTGCATTCGTTGAAACAAGATCGTAGAAGCATGTTTTTATCAACAACATAAACACACACTCACGCATGAATGCCGACATATACGAATAACACTATAAATACCAAAGGCAAAGTCAAATTTAATTTCGATTTTTCTCAGGATTCATGTACCGTTTAGAGGGCACAAAAGCAAATACTTCAAATCTCTCAATATATTTTATTTTTACGAGATCAAGACGTACGGTAGAATTATATCAATTACAAATTCAATTCATGCATACGTACAAATGTACGTGTTGAGAGAGACTTCTTACGTACCCGCATAGATCCTGTCGGAAGTCTCGGAGGCTGGCTAACAGTATACTCATGCATTATCCAGTTTGTCTTCTTCCCATCCGAGGCCTTCCCTTGGTAAAAAACCAAGGTAGTCTTCAATCCAATACATTCATTATTTTCACATATTTTTTTACCAGCCGCCGTCGCCTTCCAAAATCCGTCACCCGCGGCTCGGTTCGGTCGACTGCCGTTCAAATACTTCCGCTCTCTCGGGGTAAAAAAGTACAATCCATCATCCCCATCTGCAACAGATAAAAAATATTTTTTCAAAACATATATAGTTATAAGTCCAAAAAACATCAAAACGTGTACACACTCAAGCATACATAACAATGTTTAATTTACCGCCCTCCTTAATTAGAACAAGATTTCTACAAAGTACAATCCACCCCCTGATCACGATCATGCACACACAAATTAGATCACAAATCTATTTTATAATCTAATCCAATACAGACTGAAGAAAGAAGAAAGAACGTACCGACCAACTCCCATGGATTATACTTGTAAACATCTACGCTGCGGATATAGTCGCATGACAGTGGCTGTTTATTGATCATCTTGTTTAGAAGGAGCATGAGTTCACTGTCTGTGGGCGTGAAACGAAGCCCCACCGTGACCGGCTGAATCATCGTCTGCTGCTGCATGTTGAAACTGAGTTTTTGATCTAGCTAGGCCAATTAGTTCGTGAGAGAAAGAGTTTTTGATCTAGGCCAAGTTCGTGAGAGAAAGAAAAATCAATAGAGGAATATGTATATATAGAGATATAAAAAGCATTCTATTCGAATTTGGAGATAAATTAAAGATATCTACATGATGTGATTTGGTTTATATCTTAAAGAATGCAGTTGGATCAGTTTTAAAAAATTATTTGGTTTACAGTTTTTTTTCAAAGTTTGGCTCATACGAATTTTAATCAAGATATATTATATTTATTATATTAGATTGAAACTCTTACGTAAAGCCATATCTTAAAATCTACTGCATTATCAAAAATTAAGAATAGATATCGTTTATAGGATTTAATGATTCTTAAAAGGGGTTTTGATCGATAATCAAAACAAAATATAAATAATTATGATTTGTTCATCTATCTACAGCCGGTTTATGTATGTTAGAATATAAAGTTTCATCCGAACAATTATTTATTTTAGATGATCTTCTTATTGCATTAAAGATATTATTATGATCTTTATGTATAATATTCAAAATTTAAATAGTTTTATGTCATTGATGACTATTAATTAATTAATATTTCATGGAACTATTTTTTTTTAAAAAAAAAAAACAAATCCCTATAGGAAGATTTTATAAAGGCTGACAAATAAATAACAACTAATTAGGAAAAAAAGAGCTTTTCTTGGTGTAGGAAGAAGTGTAGTAAAGGATTTGAAGCCCTTCGTTGCTCCCTGAAATGCTCATTATTCTATTCAATTTAATTCGATAATTAAAATATTAATTAAAAATATCATGCAAATCATTAATTAAAAACTGAAGTCCTAATTTTTTTAATAGAAAATGAAATGTACGTTTTTATTATTCAATAATTATAATAATTTCATTATCTTGATAAACATGTAATTTTTTATTGTCAATAAATAATTGTAGAATAAAATAGTTGAACTGAAAATGGAACCTCATGAAATCACGCATATGTGTAGGGTTTAAGAGTTCTCAAATATTCTATGACATTCTCTGTGTCATTAATCGTAACATTCTTAATTCTATACAAATTGTATCAACTTTAACGAGTTGTTGCAACTTTTTTTAACTTCTCATAATCAATACACGTGACAGACAAATCTTGATTCTGAATGAATATTTCTACCAATAGTTAGATGAGTTGTCTGATTCTTATAAACTTCATATCCCACACATTTTTTTTGCCTGAAAATATGAATGACAGACAACACACCAGAGAAATGAACAAAAAAATAGTGAAAACTAGACTGTAGCTTGAAAGAGAAAAAAATGGAATTAAATAATTTGATTATGAAGTGGGCATTGATCATCAAACTAAATAGAAGATTTGAAATAAATCACACATTGTTTTTAAGGTCAAATACAAGTTAGTCACAGTATAAATCGACATGCATATTAAATATGAATTTTCTTGGACATAATTTTTAGTACATCGAATAAAAAAAGACGATATTTATAATTAAAATGCATTACAATATCATGAATTTATAAATTATTTATTCCACAGGTTAATATAAAATTATTATCAATGTAATACATATGCGTTAACTCAAAAACTCATGTATTGATAATACATATGCGTTAACTCAAAAACTCATGTAAAATGGTCTCACAGATTTATTTTGTTAGACAAATATTATATTTTCGTAACTCATAAAAAGTACCAAAAGTATTTTTTATTGCAAATATGAGCATTGTTGACCCATCTTACGTTTAAAGAAACGTGAGACGTCCCGTCTCGTAGGTTAAAATGTTTCGCGACATTTAGTTACATTTCGTTTAGTCAGCGAATTTGTAATCTTCCTCCTGTATTGTAACTCTCCAGAAATCTCCATTCCAGAATTAATAAGAAAGCTTAATTTTGTTTGTATTAATTTAATGAATTTGTGATAGACTTGAATTTTGAAAATTACAAAAATAATTGAGGAGTTTCTAACTAAATTTTAATACTTATATTTTAAAAATAATAAAATTATAGTTACATCAGTTATAATAAAGCTGGTGGTTCTAAATAACAGTGGAAATAATATCAAATTAATTGCATAATTAAATTAGAATTAGAGTTTAAGTTAACAAATTTTAACACCATATTTTTTATTATTATTTTGAATTTTTGTTAGAATATCTAATTAATTAATTTGCGTCACATAAAATATGAGTTATCATACAAATTCACACTTAATACATGCTGTGAACTGAAAGATAGCCTATGTTTTGAACTAAACCTATTTATTCTTTATTTCCTTCAACAAAATGATCAAATAAAGCAGCTTAGATTGAACAAAAATTCCACTATACATTAGGTGGGAGACAATGAGTTAACTCCTTCCTCTTCTTTAATGGAGAACAAAAAAGAAAAGGTTGGAAAGGCCATGGATGACTATGTACATAGGAAGGACGTTTTGGCACGATCCAAAACCTCAGAATAACAAAGGAGTTGCTGAACTTTGAGGCAGTGCACAGTCTGATCGAACCCAACCAATTTTCTCGTTCACGTTGTCATAAACAAATAGACGACCACGCATTGAGATATCTGTCGATACAAAGAGAAAGTAGAGTAACTGATGAAGAGCCAAATGAGGAACTTGTGTTCTATTCGATCAATTATGTTGATTTTCGCACTTCTATTTGATAGTTCATACCTCCAAGAATGAATGTGGATCCATCGTGCAATTTCCGACCATTAAGGATGCCCAAACACACATTACCAATGCTCTGCAGAAGCAAAAAGTCTTGTATTCATTTTGTAGTGCTAGAGTGAGTGTTTTTTAAAACTAATAATATGCAAGGAAATACTCACGTGTCTCACTAAGTAGCCTTCAGGAGGAATCTGAAGCTTTTTGGTCACAGCCCACCAATTGCTTCGGAATTCAAGGTTTAAAGGTTTGAAGAACTGCGCAATGTCTTCGATAGATCTAAAAAAGAAAAAAAGATGGAAAGTTTTAGAACCGATTCAATAAGAGTTACATTTGCTCGAAATTAGATGTATAAGCACTTTCATGCAACCAGTGATCCCAGTTCACAATATTCATAAGAAAAGAAACTTTCATCAATTGGAAGCAAGTTACTATACAGTTCCGACTATTTCTATTATACCTCAAGGGGGCCTTGGCTTGCCAGCATACGGGTAAAAACGAGTCTGACATGTTACGCACAAGGCTTTCACTGGAAATATCATCAAGCTGCAATCAAGAGTAAATATTAAAAACAATTTATACAGTGCTGAAGGACAGTTATGATTAAAATTCTTCTAAGAATAACCTGTTTACGTACAAAAGATACTAGATCATTGTATGCTCCTTCTGTAAAGTAAGTGTATGTGCTCCCGGTGTCAAAAACTAGACTTCCTCGTCCATTCCCTTCGTTGCCAAATCTAATCTGCCTTCTTCCATAACTGATTTTTACGGTTTCCGTCCGATAAGCATTGCTGGACCATAAAATGCATTTGGGCTGTAAAAATCTGAATCTCTCTTGAATGTAACAGAGAAAAATCAAGAAAATGGTGAAACTATTTACTATAATACCGTTCAAGCAAAAATAATCACAAAGAGAGGAAAAAAAGACCAATTTACTGAACATTGAAACTCTTGAACAGTTTAAACTGTAATAACCATAACTCCCTATCTGTCTAATGCCACGAGACTAACTGAAACTCTTCCATCCCACATGTTCTCTCGCATTTTCTGCAAAACGTTCTTCCAAAAAGTGGAATACTCTACTGAAATGATTCAGCAGCTAACTGGTTATAATGACATTTGACATCAAAATATTAAACATGAAAACAAGAAAATAATGGCATCTCGAAAATCCTACTCACAGAACGTTGCTGTGAAGCATGGGGACCCAGGAAATCTGCTGATGCGGAACAAAATCATCACCAAAGAACAAATAACCACCACCATTAGCACTAGCCGCAAGGCAGTGTCCTATGACATTCTTTATTATTCCTTGGCGAGCCAATTGAGAAGGCAAGCTAATTTTGGCCTTGCTAAGTCCAAGAATTCCATCTGTCTTCCCCAGTGTGTTTAAAAGCATACCTTGCTGGTCATATGCACAACTACGTAATAAACCAAAAGAAAATAAACATCGAGATCAGTAAGTGGCATGCAAAAAGTTCTACCCGGGCCGCCAAAAGATTACATTACCCAAAAACTACTTTTGAATGTGCCAAGGAACCATTAGCAATGTTTAGATAAAGTTCATCCCTAGCAAGAACTCCCATGGAGGAGCTATGGTCTGCATATTCTATCTCATAATCACATTGGTGGCAAGTGTCACAGTATTTGGTTCTTTGACTCCCTTGAACTTCAAAGCAGTAAGAATCCCTATGCGGTATAATGTTAGCTTCGGCCGGCTTATAAAAAGGGTGTGCTCCCTGGATAACATATTTCGAGCAGAGTTTCATGATTACCATACCATAAGCAGTAAAGGGCATATAAAACAAAGTCCAATGGACCCCATTTCTACAACACAACAGTCATAGTCTCGTAGATAATATATATGATCATTGTTCGAGCATTTTCTAATGCATGATGGACAAAGCTTCATCGTCATCGTTCATTGAATGAAACAACCAAAAAATACTGCAACTGCAAAAACATATGTCTTGCACATTAAAATGCTATCTTTCTAAAATTAATCAATCTTACTGTTTTTCGGCTCTCCTTTCTTTTGTGTTATGGTTGTAATTATACAAATGATAACAGTGGTAGAAGTGCCAGCACACAAATGCTATAATAACACGTGCAGTATATATGTGAGACAGAGACTGCATAACAGTGATACAACCATAGGCTGTGCATAAAAAATTTTAAGCCATAGGCATTACCTTGGCGCAGCTGGTGCACGGGGCATCACATTGAATCCATGTTAAATCACTCCCAGTATCAATATCAAGAAAATAAGGCCTCGGAGGACTCCCAAAATGCAAATACGTGTAATACAGCCTGTAATATGATTTTAAAATCGTAAATTGCATATTTTCATCTCAAGAGCATCAGCCCAAACCCCAATATCAGAATTTGTCCCTCTAAATGTACTAAAACAGAATTTGTTCTGCAGCCAAATGCATGCATCTATTTCACACTTGAAAGCTACTAGATTGGTTCAAAGCTAACAACATAAGGCGATCTTAACAACTTAGGAAAAATACGAAAAACGAAAGAATATCCATTCATTAAATCCATCATTACTAATATCAGAAAAACAACGAGCCAAATTAAACATACCCGTCAGGATAAATGTTACCCTTAACAGGCACCACACTGGAAGCATCAACTTTCGACGCAACCGATACCAATTTCCCCGTCGTTAAAACCGGGCGAGATTCCGAGTCCACAAATCTTCCAAGCTTAAGTTCAACTTCCCCCAACAATTTTTTTTGATACAACGGGAAAAGAAACGTGCTTTGCGACCCATTATTTTCACGACGATCATCATCACCATTTTCGAACCGTAATTCGAAAAGGGTCTCTCCAGAAAGAGAAACCCAGAGATATAAGGCGATCAGAGATATACCCAGAATCGGGAGAACACTTTTTGAGATTTTGTAAAAGAAATTTTGGGCAGAAATGTTACGATTTTGGGAGGCTAGCGGTGGACTATTAACAGGAGGAGTTGGTGTTTGATCGTCGTTAGATAGAGTGTAAGCAGTAATAGTTTTGCCCAAAGAGGGGTCGTCCGGCGGAGGCAACGTGATTATCACCACGCCCGTTAGCTGAGGCGAAGGATTATGATTCACCTCCATTATCGCCTACAGCGTGCTTACGATTGCGTGATTCTCTCTGGTTTTCACCTCGCAGAAGAGGTGAAGAAGGGAACAGGAAGGGGCGACGACTTTTTAAGTTCCTAAAGTCAACGGTAAAAATTGTATAGGAAAATCACTTGCATGCTCCAACTTATTTCATTTATTTTATGAGAAATTTTGGCTTTAAATAATTCTCTCGATTGTGAAATTTTAATTAATATTATCTTTGTTTTTGTTGTTCCACTGACTTCGTCATAGATGATTCAATATATATATAAAAGATTAAAATTTTCAGTAATTTCTCGACCCATTAAAATAAGGATAAATTTGTGAAAAATACATCTGTCAAAGTTCAAATTAAGATTCAGTACCTAGTTATATTTTTTTAAGAATTAGTACCTCACAATACCATAACTTTAGTTTTAACTCCCCACAAACCCAAATTTACGCCCCTATATTGTTTAAATAAATATATTATTTTATTCACACAAATTTCATAAGTCTTCTCCATCTAAAATATATTTTTTAAATAAATATTTTTTTTTAAATTATCACGGAATAAGATTAAATACTTATTTTGACATACAAAGTACCTATTATTGGGTTTCAGATACTTGATTCCATTTTTTGAATACTCCAAATGTATAAGAAAATACTATATTTTCGATTAATCACCACAAATATAGTCATTGTTGGGTTTTCATGAAAAATGCATTAAGATCACTTATTCATGTAATTTTATTTTTTCAAAAAAAAACATAGTTCATCACTTATCATGAAATAAGATTAAATATTTATTTTGACATATAAAGTACCTATTTTGGAGTTTCAGATGCTTGATTTGACTATCTGAATACTCCAAATATGTAATAAAATACTAGATCTTCGAACGATCACCATAAATTCATTAATTGTTGGTATTTTCATATCATTTTATTTTTTTAAAAAACATAGGTCATCACTCATCATGAAATAATATTAAGTATTTATTTTGACCAACAAAATACATATTTTGAAGTTCCAAATGCTTGATTTTACTCTTTGAATGCTCCAAATGTGTAAGAAAATACTGGATCTTCAAGTTATTACAATAAATTCAATAATTGTTGGTATTTTCTTTGAAAATGCATTAAGATGACTTATTCATGTCATCTAATTTTTGAAAAAAACTTAATTTCTCACTCATTGTTGAATTAGAAAAATTAATTATTTTGATCGATAAAATAACTATTTTCGGGTTCCAGATATTTGATTTGGCTATTTGAATACTTCAAATGTGTAAGAAAATAATTCAATTTCAAGTAATATTAAGTGACTTTTGATTGTGTCATTTGTGAAGTTAAAATGCGATACTAAAATTGATACACATAGTATCTAATTAGAGCATATAAATACATGATTTTTCCCCGTAAATACGCATATCCAATTATTTGAGGGTGTCAAAATCTAATTTGAAGTTAATATTAAGTGACACCGATGATGATATTCATGAAGCAAAAATGTGATACCTAAATTAATATAAATAATACATAATTCGAGTTCACAAACGCTTGATTTTACCTTTTAAATACTCAAATTCGATTGAGTATGTCAAAATATATAATTTGAATATAATATTGAATATTTTTTATAATGAATTTGTGAATAAAAAACGTGCTACCTAAATTGATACAAATAATACCTAATTTGATTTCACATATACTTGATTTTACCTAATTTGATTTCACATATACTTGATTTTACCCTTTTAAGACTCAATTTTGATTATTTTGGGATATAAAAAATATAATTTCAAGTAATATTGAGTACTTTTTTATGTGTCGTTTGTGAAGTTAAAATGTAATACCTAAATTAGTACAAAAAATATCTAATTCGAGTCTACCAATACTTTATTTTACTCCCTAAACGAGAAGTATTTTATTTTGAGTTTGCAAATACTTGATTTCGTAAATGAGATACTCACAATATATATTAAAATACTGGATATTCGAATAAGCAACGTAAGTTCAATAAATGTTGGTATTTTTATGGAAGATACATTTGTCTAACATATTCATCTTATTTAATAATAAAAAAAAACAAATTCTCAACTAAACATGAAAATTTTAAAGTACTTAGTTTTACTTGAGAAGTACCTAATTTGAGTTTGCAAATACTTGATTTCGTAAATCAGATACTCACAATATGTATTAAAAACTAGCTATTCGAATAGACAACGTAAGTTCATCAAGTATTGATATTTCCATGGAATAAGCATTTGGATGACATATTCGTATCATTTAATATTTTTTCTGTAAAAGAAAAACAAATTCCCAACTAAACATAAAAATTTTAAAGTATTTGTTTTTATTTGAGAAGTACCTAGTTCGATATTGCAAATATTTAATTTAGTGCATTAGATACTCATAATATGTAATATTTTACTGTATATTCGAATATGCAATGTAAGTTCACCAGTATTTTAATGCATATTGTGAGTATCTCATTTACGAAATCAAGTATTTGCAAACTCAAATTAGGTAATTCTCAAGTAAAACTAAGTACTTTAAAATTTTCATACTTATTTGAGAATTTTTTTAACAAAAAAAATATTAAATAAGATGAATATATAATCCATGCTTAGTGATCGAGCAAAACTTTCATTATAAAATTCTTAGTAACAATTAATAATATTAAAGATCGAAATAATCACAAAGTGCACGATGTCAAGTAATAATATAATCATGGACTTTCAATAATTACAAGTGCACGATGTCAAAATTTTCTATGCTTAGTGATTGAGCATAACTTTCATTGTCTAAGGATTGTATTTCTCAATTATTATTCTCAGTTATTCATTTTTTAGCAGTGATACTTCAGATGATCATTTACTACTATATGATTATTAAATAAAAAATCAATGAAATGGTTCAAGGATTAAATGATGAAATAAATAAGCTAGAATGATTGATTAAAGTTCACTGAGAAATGAATTTGTTGGGAATCTCGGTTCACCTACCTCTCGCCAATCTTCTTAATTCATTCGACAATGATCTATGCTTTCGACGAGATTTCACATCCAATTGAACACACGCTCTCAAGTTATGTCAAACTAATTCAACTCAGTGAATTAATTAAATCTCTTTAATTATTTATTAATGGTGAATTGCATGTCGTTTATTAAATCTCATAGCTTTCGACCTATTGCATTATGACTATTGACGTGTATCCGACTTCATATTTCTTTGTAAATTGTAAATCCACGGATTATGCTATTCGTTCCTATCACGGGCTTAGTTGAAATTGAAATTAGGTATTTCGCAAATAAAAATAAATACTTCAAAATGTTAAATGCTTAGTTGCGAAATTATTTTTAAAAAAAATATAAAAAAAATTAAATGAAATGAACATGTCATCCAAATCCATCTTGGATGGAATGCGAGCATTTGCATATTCGAATATCCAGTATTTTAATACCCATTCTGAGTATCTCATTTACCAACAAAAGTATTTTAAAATTGAAATTAGGTATTTCGTAACTAAAACTAAGTACTTGAAAATGTTCAATGCTTAATTGCGGATTTGTTTTTTAACAATAAAAAAATAATTAAATGAAATGAACATGTCATCCAAATGGATCTTGGATATTTATAGAGTCGAATTAGATACTTTTTATATCAATTTAGTTATCACATTTTAACTTCACAAATAACATATCAAAAGTTACGCAATATTACTTGAAAATATATATTTTATATCCCAAAATAATCAAAATTGAGTCTTAAAAAAGTAAAATCAAGTACGTGTGGAATCGAATTAGGTATATTTGTACCAATTTATTTATCGAATTTTTAATATCACTAATCTCATCATCAAATACTACTCGATATTAAATTCAAACTATATATTTTGACATCCTCAAATAATCGAATTTGTGTATTTAAAGAGTAAATCAAGTATTTGTGAACTCGAATTATGTATCATTTGTATTAATTTAAGTATCACATTTTTACTTCACGAATTTCATCATCAGTACCACTCAATATTAACTTCAAAATATGTTTTGACATCCCCAAATAATTGGATATGAGTATTTAAGGAATAAAATAATGTATTTTTAGATTCTAATTAGATTTTTTTTTTTACCAATTTAGGTATTACATTTTATCTTCACAAATGACACCAACAAAAGTTACTTAATATTAATTGAAACTCAATTATTTTCTTAAACATTTGAAGTATTGAAATGACCAAATCAAATATTTGGAACCTCAAAATAGGTACTTTATCGAGAAAAACAAGTATTTTTTCTAATTTCATGATGAGTGAGAAACTGTGTTTTTTTCAAAAATTAGATCACATGATCTTAACGCATTTTCAATGAAAAGACTAACAATTAATGAATTTATGGTGATGTTCGAAGATCCAGTATTTTATTACATATTTGGAGTATTCAGATGGCCAAATCAAGCATCTGAAACTCCAAAATATATATTTATATGTCAAATAAATATTTAATCTTATTTCATGATAAATGATGAACTATGTTTTTTTTTTTTTGAAAAAATAAAATTACATGAATAAGTTATCTTGATGCATTTTTCATGAAAACCCAACAATGACTACATTTGTGGTGATTAATCGAAAATATAGTATTTTCTTATACATTTGAAGTATTCAAAAAGTGGAATCAAGTATCTGAAACCAAATAATAGGTACTTTGTATGTCAAAATAAGTATTTACTCTTATTCCGTGATAATTTAGAAAAATTATTTATTTAAAAAATATATTTTAGATGGAGAAGACCCATGAAATTTTTGTGAATAAAATAATATATTTATTTAAACAATATAAGGGCAAAAATGTAAATTTGGGTTTGTGGGGAGTTAAAACTAAAGTTATGACATTGTCAGGTACTAATTCTTAAAAAAACATGGATAGGTACTGAATTTTAATTCAAACTTTGACAGATGTATTTTTCACAAATTTACCCTTAAAATAACGGATGATTCAAAATTAAAACAAAAAAGATTAAATTTTTCAAAACTTAAAATATGTAAGACTAAAATCAATTTTTGATAATATGAATAAACAAAATTGCTATGAGGCAAGTAAACAAAATTGCGATTTTTTCATTATTTTAAATCATTTTGAGGATGTTAAATTATATTATATATTGATTTTATTGATATATATAATTTTTCATTTCACAACTTTTATCATATAATCGATCAGTTTAGATTGTTAAAATGTTATTATATTAGTGGCAAAAACTTGTGTGAGACGGTCTCACGAGTCGTATTTGTGAGACGAATCTCTTATTTGGGTCACCAATTAAAAATATTACTTTTCATGCTAAGAGTATTACTTTTTGGAGTGAATCTCATATGAGACCGTCTCACGGATCATAATCTGTGAGACGCGTCAACCTTACCTATATTCACAATAAAAAGTAATACTCTTAGCATAAAAATAATACTTTTTCATGGGTGGCCCAAATAAGAGACCCGTCTCACAAATACGACCCGTGAGACCGTCTCACACAAGTTTTTGTCTGCTTTTTATTGTGAATATGGGTAGGGTTGACCCGTCTCACGGATTATGATCCGTGAGACGGTCTTACATGAAACTCACTCATTATTAGTTATTTGAGATCTTCGGGTGAGGTTTTTTTTCTGCTATACGTAATTCATCGATACACACATATACAAAGGATACACACATATATAAAGGTATGATGTGATGAGCGTCTCTTACTAAGCATTTCATGGGCACCGCAACATGTTCACATGAATATCTTGTGAATGTCACGTTAGTCGGTCTCGAGAAACATATTGTCTTACACGTTCATGTGAACATCTTGTGATGTCCATGGAATGTCAAATATATAAAAACTATATATATTTATATATCAAGACACATTTACACACATTCGTTTTTAATATAACACTCATATACTTATAATTATATTACAAAAAAATAAACTGAAGCAAATATATCGAAAAATAAATGAAATTTTCTCTATTTAATTTTTAAATAAAGTGCCACAAAAATGATAATGAAAATGAGTGAGTTTTGAAGTACATAATATGAGAAGGAATTTTATTGTCAATAGGGACCTTTGCACATGTTGCATACATATGTGTTATTTTCGTGTTAAATTTTTTTGTTATTTTTAATTTAATATTTTTTTTTATATATTTTTGAAAGAGTGGGTCTCATGTGAGACCGTCTCAAGGATCCTAATATGTTAGACGGGTCAACCCTACCCATATTCACATTAAAAGGTAATATTTTTAGCATAAAATAATATATTTTATAGATAATCCAAATAAGATATTCGTCTCACAAATACGATCTGTGAGACTGTCTCACACAAGTTTTTGTCTTTCTGACATTATAATGATCATTTAAAAACTCAAAAATTTGGATAAAGATCAAACAAATATTTTAGAAATTCTAATTTTTTTGAAAAGTAGACATGATAATAATAAGATAATACATAAATTTACTAAAATAAATTTTTTAATTGACATCAAGTTTAGCTATTTTATGTGTGGGGCTCTTAGCTCCTAATCGTTATTATAATGCAATCTGATTAGGGTTAATTAACCACAGCGGAAAACGAGTTTAAAATTTCTTTACAATGAGCCCAAAATATCTCTTCTGATATTTAAATACTAAAAATAGTATCTAAATTCAAAACATAAAACACGCCCACACGAAATCAAAACCAATCACATACAAACAACTCATATCCTCGGGACATGCCCCGGTATATAGATATATATACATATACTGGGAACAAGACATAAACATAAACCTCAGCCCAAGCTGTGGCTTCCTCCAGAAGTGCCCTCCCTGACCTCCTGATATCCTGGAGTACCTGCCATTGTCCACACACAAAGACAACAACAGCCCCCCTTGGGGGTGAGCAAAGCTCCGTATGGAACAACCAATCATATATACCACAGATATCTAAACAATGATATATGGTATGCAATGCATGTATGTCGTGGAGGTATCGGGTCAAATGCCCATCCACTGAGCACATGTCAGAATCAATCGAATCGCTATCAAATCAAATCAATGCTCGAGCTGGCACACCGGCCGATATGGGAATACACATATGATAGCGTCGACGAAGCGCCATCAATCCCACATCTCATATCCAATCATATGGGACCACAATTGTCTATGCTTTACGGGTCATATAATACCGGCATAGCGATTGTGTTCACAAACCCCGGAATCCAATCAAATCATATCAGGGTATCCAAGGATCATAGCTCAACGTGCATGTCATGTATCGATGTATGCATAAAATGATGTGTGTTAACAAAACATTTATTTTGTACATCGATACTCAAATCTCAATGTCATGTATGCCACATCAAATCATCAAATAGGCACATAGACACGTATTCCAATCCAATCCAATCAATCCAATCATATATCATATAATACAGATACATGTCGTATGTTACCCGGTCGCAACATACCTCAATTCTTCGTTCAAGTCGATGTAGCTTGAAGATATCAGTATAATACTTTATCTACATCAATAACATATTCATTCCAATCAATAACATACTCCAAAATCATTAATATGAGTTTCAAATATCATTTGAAACTTCAAAAATTTCATATCAAATTCAAATCATATCATAATTCAATTCCGACTTCGAATATAAGTTTATTGTCGGATATTCTACTACATATCAGAAATTCAATTTCAAATACATGCTATTCCAGCACCTTGATATTTAAAGCTGCTGAAACCAGAAGAAAATTACCTCAGTCAGAAGCCCTTAACGCGCAGATCACAAATATATAATTTGTTTCGCGTTTAGACGGCGTTTCGAAGTCGATTTGGAAGAAAGAATTTCGAATTCTCTCAACTCTCTCCAAGGTTATGTAAAACCCAATGAAGAAAGAAATCGTTCTTATCATCCCACCGTTACCGCGCTCGGGCGGTAGAATTCTCGCGCCCGAGCGCGAGAAGTTCTGTCCCCGAGCTAAATTTATGCCGCGCTCGGGCGGTAGAAAGTTACCGCTCGGGCGCGGAACTCTCTGCCCGAATCTTCAATTTTCATACCTTGGCGCTCGGGCGGTAATTTCCTACCACTCGGGCGCCACATGTTCTGTACAAAATATTGGTTTTGTACTATTTTGGCGTCCGGCCTCTCAAATCAAATTCGTACAACATCAATTCATATACAATATTCATTTTCTCAATTTCCTTGTCACGATATACATCAAATACATAATCACGTGACAATTTCATTGCGATAATACGATACACGGTCCTTACATTTCTCCCCCTCTTAAAAGATTTCGTCCTCGAAATCTCAAACATCACTATATACATAACATGGGTAAACATACATATGTCACCAGTTATAGTACATATCAAAACTAAAATCAGAATAAGGATCAGAATACATCGAATACAATGGAATAGATGTCGTAGAATCAAACAAATGCGGATACGAATCTCGCATCTTGCTCTCTAATTCCCACGTTGATTCTTCAACACCATGTCGTGTCCATTGCACTCGTACCAGAGGAATCGATTTATTACGCAATACCTTTTCCTTTCGATCCATAATGCAAACAGGTTGTTCAACATAGGAAAGAGAAGGATCAAGTTCAACCTCGTCAGGTACAAGCACATGCGATGGATCAGGTTCATATTTTCTCAACATAGAAACATGAAACACATCATGAATGGCAGATAGAGCTGGTGGCAATGCCAATCGATACGCAAGATCACCAACTCGATCCAAAATCTCGTATGGACCAACATAACGAGGAGATAGCTTCCCTCGCATGCCGAATCGAACCGTGCCTCTAAAGGGAGATGTTTTCAAAAATACTCTGTCACCTTTCTGGAATTCCAAGGGTCGTCTTCGTTTATTCGAACCGGACCGTTAATCGAACCGGTCAAGTCTTAAAAAATGGTTCAACCGGTTCAACCGGTTCGACCGGACGGTTCAACATCGTCCGGTGATTACCAAATGAAGAGCTTTCCTCTTTCTTTCTTCATTGGGTTCAACCGGACGGTTCAACCGGTTCGATGTAGATAACCATTATGTAAAACCCAATGAAGAAAGAAAGAGGAAACCTCGTTCTTATCATCCCACCGTTACCGCGCTCGGGCGGTAGAATTCTCGCGCCCGAGCGCGAGAAGTTCTGTCCCCGAGCTAAATTTATGCCGCGCTCGGGCGGTAGAAAGTTACCGCTCGGGCGCGGAACTCTCTGCCCGAATCTTCAATTTTCATACCTTGGCGCTCGGGCGGTAATTTCCTACCGCTCGGGCGCCACATGTTCTGTACAAAATATTGGTTTTGTACTATTTTGGCGTCCGGTCTCTCAAATCAAATTCGTACAACATCAATTCATATACAATATTCATTTTCTCAATTTCCTTGTCACGATATAAATCAAATACATAATCACGTGACAATTTCATTAATTATCGATAATCATATAAGATTTGCGATAATACGATACACGGTCCTTACATTATGTAATTTAAATTTAATAATACAAAAAATTTTGATATAAAATATAGAATTATGAAGAGAGGAAAAAATGCAAGTGCTGGAGCAACAACTTAATTTCTTTGGATGAAAAATGTCATCGGAAGGATTTCACTCAAAAATTTGAAAAAATTGTATGAGTCTTTTCCAATGTTTTTACATAATTTGAGTCAATTTTACAAATTCACATGTTTAAAAGTACCCAACATGTTGTAAACACTATTTTGAAAAAAAAAATTTGTTTTACAAAGAATCTGGTTGATATAATATAATATTATTTTTTGTTTTCGTATATTTGTCTATTTATGTTTTGGTTTATATATCGTTAAATTATTGTCTTAATCTGTTATATTCATTGTTTTTTTTTTTTTTGTAATTTTAATCATTTTTTTGGCGTGACATTTATGAGATACTAACTCTTATAATGTCACATAAGTATTATATTTCCGATGAAAATTGATTAACACTGTCAAAACCGAAAGATATAACTTAAATTTGACTACACAGAATATCAAAATCGTAGAAAAACAAACATAAAAGACCAAAAGTGATTTTATCTAGAACTAATAATCCCAAGATGCCAATACAAAAAGATATGAATATATGTAATGAAAGGAATTTAATTCCTTGATATTCTTTCCTTATTTGAATATCTCTAGTGTTTTGCCTTTCTAGATATAAGATTTAATATATGATATAAATCTAGGATTGATATGGTATATGATATCTTTAAGAAGTGATAATATCCCTAAGATGTGATATCCTTGTTTAAAAGAGTTTGTTTCCTAATAAACTCTTGTTTCCGATGCTTAATAGGGTTTGCGAAGAGATAATATATATAGAGACGAGATTGAGGATTTCTGGGGGCGAGAGAGACAAAGCTGCGAGGAAGAGTTTCTGAGTTCGAAGATATCTCGTGCCATCGTGAATGTGTTGCTGTGAAGTGCTGACAACATTTGAAGACAACACCTAATCACTGTGTCGATTAGTGTGTTGATTTCTGAAGATTTTTCACTTCTCAGTTTATGCATCCTTTAAGTTTTGGTTGTACGGTTTGATAGAAGTATAGGATGCAATTTGTTACTCGCCTTAATAAGGGAGTTGTTTTATTCTTTCACTAGTATTGGTTTTGTAATCATACAAGTTTTTCTAGTGAATTGTTTTGCCCTGAGGCACCGCACAAGTACTTAGTACTTGTGCATAATTTATATCCTGTCTCTCGTATTGTTTTTCATTTAAGTTATGTGTTAATGTGATAAACTAAAATTTCCGCTGCATGTTGTCTTGAGTGTTACAACACCTAAGGACAACACCTACTTACTGATACACGTAACACTTAACCATATTTTCTCATACACTGTGAAAACGGAACTTTCAATTGGTATCAGAGCCTCCACTTGACGCTACTAAGTGATATCCTGTTTTGTTTTGTTTTCAGAGTGAAAAGGAATTATGGAAGGATCAACAAATACTGTTTTTAGGCCTCCCGTGTTGGATGGATCAAACTATGCACTGTGGAAAGTTAAGATGAGGGTTTTTATTAAATCCATTGATGAAAGAGCTTGGCAACGTGTACTTGATGGTTGGAGTCGACCGAAACTCAAGGATGCTGATGGAGACACACGACTCAAACCTGAAAGTGCATGGACTGTCGATGAAGTGCAATCTTCAAACTACAATTCCAAGGCTCTCAATGCTATATTTTCATCTGTTGACACAAGGATGTTTAACTTAATCACCACCAGTGTATGCGCCAAAGATGCTTGGGATATACTCCAGAAACACTATGAAGGATCTGCAAGTGTGCGAAAAACTAGGCTAAGAATGGTGACATCAAAATTCGAAAGTTTGAGAATGGAGGACAAGGAGTCCATTCTGGAATATGACTGCCGGTTGAGACAACTCTCAAATGAATCACATGGCCTAGGAGATCCCATACCAAACGAAAGATTGGTAAACAAGGTTCTGAGATCTCTTCCTGAGAGATTCAATGTCAAAGTTTGCGCCATTGAGGAATCTAAAGACACTTCAAACATCAACCTGGATGAACTCATGAGTTCTCTAAGAACTTTTGAAATGAATCTTGATCTGCAGAAAAAGGATAAAGGGAAGACAATAGCCCTTGAAGCCTCAACCGAATCATATGATGAAATTCTTCAACTATCTAAAGAAGTGGATAAGTCTGATTTAGGTGAAGAATCGATCTCTCTGTTTACTAAGAAATTTGGTGATTACTTGAAGACCATGAGAGAAAAGAAGAGAATTGGGCAAAAAACTGAGGTGCCCAATAACACCATTTTTACAAAAGCTCAAAAGTTTACTCCTATGAAAGGACAGGTTCGACCAAAAAACGAAGTGCAAACTCAATCTAATGTCAGAAACCTGGACTCAGTGCAATGTAGAGAGTGTTCGGGATATGGACACTATGCCAATGAGTGTGCCAATCGTCTAAGGAAAAACAAAGGCATGACTGTCACCCTGAGTGATGAAGAATCTGAAGATGATCAAGGATCAAATGAATCTGAAAATCACACATCATTATCTACTGTGATCAAGGAGAAACGCTCAATGCAAATCAATCCGTTGGGTGTTGCCACAGGTGTTGCAATACCTGGTCGCAACACTGCTTCGAATCCTGTATGCCTTAATTCGACAGTCCTTGGGGAGTCAAGTCAGTCCGAAACACAAGAGGTTGATGATGATGAAGTCACCCTAGAAAGTGTGCAGTCAATGTACGAAGAACTGTATGAAGACTGGATCAAAAGAACAAAAAGAAATGCAATTCTCTCCAAAGAGAACGTTGAGCTGAAGTCACAAATATCACGACTTGAAGTAATCCTGAGCAAGAAAGATCTGGAATTATGTAAAGTCAAGGAAGAACTGAGAGAAGAAACTCAGGTACTTGCCAAGATGAATTCAAGTTCATCCAAGCTTGACTCACTTTTGATGATTGGACAGAATGATAAGGCTGGACTTGGTTATTCGAATAGTCTGTTCGAAACTGGAGAATCTTCCAATGCAAAGGAAAAACCAACTGTTTTGTGAAAGGAAGTGTTGAAACCCCCAATACCACACATACTGAAAAGAGTGCTCCATCAAAAGTGCGAATGTCTATCAAGAAGTCTAAATCCAGAAAACGCCACTTTATCTGCCACTACTGTTTCAGACCTGGACACATCAAACCCTACTGTTTTAAACTGAGAGAGGATTACAAGAGATGGGAATCTGAACAGGTGTCGTCACAGGTGTTGTACAACACCCGGCGCAACACTGCCAACAGAAAACCGATGGTAAAAAAGGTTTGGGTACCAAAGGCACAGATTCAATGTTCTGTCATTTATACTTCATTAAAGACTAACATTGCAGGAATATGGTACTTTGACAGTGGCTGCTCGCGCCACATGACAGGTTCTAAAGACCACTTGATTGACTTTGTTGAACTAAGGAGTGGTCATGTGACATATGGTGGTGGTGCTAAAGGAAGAATTGCTGGGAAAGGAACCTTGAATGTTGATGGATTGCCTAATCTACACAATGTGCTCTATGTCGAAGGGCTTAATTCAAACTTAATAAGCATAAGTCAACTTTGTGACGACGGTTTGCATGTTAAGTTTGATAAAGACAATTGTGAAGTGTTTGATAAGACTAATACTCGCATTTTGTCAGGTACTAGGTCTGCTGATAATTGCTATCAACTTGGAGAAGACATAGTGAGCAATCATTCAAAGGTGAGCGAATTAAACATGTGGCATCAAAAATTAGGACATGCAAACTTCAAGACATTAAAGAATCTTGGTAAGTACGATGCTGTGAGAGGTATGCCTAATTTATCCTCTGGAATTCCGTATGTTTGTGGTGCATGTCAAAAAGGTAAGCAAACACGTGTTCCCCACCAAGTGTTGCAACACTTTCGGACAACACGGTGTCTTGAACTCTTGCACATGGATCTTATGGGTCCAATGGAAGTGGAAAGTCTTGGAGGTAAGAAGTATTCATGTGTTTGTGTGGATGATTTCTCTCGCTTTACTTGGGTAAGATTTCTTAGAGAAAAATCCGATACATTTGATGCTTTCAAGAAATTACATGCTAAGATTACTAATCTACATAATCTGAGGGTTGGTAAGATAAGGACCGATCATGGTAAAGAATTTGAAAACTCACACTTTGTATCATTTTGTGAAAAGAGAGGGATAACTCATGAATTTTCGGCCCCTAAAACTCCTCAACAGAACGGAATAGCCGAAAGGAAGAATAGAACACTGCAAGAAATGGCTAGGGTCATGTTAAGTTCTAAGAATATTTCAAAGAGATTTTGGGCCGAGGCCTTGAACACAGCATGTCATATTTCAAATCGTGTGTACTTAAGGAGTGGTTCTACTATGACATCCTATGAAATCATCATGGGAAAGAGGCCTAACCTAAAGTATCTTCATGTGTTCGGATGTGTATGTTATGTTTTGAATGACCGTGACCATCTTGCAAAGTTTGACTCAAAAAGTGATAAGTGCTTGTTCCTTGGTTATTCATCCAATAGTCATGCATATCGTATGTATAATCTTAGAACAAGAACGACTATGGAATCAATTAATGTTGTTTTTGATGATCTTGCAGATCTAACAGTAAAAACAATCGAGGATGATGTTGATGGGCTGCTGAACATAAGTGAGACACTGCCTAACACGGGTGTTGTTCCCAGTGTTGTAACACCTGCGACAACACCTGCACTGGAAGAATCAAATGATGAACCGGGAGAGAATGCTCTAGATGATGAAGATGTAACCAATGAAGGGATTGATATTCCCAGTAAGATCCAGAAAAATCATCCTTCATCTCAAATCATTGGAGAAGCGTTTGAAGGAATGCAAACTAGAAGAAAGGAGAAAGTAGATTATCGAAGAATGATTGGTCTAGTATGCATAACTTCCGTGTACTCTCCAGTAAGTCACTCTTGTTTTGTTTCACTCACTGAACCCAAAAATATAATTGAAGCTTTAAAGGACGAATTTTGGGTCAATGCGATGCATGAGGAACTTGAACAATTTGTTAGGAATGATGTGTGGGATTTGGTTCATAGACCTGATAATGTTAATGTTATTGGAACCAAATGGATTTTTAAGAACAAAACTGATGAATTTGGAATTGTTGTGAGAAATAAAGCAAGATTAGTTGCTCAAGGGTATACACAAATTGAAGGGATTGATTTTGATGAGACATTTGCCCCTGTTGCCCGAATTGAGTCAGTTCGTCTTTTACTTGCCATTGCTTGTTACATGGGCATAAAATTGTATCAAATGGATGTAAAAAGTGCCTTTTTGAATGGCATTTTGAATGAGGAAGCATATGTAAGCCAACCTAAAGGATTTGAAGATCCACATCATCCGGACCACGTCTACAAGTTGAAAAAAGCATTGTATGGTCTGAAACAAGCTCCACGAGCATGGTATGGTAGGCTTACTGAATATCTGCTTGACTTAGGCTTCAAACGAGGTGAGGTTGATAAAACTCTTTTTATTCAAAAGTCAAAGCATGATATACTTGTGTGTCAAATCTATGTGGATGACATCATTTTTGGTGCTTCTTCTCAAAAGCATGTTGATGATTTTGTGAAATGCATGTCTACCACATTTGAAATGAGCATGGTAGGAGAATTAAGTTTCTTTCTTGGATTACAAATTAAACAAATGCATGATGGTATCTTTCTGTGTCAATCCAAGTATGCTAAGAATTTGGTGAAGAAATTTTCTGCTGAGAACACTAAACACATGAAAACTCCAATGGGTTCGACTGAAAAATTGTCCAAAGACGATGTTGCCGCAGGTGTTGACAACACCCAGTATCGCAGCATCATAGGCAGTCTTCTTCACTTAAGTGCTAGTCGTCGCGATATCATGTTTAGTGTCTGCTTATGTGCTAGGTACCAAGCTGATCCTAAAGTCACTCATTTAAAAGCTGTCAAAAGAATTTTGAGATATATTGCTGGGACAGTTGACTTAGGTCTGTGGTATACCAAAGAAAAAAACACCAACTTAGTGGGCTTTAGTGATGCTGACTGGGCTGGAAACCTAGATGATAGGAAAAGCACCACTGGTGGATGTTTTTATCTTGGTAACAACTTGGTGTCATGGTATAGTAGAAAGCAAAATTGTGTGTCTTTGTCCACTGCTGAATCTGAATATGTTGCTGCTGCTAGTTGTTGCTCACAACTTTTATGGATGAATCAAATGATTAAAGATTATGGATTCCTTAGTGACACCTTAATTGTTTACTGTGACAACTCAAGTGCAATTGACATTTCGAAAAATCCAGTTCAACACTCTCGAACAAAACACATAGACATTAGACATCATTTTATTCGAGATTTAGTTGAGAAGGGTATGATTCGAATGGAATTTGTTGGAACTGAGAACCAACTGGCTGATATTTTTACAAAACCCTTGGATTTTGAGAGATTTTCCAATCTTAGGAAGTCTCTCAGTTTGTGTGCACAATGATCACTCACGGATGTTGGCCCGGGTGTTACAACACCCGTGGACAACACTCAGCATGCATGTGCATTTTATTTAGGATGCTAGACATATTACATTCATCCTGTTTTGTGTGAAGTCTGTACAAGTGAAGGATACTGAATGGTGTGCTTTCTTTGAGAATCAAAATTCCTTTCCAAATTTTCTGAAGTGTGGTTTATGCTCAATCTAAGTCATTAAGTAGTTGAGAATGTTCGTGTGACACATGATCTTGTTCAATGTGAAAAGTGACTTGGAAAAATTTTTTGAGCCGCCTGGTGAAAAATAGAAAAGAGGAGAAAATTAGAACAAAAAAAATGTTTAGAAGAAAATGATAAAGGCTACCTAGAGGAGTCCAATGAAGACCGTTCTTCTAGAGTGGGAGCCATCACTTCTAAGTCAAAATACAGTTGGAAAAAGCTACCTGGAGGAGTCCCATGAAGACTGTTCCTCTAGAGTGGGAGCTACCATGTCTGAATTCAAAATGTTCTAGGAAGGTTGAGTTCAATTTGGGAGTATTGCCAGACGGTGTTGCCAACACCCAAGTACAGACTGATCACAGTTTGATCTCATGCGTGTGCATTTCATTTTTGATCATATTTTAGGCATAAATTTAGGACATTCATTCTGATGTTTTGTGAATTTATCAAGACCAGTGAGGTATCATTTTTTTAATTCATGAAATTCGAAGAAAACCCTAATCCACTTAATTTTGAATTTTTGTTCTCTAACCGTTTGTGGGGTAGATTCGACGTGGTGTTTAATCCTGGCTGATTTGTGAAATAATGATTGCACTGTTTCAGAAAGTTACCGTTGGGTAAATTCTGGTTTGGAAAAGTGCTGCAGTTTCGGCTCTTTAGGATGTTACCGTTGGAGGACAGTGGTTAACTATATAAGAATGGGTGTTGATTGATTTAATTAATTATTGTTTCCCTCCCATTCTAAAATATCTTCTGCCCTCACTGTTCATCCTCTCTGTGCAATTTCTCTCGGCCCACAGTAAACGATTGTGCATTTTGAAGTTTACTACTGCTTCTATTCTTGATTTTCAGATGGCTGGATTCGACCCTCAAGATATCAGGAGTGAAATGGCTGCAAGCGCACAAAGAGTGTCGTCTGACACAACACCCATCGCCGAAATCGGTGTTACGGGTATGGAAATTGTGGCTGTACCCGAGCAACCGACTCCTTTGGAAATTATTGTCCCAGGTGAAACTGGGAATGAAATCGATGTTGAGAATCCCCCAGATTTTGAAGCCCTGAACAAAGTATTTCCCCCTGCTCCTATGCCCCGAAGATCAAAGAGACAAGCAGGGTTTGATCCTGACTTCATACCAGTCAAGAAGCCTCGACCATCTACCTCCTCAAATTTATTGGACCCTGATTTCTCATCAGGAGATGACTCTGCTGATGATGATTTTGAGTTGGTGGCTCGCCCCAAACCAACAGTTGCTGCTAAAGAAACCGGTTCTACCTCAAGTGTTCAAAAGAAATCCCCTGTCACTGTTCCACAATATGTTGCTGAGAAAGGACCTTCTGCCGAACCTGAGGAAGATGAACAATCTTTGGCTGAGTTTCTTGCTCAACTTAAAGATGAAAAAGCTGCCAAGAAAAAGGTTCCTGCTGAAGATGAACCTGACCCCGAAATGATGAAGGAATTTGAGGAAATCAGCCTGGAGCTGTTACTGATTCCTCCTCCTCCTCGGTGTCTGATTTTGAGTCTGAGGAACAAGATGATGGTGAATCGGAAGATATTGGGTCTGAAGAAAGTGAGTCTTCCGAGGAAGTTGCTGCTGGTGCTGTAGGTGTTGACGAGGATGTTGTCGACACCGAGGACAACACGGACTCTATTGACTATGATCTCAGTAAGTCCTTCTCGCCCCAATTTTATTCTGAGTCTGCTCTGGAATTGTGGCCTCTGTTTGTTGAGAGAGAGTTCATCGAAGAGAAAAACATTGATCTTGTTGCTTATGAGAAATACAACTTGGTTGAGTTTCTCACAACTCGAAGGCTACTCTCCACTGTCACCACTGTCATGCCATACTGCCGTCGCACTGTGTTGGAATTTTACTGTAATCTCCTGGCAAGTGTTGGAGATGAGCACGCAGTGAAGTACGGGAGAGTCTTTGTTCGTGATCGCATCTACAAATTTTCGCCTTCGGTGATCAATGCATTCTACAATACTCCTGATGTTGAGGAGGGTGACGAGATACCTGACATCCATGCTGTCATTTTTGTACTCACTGGTGGCATGACCACAGTGTTCCCTGACCATCCCAAGAAGATGAGTGCTGCCAAGCTCACATCCTTTTATTCTGTCTTGCACAAGACCTCGATCTGGAATTGGACACCATCAACAAATTCATCTACGGTGACCAGATCGCAGGCCCTTGTGCTGTTTGCTATTGGCACAGGTCGTGCCTTTAACTTTGGGAAGTTGATATTTCAGAATACACTGCAATATGCTGAATGGGACTTCAAGAAAACCAAGCTTCCTTACCCCTCACTAATCTATGCCATCTTGGAATCTCAAGGGTTCATTGCGGACATTAATGAAGTAATCTGCCCTGTTGGAGATTCCCTGAAGATTTCACCAGCTTACTTGAAGGGCAACAGAAAATTCGATCTACCTTGGCTGGTTTCGAGTGTTGCTGCCGATGTGGGTCACACTGCTGGAACAACATCGGATCCTATGCCGGATATGTCTAGTCTGCCCCCTGCACCTCCTACTGGTTATGTTACATTAGCTATCTCATACATTCGTGATCAAATAGCCTATGGTCGACAACAAATGGCAGTTGCTCGCCAACAGATTGACAATGCTCAAAAGACCTTCGATCATTATGAAAACCAAGTGGCAGACTATGAGCTTCTACTTGCTGCGAGTCTCCATTCTGAACAAAAAGGGGGAGAAGATGCTGCTGCTGCAGATGTGGCTGGTCCCAGTGGTGTAAACAAGGCAGATGTTGAGGACGTTGATGCAGATGATGATGAAGTTGCCTCTCTGGAAGATGATGCGGATGTTGCAGATGATGATGTGGATACTGGAGCAGATGATGATGCTGGCAGTAATGAGTGATGACAATAATTGTTTGAAATGTATTATGATCTGCTCGTTTTGATATGAATGTTATACATTGAATGTTGCAACATCTGTCTCACAACATCTGGTTTTAACTACGCTTGTTTTCAGGGGGAGTCAACTGAAGTTGGCTGAAAGACTGGGTTGCTAACTCAGGGGGAGTTGAGCCATATAACCATCTTTGACTTGTTTTGTCCAGAAAGACAAAAAGGGGGAGATTGAAAGGAATTTAATTCCTTGATATTCTTTCCTTATTTGAATATCTCTAGTGTTTTGCCTTTCTAGATATAAGATTTAATATATGATATAAATCTAGGATTGATATGGTATATGATATCTTTAAGAAGTGATAATATCCCTAAGATGTGATATCCTTGTTTAAAAGAGTTTGTTTCCTAATAAACTCTTGTTTCCGATGCTTAATAGGGTTTGCGAAGAGATAATATATATAGAGACGAGATTGAGGATTTCTGGGGGCGAGAGAGACAAAGCTGCGAGGAAGAGTTTCTGAGTTCGAAGATATCTCGTGCCATCGTGAATGTGTTGCTGTGAAGTGCTGACAACATTTGAAGACAACACCTAATCACTGTGTCGATTAGTGTGTTGATTTCTGAAGATTTTTCACTTCTCAGTTTATGCATCCTTTAAGTTTTGGTTGTACGGTTTGATAGAAGTATAGGATGCAATTTGTTACTCGCCTTAATAAGGGAGTTGTTTTATTCTTTCACTAGTATTGGTTTTTGTAATCATACAAGTTTTTCTAGTGAATTGTTTTGCCCTGAGGCACCGCACAAGTACTTAGTACTTGTGCATAATTTATATCATGTCTCTCGTATTGTTTTTCATTTAAGTTATGTGTTAATGTGATAAACTAAAATTTCCGCTGCATGTTGTCTTGAGTGTTACAACACCTAAGGACAACACCTACTTACTGATACACGTAACACTTAACCATATTTTCTCATACACTGTGGAAACGGAACTTTCATGTATTTTGCTGACAAAAGATGTGTGTGTGTATATATACACACACTAATGCAAGCCTTAAAAAAATGACAAAAACTTGTGTGAGACGATCTCACGGGTCGTATTTTGTGAGACAGATCTCTTATTTTGTGAGACATATCTCTTATTTGAACCATACATGTATTACTTTTTATTGTGAATATCAGTAGGGTTGAGACCGTCTCACAAGAAACCTACTCTAAAACATAATTATAACAAATAGCAAAACATACGCATATAGCCGGGTAGTTTACTACATTATCGTTTACACACCCCAAATTTGAATTTTTTTTTTTTTAAAAAAATTACACACAAGAACACCAAAACTAATCAAACACACTCAGTATAACATAAATCCAATGTAATTAATTCAGCGATTATATATATATATATATATATATATATATATATATATATATATATATATATGTTACACGTAATAAATTTGCCATTGGTACATGCTCATAGCATCATTCTTTGCCCTGGCGGAGGTGTCATTCCGAACTGCTGGTTCTGATGTTGCCTCATCTTCGCCTGATTCCCCTGCCAACCTATGCAAGAGACCAAAAAAAAAACAAATTGGTAACATTGTTTTTTCCTCCATCATGCATGCATATGTGCGATTTTAGTATGTTAGATTGTCAAAATTAAGTCTTAGTAGACCTTCGTTTTTGTATTTTAGTCATTTATTTTTAGAAAAATTCTTGTTTGACACTGAATACATTAGCTTCATGTTAGTACCACGTCAGTGACACGTGAAAAAAGACTAAAATTGTCTAAACAATATCGAATATGATTTTTGAAGAGTTTCATTTGACTAAAATCCAAGACTTGGCCAATTAAGATTTAGTAAGGATTTGAGGCATTTACTTACCAATAGCAGGGTCATATCCCATATGCTGAAGCTCTCTATACTCTTGACACAGAGCACACCATTCACAAAAACAGTGAACCAACCAGTCCTGTGCTGGTGACTCCATCAGCCCGTATTTAGCCCTCAACTTGGTTCTATATGTGCATGACATTATGCACGGTATCGCGATACAAAACGCGATGCAACCATACAACACCCCACTCGTTGCGCATGCTATATAACACAGACATTAGATCGAGCCATATAAACAAAGCGTATGAATAAATATCTAAACAGTACTGTGTATGTATGTTGAATTGATCACTCACTGGTGTTGCCAGAGTCCAATATCTCCGCAATCTGCCCAAACGTTATGCAGGGAAAGCACGCCGTGATGAGAGCTGCATAATTGTTTTCCTCGTTAATTGTTTACGTTGCGTTTACTCGGAAGTCAGCATGATTAGAATTGGATTTGATTAATAATCAAACTCTATGATTGTTTACTATAAATAATTTATAAAAAGATATTTATAATTTACATATTTTTTTAGCCAAATTAAAATAAATAAATTGGTATTATTGAAGTATTAAAAGAAATATTTATAAGATTTTGATTAAAAAAACTTAAATAAATAAAATAATGGAAAATTTAAAAAATGTAACATTTCTAGATAATTATTACCGACTGGAAAATGATATAATGCAATAGTATTAAAGATTATATTATAAAAAATATTAAAAAATTTAGAAAAATATCAAGTATATATTTATTTATTTTTTAGAAAAATTAAGGAACATCAAAAATTATTTTAATAATAAATTAGTTAAAACAAAGATAATTAAATATATAATATAAAAATGTGAAATAATATTTTCTACCGTAGTTATAATTAAATTTTATTATACAAAGTGTAGTGATCAAAGGGTAAATAAAATTGGGGTTCAAAATTTAATCATGATATCAATCCTAATCAAAATCAATCAAACTAAACAAATTATTATTTACGTATAATTATTCCAAATCCTATATAATCACTATATAATTTATCTATGTAACTCAATCATTTAAAGTAAAGGCAATTAACCTTAATTAATTGATATGATAATTATTAAATTTTGTGGCATGTATATTATAAAGAAACTAAAGTTTTTAATCTTACGAAAAATTTACATATATTTATATTATCTGTGAAAAAAATATAATTTTGGTACTGATTAAAGGGAACTAATTTTAATGACTTGAAATCTAAAATATGTATCATAATTGCAAATCTGAAGGGGACAAGTGAGTACCATTCTGAGGATCATTCATGCAATCAAAGAGATTACTGTTCCAAGCCTTATCTTGTGGAGGTGCGACGAAATTGAATGGCGGAACCGGCGAAGCCATCACCGGATGTCCCATCTGCGGCCGCGGCACCTGATGAGCAAAATGCATGTTTGCCGGAGGGGGAACATGCTGATTAGGAAGCTCATGATATTCAGTACTATTCTGTGGAGGAAATTGTGCAGGCGTTTGCTCTTGATGATGATCTTGAGAAGAAACATAGTACAAGTCGTCTTCTTCTCCTCCTCCTGTGTGCGGGTTGTTCTTTTGGGGTTTATTGTTACTTGGCGCTTGGGATCTCGGCTTAGTCACCGGCTGCTCGTTTTCGGGGAACGAATCGTCGATCGTTTCTTGAACTTGCGGTTCGTTGTTTCCGACGCGGCCCATGGCGGATTGTTTGGCTTCACCTTCTCTTGGTTTATTGCTTTTTGTGGCCTGGTATGTGCATGTATGAATATGTCTAGGTCAAGGTAATGTGATCTTTGAATGAGAAGAAATGGGAAATTATTATAGGCTAGTTGCCAATAGTTTATTCCCCTTTGCAGTTTTTAGGAGACTTTGGGGTGGCAAACATCACTTGGGATTTGAACATTTTGTTTAAATAATTGGATTCATTTGGAAATTAATGCAAATGATCACTACTAGTAGTTACGTATGGGGTAAAGATGCTTTTTTTTTTTTGTTGTATTTCGTTTGGAGAGTTGGTCAACTCTTTTTTATACTTAAAAAAAATAGAAACATTGACTTTAGATTATGTCCTAATTCGAAAGTCGCCGGCCCCATGTAGAAATTATAGTCACACACATATATATTAGTTTTGTTATGATGTTCGTGGATTGTTTCAACTTCAATTCTACCAATACTCACATATTTGATATACAATTTTGATATGTTTCATCACATTCAACAGACGAGTATCACTATATTGATGAGTACAAAAGTGGGGTAAGAACTTTTTCCTAATTCCAAATTGTTCTTTACATTTTAACTTTAATTCATGTAATTTTGTTCTTAAATTTAACCATTTCAAAAATATATATATATATTTTTTCTTGGATATCATCATATTTAAATTTTTATATTTTATTTATTGAATTATTATTGACATGCGTATAATATAGTTGGATTGAATTTCTACATTTTATAATTACACAAAAAATAATATTATCAAATCTCATGTTTTATGTAATTTAGTTTGTAAATATTATAATTAAATCAATAACTTGAGACCAACTTGTGTGTAATACATAATATTCACGTATTACATGACACAAAACGTGTGTATTTAACATAAAAATAATAAATTTAGCATAAAAAATAATATTTTTTCATGTGTGACTCAAATAGAATATATGTATCGCAAAATTGATCCGTGAGACCATCTCACATTAATTTTTGTGATATATATATATATATATATATATATATATATATATATATATATATATATATATATATATATATATATATATATATATATATATATATATATATATATATATATATATATATGAGTTAAGTTTACGCGGATTAGATTTAAGCATTGGAACAAATTTGTAATAAAATATATAAAATAATAATATAATAAAAGTGTCGTTCATGAAAATACGGAAGCAATCCCGTGCGTACCACCATATGAAAATGATAGATAAGAATGATCGATTGGTAAATAATTAAGAAAGCGTCGGATCAACCACTTCCTTTGAATAGAAAATCTAACATATATAATTACATTATATTTTTATATAAACGTAATCCACAAAGAAATTTTATATGCAAACTTGTTAAAGTATGATCACCAGGTAGTTCAATTCGACCTTACTCGTATTACTCCAAGGGTTGATCCAATAACTATAACGGAGTCACATATACTTTTCATCCAATCCAATGAATTAACTCGTGTAAAAAAAAGATATACGACCCATTTTTAACCACTAGATCTAACTTGGGGTACTCATGATATTCAAGAAATCAATATCATGAACCAAAATCATCGTCATTTTATCTCCGAAATTTTGTACCCTAAATTAACCTCGAGGGTCCGAAATTTCTTTATTTTGAGCTCGACGGATAAAGATAAATATTTTTTTTTGGCTCGAATTTGAGTTATTTATATTAAAACATAGTGGTGGAAAAAAATACAAACAGATAGTTGACTTGGGAAAGCATGTAGATGATGGATTTGGTTGGACTTTTGGCAATAGTTGACTCCGCGTTTAAGGCATGTGCTGCTGCGCTTCACGTTCTTGCACTACACATTATACTCCCATTTCACACTTAGTTTCAATTTGTTTCAAGAATTGGGAGGATAATATTAATTAAAACTTACATATATATTGTTATTATAGTATATGAATTTAATCAAAAATATTATTGATCACGTTTGATTACAAGAAAAAAAAAAGTTGGAAGTTTGAAATGTTTGGTTTAAAGTTATTATATTTTTGCACCATTTTTAGAGAAATTTAAATTACATCTCGAAATCTTGGTATTTGACTAGCTAGCTAGATCGCCAAATCTCTCAGTGGGAAGATATAAAAGTTTGTCCAATTGGTTATGAGTGAACAAATTTGGTTTATTATTGAACTAATTTTATTTTTCGTCGAGTCAAATTCTTGGACGGTTGATATAATTGTTTAAGGTAGTTGTTTTTTTATGAATAAGACGGCATATGCTTTGTTTGGCTAAATTATTCCTTTTTGTATATGAAACTTTCTAGTTATGAATCGGGTATAGAACCACTGGGCGACGCTTGGTTACAATTTAAAATCCATTATTATATGTTTGCTCTAGTTTTTGTTGTTTTTGATGTTGAAACAGTTTTTCTTTATCCATGGACAATATTTGCTTAAAGGGAAGCTCGTGATTCAATAAAAAATTAATAGAAGCAAATATAAACGAGTTAATGAGATGCTACAAAATCCAATGACTTAATTTATAAGTTTGTCTACTCGGGGTTCACTTTGAATGTAGCATTGATAAATTGCTCTTATGCTAGGAATAGCTCAACCTCAATAAAAACAAAGAAGAAATAGCATGCAAATGTTAAAAGTCACGAGTTAAACCAGGTGAGACTAATCGGCAAAAGACATAAACAAGTAATTAACTCCTGAGAAGTCCTAATGTTAGCACCACTTTTTTTTGTAGGTTCAAATCTCACTCTTTTATCAATTTCCTTTTTTCTATCTTCGCTTCCAAGGGTTCGTTGAGTTGGTAGGACAGATTTACACTTACTGAGAGGTCTTGTGTTCGAATCATTTTGTCTTTGTCTTCTCAGCTGAGCTTGTTATATATGGCTTGCACAGTGCGGCTTATCTAGTCAACGTGATTTGCAGACTACTACGTTGATATGTGGGTTTACGTTTACTCAGAGCGTACAAAAAATAGCAGTCGTGGATTCCGTCAATTAAAAATAAATTTTAAAAAAATATTAGCGGGAGCTTCTTAAATAGCAGAGATAAATAACCTGAAGCAGTAAAACAAAGTTTGAGAGTTTGAGCTAAAAGTTATCTTCTCTCTATGCTTTAGGGCTTAGAGGTGAAAGACGACTTCCTACTTTTGGTAGGTTTCTTCTCTTTGGCTCAGTCAAGGAGACGACTTCGAAGATGGATTATGAGGAAATTGCTGAATTATTGAACTGCAGCTAATGCTGGATGAAGAGAAAGAGTGCTTTGTTCTACCCCTGGGATCCAGCCTGGTCGCAAAAATATTTTCTTCTGGAGCAATCAAAAGAGAGGTGTTTCGTACTCAAATGCCAAAAATTCTACCAGCTACTAAGCATGTCGAGATTTAAGTGGTAGGGGAGAATATCTTCCTTCTGGACTTTAGTTCCCCTACGGCTTTAGTAGAACGGCTTTATTGGAATGGCCATAGAATTTTTCTAAATATTTGGTTATCTTCAGAGAACCTGAAGGACTCCACCATCGTTGGTCCTAAAATAATATTATATACCACCAATCCTAATAAAACCATTACAACTCTAGATTACTATTATTAGCAACTGAGTTGTTAGCGCTAGTTTGAATCGTTCTTGTTTCTTGGGTCTTTTTGGGTGCTTCCTCCTTGCCCACTTCAGTGAGTGATTCGTACTCTGGATCTTCTTCTGGGTCTTCCTCTTCTTCTTCCGGGTTGGTTGGTTGCCGTTGTAACTCTTGTTCTGTCGTTGATGTTGTAGGGCAGTCATTTGACCCGTGAGCACTGCAATGGTATTACCGTGATTATCCAAAATCCTACTAGTGTCCCTTTGATAGCGATCATACTTGCCTTGCATCACGACGGTATGTCTTCTCTCCTCATCACACCTATCAACGTACCTTGGTTAGTAGCCCACCCTTATAACTTCTTGGATTGTCGTCTCGGCCTCGGCTAAGTAATACGCAAAACACTCTGCATATTCCTGCCGGTGGTGCTCGATGAGGTCTCTTTGCTTCTGTAGGTATTGTTCGGTAGGTTCGATCTTGGGTGTGGGGGCAGCGCCCACACCCCACATGAGTGGTTGAGATTCCACTTCATGGGGAAAAAAAATTTTAAAAAAAAAAATTTGGGCCAGAACTTGGATGAACCCCTGCAGGCAGTGAACCCCTGCAGGCACTGCCTGCAGGGGTAGGATCGAATTATCCGTATTGTTCCAAGGTTTCTCGAAGGATGCGATTTTCTCTTGTCTTGGTCCGTAGTGTGTTAAGATTGAGGATGGGGGATTGAGAACGAACAATTGACTTCTTTGTACGGTCAACTCTATTCACAATAAAAAGTAATATTTTTTTTTATGGATAACCCAAATTATAGAACTGTTTCACAAAAAACGACTTGTGAGATCGTCTAACACAAATTTTTATCTTAATATCATAAGTAAGTTATGTTAGAGTACAAAATTGTAACTAGGGTAAATAAAGTATAGCGGTTATTTTTTTTATAGTTTTTTACATATATATAAATGATTAAATTAATTATTATTAGTATTTTTGGTAATTAGATAATTAATTAAATATTATCATTTTCTCGTAATTAAATAAATTATTCATTATTTTTAAATTAAAAAATACATTATAATTTTTAATATAAATAAATAATTTAATTAATTAATTATTTTTTTATTTTAATAAAACTAACTAAATATTAAATAAATAAATAATTATTAATTAATTATTTTATTTCATCGATTAATAATTATATATAAGTATTTTACTTTCCTTAAACGATTAACTAATTTCAATAATTTCCTTCTGATTATTTTTAAATTAATTCTTATCCCGTAATTTAAAATTTTAAGACTCTTAGATTGGGATCTCAAGAATTTGAATAAATTAGATTTCTTGATATCACATTCAATTTAATGTTTATCTCTTTAGTTTGTAAATTTTCAATTATTCTCAAGATTTAGATAGATTGAGTAGCATTGTTTTGAGTTTGAATTTAATTAAATTTCGAATTGATTATATCTTTTTTGAGTAGGTCTCTTATGAGACGATCTCACGAATCTTTATCTGTGACACGGGTCAACCCTACCGATATTCACAATAAAAAGTAATATTCTTAGCATAAAAAGTAATATTTTTTCATGGATGACCCAAATAAGAAATCCGTCTCACAAAATACGACCCGTGAAACCGTCTCATATAAGTTTTTATCATCTCTTTTATCTCATTTTCATCATTAATATTATTTTATTTATTATTTGAGACATACATCACAATATTTTTATATATTTCATGTGTATATATCTATAATATTTATTAAAGCACCGAACATTATGGTGCATTGATGTATCGCAATTGATTCACAATTCGACTTATCGTAATCTATGTTAATTCTATCATCATTATTAGTAATAATTGAAATCTTAATCACTCTAAATGTTGGCAAAAACTTGTGTGAGACGATCTCACGGTCGTATTTGTGAGACGGATCTCTTGTTTGGGTCATCAATGAAAAAATATTATTTTTTATGCTAATAGTATTACTTTTTATTGTGAATATGGGTAGGGTTGACCCGTCTCACAGATTAAGATCCGTGAGACCGTCTCACATGAGACTCACTTCTAAATGTTAGTCTAGGTCTAAACTTTTACGCTACGTTTGGTTGTTGTGATAAGGTGGGTTTATTTTTTTTAAAGCACCGAACATTATGGTGCATTGATGTATCGCAATTGATTCACAATTCGACTTATCGTAATCTATGTTAATTTTATCATCATTATTAGTAATAATTGAAATCTTAATCACTCTAAATGTTGGCAAAAACTTGTGTGAGACGATCTCACGGTCGTATTTGTGAGACGGATCTCTTGTTTGGGTCATCAATGAAAAATATTATTTTTTATGCTAATAGTATTACTTTTTATTGTGAATATGGGTAGGGTTGACCCGTCTCACAGATTAAGATCCGTGAGACCGTCTCACATGAGAGTCACTTCTAAATGTTAGTCTAGGTCTAAACTTTTACGCTACGTTTGGTTGTTGTGATAAGGTGGGTTTATTTTTTTTAAAGCACCGAACATTATGGTGCATTGATGTATCGCAATTGATTCACAATTCGACTTATCGTAATCTATGTTAATTCTATCATCATTATTAGTAATAATTGAAATCTTAATCACTCTAAATGTTGGCAAAAACTTGTGTGAGACGATCTTACGGTCGTATTTGTGAGACGGATCTCTTGTTTGGGTCATCAATGAAAAAATATTATTTTTTATGCTAATAGTATTACTTTTTATTGTGAATATGGGTAGGGTTGACCCGTCTCACAGATTAAGATCCGTGAGACCGTCTCACATGAGACTCACTTCTAAATGTTAGTCTAGGTCTAAACTTTTACGCTACGTTTGGTTGTTGTGATAAGGTGGGTTTATTTTTTTAACCCACCTTATCTCTCGTTTGGTACGCATGATTATTTAACCAAGTCAATACCTCCTATGAATGATTAGGTTATATTATGTGGGTTAAAATAATGCCTACTCACCCCCTAGAATTATTTATCCAACTCTTAATCCTTCCTATTTTTTCAATTTTACCCTTCTCCTATATCCAAACTCAAAACCACGACCGCCGCCACCGACCACCAGCCGCCGCCGCCGATCACCGCCAGCAGCTGCCGAGAACAAGCCGACGCAGGACCACCGACCGTCGCCGCCGACCGATAACTTCCAGCCGGCAGCCGTCGACGCCGCTAACTGTCGGCCGCACCGACGTTGCCGGAACGTCGCCTTCGCCTGACCGCCTCCGGAGTGGAAGAAGAAAAGAAAAGAAGAAAGGGCAGTTTTGTCCTTTCATCAAAAAATTCAAAATTATCCTATACTTAAAAATCTTACCAAACATAACACCATATATTACATTTCTACGACAATCATTTACTTACTAATCATTAGTTTATTTTATTCTCCAAACCAAACGCAGCCTTAGTCACTAAACCAAAATTAAACTTTTATTCAAATACATCTTAATTTCCCATCAAGATTATTCACATAAAGATACCACTAAAATGTCACGCTCCGATATGTATGGTACGAACATAGTCAATGTTCTTGGAATTCAATAATTAAATTAACCAAAAACACTAAGCCTTAACAAATATTTTGAATCTAAAATAAACTTTATTCAATGAATTCATCGTCTTACAACACAATAACAAAAACTAAACTCAATATTCAACTTATTCAAAATAAATGTTAACACTACACAAAGAAATGGTAATTTTCCTAGCGAAATCATCATCATCATCATCAAAATTCAATTGAATCTTGATCTTATATTTCATTTTTATTTGAAAGTAAATGTATGGAGTTAGAAATATGCTCGTCACTGAATAATTGAAGGGAGCATATTTTCAAGTTTAAAAACATCGTAATATTTTTATATATTAATAGATCGTATTATTAAACTTATTCATAAGTATATTTAAAACTAAAAAAAAACAATAAACATCAAATATTTGGCTTAACTTACTAGACTGGATCATAAGTATTTGACTTAACTTCCCATATTGGATCATAGTATCTGGCTTAACTTCCCAGATCATGAATGTCTGACTTAACTTCTCATACTGGATCATAAGTGTCTAGTTTTACCTTACTAGACAAGATCACAAATAAGATTAGGACATCACCAACATATTTGTTAAAAACCATCGTCATGCAATATATAATATGTAACGTCTCAAAAATTTGAAGCCTCACGTGAACCGTATGCATACAAGTTATCAAATTTCTTATGTATTTTATTAAATTATTTTAATGCATTAAATCATGATTATTGTATGGATATGTGTTTTATTTCATGGTTTATTAAAGTTTCATACATAAGGGCTTTTAATAGTTTTCGTGCTCGAACGAGAAACGGAGACCGGGGATAATTAAGGAAAAATGTTTTTATTAAATAATTATTTTTTATTATTTAATATATGGTGTTAATAAGGGTGATTTTTGAAAATGGGCCTTGTTAAAGCATTTTTATTCGACGAGTCGTATTTTAAACTGGTACGCAAAATATAGCTACTCGGGGGACTTTTTGAGGACTCGTACAATATTTTCAAAAACGTATCTAAACGATATTTTACGGGAGTGTCTTTGGGCTTTATGGGACTTTTTTAATGTATAATGGGCCTAAAATCATATGCCGAACCTCATTATTTTAGTTAAGGGCGGCCTATACACTAATTATTATATCTAAACCTATCATTCAAACCCTAATCTCCCTACCTCCATATTTCAGCCGCCACTCTCCATTGTGCAGCATTTCGAAATTTCCAGCAGCTTTCTCCTTTGGTTTTCTCAAGTTTCTTTCAAAGAATCTCTTCCTCGTCTCTCCGATGCATGTTCTACGCAACTATCTCAAAGTTTTCGAGCGTAAATACGCAAAGGCACGCCATATACCTCCTTTTTCTCATCAATCGCATCATGATATGTGTTTGAATGGTTTTTGCATGATACATAAGTCTTTTATTATGCATCGATTTTACATGATTTTTACGCGAAAATATGCATATTTTACGCGATGATGCTCACATTTTGACATGGATGAGGGGCTGCCGGCTCCTTGAGGTTTAGGGAGCATTTTACAGCAGGTTTAGAAGGTGTTTAAGGGTGATATCATTTCTGGATCGAAAGGGGTAAGGGCCGATGGTGACCTCTTGGTTCTAGGGTTCGAATGGCTGAATTGGGTGAAAGGAAGAGGGCAGCCATACATGGATCATTCCAGACGCTGGTTCAGCTCATGTGGGGTTTGTGTCAGGGATAGGAATGGTCCATGGTCAGCTGGTAGAAAGGCTGGGCTTGGATCGAAGCTTGATGACAAGCTAGGTCGAGTTTCGGGCGAGCTCGAGTGATCCCGATCGCAAGAGCTGTAGATGTGGGTTAGGTTGGTCCGATTAGGTGCACGTGGTTCTGTTCATGCTCCTAGAGGGGTTATCCAAGGTCTGGAAGCATCGGTTTCGAGTCTAGGGTCGAAGGTCGAAGGCTAGGTGCACTAGGGTTTGAATCTCATTACGGGCATAAAATTCCACCAGCTGTCGAGGGCTTCAAAGGTCTTAGGCAGTCTGAAATAAGTGATTTAAGGGTTGATCATGTGTAAATAAGTCATGGTTTATGTAACGTACTGTACTTTAAAACTACGTAAAATTTGCGAAAAAAAAAATTTCTTAAATGGTAAATATCTTTCAAAATGCAATATAAATAAAAGATTGACTAAATATTTGAAATATAAATGAGTAGAAAATATTTTCGTGTCAACAATGTCACAATCAAAACGAGCTTGCAAAAAGGTACTTGTTTAAACAACGTGAAGTAATTTCATTAAAACCAGAGTAAACGAATTTAACATGCATAAAATGCTTGAAAACTTAAGCGGTCCTCGGGTTAGGCTTCTGCACAATCCGAGCCAACTCACTCGTCCCCACCTCTTGCCTCCTCGTACTCGTCATCACCTGCATCGATCAAGTCTAGTAGGTCTGAAGACTCAACATATATAAACTGAGATTAGCAAGTAATACATAATAAAACCACTTGTATTTTAAAGTAGCACATACTTACTTAAACTCTGAACATACTCACATAAAAATAGATGTGACATTGTTTCATACACGTGCTTGCAACATATATACTTAAACATGCATAATAACCATCATTTTGCATAGAGATATGTTTCAAAGCAAGTGACCGATAACATAATGTGTCTGTACTAAACCATAGTACTGGGCTGACAAGGATCATCACAGACTTTTGACCGAACATCCACTCCCACATACATAAGATCCCCGGCCATGCTTTACCGGGTGGATTGGTTCCTGGTCATGCCTTACCACTTCCCAATCCTGATCAAAACCCAGTCATGCTTTACAAGGTGGAGAGGTCCCCAGACACGTTTTCTGGCTTCCAAACCCGTAACATAATTGGTCACAAGACAATTTGCATACCTCAAAACATAAAACATTTTCTTTTTACACGTCGAACATACTTACATAGTGTTGAGGGCTTCGTTGGATCTTGCTTGGGCTACGGTTGCACATACTAACACATTATTCATACAACTTAAATACCATAACTTAATTGTACCAATCGTACTCACTGCCGAAGTAATTTAAATAACTTATGTATTTCTATTCCACTCGGGACTTGACTATATTTAATCATCATACTAAACCATGACAAAATTAAAATACAACATCATCTCTTATCGGTTGTTAAATAAATTCATTTATTTAATTCTTCAGTTATTATAATAAATGATAATTAGTTTAGTTATTACCAAGTCAAATGTTAGTGGGTCAAAGTCTGTAGCTAATTGTTAGTGTTTGATTATTTCTTAGTTTGTTAGGAATCGGTTGAGAAAATTAAGCTAGGTGATTCTCCTTGTATGCCTATAAAAGGCAAAGCTTTTCAACTATTGATTCATCCCAAATAAATTATATTCTCTCCCCTTATATTGCATAATTTTTTGTTGCTGCTTATCTTTCAAAAAATTGGTATCAGAGCCAGGTTGTTGCTGACAACAAAATATATTTCTTCTTCTCTTCCTATTGACAAGATGAGCGATCTTCAAGTTGTTTGTGGAATCAAGAAGCTTAACAATCAAAATTACAATACTTGGTCCACATGTATGTTGTCTTATATGCAAGGCCAAGACTTGTGGGAGGTTGTCAATGGAAGTGAAGTTACTCAACCTGAGGCAGAAGATGTACATGGTACATTGAGAAAATGGAAGATAAAAGCAGGCAAAGCAATGTTTGTTTTAAAGACTACGGTCGAAGAAGATGTGCTAGAGCATATAAAGGATGTCAAAACTCCCAAATAAGCTTGGGATACATTTGCCACCCTGTTCTCAAAGAAAAATGACACAAGGCTTCAACTTTTGGAGAGTGAACTTTTTTCGATAGCTCAACGCCTTCCACAAGGTGAAAACTCTATGCCGTGAAATTACCAAGTTGGATCCAAGTGATTCAATTGGAGAAACCAGGATGAAGAGAATAATTATATATGGTTTGAGACATGAATATAAGGGCTTTGTTGCTGCTGTACAAGGATTGAAAAATCAGCCATCACTAGTTGAGTTCGAAAATTTGCTTGCTGGACAAGAAGCACTAGCTAAGCAAATGGGAGGAGGAGTTTCGTTTAAGGGTGAGGAGGAAGCACTCTACACCGGTAAAAACAAAAGGAACTCCAAGCAACACATAGCTGGGTGGTCTAAAAAGAATGATGATAAAGTAAAAGATCATCAAGGCAAGGGAAGTACATGTTCATGGGGAGCTACAAAAATTCACGGTTATGGCAAAAAGTTTGAAGGGAAGTGTTACAATTGCGGTGAGAAAGGTCATATGGCGAAAGCTTTTCCTTTGAAGAAAAAATTGGTGGAGAGTAATGTTGCTGCTTCCAAAAGTAAAGATGAATGGGATGATGAGGCATTATATGCTGTAGAAGAAGATGAGCTAGCTCTCACAGCAACAACCTCGGAACAAATTGATTATGACAATGCTTGGATTGTTGACTCGGGATGTTCAAATCACATGACCGGTGATAAAGAAAAGCTGCAAGACTTGTCGGAATATAAGGGAAGCCGAGTGGTGGTGATAGCAAACAATTCAAAATTACCGATAGCCCATATCAGTAATACGATAGTCGTTCCTCAAAATAATGCAAGTGAAGTGTCACTTCAAAATGTTTATCACGTTCCAGGTATGAAAAAGAATCTCATTTCAGTATCACAATTAACATCTTAAGGTCACTGTGTGTTGTTTGGTCCAAATGATGTAAAGTTATATCATGATCTTGAGATTATTGAAGAGCCAGTGATAAAGGGAAGACGATTGGATTCAGTTTATGTGATGTCTGCAAAAACTGCATATGTTGACAGAACTAGAAAAAACGAGACTGCAGATTTATGGCATATGCGATTAAGTCATGTTAGTTACTCCAAGCTAAATGAGATGATGAAAAAATCGTTGGTGAAGGGGCTACCTAAACTTGAAGTGAAAACAGATACAATATGTGCTGGGTGTCAATATGGAAAAGCACATCAATTGCCATATGAAGAATCCAAATTTAAAGCAAAGGAGCCATTGGAATTAATCCACTCGGATGTGTTTGGACCTATCAAGCAAGCCTCTATTGGTGGGATGAAATTCATGATAACTTTTATTGATGATTTCTCCAGGTACTTGAGGGTGTATTTCATGAAAGAAAAGTCTGAAACTTTTTCAAAGTTTAAAGAGTTCAAAAAGGATGCAGAAGAAAAAATTGGTAAAAGAATTCATTGTCTTCGCACTGATAATGGAGGTGAATATACCTCAAACGAGTTCTGCAATTTCCTTCGAGAATGTCTAATATATCATCAATTCACATGTCCAAACACTCCACAGCAAAATGGAGTAGCAGAGAGGAAGAATAGACATCTAGCTGAAATATGTCGAAGTATGCTTCATGCAAGAAATGTCGCTAAACAGTTTTGGGCAGAAGCAATGAGAACTGCAGCCCTTGTAATTAATCGGCCTCCTCAACAAAGTTTATGTTTTCGTTCACCTTTTGAATTATTATGGAATAAGAAGCCTACAGTCAACTATTTTCGAGTTTTTGGTTGTATTTGCTATGTTTTTATACCTGATCATTTACGTAGCAAAATGGACAAGAAGGTTGTTAAGTGTATCTTTGTAGGATATGACAGTCAAAGAAAGGGGTGGAGGTGTTGTGATCCTACAACTGGAAAGTGCTATACTTCTCGAAATGTGGTGTTTGATGAAGCATCTTCATAGTGGTTGTTAGACAATGGTAATATCATCAAAGATGAAATGGCACATTCTCAAATCCAACTGGAATTAGATAAAAATGATGGTATAGATTTTGGAGATAATACCCAAGAAGGCATAAGACAAAATTCTTGGAGGACAGGTGTGTATGAACAACCAAGCATAGAAGATGAACCTAGTGGAGTAGAAGAGTCAACTTCTCTCAGAAGATCGACAAGGGTTATAAAACCAAATGCTAAATATGCCAATGCTATAATAATCGAAGAATTAAATGAAAAATAACCGGAGACATTTGAAGAAGCATCATCAAATCCGGAATGGCAAAAAGCAATGGACGAGGAGATTGTAGCATTAAGACAGAATCAAACTTGGCAGCTTGTACCAAAGCCTAAAGATGTGAAGCCTATTTCTTGCAAATGGGTCTATAAAATAAAGCGTCACTCAGATGGTTCAATTGAAAGACACAAGGCTCGATTTGTTGCTCGAGGGTTTTCACAGCAATATGGATTAGATTACGATGAAACATTTAGCCCAGTTGCAAAGCTTACAACTTTTCGAGTTTTACTTGCACTTGCAGCAAGTCAAGTTTGGAACTTGTGTGTGTTCTTACATGGTGAGTTGGATCGAGAGATCTACATGAATCAACCTTTGGGTTTTTAGAGTCAAGTTTATCCCGAATATGTGTATAAGCTACAAAAGGCACTTTATGGGTTAAAACAAGCACCGAGGGCTTGGTACGGTAAGATTGGAGAATTTCTTATTCATAATGGTTATTCAATGACACCTGCAGATTCCAGTTTGTTTTTCAAATATGATGGAAGGCAGCTAGCTACTGTGCTAGTATATGTGGATGATTTAATCATAACAGGAAATTGGGAAGGCGAAATTCTTCAAACAAAGAAGAATTTATCTGTTCGTTTTCAAATGAAAGAACTTGGCCAGCTCAAACACTTCCTCAGTCTAGAAATTGATCATACTGAAGAGGGAATATTTCTTTGTCAACAAAAATATTCAAGAGACTTGTTGAAGAAATTTGGGATGTTCGAGTGCAAATCAATTTCGTCTCCGATAGAGCCAAATACCAAAATATGTGCTCATGAAGGGAGAGACTTGGAAGATGCAACGATGTATAGAAAATTGGTGGGTAGTTTGATTTATTTAACTATAACCAGACCTGATATTTCTTATGCATTGGAGTAATGAGCAGATACATGCAAATTCCAAAGAAGCCTCACTTGGATGCAATTCGGCGAATTTTGAGATATGTGAAGAATACACTTGGCTATGGTGTACTGTACAAGAAAGATGAAAGCTGCAAATTAGTTGGTTACTGTGATGCCGACTATGGCGGTGACCATGCACTCGCGTTCAACCACAGGGTATGTTTTTATGCTTGAAAAATGACCAATTTCCTGGTGTAGCAAAAAGCAACCCATTGTATCTTTATCAACAACAGAAGCAGAGTATCGAGCCGCAGCTATGGCAGCTCAAAAGAGCTCTTGGTTACTGCAATTATTGAAGAATCTACATCAACCAACAGATTATGCAATCCCGCTATATTGTGACAATCAATCGGCAATATGTTTGGTAGAAAATCCAATCTTTCATGCAAGAACTAATCATGTGGAGGTGCATTATCATTTTATCAGAGAAAAGGTTCTGCAAGAAGAAATTGTTTTGAACCATATCAACACAGAAAATCAAGTTGCAGATTTGTTTACCAAAGGCTTAAGTGGAAATAAGTTTGAAAAATTTCGCCAGCAGCTTGGAAAAAGAAATAAATAAAACTGATGTTGAGGGAGTGTGTTAAAATACAACATAAGCTCTTATCGGTTGTTAAATAAATTCATTTATTTAATTCTTCAGTTATTAGAATAAATGGTAATTAGTTTAGTTATTGCCAAGTCAAATGTTAGTGGGTCAAAGTTTGTAGCTAATTGTTAGTGTTTGATTATTTCTTAGTTTGTTAGGAATCGGTTGAGAAAATTAAGCTAGGTGATTCTCCTTGTATGCCTATAAAAGGCAAAGCTTTTCAACTATTGATTCATCCCAAATAAATTATATTCTCTCCACTTATATTGCATAATTTGCTGTTGCTGCTTATCTTTCAACAAATCCGAACCTGGAAACAATCTTGATATGAAGTATGAACATTTCCCAAGTAATGAAAGACATGGACCCTGCTTAAACCATAATTCAACGGTTCCTATTCAAGCTTCGTAACAGCTAATCTAACCCTCCCAAAGCTTGGTCATAACGATGTATTAATACCCAAACGAGGAAATAGCACTTAAACCTAAAGCTCTTCAAAATCCTTGACCAGCGCCTAGGCGCCTGAATTGTAGCGCTATAGTGCTGGTTAATGGTTAAGCGCCTAGGCGCTACATCCCAGCGCCGCGGCGCTACCAGGTGCGAAGCATTGGCACTGCAGCGCTGCGGCGCTAACCCTGCGCTACCCAAACCCAAAATTCAAACATAATTTGCTTCCCTACGACTTCTATTGTAACCAAACCCTTACCGACCCGAAACGAACATTGATTAGCGTCTGATCACAACACATGACATACCTAAACGCAACAGTGACCACCCGATGGTTCCCAACAAAGCCTGCAACCAGTAAACCTCAAGAAAACATGAAGAACACATTTTGATAGAATTACAGTTTGATTAGTCACATGAGAATGATCATAACTCACTCGTATCTTGTTCGAAAATTACGAACTTACTGTCAAATCGAAGATATTGAAAATTACTAAGTTTTATATGTTGAAAGGTTTTCTAGAGAACCGATCGAAAATTTGCGGGATTCGAAATGACAGTAGCTCGGTTTTTGAGATCTAAAAGTTGTTCCAAAATCATTCTTCAAACTTTGCATATCATATGCGGATTTTCACACACAATATGCATCAAAATATTTACTATGACAAGATCGATGCGGGAAAATGAAATATTATACATGCCTTGATGACTTATACTCACGATACGATGAATATCGAAGCGAAGAGATGCGAGAACCGGTCTGGGACAACTTGTGGCACGTTTCTTTCCAGAAAAAGAATGTGAATCTACCGAAATTTGAAAGGAAAAAAGTCTGGGGTGGTGGTTGCTGAAAGAAAAACTTAGAACCATAGTTTTTCTCTCAAAAAAAAAAACTCAAAGTATGTATGTGCCGATGGGTGTGTGTGTAACGTGTGAGTGTGTGTGTGATTTGGGAGTTAATTAGGCGGTTAATTAGACTAGTAAAATAGCTAATAATCAATTAACCTGCTAATTAAAATACTAATCTAATACTATTAATCAACCACTAATTATACTAAAATCCCTAATTCTAATAAAATATATGTGTGTCAAATTTTTAAGATTTAGAATCCCCCACTAATCAAATTAGTCTTTTTGAAAAGTTTAAAATTTTAAAATAACCTAGTAAATTAAATTTGGCTTTAAAATGCTGAAAATTTCATAAATAATTTTAAAATATCAGTTTGACTGAAATAAAATAACCCATTATTCATAAATCGCCTGAATCGTCACCGGTCTCTTCTCCCGATCCCGCATCGAACATTCGTCTGAAACATAAAAGTCAAGAAAACATTTTAACGGCATCAAATAAACATGTAACAATTTAAAGTAATGCAAAGTCATACATCATGCATCGTTAAAATTATTTTAAAATTTAATAAATAATTTAACAATTAAATAAATGCATGGGCTTACGTATACTGATTTTGGGCTCTACATTTTAAGTTTGGTTGAGTTTCGGGTTGATTTGGTTTAAAACAGGGACCCCGATCCAAGTCTTAAAACGAATCGTATTAGATGATGAAACGGACTCGAGTTTAGTATGTTTTGAGGTGTTTTAAGTTGTGTTATTGGCTTCGGGTCGAAATTTTGAGATCCATGGATAAAATGGTCAATTAGGGTTTCCAGAGGCAAATGTTCATTTTGCACCCGGATCGAGTTAGCAGTCCTAGCAGCGCCCTGATCACAAAAATTTCATGTTTTAAATTTTATGATATCACGAATATGACTTTTTATATAAATATCAAAAATTCGCTGCATGATTGATTTTAAGAAAATTTACGTATATGCATGATTTTTATAAGTGATGAATACGATGACATGTTTTTGAAGGAAGAGAGCTGGTTGTGACTAATACGATGACATGTAAGGCCAATGCTCAGTATATGGGTAATATTGTCGCTCATGTCCCCATCGCCGGGTACCGCGGTTATATGTAGATGGATCCATCGACTAATATGATGATACAAAAGTCACAACCAATGAAAGGAATTCAAATAAAAAAAATGAATACGTATATGTTGATATGTTGATACATGTTTTTGACACATTACGCTTTGACACGATATTTTTAAGTTATTGCTTTTAAGATCATGAAAGGTATTTTAATTACTGTACTTTTCACTGTTCCATGATATGCATATATATTTGTTATAACAGTTAAGGTGCGTTGAGTCTTTAGACTCACTTGTTGTGATTGATGCATGTGAACTGATGGTTGAGGAGACTGGAGGCGTTGAAGACTGAGTAGATTGAGCTGGGGGTCATCAGACTTTTGATATCTATTCGAGTTTCTCTTTTAAAATAGTAGACAATGAGATTGATTTTATTTTAAGATTTAATTAATTGTATTTTTTTTATTCAAATGTTGGATGACCTTTTAAAAATTCATGTTTTAACTTATTTAAATTTTGTGTGTGTGTATTTTCTGTCATACCTTTTAAAAAAAATATTTCAGTAGAGTTTTAAGCAGTAGACGTTTCATAATATATTTAAACTTAACATACCATGAAGATAAATATTATAAAAGTATCAAGAAAATATAGGTTCCACTTAATATTTTCAACTAGTGTTGAAATTAAGGTTGACTGTAAGATAAATTGTATCTCTCCTTATGGAACTTCACGTTCTTTGTAGAGAGAGAGAGAAAAAATTGAGAGTGAATTAGTTTAACGTAGTGTGTAGAATAGAGTAATTAAGAGTCTAGGTTTTATATATCTAGGAGAGAATTGGGCGGAGGTGATATGTAACGTCTATTACTAAAATACTACTGAATTTTTTTGTTTTTGTAAACTATGACCGAAAATAAACGTACTCATATACATATAGATAATTCAATCATGCATTTTAAAAGGTCATCCAACCACTGAATAAAAATTTTTGCAGTTAAAAATCTCAAACGTACTCAATCTCCTAGTCTACAGGTTTAAAACAAAAACTCGAACATAATACCAAAATTCAGACAAATCAACAACATATAACAAGATTCAAAATAATTTCAATATATTGTTTAAATCCATGACTCATAATCATATTATGCGGAAGAATGGAAGGCCTTCGGGATTTCACGTGCACCCCAGCCCAGCCTACCCAGTCTTTCACGTGCACTCCAGCCCACCCGACAGTGAGGATATCAGCAACAGTTTTACCCGTCCATTGAGCATTGGTATTATATATTCGTATTAGTCACAATCAACTCACCTCCTTCAAAAACATGTCATCGTATTCATCACTTGTAAAATTCATGCAATGTGTTTTCCAGCATTAACATAAAAATCCATGTTCATAATCAACATATACAATTTAAATATGCAACAACACTTGTCAGGGGCACTGAGAGGACTGCTAACCTAACTCGGTGCAATATGACTATTTCCCATTCAAATTATCAAACGCCTTAAAATACATATTTTTAACACACTTCTTGAATTTATTTGGCATAAATAATTATTTTAATTTACAACTCAATAATTATTCTAATTATTCCAAATTACCTGATAATTAATTCCCCCATCTTTCAAGTGCATTCCTCAATTAAAATGATGATTCTCTATAATTGAACTTGTTTTGCATATATCATTAATTTCAAACATTTTATCTCTAGGCACCAACAATTTCCTATAGATTTCTCGATTTTCTATAGATTTCTCGAGGGAATTCTCATTTCTCACTTTGAACATGAGTCTTTTACAATAAATATCATTTATTTGGGAATCAAATACATTTTCATCATTTTTTTCATATTCCTCTGTAACGTCCAAAAACCCGACTACGTAAACCGCATGCATGAAAATTATTAAATGGCTTAATTATTTTAATTAAATGATTATGGATGTATGAATGACATATTTTGATTGATTAAATAATTAATTGTGTAATTTGACTTGATTTCATAATTTAAAGATTTTCAGACGAATATTGGTGGTTGGTCGGAAATGGAGGGCCTGAGACGATTAATGTGTTAAATTTTTATTTTAGTTAAAAAAATGTTTATTTTAAACAATTTAAGAATTTAGTATTTTTAGAGTCAAATTTAAATTAATTAGTGGGAGCAAGTAATTTGTGTATTTTATAGGGGTGAGCAAAATATCGGTCAAACCGAGAAAACCGAAAAAAACCGAAAAAATTTAGAAATTCGGTTCGGTTTAATCGGCTTAATCGGTTTATTCGGTTTAGAAATTCGGTTTAATCGGTTTATTCGGTTCGGTTCGGTTTTCTGGGGAAAAAAATTCGTTAGACCGATAAAACCGAATATATATACATATATATATAATATATATGTTGGGCCTCAAATTTGGATAGGATACATTTTTATTTCTATTGGGCTTTTTACATTATGGAAAGTTGGAAACCCAATTCTATTGAAATAAACCCAACTATGAATTGAATATACCCACTTTATTTCAAATCCAAATAATTCGATCCAAATATAACATCAAATAATTTACCAAAATAATGCAACCAGGGTGTATTAGAATAAGATACAAGGGCATTTTTGATAATCCAAATAAACCTAAAATTGTATTAAATTGTGTTAAATTGTCTTCGTTTTCTTAATTGATCAAACTTAGGCTAGGTGAATTGATTATCTCTGTATATTTGAATCATGTATTAAATTCAGTTGTAGTTTTGTGTAAATATGTTTAAAAAGTTTATTTAATAAAAAAATCGGTTATTTCGGTCGAAAACCGAAATAACCGAATTTTTATCGGTTCGGTTTCCTCGGTTTTCGTTTCAAAATTCGGTCGGTTCGGTTTTCCAAAAAAAATCAGTCGGTTCGGTTTTCGAAAAGTTCGGTTCGGTCGGTTCGGTTCTGACCGATTGCACACCCCTAGTATTTTATAAGGGATTTTTGGAATTTTTTTAATCTTTTAATTTGAGGCCTAGTGATTTTAATAATCTTGATGGGCCTAATTTATTAATTAAAAATTAGAGTTGATTATGACCATTAATTAAGTGATTAAAAAGCTTTTTATTATTTATTTTTTTTTAAAAAAAAAATCATAGCCCTTAACACACACCAATATACATGAATTGAAAGAGTAACAGCGGCCGAAACTTGGGATCCTTGGCAAGGGAAATTTTCATTTTTTTTATCCTTCGTTCTTCAATTTTCTTTCTCGTTCTTCCTTCCATCAACGATCACTCGATTCATTTGCATCATAAGGTGGGTTTTGATGGGTTTTCGTTGAGAAAAAGGGGAGAAATCATCATACATTCGTCACCGACGTTCCACCGCACCGATAATCATATTTCGAACGTTTTAAACGCAAATGCACATTCTAAGAAAGGTGTATTGGTTCTATAATTTTAATGACTTTTATGGAGTTTAAAAATTTAGAGGTATTAAATTTAGAATTTTATATACTTATAAAAGTTTAGTGGTATTAAATGTAAACTTTTGTAGAATTTTAAAAAATCACGTGATATTCAAAGTTGACTTTTAAAAACTCTACAAAAGTCTCTAGGTATTCCAAATATCAATAGACTTTTAACGACTCCATGGATTCTATCAAGTACAAGAATTAAAACATAAGGTACGTACCACAATAAAATTTCAAAAAATATCTTCGATTCAACCTAAACATTTGGATATAATTGGAAAATCTCTCAAACTCACATACTCAATACAAATACTAATTTTCTTTCTTTTCTCATCTATTTATTTTTTTTATTTTATTTGTATTTTTTAAAAAACATATATTTTTTAAAGAAAAAATTGTTTGACATATTGTTAAAACAAATTGACATATATTTTATATAAATTATTTAAAATGAATGAAATTATTTTCAGTATGATTATTTATTAATATTGAAAATTATTATTAGTATTTTTAAAAATATTAATTATTTAAATAAACATGTTAAATTGACTTTAATAATTGAAATTTAATTGCAATAAATTTAGTACTGACTTATTTGATGTCTTTCATAAAATCAATATGTAAAAAATATTATATTGAGAGAAAAAATTTCACGTTCAGTTATTAAATCAAATAAATTAAAAATTCATAGGGTTCAATGAAAAAGTTTATAAATGTCAATAAAAGTCATGCAAAATAAATCTACAATATTCTATGAAAAATATTTAAAAATATACGAGATTCTTCAAAAGTGAGTAGAAATTTATAAACTCCGCTAAAGTCTGTTGTTTAAAAAAACTAAGCAAATATGTGCAATGAATATATCCTCTAAACCTTTCTTTTTGCATCATTCAAACATATTATGCACGTTTATGATCTTTTGAATGAAGAAGCATGATGATCAAGTTTATTAAAGTTTTGAATTATTTATTTTAAAGTTTTGAAGTTTTTAATACACGTTTAAGTCAAGTTATGATTCCTAGAGACTCGCTACCATTAATGCAGGGGCGGAGCCACCCTTTGGCTAGGGTGGGCTCCAGCCCACATATTTATTTAAAAAAATAGTATTTTTAAATTTTAAATTTTTTCAACCCATATTAAAATTAAACAATTTTTTTATCAGTTTATTTTTATTTTTTTTTAGTCTCATGTTTAAAAATCAAAAATTAAAGAACTGCCATAAATCATAATTCATTACTGTGTATTGGTTGGTTTATTATCATATGTTTTGAAATTGTGTAATCTTGAGATAAAAATTCAACGACTCTAAAATTAAATTGAATATTTAGTTGTGAGCATTAGAGTTGTAATAATATTGTCTTATGATATATATGAATTTTGGAGTTTGATTTTTTACCTTAAAAATCTATTGTTGCGGATTTTTGGAATAATAATCAATTAGTTGAAATGTTTGATAATTATTGACGTGCAATTATTATTGAGTTTGTTTTGTGATTTTCTATTTATAATAGCCGAAAATTTAATAAGTATTAAATTTGAAAAATAATTTTTTATTGTAAAATTTTGGGAATATTGAATTTTTCTAGTTAAGTAACTCAAGGAATGAAGAAAATAAAAACTATCAAGTTATTTTAAACCAAAAGAGACAAATAACGGGCAAAAATCAATTATAGTCTATGAGTGAACAAAATATCGGTTTCAACCAAAATAACAAATCAAAATGAATTAATTTGAAATTTTGGTTCGGTGTTGAGGTGTAATAATTGTCCCTACTAGGTAGAGCGATCGAACCATGTCGCTTAGGCTGCTGTGCAATTTAAAATATTTGAGTTGCACCATTATCACCAGCTATAGTTTTTGGTAAAGCGGCAAACTTTTGGTCATACATTCGGCTTATTCGGAAGTTCGGTTTACATTTTTTAAAATATATGTTAATTCGATTCGATTTCAGTTTTTAGTTTAAAACTTCGGTTAACCTAACAATCTAAACTTTTATAAATAAAATTAATATTATTAATTTTTTTAATAAATTTTATAAGGATATAAATATTATATTTTTAATAAAATTTCTTAGACAATAGTACTATATTTAAAAATATTTTTTAATATATAAAACTTACATTTATTTAATCCAATTTTCATATTACACTTTTTTCTTTTATGTAAAACATGATTATTTTAAAAAAATCTTAAATTTCACTTAATTGTGTTACTGACTTAAATAATCAATTATTTTGATTTAGTTTGTTAGGTTTTCGTAGGAAAGTTCGCTCGGTTCGATTTGTCGGAAAAAAGTTCGATTACTTTGATTTTAGAAAATTCGGGCTGGAGTTGGTCTAGCTAGGGGCTGGTCGAACGTGGCTCATGGAAGGTTGGGGCGCGACGCATAAGGAAGGGAAAATCGTGCGGGTTTCGGCTAGGGCTGAGGGAAGAGGCTGGACCGTGGTCTTTGTGTGAGCTAGACCATGGCTCACGAGGGTGGACTACAGTCTAATAATTCATGGTTTGAGTTTGGGAAAAAAGTTATTAAATTTCGAGTCAATTCGGGCTATAAACGAGATTATGGTTTAGCGGCTAAGTCGAATGTGAAACTGAGTCGAGGGGCTTAAGTTTATGCTTGAGTAAGTTGTTAGAGGTCAAAAATAAGTTTATGTGATGGTTCGGGATAGGGTCGAGTCAAGAAACGTAGGAAAAGTAAAAAACGGGAAGTTCGTGATCCAGAGGTAAAATGGTCATTTTACGTTCCAGTAGTTCGAATGTCCTAGCAGTATCCCGAGGGGTCATAATACATGTTAAATGATTTTTAAAATAATTATGGTGAATTTATGATATTTTTACGATAAATTCTATAGTTGAGCGAATTTCTCGAAAATGTTAATTTTACGATTTTTTAAGGATATGATATTTTATAAATAAAAAGAAAGGAAAAATATTTTGAAGGGTGTGAATTGACCGTGACACAAGATTTGTGGAGGATCCGTCTTAAGAAGGGGCGGGGAACTTACATTTTGACAATAGCCAAGTGACGAGAGTTGCTGACGTCCCGTCATCAGGTACCATAGTTTGTAGATTGATCAATCGAACATAGGATAAATGATAGTAACTTTCCATGATCAAAATTTATCGAAAATTAAATATGAAAAAGGATGAGAAAATGCAATATAATTTTGAGGATTTTGAATGATTTATGAAAATACGTGTGCTAGCGATTTTTAATTCGGTAGTATTTTATTATAAATATTATTTTAAATGCATGTACTTGTATATGTATTATTTGCTATCACGGTTGGGACGTGTTGAGTCATTAGACTCACTAGGTTTGAATGGTCGCAGGTGAAGATGATGTTGAGGGAGGCTCGGACGCTTAAGTGGATCGGGCATGTTGGTATACTCCCGAAGACCTTACGTTTTCCGCAATATTATGATAATCAAATTTTTATTACGATTTTAAGGATTATTTTAAATAGATATTTATGTTTCGTTTTTAAAAGTTTAGATATTGGATTTCGTATGATTGACGTATGCTTTTATGATTGACGATTTATGGATTTTTATCGCAAATTTTTATTTTTTTAAATATGGATTTATGTTTTGATATGGTTTGGTCTTTATGAAGATATTGGAGAAAAAATTTCTAGCATTATTTATTTAAAGTAAGAGGTAAGAGGCGTTTCACCCTCTCATCTTTTCTATGGTTATCCAGGGATAGTGTTTTCCAAGGTACTCTATCAAATGTCTGTTGATCAGCTCTTCTTCCATCATTCATTGCCTTAGCAAACGAACTTTGTGATACCTCTTGTCTCACATGATAAAAATTAAAGATTTAAAATAAGTTTATAATAGGCTACAATGAACTTCAATAGCAACTTGGATTAATCATTTTCATAAATCGAAGATGAATACGAAGTAGTTGTTATAGGATATCATTGTGCAGTCACACAGTCACGGGCCCGGGTGTGGGGACCCGGACGCTAATCCAGTCCTTAATCGTCATTGGGACTAAGTAATCAATTATAATAAACAGGGTCTAATTTTTTTTTCTAAAATACACAGCGGAAACATCATGTAATTAAATTCAAATTACATATTAAATATCACGTACAACTATTGTATGATCTACAATAATTCGACTAGGTTCAACTACAAGTCCGTGTTGAATCCTACGTTGCTTCAAAGCCCGGATCTCCACGCTATCTAATCCAGCCTCGTTCTCGTCCTGACCCCGCTTCTATCCCACCTGTTGCCATGCACACATACAAACAAGACAACAGCCGAATAACTCCGGTGAGATATAAATATCCCAGTATAAATCATGTATACATGCAATCATATAAAAGCATATAATAGACAATCATATCATATATCAAAATCATGATATAAATCAATAACAAGAATAAATCATATTCTAAACATGTACCCTAATCAGGAACATAGTTCAATATCTAGAATAAATCCTATTCTAGGCATGTACCAATATCCGGAACATAAACTAATATCAAGAATAATTCCTATTCTAAACATGTACCAATATCAGGAACATAAATCAATATCAAGAATAACTTCTATTCTAAATATGTACCAATATCAGGAAACATAAAAGGGCATGAATCATATTCAGGAACATAAATCAGTATTAATCAATACCATAAACTATAACTGTCACTCAATCCAGTGACTCTACTTTTTAGACTAGACTCAATCCTAGTCTAGGGATCTCGGTTTCCAGATGTGGTATTCCTATATCGAATTCCGTAAAGGATGGAACCATAATTTCTATTACTCGATATAACCATGGCCCTGGTATTCCTATATCGAATTCCGTAATAGAAGAATTCCAATACCCTTTACTCGATATAACCAAATATGGTGTTCCTATATCGAATTCCGTAATGGATTCCATTACTCGATATAACCATACATCCAGTGTCCTGACCTAACCGTCATGGACTGTAGCTCTATCGCTAGCATCCTATCTTGAGACATCGTGCAATGTGCCGTGGCGATACCACCACTATCCGGCACTTCTGTCACAAGATAACACGTCTAATACCTGTCATCTAATATCAAGAGAGCAAGTACATCAATCAACTTAATGCAAATATCAATGCAATAAGGTAAAGTATGTGATTTAGGGAAACTCGAGTCAAACCTCCCTCGAGTTGTGCAATCCCAACTCAACATTAATTTATACCTTTATCTTCTCGCTCAGAAGAAGAAGAAGAAGTCCCGACTCTATCTCGGTTCATTCCCAAATCTGGTAATCACAATATTGAACAATCACAATATCAATAAATAACCCAATCCGGAATATGCTCTGATCAATATTTAAATCAAAATATATTCTGATCAATGTCAATCGACATATGGTATCAATACAATCTAAATCAATACCGACTCTGATCAATTTCAATCAACTGATGTTTTGACGGCATAACAATACTGTCTCAATAATCCCGTCAGTCCAAACATCACAGCTATAATATCAGAACTCATAATCAATATCGATACCAGTCATAATCTCAATAACAATACATATCTGATATGAATTCTCAGTCACATCGACTCCGAAAATCATAACAATTACATAACCAGTCCGTTCTTTAATCTGACTTCGATTCTATGATTTCTAACATGACAAGAACATCATATATGAATCATATTCAATTCTGACAATAGCTTAATTTCAAAACATGTCAAAACGTAGCAAAACTTACGTCCAGTCGTAGCCTACGTTGATAGGAATACAGTACTGAAGTCGGATTCAAAATCAGACGGGCGGATCGTTCGCAAATTGAATTCTAAACCACGAATTCCCCAAATGCTCTATTCTTTCCCTTTTCTCATTTTCTCCTCGGTGGAAATAATGAAAGAAGCTTTGCATGTATTATATATATATATATACACTCGTAACATGCATCGAGCCAAGTGGCTCACCTTTCAAGTTGCACGTTTCTCGCTAGGGCGGTCAAAACCTACCGCTAGGGCGAGTCAGTTTCGGTCGAGATCCTCGGCTGAACATCTCCTCTCGCTCGGGCGGTCAGAAGTTGCTCGCTAGGGCGAAGAACTCTCGGCCCTCACAAATTATACATGCGCGCTCGGGCGGTGCTTTTCTGCCGCTCGGGCGCGAGATGTTCGGCCTAACATCTTGAGATGTTCGGTTCAACATCTTGGCTTAACATAAACCAACGCCCGGCTTCGTCATTTGAGTTCCTATGACTTCCATTACATCAATTAATCAACATCTGATTACAGCAATTAAATCTCGGGCATTACATTTCTCCCCCTCTTAGATCTGAGTTCGTCCTCGAACTCACAACAATCAATTCAGATGTAGCAGAAGAAATGTGTACAGAGTTTAAACCAAAACTCACATATCTGATTCCAGTCTGGAATAAGAATTCACGAAGTATAATGTCATAATACTTCTTCTCCAGTTCTTCTGACAGAATCAATCTCGCATTACTGGTTATACAACATCCGTAAAAACCAATCTACAGCTCATCACCTATCAGGACCATCAGCTGTTATCAAATCTGTTTATCTCAAGCAAAGATATATACAATCTTTAGCTTCAACTACCAATCGTCATCATCCGACGTTGGTTTATTTAGTCTATGCATTCTGAGCTATCCTCATTTCTTCTGATTCAGTCTCCTTTTCCTTATCAGATTTCTGATCTTAACAAATCTGCCCTCAAGCATTACTGCAATATCATTCCCATACGAAGGAAAATAGCAGTTCTCACTGTACAATACCTTGACTAGAGCTATTTCGATACTCATCTAATAGCTATTATTGTACAATAATTCACAAGCGACAATGAATCATGTCAACTAGTGCTATAATCCAGCCCTACATCTCCTGGATATCCTCCAGTATCTAGATAGTTCACTCCGACTATCTGTCAATCTATAAATCATAGATGAAATATCACGCTCTATACTCAGCCAAAAGTACAAAATCAAACGAAAATCACAGTCTGATAAAATCAACTTTGGCATCTAATACAATCTGACCTCCGTTTCTGACATCCTCTCAGTCGTCTGGTCATATTTGTACGTCATCCTGTACAATATCACATAGGCAGATTTGAACAATTGTTCAATCATAACCACCTACTGGTACAATGTTGGCAAAATTTCGGTGATTCCATCACCAAATCCATAGAAATGTACTCCCATTTCTATTTAAGAATCAATAATCGATATAACCAATCTCCTGGTTTCTATCTTCCTGTCTTCATCTGTCTGATTTCCTCTGTTTATATCAAAACTGCCCATTCGAATTATCACACATTTCCTGTTACCAGAATAGTACTGAATCTACTACTGTGTGCATCTGACACTACCTGCCATTCAAATCCGAATATCTGACACAAACAAATCAGCTAATCATATAAAATAAAATATTACCTACCTGGTATTCGGCTCTGACACACTGTTCTAACTACCCAAATCAAGTTCTGAACAGTCTGATCAAACTTCTGAACTGTTTATCATCTCAACGGTTCATAACAATCGGTATCAAACACAGACTCAGAATGATAATAATCTCGAATCAGATTCAGAATATCAGTACTCAATGCTGATCTAATAACTGCATAAGACGCAATTTCTGACATTTCTGACATTTCGGAAATTCTACCATATTCAATGTCATTCTCAGTCACTGATCCCTGTCTCAACATGACTATAATTCAGTCAGGTACACTATCTCCAGATATCATAAACTCTAAGTACAATCCGTCACAATCGAGATTTATATCCGAACAATTCTGTATACCACAATCACAGTTCCCAGAATATTCAATTCAATCATACGCTGCGAATATATCAAAATGTCCTAGATAAAACGAGCATAATATCTTCAGAATATTGCTGAACACAGGATTTATCAATCCATCATTGGAACTGAAGTACTTTCCAGAGAAACATATAATCAAATGTAACTCTAACTCTTAGACAATAATTCTTTCACTGATATCTCAATTCTTTCAGTTCAATCAGTATCAGTCTATAAGAAATTCTAAAATGAAACCAATACCTGGAATCAAATCAAGGCTGAAATCATTCTTCCTGATACAGGACAACCTGAAATCTCATCTGAAAGACTATAGCAAACTTCCTGCTATTAATAAATCAATCCCTGATAAGCTCAACTTCAGTCATCAACTGAATACATAAGGAATTACTCCATTCCTTTCGATAATCATCGAATCATACATAATACGGATATCAAGGAATTCAAAATCAAGAATCCTTACCGTATATCATTTATTCCTTGGCCATTTCAGGTCCGAATCTTACCATCTCCTGGCAAGACTCTATAATTTCTCTGTACTTGTTCGATATATTAATATCAATCACATAGTCATCATCAGACAATACAAGTACAATCTATTCTAATTGAATCCCATTCTCAACTTACTGCAGTATACAACATATCCCAGAATATCACTGATATCAAATTCTTTCCCCAAAAAGATACAAAGATCAATACTACAGTAATACAGACCCAACAGATACCATATTTATCAATGCAACTCAGTCAAAGATAAACATCAAGAATGCATTCGTATATATCAATACATATGCAATCTAATCATAAAGGAACAATACCTGCCACTATATCATCAAGTGTGTCCTGGGTCTGTTCTTTGATCACCATATCCAGATGATCTAGCTCCCTGAAATCCTCGGGAACCTCTCAGTTCTAATATTCCTTTGGTTGTAATCCACCAACTTCTGGCAGCTTCTCGTAACTGAGGGAATACCAGTTTAATTCGATGTTCATCTGTACAATTAAGTAATTCGAACAATATTTCTATGTCATCCAACCAGTTCTCATACTCTTCAGACGTCTCGATACCACTCAGAATCGGCGGCTGAACTAACTGAAACTCTTTCAATTTAGTTTCCATCTGAATTTCTGATACATCTATCTGATCAGACAAAGTACTACCCCTTTCTGAAATTCTTCTACGAGATGTATCTGATGATCACAGGAGTCAGTAATCACAGGAGATAATCAATCTCAATCCCTTTCTGATCAGCTTACCTTCTGATCAAGAATTGGTTCTGATTCATTTTCAAATCAGATATATTACCAAATCAATTCAGATATTCAGGTAACATACATTTAAACGCAATAAAACATGCTGGCATGCTAGCATACTCAATGTAAATCAACATAATACTATATCACATGCTAGCAATCAAAAGCAGGAAAGAAAACTCAGTCTACCCCGCTCACTCTTTTCTATCTCAGTGCTAAGGAACCTACAGTTCAAGGACCTACGGCTCTGATACCACCTGTTGTGGGGACCCGGACGCTAATCCAGTCCTTAATCGTCATTGGCACTAAGTAATCAATTATAATAAACAGGGTCTAATTTTTTTTTCTAAAATACACAGCGGAAACATCATGTAATTAAATTCAAATTACATATTAAATATCACGTACAACTATTGTATGATCTACAATAATTCGACTAGGTTCAACTACAAGTCCGTGTTGAATCCTACGTTGCTTCAAAGCCCGGATCTCCACGCTATCTAATCCAGCCTCGTTCTCGTCCTGACCACCCCGCTTCTATCCCACCTGTTGCCATGCACACATACAAACAAGACAACAGCCGGATAACTCCGGTGAGATATAAATATCCCAGTATAAATCATGTATACATGCAATCATATAAAAGCATATAATAGACAATCATATCATATATCAAAATCATGATATAAATCAATAACAAGAATAAATCATATTCTAAACATGTACCCTAATCAGGAACATAGTTCAATATCTAGAATAAATCCTATTCTAGGCATGTACCAATATCCGGAACATAAACTAATATCAAGAATAATTCATATTCTAAACATGTACCAATATCAGGAACATAAATCAATATCAAGAATAACTTCTATTCTAAATATGTACCAATATCAGGAAACATAAAAGGGCATGAATCATATTCAGGAACATAAATCAGTATTAATCAATACCATAAACTATAACTGTCACTCAATCCAGTGACTCTACTTTTTAGACTAGACTCAATCCTAGTCTAGGGATCCCGGTTTCCAGATGTGGTATTCCTATATCGAATTCCGTAAAGGATGGAACCATAATTTCTATTACTCGATATAACCATGGCCCTGGTATTCCTATATCGAATTCCGTAATAGAAGAATTCCAATACCCTTTACTCGATATAATCAAATATGGTGTTCCTATATCGAATTCCGTAATGGATTCCATTACTCGATATAACCATACATCCAGTGTCCTGACCTAACCGTCATGGACTGTAGCTCTATCGCTAGCATCCTATCTTGAGACATCGTGCAATGTGCCGTGGCGATACCACCACTATCCGGCACTTCTGTCACAAGATAACACGTCTAATACCTGTCATCTAATATCAAGAGAGCAAGTACATCAATCAACTTAATGCAAATATCAATGCAATAAGGTAAAGTATGTGATTTAGGGAAACTCGAGTCAAACCTCCCTCGAGTTGTGCAATCCCAACTCAACATTAATTTATACCTTTATCTTCTCGCTCAGAAGAAGAAGAAGAAGTCCCGACTCTATCTCGGTTCATTCCCAAATCTGGTAATCACAATATTGAACAATCACAATATCAATAAATAACCCAATCCGGAATATGCTCTGATCAATATTTAAATCAAAATATATTCTGATCAATGTCAATCGACATATGGTATCAATACAATCTAAATCAATACCGACTCTGATCAATTTCAATCAACTGATGTTTTGACGGCATAACAATACTGTCTCAATAATCCCGTCAGTCCAAACATCACAGCTATAATATCAGAACTCATAATCAATATCGATACCAGTCATAATCTCAATAACAATACATATCTGATATGAATTCTCAGTCACATCGACTCCGAAAATCATAACAATTACATAACCAGTCCGTTCTTTAATCTGACTTCGATTCTATGATGTCTAACATGACAAGAACATCATATATGAATCATATTCAATTCTGACAATAGCTTAATTTCAAAACATGTCAAAACGTAGCAAAACTTACGTCCAGTCGTAGCCTACGTTGATAGGAATACAGTACTGAAGTCGGATTCAAAATCAGACGGGCGGATCGTTCGCAAATTGAATTCTAAACCACGAATTCCCCAAATGCTCTATTCTTTCCCTTTTCTCATTTTCTCCTCGGTGGAAATAATGAAAGAAGCTTTGCATGTATTATATATATATATATATACACTCGTAACATGCATCGAGCCAAGTGGCTCACCTTTCAAGTTGCACGTTTCTCGCTAGGGCGGTCAAAACCTACCGCTAGGGCGAGTCAGTTTCGGTCGAGATCCTCGGCTGAACATCTCCTCTCGCTCGGGCGGTCAGAAGTTGCTCGCTAGGGCGAAGAACTCTCGGCCCTCACAAATTATACATGCGCGCTCGGGCGGTGCTTTTCTGCCGCTCGGGCGCGAGATGTTCGGCCTAACATCTTGAGATGTTCGGTTCAACATCTTGGCTTAACATAAACCAACGCCCGGCTTCGTCATTTGAGTTCCTATGACTTCCATTACATCAATTAATCAACATCTGATTACAGCAATTAAATCTCGGGCATTACACCGGGCTTGGGGAATGGCAGAGTGCTATCAGAGACGTTCAGCAGCAAGGACACCGGGAAATAAGTGCTATGCAGGACAAAATACTACGTGCATAGGAGCCACCTCTTGAACCTACGAGGCAAACTGTTACATGATGAGAGACACATCTTGAACATGTAAGAGCCACCTCTAGATTTTCGGTGCAGGTGGATCGAGAGGTCAGACCACGACGAGGACGTCGCATTATGAAGGAGGTGTGATTGTTATACCTCTTGTCCCATATGGTAAAAATTAAAGATTTAAAATGATTTTATAATGGGACAATGATTTCAATAGCAATTTGGGTTAATCATTTTCGTAAAACGAGGATAAATACGAAGTAATTGCTATATGGGCCCATTGTGCTGTAATGCAGGCACGGACCTGGGCTCGGGGAGTGACAAACTTCCTCCAAGGTATTGGTACACCGCAATTTTTTTTTCCATGGGACCCCCATTATACTTGTATTCCCTCAATTGTCAGGTGTCTTCCCCATACAATAATGATGATCATCCATCTTGAAACATTTATACTTTCTGTCTTCGATTTCAAAATCATATCATTAGGTATCCAATACTTCTTTGTGACTTGCTAGAGACAATTCTTTTTCCTTGGCGGCTTACATGTTTATCTGTCCGAAAAGTGGTCTATAAGACCTTTTTCCTTGTTTTTCAGGAATCCGGGAGGTGAGATCATAAGGAGAGGCAGTCCTCACCCTAGGGGGCGGGTCGCTCCCGTACATACAAGGTATTCTATACCAAATGGAATACCCCTTTAATCAATCTTATAGCTCTTTAGTAAACCATTATAAGTCCTATAAAGCCCCTTTAAGATCCATTAAAAGGTAGTGGCTCATCTATACCATTAAGGTATAGTTGCAGTAGAGCTGTTCTATTCATTCCTTTGTCGAGAATATGCATATATGTTTATCTCGCTTCCTTGACAGCATGGTCCTTCCTTTGTGATTGAAGAATTCTTTCATACTTCTCAGTAAGCTTTGGAGGCATTGAGTCTCACTAAGCGTGTTAAAATTTGTTTGCACATGAATTGCGGGACGTGCCAAGCACGTGTTCATGCCAAATATGAAATGATTTGTCTTCTATTATCAAATGTTGTGTGTCCTGATTTGATTGTAAGTAAGAATCTGGTTGAAAATTATAATGAAAATTGCATAGATAATTCATGAACAACATAAAATTTAATTATGTTTTTATGAACTTGAGCTACATTTTTATAAGAAAGTTAAATAATGTGTCAAAAATTAAAGAAACTAGACTACTAAAAATTTAAAGCAAGCTAACCAATAATTGAGAGAGTTGCATAAGCTTTTTGATGTTGTTTGTTGATTTTATTTTTATTTTTTTGCGAGCAATTTTTCCGATGTCTTTTGTTCACTTTTGTTTCACTCTTCTCGGCGGTTTGGCCATCTTCCATGATCGTTCATCATGAATCGTGAGTCAAATTCCTCAGTCGTTCCCTATCTCAGACCAACTACAGCTCTCGTGGACTAGCAGCATTAAGACTTTATTTTATATTTTTCGATTTATTAACCTTATGTAATAAATCATTTATTATCTCATCCTATTAGCCGAATCACAACACTTCAGAATTATGGTATGTTTATGAAATAATTAAAAAATACTTGTTGGGCCACAATGAAAAAAATTGTCCAATTTGTTGTAGGTCATGTATGGCCACCCTACACGAGGCCCAATCAGACAAAAATCTTACTGGCCCATTATATTATCAATCGAAATCCACCACTCTTGGATTTCTGAATGTACATGAAAGAATGTACATTTTCGGTGGGGTACCCATTCCTCGGTCTTTACCGGCGGCTGCGGCGGCGATTGGGTACAGACACTTCGTCCTAAAAACACCAGCCCACAATTCTGGGCCGTTCTGGCGGATTAAGGGGAATAGGAGTCGGAGCCTTAGACTAATGGCTTCAATTTCAACTGTGCCGGAAGTGCCCAAACCTTGGCTTCTGGTCGGACTCGGAAACCCTGGAAAGCGTTACGTTGGCACCCGTCACAATGTTGGTATTGAGCGCAATGTTACTTGATGCCTCGTTAATTTTGAGTTAATGAATGGATAGATTAATGGATTCAGGTTTTTGTTGTCTTTTCCAGGTGGGCTTTGAGTTGGTTGATTTTATTGCTGAAGCGGAAGGGATTGCTATGGGCGGTGTTTCATTCAAATCCTCTTTTGGAAAAGGTTATCTTTTCTCTTGTTTTTTGGAAGATTTTGGTAACTTGACTTGTTTCTTTATCCAACGATGCATTGCTTTCTCTTTCTCTTTCTCTTCTCTCAGTTGTTTATGTAGCGTAGGTATGTACATGTCAACGATGGTTTGCATGAAGAGTGATCAGGATGATCATGCTTGGACCAATTGAATTTCTCATCTCAAATTACGAATGTTACATGCTTTATACTGAAACTGTCTTTCACTTATGTTCCTACTTCGTAGTTCATTCATTCTACCATTTATGTCAGCTTGTTTCGACACAACATATGAAAATGAAAATGGAAGGAAATGTAGAGCGTGTTCCTTACATCAATCTTCGGAGCTACTTATATATTGTCCTTTAACAGTGGAAAATGATGACTGATTGTCTTGTAGCTGTATGTAAATGTCATTGATGGGGGAAGCTAGAATTTGTTGAAAGAGTTCTTTAGTACTGTTAATGAGTTGTGCAGTATCTGTAAATGGGTACTTTTGGCCTCATAGTGTATTATGGTTCAATGTGATTATCTGGCATATTTTGAAATATCCAACTATCCAAGCTGCAGAGAAAATTTAAAGGTAAAACGATGGGGGAAGATAAAGTTTTTTTGCAGTTATTATCTTTAATCTGTCTCTTTTTACTTTTGTTTGTGTTTTTATAATTTGTGTGTGGTCAGGTTTCATCGGAGATTTTCCAGTTATGCTTGCAAAACCACAGACTTTTATGAATGCCAGCGGTGAGTCTGTAAGTTCTCCCATCTCAACTCAATACTCATTCTCATATCTTCCTGCATTAAGTATTGAATACTTGTGTTATTTATTGTTGTTCACAGGTTGGTGCTATTGTTTCATACTATAAGATACCATTGAAGCAAGTTCTTGTGGTAAATATCCAAATTCCAAAGCCATATTTCTTGCACTGTGTTACAGATTCTCCATTTTCAGATTCTGGATGACATGGATTTACCTTTTGGGAAGCTGAGACTATTGCCCAAAGGTGGTCATGCGGGACATAATGGGTATTTACTGTTTTCCTGAAATGGTTGCTTTTGTTTTTCACGTCACTCCGGATCGTGCATAAAGAATTGATTCATGTATGAGACATGTTTCTTGTTGCACTTCCAAGTTATGGAAATTTTAGGCATTACGAAAGTGACTGTTTTTTCTCCTCAGATACTGAGCTGCTGTTGTGTGCATTTTTCAATTGCAGATCATGCTGTATGTTTAGAGAATGCAGAAATTTGTAAATCCGAGCTTGAGCTTGAGCTTGATCTTGATTTTTTAGGAGGAGCAGCCTTATTTATGCGTAGATTCCCCATAATGTTAACTCTCTGTGAAAAATACACTTTCTTTTGAGCTTGCTTAGGCTATGTAAGACGCTAGCTGAAAATGATACCCTCTGAATTAAACCCTTGCTCCATTCATCATTACTTTTTTCTGGGCTGTCTTAAATTAGTCCGCTGTTCCTTTTTTTGTTAGAAACGCATGCTGATATTCTCTGAATCAATTGCTCTTGCAGGATGAGAAGCATAATGAGTCACTTTAAAGGTAGTCAGGATTTTCCTCGTCTTCGAATAGGTATTTCCTATGATTATATTACATTTTAACTATTTGTGCTGTATGTTATGGCATAACTTTTGAATCACCATAATCGAGTTCTTTTAGGGATTGGGAGGCCCCCGGGGAAAATGGACCCTGTAAATTTTGTCCTCCGCCCTTTCAACAGAGAGGAAGCTGAAGAGGTACTTGGTCTCGGCTCACATATTTTCTAATAAGCATCACTTGATTGAGCAAAGAAGGGATTGTATGTGCTTATAATAATTATATTTTTTCTTTTCCAAGTTGGAGTTCACTTTCCAAAATGGCCTGAAAGCAGTTAGAATTCTTGTGCAAGAGAACTTCAATAAAGCTGCGACCTTTGTGAACACCAGTGCCAAATCGTTGGAAAAATTATAGGAATTTAAAGGGATATTTAGGCTCTAGTTCTTGTAATACCGGTGAATCATGATACATGGAAGCCTCACGTTCGAGGATCCTGAGTAAACATTGTTTTATTACATTGTAGCTTCGAATTATTTGCGAGTTATACATCGAACTTTACTGAACCAAATATTGTCCAAGTTTGTTTGTTTCTATGATTGAGTTATACCTGTCTTCGGATTGAGGATGTTATCCAACTCAGTAATAAGCCTTGCCTGAACGTTACTCACGATAGACCAGAGTAGATTCTTGAATATCATGTCTAATGTCAAATTCACAAAATGAATGGCAAAGTGACGAGTTCAGAAGTTTAATTCCACAGACACTTTCCTAGTTCCCAATGCAAATAATACTGGTATGATAGATGATAATTGTTTTGCTTGGAGACCAACGCCAGAGGAGGGAACCCGCAAGATATGCTCGAGCCCTCTCAAATTTTCCATATGTATAAATACTTTTTATACAGTATAAATGTATATAATACATCCGCAAAATTGCAAAAGAGACAACTATATGATCTACCAAGAAAAATGGCAAAATATAGTACCACAAACCCCGAGCTGTTGGCTCGATTTAAGTGATGGGAAATTTGAACTGTGAAAAAACTATGAAGCACCAGTAATAATAGATTTCAAACAAACTGTATGTGCTACAGAACGAGACAAATGGTATATTAATATATATTTAGACTGTATCTTCACAGTAATCTCAACGTAGAAAACATTTAAGCTTCCATTTGTATGTACATATATTCCAGTGTCGCAGTAACATATCGGTTACGACTACCTAACAACCACCACTGGCAGGCTCAATTGTGCTCAAAAGGCCATTCCCTCTTAGCTGTGTGCAGTGCTCTTCTGCATCTGATTGACCACAGACTATGACCATAGAAAGGCCATTGTAATGCGCTTCTTGCATAATATTCACGGCATTATCAAGGGTCATCCCCGGTATAACCTTCATTAATACTTGCACAACATACTCCCTTTTATTGTAATTGTCATTATGCAGCATCACACGAAAAGGCGGTGATATTTTCCTAGATTTCCTAGATGAACAAAACAGAATTTGTATAATTTGTTAGTGGCAACAACAGTTGAATCACAATTCCACTACTTTAAATGTTAATATGACTGATAAACCATCAAACGCCTTATACATGAGATCAAGCAGGCAAAGTTGATATGTGTATGTGGGATACATTGAGTTGAAAATATCAATAATTTAATTAATATATATGCAGAGGTCTTTGCGGAGATAAGGTAGCATCTCAGCTGTTAGCCAAGTATTTCATTCTTGGGACAGATCTTAGACCAGTTTCAGTTGCGTGGAAAGTAGAAAATATAAAAGTGTCTTTTATATATATATATATATATATATATATATATATATTTCCAAACTCTCCTCATGTTGATCAATAAAATACCGTAAGCTTCAATAAGAAAATTAGTTAAGATTTGCCCTCACATGGGCAGTAAAAATAAAAGAAGGGCATAAGGGACAGCTACATGTGTCCATACCTCAAATCAAACTCAGATTCACGACCAGGAGTTGTTTTTTCTATGACGGGTTTGTCTAAAACTCCACCACCTTTTCCCAGACCAGCAATTGGAAAAGCCATGGATGTGCGTCGGCTGGTGCATTGTTTATGAAGTGCATATTTATCCCCTACACAAATAAATTTATCACGTTTCAAATCTCATTTCAGAGAACCAAGCGAAATGTATTTAGCTGTAAAAAACTCGAAAACAGAAATTGAACCACAAAGAATAAAGTGGCTATTATTTTAATGGAGGTGCTAAATATCATTAGGCATATGCCAATCATTAGAACTTAGAACCCATCATAATCTCATGTACTCATCACTAAAGAATTGTCCAATTTTTGCCAGATATTTGATCCAAACTCAAGCATAAATTTATCAAGAGCTTGTGCTGTGTGTTAGCACACAATAGGCACACCAATCCTAGATAAAATAGAGGTACACATGATGATATTCAACAGAAAACCGTAGTCACTCACAGAACAGGCGATTCCCCTCAAAGTGTATTGGGGATTCCCAACAACCCAGCAAATCCCCAGATATAGAGAAAAATGGAAAAAGGCACTGGATTTCTAACAATTTACTCAACATAAGAACCATACTCTAATCCTCTACAACCTTTCAAATAATAACTAAAATCAACTATACTACACTTTTCTTGGTCCATTTTCAGATACGAGATCACACAAATGCCATCCAACCTTTCTAAAGGTATTTCCTTGTTCACTTCATTTCTTTAAGAAAAAAGAAGAAAAACTTCACATTAGTATTCTACTAAGGATACTAATTCCGAGTAAAGCAACATACAGCAGATGACAACTACAGTCGGACTGAAATTAAATCGGGTGACCAAAAAAATCAGACACGAGAAAATTAACATCGGTAAACTTGATACGTATTCGAACAAACAAAAAAACAGACGATTCAACGAAAATAACAGTAAAATTAGTCCAAAAAAATACCAGGGGCTTGATGGAATGCTTGATTCGGGGAAAGAACCACTCTTCCGCAGCAAATCGTGGTCTCCATTAGCTTTCTTTCTCCCCCACCACACGCAAAACTGACGGAGAATTTGTACGATGTTCGATTGGCACAAATAGCTCTCACAAATTACGAATAAATTAATATCAGTCGCATAATATTTATAACAAAAAAAAAGGAAATTCGAAAAAATCTGTCATTGTTGTCGATCAAAAAAATCAGAGAATTTTGAACAAAATTATCCTTCTATTTTCCTGCATAAAAAAATCTGATTTTTATTTTTATTCTCCCAATTTTAATAGTTAAGCTTTACTTAAATACATCATGGATTTTAAAAAAACATAAATAAATATATCATGGCGAAAATTATAAATATTTTTTAAAAAAATTATGATAATTTTTAAAAAAATTAACCAGATTTGTACATATAAATTGTTAACAAAATACGTAAATAATTTTTAGATTGAATCAAATTTTTTTTAAAAAAAAATAGACTTCTTTAATTATAATCAAGTTGAAATTTGTGTCCTACTCCTTTATTGTATGAAATTTTATTTTGACACCAAAAAAATTGTGAATTTGCGATTTTGTATAAATGGTAACTTTTTTGTATCTATGTTATTTTTTCAGTAGAAACAGTCTAACATTAAACGTTTACTACTCGTTTTTCTTTAAATATACTAATTTTTTTTCTTTCTAATTCATTCAACCGAAAGACTAAGCATTTAAAATATGAAGATTTTACATCATTTAAAATAAAACAACTAACTATTATTTGAAAATCCAAAATAAAGTAATTCAAAACATAAATCGTAAATATCGCCTAACCTAGGACTGGGAAAAAATACCGAAATTTCGGTATATCGTACATATCATATAAAAATATACCGCATATATCGATATTAATGGTATACCGAAAATTTCGATATCGGTATCAGTATATGTTTTTGAAATGTTCGGTAATCCGGTATATACCGAAATATCGAAAAATTATTATAATAAAATTATTTGGGCCAAACTTTCAATTGTGATTTTATTATGTATTGGGTTTTTTTTTTAAATTTGATAGTGGCTCAATAGTCAATGAGTGAGAGAAATATGACTAGCCCGACAAGAAAACTCACTAACTTTTCTTTCATCTTGATCGTAGTGACAAGAAACTCCAAGCCTCATTCTGAAGGGAAAAAAAACCCTAAATTATGAAACAGACAAGGCTCTAAATATAATATTGTGGAAAATTAATTCATATCTTCGACCACACTTAATAATAACAAACAAATTATTTTCACGACATAAATAATTACATAAAAAAAGAGTTACTAGGTCTCCAAAAAAATCTTGACATCCCCAACAAATAATTCATAACATAATTTAAACAGATCAATATAAAATCAGCGAGTAGGCAATATTTCAGACACATTTTCGGGATCATTTTCCTCTTCATCAAGAATGGTGGGACAAGTTGGTAAACTACTTGAAGAATTAACTACAAAATTAAATAGAGAAAATACGTTGAAAAATAAAATTGTAATTTCAAATTGTAAAAAATGTAATTTAAAAAGAGAAAGTACAGTAAAAAAAATTAAAATGAAAGTACAATAACACAATAAAACCGTGATTTATTTATCTTTCACATAATCCCAAACCATCTTCGCGAGCACGTCAGTGCCTCCAAAGTCGTTGGATTAAGTCTACTAAGATGAGGATCAACTATTCTTCCACTATTGCTAAAAGCAGATTCAAATGCAACAGTTGACATAGAAATAGCTAAGACCGTTATAATTGAGGTGATCTACTAAAAAAATGAAAATTAATAAAACTAAAACTCTAGAGTATTTATATCCACATATATGGGGCGGGTATTATAGGACCCATGACCGGCCCCATATTTGGACGGGTCTGAAAAGTGGACCCGAGACTCGCTCCATGACCCATTTTGTATGCCCAAACCCACCTCATACACGCGGGTCCATTGCGGGTCTGGGTAAAGTCCAGACCCATTGACATCCCTAATCATAAGCAACAAGATCTTAAAAGTAACTCAAACCATTAGCATAAGTGCGTAAAACTAGCGACGGTCATCGTGTTGTGTGCACCATCAGTCCAACTAGTTCAACCATCAAGGCCACCATCATATTCATGATCTCTTGCATCGATCACACCTAGTGAGTCTAATAACTCAGCAACCCTTAACATGATAACAAGTAATACATATACATCCACATGCAACAGTAAAAATACTTTTACTTAAAATAGTTTTTCATGAACATGCATAGTTTAAACATTTTTCCTTCCATCATATACATTTCTCTTTTTGATCATATGCGTATACATATTCTTTTTATTGAATTTGAATCGTTAATTGTGACTTTCGTATCAGCTGAAGGTCGATATATTCATATACGTGTAACCACAGTACTAGACGGCGGGGACATCAGCGATACTCTCACTCGTCAACTGAACCTTGGCCTTACATATCATCGTATCATCGTATTACTCACAATCTGTAATGCCCGAGAATTTGATTACCGTAATCTGAAATGATTTTGGGTATAATGACCGTAATTTAAGATTAATCTGGAATGATTTATTGATCAATTGACATGATGGTTATACAAACTTGAATCAAGAAGTCGGGCATCGTTACATTCTAATCCAAGATGTTCAACCGAACATCTAGAGATGTTCGGCCGAACATCTAAAAAGAGACGACCGGCGCATATGCGCGAGAAATGGCGCGCATATACGCGAGCACTCCAGTAGGTCTCGCGCATATGCGCGCGGCATGCAAACTCAAAACTCGCCACTTGCCTTGCATGCAATGTATCAAGGTATATATATATATATATATATATATATATATATATATATATGGAATGAACGAAATTCATTCAGATTTGGCCGAGGGAAAGCTTCGGGGGAAAAGGTTCATTTCTTGAGTTTCGAAATTGATTTTCGAGCGAACCGTCCGTCTGATTTTGAATCTGAACACAGCACCGTGTTCCTCTTGACACAGGCTACAACGTGACGTAAGTTTTGCTACGTTCTGACATGATTTGAAATTATGATATTGCCAGAATTGAGTAAGATTCATATATGATGTTCTTGTCATGTTAGACATCATAGAATCAAAGTCAGATTGAAGAACGGACTAGTTTTGTAATTGTTATGATTTTTGGAATCGATTTGACTGAGAATTCATATCAGATATGTATTGTTATTGAGATTATGACTGGTATCGATATTGATTATGAGTTCTGGTATTATATCTGTGATGTTTGGACTGACGGGGTTATCCAGACAGTATTGTTATGCCGTCGAAACATCAGTTGGTTGATATTGATCAGATTCGGTATTGATTTAGATTGGATTGTGATACCGTATGTCGATTGACATTAATCAGATTATGTGTTTTGATTTGAGTATTAATCAGAACAGGTATTGAATTGAATTGTGTATTGATATTATACCTATTCAACTGTTATTACCAGATTGGGAATGGACCGAGATAGAGTCGGGACTTCTTCTTCTTCTGAGCGAGAAGATAAAGGTATAAATTAATGTTGAGTTGGGATTGCACAACTCGAGTAAGGTTTGGCTCGAGTTTCCCTAAATCACATACTTTACCTTATTGCATTGATATTTGCATTAAGTGGATTGATGTACTTGTTCTCTTGATACTAGATGACAGGTATTAGACGAGTTATCTTGTGACAGAAGTGCCGGATAGTGGTGGTATCGCCACGGCACATTGCACGATGTCTCAAGATAGGATATTAACGATAGAGCTACCGTCCTTGACGGTTAGGTCAGGACACTGGATGTTTGGTTATATCGAGTAATGGAATCTATTACGGAATTCGATATAAGAACACCATATTTGGTTATATCGAGTAAAGGGTATTGGAATTCTTCTATTACGGAATTCGATATAGGAATACCAGGGCACTGGTTATATCGACTAATAGAGATTATGGTTCCATCCTTTACGGAATTCGATATAGGAATACCACATCTGGAAACCGGGATCCCTAGACTAGGATTGAGTCTAGTCTAAATCGTAGAGTCACGAGCTTGAGTGACAGCTAGATTGAATGGTATTGATTAATACTGATTTATGTTCCTGATATTGGTACATGTTTAGAATAGAATTATTCTTGATATTGATTATGTTCCTGATATTTGGTACATGTTTAGAATAGAATTATTCTTGATATTGATTATGTTCCTGATATTTGGTACATGTCTAGAATAGGAATTATTCTTGATATTGATTAGGTTCCTGATATTTGGTACATGTTTAGAATAAGAATAATTCTTGATATTGATTATGTTCCTGAATAGGACACATGTTTAGAACTTGATTTAGTATTGTATTGATTCATGTTCTGATTTGATACATGTTAGAATTATCTGTTATATGCTTTTATATTGTTTATATGATTGCATGTATACGTGATTTATACTGAGAATGTAATTCTCACCGGAGTTATCCGGCTGTTGTCTTGTCTGTATGTGTGCATGGCAACAGGTGGGATAGGAGCGGGGTCAAGACGAGAACGAGGCTGGATTAGATAGCATGGAGATCCGGGCTTCAGAAGCAACTTAGGATTCAGCACTGATATGTAGTTGAACCTAGTTGGATTATTGTAGATGACATCAGATTTGTATGTTCATGTTTAACATGTAATTTGATTTTAATTACATTACGTTTCCGCTTTGCATTTTAAAAGAAAAATTTTTAGACCCTGTTTATTATGAATGATTAAATATTCCTAAAGACGATTAAGGAATGGATTAGCGTCCGGGTCCCCACACAATCAATCCACCTCCTTCAATTATTCATATTTTCGTCACTTATAAAAATTCATGCACATATAAATCATTTTTCTTTTAAACCAAGAATGCAACATGTCTTCTAGCGTTAATGTTTCATCATAAAATTCCATAAACATATAAAATAAACGTTTTAACATTTAATATAGCCTTCAGTGCACTGCCATGACGTCTAACTATTTTTAGGTATAAAATGATAATTTTACCCCTAGACGCATAATTTTCCATAATTTTCCTTTTACCTCGTATCGACATCCCAAATCATTCCAAACTTAACATATTACCTTAAAACACTCCCTTAAATATTCCTTAGGCTTAAAATTTAGCTTTTCGATAATTTCCTCGATTCATTTTTAAACTTAGACGTATATCCCCGTTTTGACTCGTAAATTAACCAAACTTGAACCAAAGCTTAATAACACCTAACTAAACCATATTCAACCCAAATCAATCCAATCAAGACCCATGAACAAGCCTAGAACAACTATTGGACCTTCGCCCTATTTTCGAAAACCCTAGCCCTCCTAACCATGCAAGTTTCGGCCCTAACCCTTATCCACCAAGGCCAGCCCCTAAACCACCCTCCTAGGACCATAACCATGACCTAGCCAGCCACTGGACCGAACCTACAGGACCTAGAAGCCCCAGCCCATCAACCCGATCGCATGGCATGCGCACGGCTGCCTCACGCCAAACGATTGCCTTTTCCCTTCAAAAAAGAGCCACCTTTGTGCAGCCATCTTAGGACTATCAAGCAGCCCTCTTGGGTCTCCTAGTCATGCTATAACAGTATCTAGAAATCGTGACAAGCAAGGACTCCTATCCGATGCCCTTAGCCGCTAGGACTATGTTCTTTAACCACGCATGCCTTCGCCCTACGCGGTTGTAGCCCTCACCTAGCCTTCCATGGACCCTAAACACGTTAGAAAAACGACCCTCCAAGTTACGCTACCATGGCCCCTTTAGATATGAGGGGCACAAAGTGACAGCCTCTATCAAAATTCCTAACGAACTCGGCCACAGTATTGTCTCCCGGGCAGAGAGTCATAAATTCTCTCTTCAAGCGTCCTCAGACGTCGGCAGTGAAGTCTTTCTCATAAATTATTTCCTTGAATCGTAGCCAAGTAAGTGTAGCCAAATCAATCCCATGTTCCGCCCCTTCTCACCAAAGGGAAGCATCATCTCGAAGCATGTAAGTAGCATACCTAACTCGGTCAGCGTCTCTCATTTTTAGATAACGAAAGTGCACCTCAAGTGATCGTATCCAACCCTCAGCAGCAAATGGGTCGGTGGTGCCAGAAAATTCCTTTGGACCTAACCTCCGGAATTGATCATAAACGTCGAGCTGTGGCCTAGGAGCCTGCTGAAACTACTGCTCAAAGAAGTGTGTCATGCCTTCCAGTGCACGAATAGCAACATCCTCATTAATAATACAAAAACTATATATTTATATTATAAAACATTTAATTAATATACATTTTTTTATCTTTATCACACTCCCCAACCAGCTTATTGCTAGTCCCTAGCAATTTAAGCGTTAATAGCAACACAAAACATATTGATTAATTTAAATAGAAATGTAATCAAAACTATCTAAGTGTTTAAATTAAATTTGAAAACTGTCAAAGTTATATCAAGATCATTATAATTATAATTTATGAAATAATCTGAGATGATCAATTCAAAGCTTATTTTTAGGTAGTTAAATGTACATGGCCTTCAGAAATTCCTAGTAAGAGTCTCAACTCCATATCCTCACAGGTTAATAAATGTTTCAATTTATGGGAACGATTTCTCTCATGGAGTTGGAATACAGATAAATGCTCAGGAAAATGGTTTACAAAATGCAGACAGACAAACGAGCCAAACTAATCAAAAGATAGAAAATCCATTGATTCAAAATCTAGTTGTTCTTATTATATATTTTTTTTCCTGATATTTTTTTTTTTCATAACATCACGGAATCAGACTAAATTTATGCTTCTTGACCACATATTTATTTAATTTGTACAATAAATTTCTCTTTTTTTTATGAGAGATATATGGGTCGTAGCATATAACATAAATCTTCAATATCTTTCTTTTTGTATTTTTCTCTTTTTTTTTTTTTTTTTCAGGAAATATCAATTTTTTTTTTAAAATAAGAACTCAAGATCTAAACAATAGATAGTCTCTCTCATGATCAATAAAGGCTCGAAAGATGTTTTCTCAATCCTCTCCACTTACTCACAAAATATGTGTGAGTTTAAAATTTTAGGCACTCTTATAAGGTATATCTTGGGCCATATACTTTAATACCTGATTTTATCACAATGGTTAATCACTCAAAAAGATTTCATAAATCATATTTTTATATTGATCAGAATATTAAAATTGACTATTTTTTCAAATAAAAATTAAACATTCTTAAATAGATTAATGCATATTCTAATTTAAATTTTTCAAACATGTAATGTATGATATTTTTGCAAAAATTACTAAGATACAAACAATAAACATGATTTTATTTTAGAATAATATATATATATATATATTTTTATTTTTATTTTTTTAATTTTTTTTTTAATTTTAATTTTTTTTTTTTTAAATTTGTTCTCCCCCCAATCAGAATATGACATTGTCCCTAATGTCAAAATAGCTATTAATAAAGAGTACATAATGAAAGAGATATCACCTGGAATTTTATTGAAGATAACAAACTGAAACAAACGCAAACCAATCCACGACTTTTGAATCAATGATCCAACTTCCTTTTCTTACTGCTTGATTGCGACCAATTGATCTTTGTTATCATCGGATCAGGAATATGAACAAAAGCTTCCAAATCATCAATTAATTGGTCGGCAGTCGAGGCACAGATGAGAATCCGTCGTGAATTTTCTGAAATGAAATTCTGTTCCACAGCTTTATCAAGAAATGTCAACAAACTGTCATAATAATTATTGATATTCAACAAGCCCACAGGTTTATTATGGATATTAAGTTGTGCCCAAGAAACAGTGTGAAAAATTTCTTCTAATGTACCAAAACCACCTGGTAGTGCGATAAAAGCATCAGAATTTTCAATCATTTGAGTGATTCTTTCATACATAGAAGAAACTTTTAATTCTTCTCCAATCGTAACACCTGTAATATTTCCTTCAGCTAAAGCTGTAGGAATAATACCCAAAACCTGACTACCTCCAAGATGAGCAGATGTTGAAACAGATCCCATTAACCCAATATTACCTCCCCCATATACCAAGTGAATTTTTCTCTCAGCCAATATCTTTCCAAGGTTATTCGCTGCTTCTACAAACACTTCATTTTTTCCAGAACTCGACCCACAAAATACACAAATATTTTTCAATGTTTGTGCAGAGGATCCAGCCATGTTTTTACTTTCTTTTTTTAGGTCTGCGAAAATAGAGAGAAAGATGAGAGATTTTATGGGGGTAATATGTTATCATGACAAAACTATGGGTCACAGCTGTAAACAAAATAAATAGTAAAAACAATAATGACACACATGCATATAAACAGTAGTGTGATTGTGGCTCACAATTTTCCTCTGGTTTTACGTCCAGAAACGGCTTCAACGCCTTCTATGAGTCGAGGATATGCTTCCCATCCAATTTTCTTATAAATTGGCAAACAGGGTCTTTTTTAGTCAGATTCCCAAGACTATGACGCTCATCTTGGAATTGTTTCCATAAACGGAGAAGTTCAATATGCACATGTCCACTAGAATGCGTCTCAAGAGTCAATAAGATGTTATCTAAAGACTCCTTACTCAGCCCATTCTTAATGAAATCAATTTTATCTTCTCTGTTATTGGAAACACATCCCAAAGATCTGCATCGTTTGTCACAAGTCCATCTTGCACACTTATGACAAACCCCTAAACTTTTGGCCCTTCGTTTTTTCGCATAAGTGCTTTTTCCTAATCCAGGCAAATACCGAATGAGCAATGATTGTGGAACTTCTCCTCCTAATCGGACCTTAGCTTCAATTACAAGACGAATATCTTCTGGAATTCCTTTTTGCATTAGCAATCTCAATCTTTCACACCTTCCTGCATAAATTTTTCTTAGAACATTTTCAGAAACAGAGGGAAAATATTTACAAATTTTTGAGAGAATTTCATCCATTTTGAAAAGAAAAGAAATGATTATTATTATTTTTTTATTTTGTATCAGCAATTGTGGGAAACTGATTTAACCGACTATGAGAGTCACGGAGTACCGTTATCCGCCATTTAACCGGGAAAATAAAAAGATTAAGAAAACCTGAAATAAAAACAAACAAAATTAAATGTAACACAAACAAAAATCAAGGATCAGAAAGGGAAATAAACTCTTCTTGAAAGATTTCATTTTCTAAAAATGGTTTAAGCCTTTGTCCATTTACTTTAAAAATATCACCATTTTTAGGATTTTCAATATCCGCAGCTCCATAAGGATACACATGTTTTACAACATATGGGCCTGTCCATCTTGATCGTAATTTTCCTGGGAATATGTGAAGTCGAGAATTATAAAGCAAAACTTTTTTACCAATCTCAAAAGATTTTCTAAGAATTGTTTTATCATGAAATGATTTGTTTTTTCTTTATAAATCCTTGAATTCTCATACGCATCATTTCTGAGTTCATCAAGTTCATTAAGTTGCAATTTACGCAATTTGTTGGCATCATCCATGCTTGAATTTAAAGTTTTGATCGCCCAATAAGCTTTATGTTCCAATTCCACAGGCAAATGACAATGTTTTCCATAAACCAACCTATAGGGAGACATATTCAATGATGTTTTAAAAGCTGTTCGATATGCCCAAAGTGCATCATTAAGTCGCAGAGACCAATCTTTTCTATTTGAGTTAACAGTTTTTTCCAAAATTTGCTTTATCTCCCTATTAGCTAATTCAACTTGTCCATTTGTTTGAGGATGATAAGGGGTAGTTACTTTATGAGTAATACCATATTTTTTCATTAATGAAGCAAATGGTTTATTAACAAAGTGAGTTCCCCCATCACTTATCATGGCTCGAGGAATTCCAAATCTACTAAAAATATTTTCTTTTAAAAATTTGATGACGATTTTATGATCATTTGTTCGACATGGAATTGCCTCTATCCATTTGGAAACATAATCAACTGCAACTAAAATATACAAGTATCCAAACGACGGTGGAAAAGGTCCCATAAAATCAATTCCCCAACAGTCAAAGATTTCAATTTCAATGATAGGATTCAAAGGCATCATGTTTCTTTTTGAAATCGCACCCAATTTTTGACAATTTTCACAGATCTTGCAGATTTCATGGGTGTCTTTAAACAAAGTGGGCCAATAAAATCCACACTGCAAGATTTTTGCAGCCGTTTTCTTAGAAGAAAAATGTCCTCCGCATGCTTCTGAATGACAAAATTTAATGACACTACTTACCTCATTATCGGGTATGCAACGTCGAAAAATTTGATCCGGACAATACTTGAACAGATACGGATCATCCCAATAAAAGTTTTTTACCTCATTCAAAAATTTTCTTTTATCTTGAGAACTCCATTGCGGTGGCATTTTTCCTGTCACAAGAAAATTTACTATGTTAGCAAACCAAGGTGTAGTAGTAACTGAAAATAGATGTTCATCAGGAAAATTATCGTTAATTGGTGTCATTTCACAAGATGATCCTGTTAATAGTCTCGATAAATGATCGGCTACGACATTCTCGGTTCCTTTTTTATCTTTGATCACAATGTCAAATTCTTGGAGCAACAAAATCCATCGTATCAGTCGTGGCTTTGCATCCTGTTTGGTCAACAAATATCTAATAGCAGAATGATCAGTAAACACAATAGTTTTTGATCCAATCAAATAAGAACGAAATTTATCTAATGCAAATATTACTGCAAGTAGTTCTTTTTCAGTTGTGGAGTAATTCATTTGAGCATTGTTTAAAGTTCTACTTGCATAATATATCACATAAGGCTTACCATTTCTTCTTTGTCCCAATACTGCACCGACTGCATAATCACTCGCGTCACACATGATTTCAAATGGTAAAGACCAATCAGGAGGTTGCATGATAGGAGCTGATGTTAAATGTCGAATGATTTTATCAAAAGCATTTTGACATTCTTGAGTCCACTCAAATGCAGTGTCTTTTGTTAAGAGGTTACAAATGGGTTTAGAGATTAAACTAAAGTCCTTTATAAACCTCCTATAAAATCCAGCATGTCCCAAAAATGAGCGAATTTCTTTAATGGTTTTTGGAGGAGATAAATTGGCAATGACATCAACTTTTGCTTTATCAACTTCAATTCCATGAGATGACACGACATGTCCCAAAACAATTCCAGAAGTAATCATGTAATGACATTTTTCCCAATTTAAAATAAGACCTTTTTCCTCGCATCTTTTTAAAACTTTTTCCAAATTTTCAAGACAATTATCAAATGTATCCCCAAAGACAGTTAAATCATCCATGAAAATTTCCAAACAATTTTCAACCATGTCGCAAAAAATGCTTAGCATACATCTTTGAAATGTTGCTGGGGCATTGCATAATCCAAATGGCATCCTTCTAAATGCAAATGTTCCAAAAGGACATGTGAATGTAGTTTTTTCTTGATCTTCGAGTGCAATGGGAATTTGATAATAACCTGAATATCCATCAAGAAAACAGTAGTATGGATGACCTGCTACTCTTTCTAAAATTTGATCCAAAAATGGTAATGGAAAATGATCTTTTTTAGTGGCGTCATTTAATTTTCTATAATCAATACACATCCGCCAACTAGATGGGACTCGACTTGTTAACAATTCACCTTTTTCATTTTTTATCACTGTGATGCCAGATTTTTTTGGAACTACTTGTGTTGGGCTTACCCACTTACTATCAGAAATAGGGTAGATAATCCCAACATCAAGTAGTTTGAGAACTTCAGTTTTCATAACATCTTTCATGTGTGGATTTAATCTCCTTTGTGGTTGTTGAGAGGTTTTTGCATTTTCTTCTAAGTGAATTTTGTGAGTGCAAATTAGTGGATTAATGCCTTTGATATCTTTTAGTGTCCAACCAATTGCATTTTTATGTCTTTTAAGCATATCAACTAATTTACCTTCTTCATCACTTGCTAGTTTGGAAGAAATTACCACCGGATATGTTTCATCTTCTCCAAGAAATGCATACTTCAATTCTTCTGGCAAGGGTTTTAACTCCAGTATGGGTGGTTCGTCTTTGTTCTCATATTTTGCATCAAATTCTTTCTCTGATCCCGGTAACGAGTGATACCTGATAAAATCATCAAGATCAATTTCAATATTTTCTTTAACAGTTTCAATTGAACAAATATCTAATTGATCACGAGTACTCCCTTCTTGAATGTTTTCTTCCACAAGAGTTTCAATAAGATTTTCATCTTCACTTTCATCTCCTTTGTCATGTGGTTGCTTACAAAGATTAAAAACATTGAGCTCCAAGGTCATGTTACCAAATGACAACTTCATTATTCCATTCCTGCAATTTATAAGAGCATTAGAAGTTGCTAAAAATGGACGACCCAGAATTACAGGAATTGCATTACAAGCTTCAATAGGTTGTGTATCTAAAACTATGAAATCGACAGGATATACAAAGTTATCAACTTGGACCAACACGTCTTCTACCATACCTCTTGGCACTTTAACAGATCTATCAGCAAGTAAAAGTGTTACCGAAGTAGGTTTTAACTCGCCTAGATTGAGTTCTTGATAAACTGAATATGGAAGTAAATTCACACTAGCTCCAAGATCAAGCAATGCTTTTTTAATCTTTCGTTCTCCAATAATACATGAAATAGTAGGACAACCAGGGTCTTTGTATTTCAAAGTATTATTATTTTGAATGATTGCACTTACTTGTTCGGCTAAAAATGCTTTCTTTTTCACATTCAATTTTCTTTTCACAGTGCACAAGTCTTTCAAAAATTTGGCATATGATGGTACCTGTTTTATTGCATCTAATAAAGGAATATTAACTTTTACTTGTTTAAAAATATCATATATATCAGAATTTAAATTTGATTTTTTTGTATTTTTCAATGCATGCGGGAATGGTGGTGACACTGTCTGTTGAACCTCTTCTTCGCAAGTTATGGGTTCCACTTCCTTACCCTTTGGAGTTGATTTATCATCATCTTCACAAGGTTCAAGAATGGATTTTTCCACAACCTTGCCACTTCGAAGGGTAATAACAGATTTTACCTGATCCATTAGTTGAGTTCCAGAAGTTCCAGTTTGTGAATGATGATCCTTGGGATTAGGCAGAGGTTGTGAAGGAAATTTACCTTTTTCATGAACATTAAGTGCAGATGCAAATTTGGCAAGAGTATCTTTCAAATCTGTCATTGTTTGAGCAGTTTGAGTATTGATAGACTCTTGCTTTGCAATGAAAGAATTCAATGTATCTTCCAAATTTCTTTTAGGTGGAGGAACATAAGGTGCATAATTTTGAAAATTTTGTTGATTTTGGAAATGTGGTTGTGAAAATTGTGCAGCATTATCATTCCTCCAACTAAAATTTGGATGATTTCGCCAACCTGGATTGTAACTTTGAGAAAATGGTTCAAAATTTGGCCTTTTGAAATTGTTCAAAACATTGGCTTGTTCATGGAGACATTCTTTAAAAGAGGGCAAAGTGGGACAATCTTTTGTAAAATGATCACTTGTATCACAGATGTGACACACAATTTCTTGAACATATTTTAATTGACCATTCTTTTTCAATTCAAGTGCCTCAACTTTTCTTGCCAAAGAGGTAAATCTAGCTTGAAGATCATGTTCATCTTTGAGAGTGTACATACCTCCACCAGATGTAGGAGATTGAATCTTGTTTGATGGTTCAATTGTACCTATCGTGTCCCAATTTTGAGCATTTTCAGCTAATGAATCGAGATACTCAATTGCCTCGTTTGGATCTTTATCTTCAAATGTTCCATTACACATAAATTCAACCATTTGCCTATCTTTAGGTGTTAAGCCTTCATAAAATTGAGAAACAACTCTCCAAATTTCAAAACCATGATGTGGACAAAGATTAAGCAATTCTTTGTATCTATCCCAACACTGATAAAAAGTTTCTCCCTGTTTTTGAGTGAAAGTGATGATTTGCCTTTTGAAAGAATTTGTTCTATGAGATGGAAAAAACTTTTTCAAAAATTGTTGTTGCAAATCATCCCAAGTTCGAATGGATCCCGATCTAAGATTTTGTAGCCAAGTTTTAGCTTTATCTTTTAAAGAAAAAGGAAAAAGCTTAAGTCGAATGGTGTTCATGCTACAATTTAGATCATTATATGTGTTGCACACTTCTTCAAATTCTCGTAAATGCATGTATGGATTTTCAGAATCTAAGCCATGAAAGTTGGGTAAAAGTTGGATAATACCAGGCTTAAAATTGAAATGAGATGCATCAGGGGGAAAAACTAGACATGAAGGTGCACTAGTACGTGTAGGATTCATGTGATCTCTAAGTGTTCTTCGTCTATCATGATCATGTTGAGATTGAATTTCATCTTCATTTTCTTGAATGGGTTCTTCCGCCATGTTTTGAAAAAATAAAGGGTTATTTCGAATGAGTCGACCACTAAGTGTACGTGACCAAATGCTCATGCAAATGCAAAAGAAAAGAAGAAAAACACACAAAAGCAATAAGAATTCAAAGAAAGAAAAATAAAATTAAATAGACTTGAAATTAAATTATACTTCCCCGGCAATGGCGCCAAAAACTTGTTGCGACTTTGATTGTTGCACTCCCAAGAGCAGGTTGTCCACAAGTAGTATAATTCGATGAGTCCGAGTATCGTATCCACGAGGAAGCTAAGGTAATTACAAGTCCACTACAATGTCTTTTTATTTATTTTTTCTTTTAGTTGTTTGAATCTTTAATTGGTAATATTTTTAATTGTTCAAATTTATATTTAAGTAGTTGAGATTAAAGGATCCACTCTTGGTATTATAATAAAGTTAACATTAACGAACAATATTGAAATCCACTTAATAAAATGGTTCCAATATATTAAATAATCATATTTATATTATGTTATAAATTATTATCTTATAAGTATATATACCAAAACTTATAAATGTGGTCAAGTATTTATTGTGCTATATATATTTGTAAACACTAAATCAAGGTTCCCACTTTAAATGGTTGGTAAAACCAAACAAACATTTAAATGGTACCAATAAATTAATACTATAATATATTCATATATAATAAATCAAGGAATCCAAGTTAAATGGTTGGTAAAACCAAACTAACATTTAAATGGTTCCAAGAATTTAATATTATAATATATTTATATATAATAACTCAAGGCATCCACTTTAAATGGTTGGTAATACCAAACTAACATTTAAATGGTTCCAAGAATTTAGTGTAACATATAGCAACAATAAATCAAAACTCCCACTTATAAGTAGGGTATAAAAATGCTTAAAGAAATAAATATAACATAAACAATAAATAATGATTAAATAATATAAAACATAGATTCTTACCTTATAATAACCTTATTATCATGCCAAGAGCTTCACCTTATCATCTCAACTTTAGGAAGTTAGCTATTCATTATTCAAAGTGTAAAACTTTGAATATGAAATTAACATGCTAATTATATTTAAATGAAGAAATAAAAGAAAAATATAGAGAGAAATATTATGAACTCAAAGATTTGTTCATAGAATGAGGGATATCTCAATACATTACAATGCACCCCTATTTATAGCCAAATTTGGGGAGACAACCACAAATAAAATATTATTTTTTACACATAAGTCTTCATTGGTGTTCCAAGAAATTAATATTATATTGCACATCACTTTTGACAAGCATCTTCTCCGAATTTTCTTCTTCACATAAAATGAAACATGTGGATAATTGAGTTGTCTAGTTGTGGTATTTTTTTCAGAATATTTGACCAAGTAGTTTGAGAGATATGGTCAAAATACTAGAGCATGGTAAAACTGCCACTCCTTCGGTAACTTTAATTGTTGCTTAATTTGATCCCAAATGTGAGAGGATTTTTATCTCATGCTTGCCACCAATATTGTAGATATTAACATCAACTTTCTACAGGTCCAAGAATCATCTTAGTCCCATTTGCAACGCCAAGGTTATTCTTGTTTTATCGAACCTGTAAAAATAGTAAAAACTTATAAATACACAACAACTTATATTTTATACAATTTATTATAAAACATATAATATTTAAACATTTAATAAAACAAAAACTATATATTTATATTATAAAACATTTAATTAATATACATTTTTTTATCTTTATCATACATGTTAGAATTATCTGTTATATGCTTTTATATTGTTTATATGATTGCATGTATACATGATTTATACTGAGAATGTAATTCTCACCGGAGTTATCCGGCTGTTATCTTGTCTGTATGTGTGCATGGCAACAGGTGGGATAGGAGCGGGGTCAAGACGAGAACGAGGCTGGATTAGATAGCGTGGAGATCCGGGCTTCAGAAGCAACTTAGGATTCAGCACTGATATGTAGTTGAACCTAGTTGGATTGTTGTAGATGACATCAGATTTGTATGTTCATGTTTAACATGTAATTTGATTTTAATTACATTACGTTTCCGCTTTGCATTTTAAAAGAAAAATTTTTAGACCCTGTTTATTATGAATGATTAAATATTCCTAAAGACGATTAAGGAATGGATTAGCGTCCGGGTCCCCACAACAGGTGGTATCAGAGCTGTAGGTCCTTGAACTGTAGGTTCCTTAGCACTGAGATAGAAAAGAGTGAGCGGGGTAGACTGAGTTTTCTTTCCTGCTTTTGATTGCTAGCATGTGATATAGTATTATGTTGATTTACATTGAGTATGCTAGCATGCCAGCATGTTTTATTGCGTTTAAATGTGTGTTACCTGAATATCTGAATTGATTTGGTAATATATCTGATTTGAAAATAAATGAGAACCAATTTTGATCAGAAAGTAAGCTGATCAGAAAGGGATTGAGATTGATTATCTCCAGTGATTACTGACTCTTGTGATCATCAGATATACCTCGTAGAAGAATTTCAGAAAGGGGTAGTACTTCGTCTGATCAGATAGATGTATCAGAAATTCAGATGGAAATTAAATTGAAAGAGTTTCAGTTATTTCAGCCGCCGATTCTGAGTGGTATCGGGATGTCTGAAGAGTATGAAAACTGGTTTGATGATATAGAAATACTGTTCGATTTACTTAATTGTACAGATGAACAGAGAATTAAACTGGTATTCCCTCAGTTACGAGAAGCTGCCAGAAGTTGGTGGATTACAACCAAAGGAGTACTAGAACTGAGAGGTTCCCGAGGATTTCAGGGAGCTAGATCATCTGGATATGGTGATCAAGGAACAGACCCAGGACACACTTGATGATATAGTGGCAGGTATTGTTCCTTTATGATTATGGTGCATATGTATTGATATATACTAGTGCAATCGGTATGATTATCCTTGATTGAGTGGCACTGATATATGTTGTACCTGTTGGTTCTGTATCTACTGTAGTATGGATTCTTTACCTTTTTGGGGAAAGAATTTGATGTCAGTGATATTCTGGGATATGTTGTATACTGCAGTAAGTTGAGAATGAGATTGAATTAGAATAGATTGTACTTGTATTGTCTGATGATGACTATGTGATTGATATTGATATATCGAACAAGTACAGAGAAATTATAGAGTCTTGCCAGGAGATGGTAAGATTCGAACCTGAAATGGCCAAGGAATGAATGATATACGGTAAGGGATTTAGATTTTGAATTCCTTGATATCCGTATTATGTATGATTCGATGATTATCGAAAGGAATGGAATAATCCCTTATGTATTCAGTTGATGACTGAAGTTGAGTCTATCAGGGATTGATTTACTAATAGCAGGAAGTTTGCTATAGTCTTTCAGATGAGATTTCAGGTTGTCCTATATCAGGGAAAGTGATTTCAGCTTTGATTTGATTCCAGGTGTTGATTTCATTTTATAATTTCTTATAGACTGATACTGATTGAATTGAGAGAATTGAAAAATCAGTTGAAATAATTATTGTCTAAGAGTTAGAGTTACATTTGAATATATGTTTCTCTGGAAAGTACTTCAGTTCCAATGATGGATTGATAAATCCTGTGTTCAGCAATATTCTGAAGACATTATGCTCGTTTTATCTCTGACATTTTGATATATTCGCAGCGTATGATTGAATTGAATATTCTGGGAACTGAGATTGTGGTATACAGAATTTTTCGGATATGAATCTCGATTGTGACAGATTGTACTTAGAGTCTATGATATCTGAAGATAGTATACTGATTTATTATAGCCAGTGAGACTGTGATTAGTGGCTGAGAACGACATTGAATATGACAGAATTTTCGAAATGTCAGAGATTGCGTTCTATGCAGTGGTTAGACCAGTATTGCGTATTGATATCCTGAATCTGATCCGATATTATTATCATTCTGAGTCTGTGTTTGATACCGATTGATATGAACCGTTGAGTTTAAATACAGTTCAGTCGAGTTAGAACTGATTGTGAAGATTAAAGCAGTTCAGAAGTTGAGTCAGACTGTTCAGAACTTGATTTTGATAGTTATAACAGTGTGTCAGAGCCGAATACCAGGTAGGTAATATTTTATTTTATATGATTAGCTGATTTGTTTGTGTCAGATATTCGAATTTGAATGACAGGTATTGTCAGATGCACACAGTAGTAGATTCAGTACTATTCTGGTAACGAGAAATGTGTGATAATTCGAATGGACAGTTTTGATATAAACAGATAAAATCAATGATGTCAGAATTTGTATGAAATGTCTAAATCGCTGACTGATGAAGACAGGAAGATAGAAACCAGGAGATTGGTTATATCGATTATTGATTTTTAAATAGAAATGGGAGTACATTTCTATGGATCGTGTGATGACACTACTGCAATCTGGCCAAGATAGTGATTGTGATTGAACGATTGTTCAAATCTGTACATGTTATATTATACAGGAAAACGTACAAATATAACCAGACGACTGAGAGGTAGGTCGGAAACGGGGGTCAGATTATATTAGATGCCAAAGTTGATTTTATCAGACTGTGAGTTTCGTTTGATTTTGTATTTTTGGCTGAGTGTACAGTATGATTTTTCATCTATAATTTATAGATTGACAGATAGTCGGAATGAACTATCCTGATACTGGAGGATATCCAGGAAATGTAGTGCTTGATTTTAGCACTAATTGACATGATTCATTGTCACTTGTGAATTATTGTACAATAATAGCTAGTAGATGAGTATCGAAATAGCTTTAGTTGAAGTATTGGACAGTGAGAACTGTGAATTTCCTTTGTATGGAAATGATATTGCAGTGATGCTTGAGAGCAGATTTGATAAGATCGGAGATCTGATAAAGAAAATGAAACTGATTCCGAAGAAATGAGGATAGCTCAGAATACATAGACTAATAAGCCAATGTCGGACGATGACTGTTGGTATTTAAAACCGAAGATTGAATATATCTCTGACTGGGATATTGATTGTTATGAGTTATTGATTGGTATATACGGATGTTGTATAGCCATTGTTCTGGAATTAATTTTATCACGAGTGATTTCGTTGATATGAGATTATTGGCGTTTCGGTATGTTTCCTTCTTATATCTGATTTGAGATATGATAGGATTATCAGCATAACACGAGTTAAGTGTTTGTGATTTCGAGGACGAAATCATATCTTAGAGGGGGAGAAATGTAATGCCCGAGAATTTGATTACCGTAATCTGAAATGATTTTGGGTATAATGACCGTAATTTAAGATTAATCTGGAATGATTTATTGATCAATTGACATGATTGAGGTTATACAAACTTGAATTAAGAAGTCGGGCATCGTTACATTCTAATCCAAGATGTTCAACCGAACATCTAGAGATGTTCGGCCGAACATCTCAAAAGAGACGACCGGCGCATATGCGCGAGAAATGGCGCGCATATGCGCGAGCACTCCAATAGGTCTCGTGCATATGCGCGAGATGAAGCGCGCATATGCGCGCGGCATGCAAACTCAAAACTCGCCACTTGCCTTGCATGCAATGTATCAAGGTATATATATATATATATATATATATATATATATATATATATATATATATATATATATATATATATATATATATATATATATATATATATATATATATATATATATGGAATGAACGAAATTCATTCAGATTTGGCCGAGGGAAAGCTTCGGGGGAAAAGGTTCATTTCTTGAGTTTCGAAATTGATTTTCGAGCGAACCGTCCGTCTGATTTTGAATCTGAACACAGCACCGTGTTCCTCTTGACACAGGCTACAACGTGACGTAAGTTTTGCTACGTTCTGACATGATTTGAAATTATGATATTGCCAGAATTGAGTAAGATTCATATATGATGTTCTTGTCATGTTAGACATCATAGAATCAAAGTCAGATTGAAGAACAGACTAGTTTTGTAATTGTTATGATTTTTGGAATCGATTTGACTGAGAATTCATATCAGATATGTATTGTTATTGAGATTATGACTGGTATCGATATTGATTATGAGTTCTGGTATTATATCTGTGATGTTTGGACTGACGGGGTTATCCAGACAGTATTGTTATGCCGTCGAAACATCAGTTGGTTGATATTGATCAGATTCGGTATTGATTTAGATTGGATTGTGATACCGTATGTCGATTGACATTAATCAGATTATGTGTTTTGATTTGAGTATTAATCAGAACAGGTATTGAATTGAATTGTGTATTGATATTATACCTATTCAACTGTTATTACCAGATTGGGAATGGACCGAGATAGAGTCGGGACTTCTTCTTCTTCTGAGCGAGAAGATAAAGGTATAAATTAATGTTGAGTTGGGATTGCACAACTCGAGTAAGGTTTGGCTCGAGTTTCCCTAAATCACATACTTTACCTTATTGCATTGATATTTGCATTAAGTGGATTGATGTACTTGTTCTCTTGATACTAGATGACATGTATTAGACGAGTTATCTTGTGACAGAAGTGCCGGATAGTGGTGGTATCGCCACGGCACATTGCACGATGTCTCAAGATAGGATATTAACGATAGAGCTACCCTCCTTGACGGTTAGGTCAGGACACTGGATGTTTGGTTATATCGAGTAATGGAATCTATTACGGAATTCGATATAAGAACACCATATTTGGTTATATCGAGTAAAGGGTATTGGAATTCTTCTATTACGGAATTCGATATAGGAATACCAGGGCACTGGTTATATCGAGTAATAGAGATTATGGTTCCATCCTTTACGGAATTCGATATAGGAATACCACATCTGGAAACCGGGATCCCTAGACTAGGATTGAGTCTAGTCTAAATCGTAGAGTCACGAGCTTGAGTGACAGCTAGATTGAATGGTATTGATTAATACTGATTTATGTTCCTGATATTGGTACATGTTTAGAATAGAATTATTCTTGATATTGATTATGTTCCTGATATTTGGTACATGTTTAGAATAGAATTATTCTTGATATTGATTATGTTCCTGATATTTGGTACATGTCTAGAATAGGAATTATTCTTGATATTGATTAGGTTCCTGATATTTGGTACATGTTTAGAATAAGAATAATTCTTGATATTGATTATGTTCCTGAATAGGACACATGTTTAGAACTTGATTTAGTATTGTATTGATTCATGTTCTGATTTGATACATGTTAGAATTATCTGTTATATGCTTTTATATTGTTTATATGATTGCATGTATACATGATTTATACTGAGAATGTAATTCTCACCGGAGTTATCCGGCTGTTGTCTTGTCTGTATGTGTGCATGGCAACAGGTGGGATAGGAGCGGGGTCAAGACGAGAACGAGGCTGGATTAGATAGCATGGAGATCCGGGCTTCAGAAGCAACTTAGGATTCATCACTGATATGTAGTTGAACCTAGTTGGATTATTGTAGATGACATCAGATTTGTATGTTCATGTTTAACATGTAATTTGATTTTAATTACATTACGTTTCCGCTTTGCATTTTAAAAGAAAAATTTTTAGACCCTGTTTATTATGAATGATTAAATATTCCTAAAGACGATTAAGGAATGGATTAGCGTCCGGGTCCCCACACAATCAATCCACCTCCTTCAATTATTCATATTTTCGTCACTTATAAAAATTCATGCACATATAAATCATTTTTCTTTTAAACCAAGAATGCAACATGTCTTCTAGCGTTAATGTTTCATCATAAAATTCCATAAACATATAAAATAAACGTTTTAACATTTAATATAGCCTTCAGTGCACTGCCATGACGTCTAACTATTTTTAGGTATAAAATGATAATTTTACTAGGGGTGAGCAAAATATCGGTCAAACCGAGAAAACCGAAAAAACCGAAAAAATTTAGAAATTCGGTTCGGTTTAATTGGTTTAATCGGGTTATTCGGTTTATAAATTCGGTTTAATCGGTTTATTCGGTTCGGTTCGGTTTTTTGGGAAAAAAATCGGTTAGACCGATAAAACCGAATATATATATATATATATATATATATATATATATATATATATATATATATATAATATATGTTGGGCCTCAAATTTAGATAGGATGCATTTTTATTTCTACTGGGCTTTTTACATGATGGAAAGTTGGAAACTCAATTCTATTGAATAAACACAACTATTGGCTTCGTTTTCTTAATTGATCAAACTTAGGCTAGGTGAATTGATTATCTCTGTATATTTGAATCATGTATTAAATTCAGTTGTAGTTTTGTGTAAATATGTTTAAAAAGTTTATTTAATAAAAAATCGGTTATTTCGGTCGAAAACCGAAATAACCGAATTTTTATCGGTTCGGTTTCCTCGGTTTTCTTTTCAAAATTCGGTCGGTTCGATTTTCCCAAAAAAAAATCGGTCGGTTCGGTTTTCGAAAATTTCGGTTCGGTCGGTTCGGTTCTGACCGATTGCACACCCCTAAATTTTACCCCTAGACGCATAATTTTCCATAATTTTCCTTTTACCTCGTATCGACATCCCAAATCATTCCAAACTTAACATATTACCTTAAAACACTCCCTTAAATATTCCTTAGGCTTAAAATTTAGCTTTTCGATAATTTCCTCGATTCATTTTTAAACTTAGACGTATATCCCCGTTTTGACTCGTAAATTAACCAAACTTGAACCAAAGCTTAATAACACCTAACTAAACCATATTCAACCCAAATCAATCCAATCAAGACCCATGAACAAGCCTAGAACAACTATTGGACCTTCGCCCTATTTTCGAAAACCCTAGCCCTCCTAACCATGCAAGTTTCGGCCCTAACCCTTATCCACCAAGGCCAGCCCCTAAACCACCCTCCTAGGACCATAACCATGACCTAGCCAGCCACTGGACCGAACCTACAGGACCTAGAAGCCCCAGCCCATCAACCCGATCGCATGGCATGCGCACGGCTGCCTCACGCCAAACGATTGCCTTTTCCCTTCAAAAAAGAGCCACCTTTGTGCAGCCATCTTAGGACTATCAAGCAGCCCTCTTGGGTCTCCTAGTCATGCTATAACAGTATCTAGAAATCGTGACAAGCAAGGACTCCTATCCGATGCCCTTAGCCGCTAGGACTATGTTCTTTAACCACGCATGCCTTCGCCCTACGTGGTTGTAGCCCTCACCTAGCCTTCCATGGACCCTAAACACGTTAGAAAAACGACCCTCCAAGTTACGCTACCATGGCCCCTTTAGATATGAGGGGCACAAAGTGACAGCCTCTATCAAAATTCCTAACGAACTCGGCCACAGTATTGTCTCCCGGGCAGAGAGTCATAAATTCTCTCTTCAAGCGTCCTCAGACGTCGGCAGTGAAGTCTTTCTCATAAATTATTTCCTTGAATCGTAGCCAAGTAAGTGTAGCCAAATCAATCCCATGTTCCGCCCCTTCTCACCAAAGGGAAGCATCATCTCGAAGCATGTAAGTAGCATACCTAACTCGGTCAGCGTCTCTCATTTTTAGATAACGAAAGTGCACCTCAAGTGATCGTATCCAACCCTCAGCAGCAAATGGGTCGGTGGTGCCAGAAAATTCCTTTGGACCTAACCTCCGGAATTGATCATAAACGTCGAGCTGTGGCCTCGGAGCCTGCTGAAACTACTGCTCAAAGAAGTGTGTCATGCCTTCCAGTGCACGAATAGCAACATCCTCATTAGGAGGTGGGGGTGCATTCCTTGACGATCCCCAATAGTTTCAACTTTCCTATTGGTACTAGGTGCGCGTCTAGGAGGCATTATATCTAAACGTTTTCCAAATTCTAAACGTAACCAACATGTATTTAAATCTAAGATTTCTAATCATACAACATGTAAATTTCATTTATCGTTCAACTTAAACATGAATATCATTAAGTTTCAACCAGCTAGTTCAACCTTCAAGGCCTCCATCATATTCATGCTCTCCTGCATCGATCACACCTAGTGATTCTAATGACTCAGCAACCCTTAACTATGATAACAAGTAATACATATATATCCACATGCAACAGCGAAAATACTTTTACTTAAAATAGCTTTTCATTAACTTGCATAACTTAAATTTTTTTCCTTCCATCATATACATTTCTAGTTTTTATCATATACGTGTACACTTTCCTTTTATCGAATTTGGATCGTTAATTGTGACTTTCGTATCAGCTGAAAGTCGATAGATTCTTCTACGTGTAACCACAGTACTGGACGGCGGGGATATCAGCGACACTCTCACCCGTCAACTGAGCATTGGCCTTACATATCATCGTATCATCGTATTAGTCACAATCAATCCACCTCCTTCAACTTTTCATATTTCATCACTTATAAAAATTCATGCACATATAAATCATTTTTCTTTTAAATCAAACATGCGATATGTTTTTTAGTATTAAAGTTCCATCATAAAACTCCATAAACATATAAAATAAACGTTTTAACATTTAATATAGCCACCAGGGCATTGCCAGGACGTCTAACCATTTTTAGGTGTAAAATGACCGTTTTACCCCTAGACGCATAATTTTCCATAATTATCCCTAGACTTCATATCAACGTCCCAAATCATTTCAAACTTAACCTATTACCTTAAAACACTCCCTTAAATATTCCCAGGCTTAAAATTTAGCTTTTCCATAATTTTATCGATTCGTTTTTAAACTTAGACGTACGTCCCCGTTTTAACTCGTAACTCAACCGAACTTGAACCAAAAAATTAATAACACCTAACTAAGTCATATTCAACCCAAATCAAGACCCATGAACAATCCTGGAACAAATACTGAAACTTTGCCCTATTTTCGAAAACCCTAGCGCCCTCCTAACCATGCAAGTTTCGGCCCTAACCCTTATCCACCAAGACTAGCCCCTAGATCACTCTTCTAGGAGCATAACTGTGACCCTAGCCAGCCACTGGACCGAACCTAAAGGAACAAGAAGCCCTAGCCCCTCAACCTGATCGCATGGCATGGGCACGGCTCCCTCACGCCAAGCGATCGCCTTTGCCCTTTGAGCCACCCTCGTGCAGCCATCTTAGGACTATCGTGCAACCCTCTTGGGTCTCTTAGTCATGCTCTAATAGTAGCTATAAACCGTGACAACCAAGGACTCCTAGCCGATGCCCTTAGCCACTAGGACTCTATGTTCGTTTCCCACGCATGCCTTCGCCCCACGCGGTTGCAGCTCTCTCCTAGCCTTCCATGGACCCTAAACATGTTAGAAAAATGACCCTCCAAGTTATGCTACCATGGAAGCCCCTTTAGGTATCCTTAGCATGAGTTTTTGAATCATAAAACATGAATTTATGGCATAGCATGACGTAAAAACGAAAATAATTGCAAGGCAACATATTTTTCATGCAAATATACATCAAACCCATGATATGGAGTGATAGACGAGAAAAAAGAGATTAAGGTGTGCCTTTTCGTTTATTACGCACGAAAACGAGTTGAGATGCGAAAAACGTTGACGTATAGGGGGACTTGCTGAATTTTCTTCAAGAAAACGTGACTTCTTCCTTCCAAGATTTGTGTGTGTGTGTGTGTGTGTTTTGGGGAGGGGAGAGTCCTAGTATGATAGGGGCTTGGGGACGTGAGTTATGAGGGTTTGGGATAGGGTTTAGGGTCTTTTATTTTAATTAAAACTCATAGTGTAAGCTTATGTACATTTACCTAGCATAATAGGACCAATAAGTTCATTAATTAATTTTTAAAATATTTTATTTAGGAAAATTTGTGAAAATATTAGCCGAGTTCTCGAAAAGTTTATATTTTCGTCGAAAATCAAATACCGTTTAAATATACGACTAGGAGTATAAAATCACCTCATTTTCGAAAATACCACATAACATATACCATATATTAAACAATTAAAAATAATTATTTAATAAAAATATATTCCCCTCATATGACACATGTCTCCGTTCCTCGATCATGTCTCGAATAAGCTTTAAAACACAGTTTTATGCATTCATGTAGAAATGTGCATTTTAAACATGTGGGGACCCGAACGCTAATCATCTTCTTAATCGTCATTGAGACTAATTTAATCAATTACATATAAACAGAGTCTAAATTTTTTTTTAAAAAAATGCGGAAGGTAATGGAATCAAACTCCTATACATATCAGTATAAAAGTATAAATCTGATACAATATACAATCATACACATCTCAGGTTCAACAACTAACTGTCAAGTGTTTAAACCCTATCTCTAGTCCAAGTCCGTAGTCTCCACTCTACCCGATCTTTCTTCATCTCTGTGACCCTGAACCTGCCCCACCTGTTGTCATGCACACATACAGACAAGACAACAGCTGGATAACTCCGATGAGATACAAATATCCCAGTATAAACAATGTATTAATGCAATCATATAAAACATATACAAAAGCATAAACAATCAGTAAAACATGCATCCAATCTGACTACATGAATCGATACAATTCTGTACCTAAATCTAGGAGTTATTTCTAATCTAGGGATCCCGATCTAAATTTAGACTTTGGTATGCTGTATCGAGTGTCTACAATAGACGTTGATCTACATCTAAAGCTCATCGATACACCGTAAGTCTAGAGTCATATGGGTTCTGAGAAAGACTCGGCGGTTCTGCCCTAGCTAGGCTGTTCTGCCCTAAACTCAAATTATGGCTCTGCTATCATTCAATAGACTAAAACATATCAATCTGATAATCTGCAAATATCAATGCAATAAAATAAAGTATGTGATTTAGGGAAACTCAAGTCAAACCTAACTCGAGTTGTGCAATCCCGAATTAACATTTATTTATACCTTTCTTGCTGTCGTTCTGATACAATTGAAATCTTGATTCAAAGTCTGTCACTGTTCAATCTGGCAATGACAATATCCATATTTTGTATCAATATTCTAATCAAATCACGACATTTCAGTTTAATCAAATTCTAACGGTACAACAATACAATCTTGCGATACTGATAATACGATATCAGTCTAAACCAATTCCAATAATTTACAATCAATCACCGTACAAATCTGATATCATTTCTAATCAATCTCATTCTGAAATTCATAACAATTCCATATTCAATCTGTTTCTTAATCTGACTTCGATTCTATGATGTCTACTACGTCATGAATGCTATATATGAATCGTATCTGATTCTGGACATATCATAATTTCAAATCTTAACAAAACGTAACAAAACTTACGTCCTGTTATAGCTGTCGTTGCTAGGAACACGGTGCCGTACTCGGATTCAAGTTTGGACGGACGGATTGATCGTAAATCAAAATCTAAAATCGAAGGCAATTCTCTCCGCAAGTTTTCGTTTCCTTCTTCTTTTTCCTTAAATTACGAATGTTATACGTATATATTTATATATACAACATGCATGTAAGGGCAAGTGGCACATTCTTTGTAAAACACGTCTCGCGCATATGCGCGACCTATCTCGGCGCATATGCGCGAGACCATATGTCTCGGCGCGTAGCTTCACGGAGACTCGCGCATATGCGCGCACCTCTTCCGTGCATATGCGCGAGGAATTCTTCACAACTCTCGGGTTGTCTCGCGCAGGTGCGCGAACCTTTCTGGACTTCTCGCGCATGTGCGCGCATACAGTCGCGCATGTACGTCGATGCTACTGTCCTCGCACATCAATTTTCACACGCAGTCTCATTTCGTGTTTCGGTTAGCCCTTTCATAATCGTCTCGACTAAAATTAATAATCGTAATTTAACACGATATAAAATCTCGGGCATTACAAAACATGTAAGCATGCACACCATATTTAATTCATACAGTTAAAATCATTTAATTAGTCATTTTCCATTTTCTCTAGCTTCGCATGCAGTTAGGTTACGTTGTCCCATTTTGGACCTTACATAACATATCTTTATCTGTGAGACGGGTTAACACTATTCATATTTACAATAATAAGTAATACTTTTGACATAAAAGTAATATCTTTTCATGAATAATTCAAAAATATGTTACGTTGTCGCATTTTGGACCTTACATAACATATCTGTATCCGTGAGACGAGTTAACCCTATTCATATTTACAATAAGAAGTAATACTTTTGACATAAAAAGTAATATATTTTCATTAATAATTCAAAAAAAAAATTTATTTCTCACAAAATTGACCCGTGAAATCGTCTCACATAATTTTTTTTAAAGTGTTAAATACCTTTGCTAACTACTTTGGTTTGTAACCATGTGAATTAGTTGAAATCACAAAAAAATCAAAATAAATAACTGTTGACAAACATCTTCATCTCACAAAACTGAAATTCATTAACGAATGGTAAGATGATTTCCCCATTTTGTTTTTTCTCTTCGTGGGTTTTAGGCTGAAATTTGCAATTCTTATTTTCGGTTTTTCTAGGAAATAATATATATTCAACTAATAACTACTGTATTTATTTTGTAATTTTGAAATATTATACCTTAAAATTGATTAACTAACTTTGGTGTCATGGTCTGTTTTAATATTATATATTAATAAAATGTTAAAATTTTAATGCAAGTTATATGTAGTTTAGCGGATAGAGTCATTGTTTCTTGGAGTTTAAGTTATAGGTTCAATTCTTACGGTCATTTTTTAATTTTTTATTTTTCAATTTATTTTTAATTTATATATCAAAATTACGGTATAGTCCCTCAATATTTCTTATAATTATATTTTGATCCTCATTTAAATATAAATCAAAGAAATTATAAAAAATATTATATAAGCACGCAACGCGTGCGTCGGTGCACTAGTGTGTGTATATATATATATATATATATATATATATATATATATATATATATATATATATATATATATATATTGTTAAGTGTGAGAGTAACTATCTTAAAAGACACTAAAATATTTAATTCTATAATTACTCTTTTTACCCTACTAAAAACCTCTTTAAGTCAATCCATATTTTACATAAAAAAATTTAAACAAAACTTCTCTTTTAAATCGAACAACTCTTTTAAATTGAAAATAATTTCTTGTTACTTTCTTAATATTATTTAATCAAATTAAAAATAATAATAATATATGCAACGCGTGTGTATCTTATACTAGTATATATCTGTTTGATTATTCCAAGATTTGGGCCAAGCCTTAGCTAAACCCGACTGCTGGATCTGTACAACAAGGCCCATTTAATAGATGTCTTGAAATAGTCCAATTCACAGCCCCAGAATGAATTATATAATATATATTACATAATCAAACCTTTGCCCCCGCCTGCTCTCAAAGTGGCAAAAATAGGTGCCCTAGTTATCAATCCCCCGACCATCGTTCAACTGCCTCGACTGCGGCGGCGAATTTTTTCTTCATTGTGAACATATTCGATTACTTCTAGTATGTTGATTCAATCCCCGGTTGATTTTTTATGTCCCGATTGATATATTTATGTGATGACTTTTTTCCGTGTTCGTTATTGAAATTTAAGCTTGATTGAAAGTATGAAACCGGACTTTTTTCGTGAATTTTTGTTGGAATTTAGTTGATTCTCGCTTTTAATGATGTTTTTTTTCCTTGTTGGTGATATTGGTTACTGTAGATTTTTATCAGAATTTCACAGTTCGAAGAAAATTGTTGGACATTGATGCTCGATGGTGGGGACTTCCAGGGAAAGCATGCTGTTGATTACATACTCCTGTGAAATTTTAGATGGGGAACCAATCTATGTGTGTTCTAATAGTCTTCCTGCCAAGGCTTTGAGTCTAGAACCTGCGGGGCATGCGTTTCATGCTGCTGCCCTTAGGTTGATAGGCCACAGTTGAGGAAGTGCAAACAGAGAAGGATGACAAGGAAGTTTCAGAAGGCAAAGAGAATGTTTATGTGCAATCATCAGATGGTTACAGTAGTAAAGGTAGGAAGAAGTCTGGAAGTGAATCTAAGCAGCAGGATCATTATGCTCTGTTGGGTTTGAGCCATATGAGGTATCTTGCCACGGAGGAACAGATAAGAAAGAGTTATCGTGAGGCTGCTCTGAGACATCATCCTGACAAGCAGGCTGCCCTTTTGCTTGCGGAGGAAACAGAGGCTGCTAAGCAAGCAAAAAAAGATGAGATAGAAAGCCATTTCAAGGCCATTCAAGAAGCGTACGAGGTGTTGATTGACCCTGTTAGGAGAAGAATCTATGATTCCACAGATGAGTTTGATGATGAAATCCCTTGTGATTGTGCATCCCATGAATTCTTTAAGGTTTTTGGACCTGCTTTCTTGAGGAATGGTCGGTGGTCAGTAAACCAGCCTGTCCCAACTTTGGGGGATGATAAAACTCCATTCAAAGAAGTGGATAGCTTTTATGATTTCTGGTATAGCTTCAAGAGCTGGAGGGAATTTCCTCATGCTGATGAATTTGAGCTCGATCAGGCTGAGTCCCGTGAACACAGGAGGTGGATGGAAAGGCAAAATGCAAAACTATCGGAGGGAGCTAGGAAAGAAGAATATGTCCGTATACGTACTCTTGTTGATAATGCGTATAAAAGGGACCCTAGACTTTTGAGACGGAAAGAGGAACAAAAAGCTGAGAAGCTGAGGAAGAAGGAGGCAAAGCTTTTGGCCAAGAGATTGCAGGAAGAAGAAGAAGCAATGATTGTTGAGGAGGAGAGGAGGAGGAAAGAGGAGGAGGAGAGAAAGGCTGCTGAAGCTGCATCAAATCATAAAAAAATGAAGGAGAGAGAAAAAAAGCTACTCCGGAAAGAACGTACCCGCCTTCGATCGCTTGCAGCACCTATTTTGTCCCAGCATTTACTCGATCTTACTGGTAGCAATGTGGAGGATCTCTGTGCATACACTTGATAAAGAACAGCTAAGGAATTTATGTGACATGATGGAAGGAAAGGAAGGGCTAGAGAGTGCTAAACTTCTGCTAAAGGCACTTAAGGTTGATCATAAAGATGAGGATGAGAAACAAGACGATAAAAAATTGCAGCAGAATGGTTCTGTGGGGATAAATGGACAAGTTGCACAAAGCAGTAACGAGAAAAGGGAAAAACCTTGGAGCAAGGAAGAGATCGAGCTTTTAAGAAAAGGAGTGCAGAAATATCCTAAAGGTACTTCTCGAAGGTGGGAAGTGATTTCAGAATATATTGGTACTAAAAGGTCCGTAGAAGAGATTCTCAAGGCTACAAAAACAGTTCTTCTTCAGAAACCTGACTCTGCTAATGCTTTTGACTCCTTCCTGGAGAAAAGAAAGTCGGTCCAAACAATTGCATCACCTCTTACAACTAGAGAAGATTTGCCAGTATTATCAAATGGAAACGTGTCTGAGGGGAATGCTTCTAGCGTAGACAATTTGCTAGAATCATCAATTCAAGCAGGAAGTACAGCTGCGAATGGGGTTACTCGAAGTTTAGATCAAGATTCGTGGTCTGCTGCCCAGGAAAAAGCTCTAGTCCAAGCTTTGAAAACCTTCCCCAAGGAAACTACCCAGAGATGGGAACGAGTTTCAACCTGCAGTTCCTGGGAAAAACGTGAGCCAATGTAAGAAAAAGTTTACCTTGATGAAGGAAAGCTTCAGGAACAACACTGTGGCAAATAAACAGGCTACACATTCAGATGATTCACCTAATCCTTCCAACCACGTCGGAAATAGTGAAGTTTCAGATGATAGTAATTTTAATGGCATTTCTCTGGGTTCTGATGAGGATGCATGGTCTGAGGTCCAGCAGAATGCATTGATCCAAGCTCTAAAAACCTTTCCAAAGGACACCAACCAACGATGGGAACGTGTTGCTGCTGCAGTTCCTGGGAAAAATGTCGATCTCTGCAAGAAAAAGTTTGCGTCTTTGAAAGAAAACTTCAGGAACAAGAAGAGTGCAGTTTAGACTCTTGATTTTATTTCATGCTGGTTTTGATGACACATCTGAGTGGAATTTTTTGGGGTTAACTTATATCAAGATTATTTGATGAGAAATAGAAGCAAGATTGTTATCTAAGTCCAATCATACTGTAATAGTATCATACCTGAACCAACCCTTTTTGAAGACAACATCGTTATTTTTCATTGCATCATACGCTCCAAATTCTTCAGATATTCCATTGTTTTATGTTTCTAAATTTTATGTATGTGTATGTACGTGCTTGCGTGAGTGTGTTCTCATAATCTTCACTTGTAGGAAAAAAAACCAAGGTAACAATAAAAACTTAATTACTCCAATATCGATATACTTTAATCTAATTTCTATTATCATTCGAAATATATGCACCCACAGCTTAATATGATGGTGGAATTAGTGGTGTAAACGAATCAAATTGAGTTGAGTATAATGAAAATTTGAAGAGTTGAATTCGGTTCGAATTATTTCTATTCGAGTTCGAGCTTGATTCGAAGTTCGAAAATTTTAAAAATTTACTAGAATTCGGTTTAAATTAAAGTTCGAGTTCTGATCGAAAGATTGATCAAGAACTTTATTAAAATCTTTTGAGGTTGAATATCTTTATTGATATTTTCTATCATTCATTCATCAAGTGGAAAAAAAAATACAAGAAATCCAACCAAGATATTACATTTTTTTTTCCTAAACTATGGGGTGGTGAGGTCTCGAACTCGAGGGGAAAAGAGGATGAGGCCACTTGGGCCAAAACTCGGTCTCAGATATTACTTATTTTAAATAAAGAGTTTAGCCATAAAAAAATTATGTTATATTAGCAATGATAAATGTTTATTTGCGGAAGACAAAGTCACAAAAGAACAACACGACTATTGCAGCCTGCGTGAAAGAGACCCCCGCCAACTCCTCCTCTCCTTCCCGCCAATCGCTAAACCCGAAACTCAAACATACGATTCTTTCTCCGCAATTTTTCGCTCAGCTCCGGAAGACTGCTGTTGCTGCAAGAATAAAATGGACCAGGATTTGGAAGAGCAGAATAAGCTTCCCGAGCTCAAACTTGGTACAATTGCACTTTTTTAATATTATTTTTTTTGGCTTAGTTTGTCGACATTCTTGTTTCTCCTTTAACACCGGTGCGAATTTGGGTTTAATGCTTGCTAGATGCCAAACAAACTCAAGGGTTTCTTTCATTTTTCAAAAGACTACCTAGGGTAAGTGATTCTTGCTTTCTTTTTTTAAGTAAGTGTATTGTGAATTTTCATTGTGATAAATACTGTAATATTGGAAAAAAAATGGTTGAAGCAGCTTTTATCTTCTCCATTTTGCAGGACCCTAGAGCTATTCGGTTCTTCGATCGTCGGGTTAGTTGCCATCTTGCCCCCGTTCTTTTTCATGGGCACTCAGCATATATGGTTTTGAGTTTGTTGATTTGATAAGAAATGAAAAAGGCTTTTGCTTGTATAGTTCTTCTCATAGTTTTACAGAGCAATACAATGCATTATATACAAAAACAAAGTAAACTAAAAGGGAAAGATCCTATACACAAATGGAAACGATAAAATGCAATCAATCATACTAATGATGTAGATTAGATTCAAGGATTAACAAACAAATATCTTCACCCGTATCTTCAGTTTAGGGAAAGATAATCATATCAATGATATCTCCAATTTCTCCAATACCCCTTCCTCAAGTTGGCATGTGAAGATTGCGAACACCCATCTTGAAAAAATAAGGCACGAAAAAGTATCGGCAACAAGAGCTTTAGTGAAGATATCAGCTGGTTCTTGCGATAAAGCATGCTTGGCGTTAATGCGACCTTGTTGGATTTTTTCACGAACTATATGGCAGTCGATCTCGATATTCTTTTTTGTGCGTTCATGAAAAGTTGGATTGGCAACTATGTGAAGGATGGCTTTGTTGTCGCAATAAAGTTGAGCTGGTTGTGTATCCCCTTAATCTGCAAGAAGGCAGCACAACCACGTAAAGTCACAGCAAGTAGTTGCCATTGCTCGATATTCAGCTTCGGCAGATGATCGGGACACCATCGATTGCTTCTTAGATTTCCAAGAGATGGGTGATTGTCCAAGCAAAACACTGTACCCTGTAATAGATCGTCTTGTATCACAACGCCCTCTCCAATCAGAGTCACAATAAGCATGTAATTGCATGTCACTAGAAGCGGAATGGATTTTTCCTTGACCCGGATTGCTCTTCAAATAACAAAAAACTCGAGTGGCAGCTGACTAATGAGATTGACCAGGCTTGTCAAGAAGTTGACCAAGGATACTGTAGGTGATGTTTGGTCTAGTGACAGTTAAGTATAATAAACGAACAACTAAACGTCGATAGCGAGTAGCATCAATCAAAGTATCTCTATCTGTGTTGCTAAGGTTCAGATTTTGTTCCATGGAAGTTTTTGAAGGTCGGGACCCAAGGTTGCCAAATTCCTCAAGGAGGTCCAGAGCATATTTTGTTTTACTTAGATAAATCCCTTTCTCGGAGCGTGCACCTCGATGCCGAGAAAATATTTCAACTTTCCGAGATCTCGCATTTTGAAATGATTATGTGAAGTTTCCTTTGCTATCATGATACATGTGAGATCACTGCCCGCGATAAGAATATCATCAAGATAGACAAGGATGGCCCTGAAATAATTATTCAGGCTTTAGTGAATAAAGAATAATCTGCCTTTGATTGTGTGTATCCTGCTTCAGTCAAAGTGGTTGAGAGCTTGGCAAACCACTGACACGATGCTTGCTTGAGGTTGTAAAGAGACTTGTGTAGTTTGCAAACTAAATTATTTCTTCTCGGCTGCTTGAATCCCAGTGGAAGTTGTATATACACCTCATCATGAAGATCTCCATTAAGAAATGCATTGCTAATGTCAAGTTGGTGAAGGTGCCAACTGTATCTTGCAGCTATAGCTTGAAGACAGCGCATGGTTGTGAGCTTTGCAACGGGCACAACAATGTCTTGATACTCTATCCCTTCTTGTTGGTTGTACGGTTATGCTGGTTCAAAGAAGTGTAAATCGTGACAGAAAAGTGCCTTGATGATGATTATCAAGTGAAAGAACATAATATAATGGACATATAACGGTAGAAAGCAAATAATCCCCAGAGAGAACTCTGTAATTTCCCCTGGCAACAGCCAGTGTGGAATAAAACAAATATGCTGAATAATTATCTCTCTTCTCCCCCACTCCCTTTTATTCCCTGTGCCCCACGTGTTTTCCTAATCGGGCCTTAGGCCTCCTAGTGTATACAAATTCGATTTTGGGCTTTGATTTATCATCTAGGCCCGTAACAATATCCCCCCTCAATCTTAGCCTTGTCCGCAAGGCTAAACTCTGGAAACCGGGTTGAGAATACAATGGCATTTTCCCAAGTTGCCTCGTCCACTGCTTTGCCCTTCCATTGAATGAGAACTTGCAGCCTCTGCTCTCCTCCCTTGCCCGTGTATCGCCTGGACAACACCTTACTAGGTTCAAACTCCATTGTTAAGTCTGTCTCCTGCACCTGGGATAAATTTTGAGCCTGTTTGTTCTCCCTACTGCCTTCTTCAACAAGGATGCGTAAAAAACCAGATGTATCCGTGATCCTTCCGGAAGTTGTAACCTGACCCACCTTCTTCATCTGGAAGGGACCATAATATCTTGGAGGCAGTTTTTTAAATATACGACGGCAGACTGATTGCTGTCTATGTGGTCTCAGTTTCAGATATACCATGTCCCCAACTTGAAAGGACACATCTCTCCCATGAGCATTTGCGTGTTTAACTATCCTTTGTTGAGCACACTTAAGGTTATATTTAAGTTGCCTCGATAACTCATCTATGTCACTCAATTCCCGCCCACTGCTGCCACCTTAATCTCCCCTGGTAAAAACGATGGCCCTGAGGCTTTTCTTCCGTAAACCAATTCAAATGGTGTCATGCCTGCTGAGTTTTGGTAACAAGTATTGTACCAGAACTCAGCCCAATTAATCCAGCTTGCCCAATCCCTTGACTTCTCTGATGAAAAACACCACAAATAAGTCTCTAAACACCTCTTCACAACCTCAGTTTGGCCATCCGTTTCCGAATGAGAGGCCAGCCAAACTCATGGCCAACTTTGTCCCCATGGCTTTAAACAACTCCGACCAGAATCCACTCATGAAGAAGACATCACTGTCACTGACGATGGTTTTAGGGATGCCATGTAAACGTATCACCTCCTTCGCAAAAATATCAGCTACCCCTTTTGCCGTAAATGAATGTTTAAGCCGCATGAAGTGGCCATATTTAGATAGACAGTCCAGAACTACAAATATAACCTCATAGCCTCTGGACTTTGGCAACCCCACGATGACGTTCATTGATATCTCTTCCCAAATGGCCATTGGAATGAGAAGCGGCTGCGATAATCCGCTGGGATTAGTTGCTTGGTATTTTTGTTTTTGAGACACATCACATTCAGCCACCCACTGACACACGTCTCTTTTCATCCCTACCCAATAAAAATTATCCGCTACTAGTCTCAATGTTTGGAATGCCCCTGAATGACCACCCCCCCCCCCCCCCCTCTCTTGGGGTGCAGCGACACTCTTCCAACACCTTCTCTACCCATTTTGATCCCTTAGGTAGCACAAGCCTGTTTTTGTGCAACAAGCTACCATTTCGTAGAGTGCAAGGACCATCCATTTCCCCTCCATTTTCCAATTTATTTGTCACTGTTTGTAACGTAGGATCACCAGATACAGCCAATTTGACCTCTTCCACTTACAACCACACTGGCATTGAAATACTATTCAGTTCAACCTTCTCCTCTCTTCTAGATAATGCATCAGCTACTCCATTGTTCACCCCTGGTTTGTATTTAACCTCGAACTCATACCCCATTAACTCTGCTAACCAATGTTGCTGGTTGGGTGGTGTTACTCGCTGCTGGATTAAGTTTCTCAGTGATTTATGGTCCGTCATCACTACAAACTTCCTCCCCAATAGATATGGCCTCCAATGTTGCATCGCTAACACCAGGGCCATCATTTCCTTTACATAGGTGGACTTAGCCAATGCCCTTTCAGCCAAGGCTTTGCTGAAATAAGCGATTGGCCTACTCTCATGTGATAATACTGCTCCAATATCCCTTCCTGATGCATCACACTCAATTACAAAGTCTTTCTTGAAGTCTGGCATCCTCAGAACAGGGGCTGAACTCAGCGCCATTTTTAATTCTTCGATTGCTTTGGCCGCTCCTTCATTCCAGCTGAAGTTCTTCTTCTTAAGGAGCTCGGTCAGGGCTTAGCAATTTCGCCATAGTCGCGAATGAATTAGCGATAATACGCTGTTAGACCTAAAAATCCCATGAAACCCTTGATGTTGCTAGGTTGTGGCCATGATCGGGCACTGCCCACCTAATTCTGGTCCACTGCCACTCCATTTTCCGATATGATATGCCCCAAATACTCTATTTCTGTAATCCCAAAACAGCACTTTTCTTGTTCAACAGCAGTGTTTCCCCCATCAAAATCTCCAACACAATCAGTAGGTGGTACAAATGTTCATCCCATTTGCTACTACAGATTAAAATGTAAAAAAACAACACAAACTTCCGCAAATGAGGCCTCAACACGTCCATTTATAGTAGCTTGAAATGTTGAGGGCGCATTTTTTAGCCAAACGGCATTAATGTGTTTGAAAGGCAGTCTTGGCCACATCCTTGGGTCACACCTGTATTTGGTGGCACCCTGATCTTAAATCCAACTTAGAAAAGTAAACCGCCAGATGCAACTCATTCATCAACTCTTCAATCACTGCTATTGAGTATTTATCAGGGATTGTGATTTGTAATGTTGTTTAAGGCTCGGTAATGCACACAAAATCGCCAACTGCCATTTATTTTTGCCAAAATGGCTGGGCTTTAATAAGGGCTATTGCTCGGCTGAATAATCCCGGCAGCAAGCATTTCTGTCACCAATTTTTCTATTTTGTAAACCCACTTACATTATATGGCCATTTTGTTCGGTGGCAAGGGTGCAAGTGTCTATGTTTGGTTGGCCTCCTTTGTCATTGCCTTGCTCCAGTTCTCATCAAGCATAGCCTGTTTAAAGCTTTTGTGTTCTGCTGTATACAAAATGGCTAAAAAGATCGATGTGAAATAGAGAATGAGTCGTATGATAAAAATTTATTTAACAGATGAGAGATGCTTACTTGACAATAAGAAGACCCCGGAGATGGCAGATTACAAACGGTCAACTCACAGCGGTAGTCCTTCAAATAGGATGGGAGGCATGTCTCACGTTTCGATCGCCTAATTGTTGGTTGAGGGCGCATTTTTGAGCCAACGGCATTAATGTGTTTGAAAGGCAGTCTTGGCCACATCCTTGGGTCACACCTGTATTTGGTGGCACCCTGATCTTAAATCCAACTTAGAAAAGTAAACCGCCCGATGCAACTCATTCATCAACTCTTCAATCACTGCTATCGAGTATTTATCAGGGATTGTGATTTGTAATGTTGTTTAAGGCTCGGTAATGCACACAAAATCGCCAACTGCCATTTGTTTTTGCCAAAATGGCAGGGCTTTAATAAGGGCTATGGCTCGGCTGAATAATCCCGGCAGCAAGCATTTCTGTCACCAATTTTTCTATTTTGTAAACCCACTTACATTATATGGCCATTTTGTTCGGTGGCAAGGGTGCAAGTGTCTATGTTTGGTTGGCCTCCTTTGTCATTGCCTTGCTCCAGTTCTGATCAAGCATAGCCTGTTTAAAGCTTTTGTGTTCTGCTGTATACAAAATGGCTAAAAAGATCGATGTGAAATAGAGAATGAGTCGTATGATAAAAATTTATTTAACAGATGAGAGATGCTTACTTGACAATAAGAAGACCCCGGAGATGGCAGATTACAAACGGTCAACTCACAGCGGTAGTCCTTCAAATAGGATGGGAGGCATGTCTCACGTTTCGATCGCCTAATTGTTGGTTGAGGGCAAGCAGGTTCAAGATCAGGTTTTTGTGTATCTGAATATGTGGGTTTGACACTTGAAGTCTTTTCATAAGTTGATTCTGATTCCTCCACTGGTAATGGCACAATCGGAGTATTTGGTAATCCATTAGCATTCTTGCTAGAGGGAAAAACATCTTCAAGAAATTGAACATCTCTTGAAACAAAAAATCTTTTGGTGTTCAAATCATATAGCTTGTAACCTTTCTTTGCATAGGGTTTCCTCCAACGGAGCTACACTATTTTGCAAAATAGCGCATCTCCATATCCCCCTGCGCCAAATTCAGAGTTTTCTTTTTTTAAAAAAAATTATAAATATTTATATTAAAAATTATAAATAAATATTATTTATATAATTAGATATATTTTAAAAAAGGAAAAAAAAAAAGAAGAGGAGCTCGACCCACTCACCTTAAAATTAAAAAAAAAAGAAGAATGTGTCGAGCTCCTCACAAGAGCTCGACCCACTCACCTTAAAATTAAAAAAAAAACGAAGTCTCGACCCATTCACCTTAAAATAAAAAAATAAAAAAAAAAGATGTGTCGAGCTCTTCACAGGAGCTCGACCCACTCACCTTAAAAAAAAGAAAGAAAGAAGAAGAGCTCTTCACAAGACAAAGACGTTCACTATGCATTACGAAATGCTTTAATTGATAATTTATGGGATGAATATGGCCGATCAAATATTTGAAGTTGTATTTTTAATATATTATTTAATTTAATATCAGGTATTAATTTTATTTCACCGATTTTAATTATTTCTATTTCAATTCGTATAATATAGATTTCAATAATATATTTTAAATAATTAAATTAATCATATTAATAATATTATCGTAATTATTAATAATATAATATTAATTATATCAAATATAAATATAATTCTAATTATATCACTAAGTTAAAATATAAATATTTAATAAATAATAAGAAAAAAATTATATAAATCAAATAAAAAAATATTCTGAGAATATTCTTTTTTAGAGTAAGATTTGAAGTAGATGAGTTGGAGATGGATATTGTAGTTGGTGCAGAAACTGCACTATTTTAAAATAGAGATGCTTTAAATAGAGTTTTAAGTTGGAGATGGTCTAAGGAAAACACATCGGAAGACCCTTGAATGAAACTTGGTTTTTGCAGCACTAGTATTAGTTGCAAAGCACAAGCAACCAAACAATTTTAAATGAGAATAAGAGGGTATGGATCCAAAAAGTAACTCATATGGTGTTTTTCCCTGAAAGAATAGTGGTAGGAATTCTTTTGTTAGGTATGTCGCAGCCAAAACACACTCACCGCAAAAATGAATTGGAAGGTTAGCTTGAAAACGAAAGGCTCCAGCAATATTAAGCAAATGACCGTGTTTTATCTCCACAACCCCATTTTGTTGAGGCTTGTGCTCATTTCGTGAATGATTCCTTGTGTAGATAAAATTCTTTCATGTCAAATTCGTAACCATTATCTGAAAGAGTTATCTTAATCTTCTTGCTAAGTTGAGTTTCAACGTAAGAATGAAAAGATAGTAAAATGAGGCGATTTTCAGTTTTATTTTTTATGAGAAAAGTCCAGGTACTCCTCGTATAATCATCCACAATCGTAAAAAAGTAATATGAGCCCCACTAGAGGATGATGCATTGTATTTGCCCCAAATGTCACAGTGAATCAAATCATTACTCGAAGAAAATAAAAGACGAGTTTGTTTAGCAAGAGGGCAAACTTCGCATGGTCAAGTTTCAACAGAAGGACTCGGACCAAGGATGTATTTGAAAATTAATTTGACACGACTAAAGCTGGGGTGCCTTAAACGCTGATGCCAGTGACTTGGGAACAACCAAGTGTATCCAAAAAGGACTTCAAGAAGAACATGTCATTATGTAGTCTACTCACTCCAATCGTCTTCTTCGAGCCAACATGATGTGATCATAGAAGGTCAAGCTCCGAGGAAAGCATGAGATCCATTAAAGTTGCCGGAAGGACCAATCACGGGGGGATGACTAAAGAAATTCAAAGAGGCACTACAGGGAGTCATGAGCAATCAAGAAGGGCTTTCGAGCAAGGTGCGAAGTGCCGAAGGGTTCGTGATGCAGGGGAGTAAGTTTGGGAGTCATATGAACATTATTCAAGCAATAAATGATGAAAATTTCCGGACGCCCGAGCACTGCGAAACACAAAGTGAGACAGAGAGCTTCGCGCACATGTGCGATGTATGCTGCGCATATGCGCGAGGAGTGTCCACCGAAGATAAAAAAACCGAAGATATCGCGAACATGCGCTGGACGAGGCACGCATATGCGCTCACGAAGGATTTTCAGAGGCATGGAACAGAGGACTCCACGCATATGCTCGGAACTAGTGCGCGCAAGAAAAAAAATTGCCCAACACAGACAGTGACTTTCGCGCATATGCGCGAGTCTTGGGCGCGCAGCGCAAATTCCAGATTTAGGGTCCACATTGTTTTGGTAACATAGATTTCAAATCTTTCTGATTTTGTTAAAATATATGGACGAATTTTGTGAACAACAATTCAGATTTTTTATTGAGATATACAATAGTTTTGAGTTTTCTCTCAACTTTTTCAACGCTCTTGCTTTGTAATCAAAATCAAACTTATCAAAGTTTTTACTTTGTGGCATTTGTCGGTTGATCTAATACGGATTGTCAAGGACAAGTTCTTTGAAGGTTCGTTGGATTTTTCAATTGTTTCATTATGATTCTTTGTTACTAAACCACGTAGTTTAGGGGTGAAAATCACGTCATACTTGAATCAAAAGATCGGGATACAGCATCGATCCTTGTTCGTTATTGAATCGAGGGCGCGATTCTAAATTAATCGTGTTTGTTTTTCGTTCGTACAAGGATTCATATCACAACAATCCCAGATTACCGTTCTGTTAAGAATGCCCCCTTCATCTGCATGTTGTCTAACAATCTTCTCCTTCTTCAAAATATTAAGTTGAAAAGAACGAGACTGAAACTTTTGAATCTGATTCATCTGTGACGGTTCCAAAGCTTCATTATTCCCTTCCAATAATTTAGAGAGGTGAGCTGCGAATCGTTTCCAGCCCCATAGATCTTTGCCACTTGGAATGATGATACGCTGCCTTGTTCCATGTTGCTGAATATTTATTAACTCCAAAAAATTTCCATTGTTATTTCTAAACTTTTGGAAAGTTAGCACAAAGTTGCTGCCCCTATATCGTCCAAAAACCGAACCTGAATTACAATTGCTAATGCAATCCCATAACTTCGAACAAACCCACAATGCACCCTTAAGATCAATCTCCAAAAAGTAGCTCACATTCCTGGTTCTTTCTTTGAACCTAATTGAAGCCCCCCTACAACCCACTCTAATCTGAAAAACATTTTTCTATCGTGAATTCATCTTCCATCTGAATATATAACGGATCTCTGAAATCAAGCCATGGTTGATTAATCACTTTACCCATCTGCCTCATGAGTAAGAATCTCGATAATCACAGATTTGACACTGGAACCTCAAGAAACTGTTGTCTGAAGGTGATGAGATGATGGGTTGTGATAACATTACTGGCTGCTGTTGGGAAATGATGGGTTATGACAACGTTTGCTGGCTGAAGTCGGAAATTGATGGGTTGTGACAGCGTTATTCTAGTCTTGGTTGGCAAAGCATGATGAATAAATATCGACGATCGGGTAAGTTGGATTATGGCCGGCGATGGTCGACTATGGTCGGGAAGAATCGGCAGTTGTCGGAGGTTAAAGAATCTGGCCGACTAGAATCGGGAAGTGATGAGCGATAACAGAAAAAGGAAAAAAAAAAAGAGACTTTTCATCTTTCTAGATGCAAATAAATCAACAGTCGGCGACGGTGGGCTAGGGTTGGTGGTGGTCGGGGGAGTTAAGTTGACATTAAAACTTGGCACACATAACACGTTTTTTAATATAATATTTGGAGTTAAATGGACAATGCCAATGTGAGTTATTGATGCCTTTGAACTATTTGGTAACTGAACACTTCTACAGTAATTTGAAGCGACGAAAAAATAATGGAGGAGAAGACACAATGTGATCAGTAGCACTGGAAACAATAATCCAAGTTATGGTGTTGGGGGGTGAGATATTTTTTAAAGCAATACCTGACAGATTGCTTTGTCATAGGAGAACTTCCCTGGAACTCAATTGGAGCCAAAATTTGTTGCTATTGTTCTGGTGTAAACGGGAAACCTGAGAAGTGGTTGGAGCAGCAGAAGCTTGGCTGATGGACACTTGATTTGAAAGGCAGTGCTGTTGATTGGTCCCTTGTACGGTTGATTTGGTCCTTGTAGTGCTTATGACCTGGGGGTACCCGTGTTGCTTGTAACATTTTTCTTTGATATGCCCTGCCCATCCTCAAAATTCACAGCTTGGCTTTGAGTTGTTCGAGTTATTTTTCTTTTCAGATTTTCCTAAGTGGTAATCTATTTTCACAACAAATGCAACATTGTCTTGTAATGATGGTGGTGCCATGGAGATACGTCGTTGCCTGTTTTCTTGAAGCAGCAAGGAAAAAACTTTTCCGATTGTTGGAATTGGTTCCATCAATAATATTTGGCCGCATACAACCGTACATGTTTCAATTAGACCCATTAGAAACTGCATGGTATGATCTTTATCTTTATAGACTTCTAGTGTCTTGTTTGATTCACAGGTGCATATTGGTATAGTGGAATAAAGATTCAAGTCATCCCACAAGCCTTTAACTTGGAATAATAAATAGTCATAGAATCCTGACCTTGCTATATCGAAACATCTTTTTTTGTAGCTCAAAGATATAAGGACCATTGACCTTTGAAAATTTTCTTCAAGGTCTGTCCATAAGTCTCTTATTGTTTCTGCATAAATTGCATCCACAGCTAGTTGTGGAATGACAACATTCATGATCCAAGAAGAAACCATGTCATCGCATTGTTTCCAGAGAACATAACTTTCTTCGTCAGCGGAAGGTTTGATGATTTTTCCATTGACAAACCTGGACTTGTTTCTTGCACTAAGAGCTTTGATCATTGCTCTGCTCCATGTGATGTAGTTGTCTCCATTCAAGAGGGATGGCATCAATATTATTCCAGGATAGTCCGAGGGATGCAAAGTAAAAGCAATGTTCTTGTCCATACCTTTCTTTTCAGATTGTGTTTTATCATACATAATGACAAACTCCTAGAAAGAGAAGGAAAAATGGAGCAAAGAAGGCTTATTTGGTCTCAAGAACGTTACCTCTCTGGTATCATGATGAGAAATGAAAAAGGATTTTGCTTCTATATTTCTTCTCAGAGTTTTATCGAGCAATACAATACAATATATACAAAAACAAAGTAAAATAAATGGGAAAGATCCTATACACAAATGGAAAGATAAAATGCAATCTATCAGACTAATAATGTAGATTAGATTCAAGGATTAACAAACAAATATCTTCACCCATATCTTCAGTTTAGGGAAAGATAATCGTATCAATGATCACACCAATTTCTCCAATATGATTGAAATATGAAGTTGGTTGTAAAGAATCTCCTTTGGCTTCTTCATCAGATAAACGGGTTTCAACCATGGTCATTTTTTAGGGAATGAAGATTGCTTGCTATTAAAGATTATTGCAGCTATTAGATGAATTGCTGGTGCTGAGATAATAATTGTTTTAATTAGTTAGGCTTACTTTTAAAAGCACTGATTTAGTAATTACTTATCTCACTGAATTTTACATTCTCAGTTATTAGTAAAATATTTCAAGCAGTTTTCTTTAGCTTGACTGTCGTATCTTACAATAAACTGGCCTAAGTTGTTGTGGATTACAATGCTTGAGGACTAAAGTAACTTGCACTAACTATTTTTCCAGGATTATTATACAACCCATGGTGAGAATGCTATTTTCATAGCAAAGACCTATTACCACACTACAACTGCTTTGCGCCAGCTAGGAAGTGGATCTGATGCCATTTCTAGTGTTAGTGTGAGTAAGAACATGTTTGAAACAATGACCCGAGACCTTCTTTTGGAGAGGACGGATCACACTCTTGAATTGTACGAGGGCACAGGAGCAAATTGGCGACTAGTGAAAAGTGGAACCCCTGGAAATTTGGGGAGTTTTGAAGACATTCTGTTTGCTAATTATGACATGCAAGATTCCCCTGTAATTGTGGCTATTGCACTGAATATTCGGGAAAATATACGTAATGTTGGTTTGAGCTATATTGATCTAACTAGAAGGATACTCGGTCTGGCTGAATTTCCTGATGATAGTCACTTCACAAACCTGGAGTCAGCTATTGTTGCTCTAGGATGCAAAGAATGCCTTTTGTCTGAAGAGATTAATAAATCTAGTGAATATAAACCGTTGATGGATGCATTTTCCAGGTGCGGTGCAATGATAACTGAAAGAAAGAAAACTGAATTTAAAGTAAGAGATTTGGTACAGGATCTTTGCAGGCTTGCGAAAGGGTCTAATGATTCAGTAAGAGATCTGCTTTCTGAATTCGAAATCTCACTGGGTGCCCTTGCATGTATTGTGTCTTATGTGGATTTACTTGCAGACGAGAGCAATTATGGTAACTATACGGTCCAAAGATACGATCTAGATTGTTACATGAGATTAGATTCTGCTGCTATGAGGGCACTAAACGTCTTTGAGAGCAAAACAGATGCTAACAAAAACTTTAGCTTATTCGGCCTTCTGAATAGAACCTGTACTGCTGGAATGGGCAAGCGTTTACTTCACTTGTGGCTGAAACAACCTTTGTTAGATGTAAATGAGATAAACTCTAGGCTGGATTTGGTGCAAGCTTTTGTTGAGGATGGTGCCATTCGCCAAGATTTAAGGCAGCATTTGAAAAGAATTTCAGATATAGAGAGGCTTATCTGCTGTCTTGAGAAGAAAAGAGCAAGTTTGGTGCATGTGGTTAAGCTTTACCAGGTATTTTCTATTTCTCTTGATTTATACTTGAACAATGGTGGTGCAGCCGAATACTGCATCCTATGGATTTCAAAATTTTTTGACTTAATGGTAAACAACTGAAAGAAAAGTGAAATTGGCTTTTGGAAGGTATAATTGAGGTAATACAACTGTGAATAAGGTAGATCCTTCGAAGTCTAATTGCAAAAGCTATCAGTGCAGTTATATCTTGACGAACTATCCACACTCTTTACCTATCATAAAGGTGCTGTCTGATCTCATCTTATCTCATCTCTTTGCATAGGCTATTAGTAAAATGAGCTACTTCTTCAAAAAAAAATCCTTCTTTCGCTAGCTTTAAGACGTCTTATTTCTTTCTGGATTTTATGGAAGCAAGCACTAAGCACTTTCTTCTACCATATACTGTTGTACGAAAGGGATTCCTTATGTCAGTCTGTCCAAAATGCTCAGTTGCACTAGCAAGATAAATACTGAGATTTTTTTACCCATAAGTTAATTTGATCGTTAGCATAGAAACTATTGGGTTGTAATGCTTATCATTCTTTATCTCAACTATTATAACCTTTTCACCGTACATGAATTTATTTGTTTGTCACTTTTCATGGAATACAGTCGAGCATCAGACTGCCATTCATCAAAAGTGCATTAGAGCAGTACAGTGGCCAGTTTTGTTCACTGATCAGAGAAAGGTATTTGGATACTCTAGAAAAATGGACAGGAGATGCTCATTTGAATAGGTTCATAAGTCTTGTGGAAGTTGCAATTGACCTTGATCAACTAGAGAATGGAGAATACATGATTTCAGCTGACTATGATTCACAATTATCTGTTCTGAAAAGTGAGCAAGAGTCTCTGGGACAGCAGATACATGAATTGCACAGAAATGCAGCTAACGATCTTGATCTGGCCCTCGATAAAGCTCTGAAACTAGAAAAAAGCACACAATATGGACATGTCTTTAGAATTACGAAAAAGGAAGAACCGAAAGTAAGGAAGAAGCTAAATACCCATTTTATTATTCTTGAAACTCGAAAAGATGGGGTAAAGTTTACCAATACCAAGCTTAAAAAACTCAGTGACCAATACCAAAAGGTGGTTGAGGAGTATAAGAACTGCCAGAAAGAATTGGTTGCAAACGTAGTTCAAACTGTCGCTACCTTTTCTGAGGTATATGTTGCTGAATGCTTGTAATCTCCCCCAGCCATTTTACAAAAATTTCGCCATTATTGCCATTTGTGTTGATTTCTTTTTACAGGTTTTTGAAGGAATAGCTGGGCCTATCTCTGAATTAGATGTTTTACTTGGTTTTGCTGATTTGGCTGCTAATTGTCCGACTCCCTACACACGACCTAGTATCAATCCACCAGTAAGAGTTAGTTAATCATCCTAACTCTCTTGTGAAGAAATTGTAACATGATTTTTCCAATTTCTTTCTTGTCAGGATATGGGAGACATTATTTTAGAAGGAAGTCGGCATCCTTGTGTTGAAGCACAAGACTGGGTGAACTTTATCCCAAATGATTGCAAGCTAGTAAGTTCTTGTGCTCTGCTGACAACCTATCTTTAACAGCCTATGCTCAGATTTTTCATGTAGTACTTTGTTTTGTTTCCAGATCAGGGAAAATAGCTGGTTCCAGATTATCACAGGGCCTAATATGGGTGGAAAATCAACTTTCATACGACAGGTTGGTATAAAATTCTTGTTTAATCTGCATATCAAAAAAGTACTTACTGGAGCATTTATAAGCATTATTCATGAGAACTAAGGGATTAAACTGAACTTTTAAGATCGGCATTGGGGTTAGTCCCAACTTCCTTCTATTGTTTAGAGTTAACTCTTATTGACCTTGATAAGACAAAGCATGGAGTTTGTCCACAGGTCTGGTGATGCAGGTGAAAAGTTCCTTGGAGAAGGTGGTGATAAACTATCAACTGTAGGATGCTATTTATACTGTTTACATGCAAGTGCACATAGGTGCAAATGACTAAAGATGTCTAAAAAAAATTCATGATCTTGATTTCCCTTGTTTAAGTATGATGAAAAAATGGGGCTTCTCTATCTCCTTTATAATCACAGCAGCTCAATGTGTTTTAGCAAAACCAAAAAATTCATTCTCCTAAATTTGAACTGTACCCATAAATTATCTTTAACAATTATTTCAAGAGTGCCTGATGCATCGCTTGTGATTAAAGGCTGCTTGCTTACTGAAATTAGGCTGTACTAAGGTTTATTTATACACAGGTTGGCGTGAATGTTATGATGGCACAAGTTGGTTCCTTTGTCCCATGTGAAAGCGCTAGCATTTCTATTCGTGATTGTATTTTTGCTCGAGTGGGTGCTGGTGACTGCCAGGTAATATTAATCTGATAAGAAATGAAATTGTTGAAGTTGGTTAAATTCTTGAAGATTTTGCTTGGTGTGACTGGTGTGAGGCATCTTATTATCACCTATTCATCCATGACTGTGAATTGACTTACAGTTGTCGGCATGGTTGTCAGGAGTTGGGGATCATGAGATTTAGTGGCGCCGCAGTTTTTTCAGGACACTGCAATCACTTTCTTTTAGTGTCAAATTATTTTCTTCAGAGATTTAGTTTAAATGGAAAAGATGAAAGTTGAGATTATGATTTTTACAAATGTTATTTTGGCTTTGGTGATAAGTGGGAAGAAGTGTTTTGTTAGGATGACTTGATTTGATTTGACTTACATACCACTTTAATAGTTTGAATAACTTTTTGGGTTTTAGATATTTATTTATCATTCTTCAATCATTGTAACACTCTAGGCAACATCATACCTTCTATATTTTCGTCTCATGATTAAATTGTGTTGACATCCCTATCAACTTATTGATCTGGTTGTGTGTCAACTGATCCCCATGCACACGTGCACACACAGAAGAGAAAATATTTTGATAAATACAAGGCAATTGCATCTTTACAAGAAGGAATCCAAATGACTTTGACTTGCTTAGCTTAAACTATGAAATCCCCCAGTATGTGCAAATGCATGTTTTTGTGTGACAGAAGGATGTATATATTTATATTTCATTTGTTTGACATATCTTCATTCTGCCTCTTTGTCTCCCTTGTATAGATGCGTGGAGTTTCGACTTTCATGCAAGAAATGCTAGAGACTGCATCAATCTTGAAAGGAGCTACAGACAAGTCTTTAATAATAATTGATGAGTTAGGTCGTGGCACATCAACATATGATGGATTTGGTTAGTCTTTCACTCATCGGCATCTTTGTTTGTTAATTTTTTACACATCTTTTTTTTAAATTTCTGTATATTGTACTAGTATTTGGTAATATGATCGACGTGTTTAAGTTTTATGACCCTTTTCCCAATAAATATCCTGTTGGGATTATTTTATGCGCTGGGCAGAAGTGAGAATATTACAATAATTATAATAAGTAATTACCATTGTGCATGACCATGAAATAAGATTATTGCGGAAAATATGTTTTTTTGGGTGAATGCGCATAAATAGGTGTGAACACAACAAAATAATAGATGGAAAATAAAAAGTTAGCGGGAGCAAATTAACTCTAATAATCTCGGAATTTTTATTCATTTGCTTATATCTTTTATCACACATGTCCAATGGCATACCACCCACTTTTCCGCACAATGTTGCAATTGTGCCACATCTACACACATGAAGGTCGATATTTTTTATATTTATTAATGCATGTGAGCTTTATCAACAAGAAAGGTAAATGCTTTTAGTTAATGGATCACTTTGGATGCATTTGACATTGAATTATCAGATGCAACATACGGTAAAAGAAAGAGATTAGCAATCTTCTGTTTTTTCCATTTGAAAAATCTGTGTAATTCTAGTCAATTATATCTTAATACAATTTCACTTGCTGGGACTTGGATAGCTTGCATGATTGACGCTGATTGTGGATTGACTTGCCATTCTATTGGAATTTGAGAATGACCATGATGTGAGAAATGAAGGATATGATTTTGAGTTAAGTTACTATGAATGCTTTGTAGTTTGGTGACGGAACTTGTTTTCCGTACTCTGGTGCTCATATAAGGATTTGAATTCACAGAGAATTTCACTGAAAATACATTGTATGTAACTTTTATTTTTGTAGTTTCTAGAAACACGTTATTTGCAACATAAACTGATCAGTGTTTGATATGAATCATGTTTGTGTCCATTGATGTTCTCTTTTTTCCCTCATTGCAATGAATTATATCTTTTGTTTGATCTTGGCCCCTTTTTATGGCTCATTCTTGGAGGATATTGCTAGCTAGCTTTTTCCTATTCAACTTTGTATTGCTAATAAACCTAGCTTTGAAATATTGTGATGTGGCGATTTCAGGTTTGGCTTGGGCTATTTGTGAGCACATAATTGAAGTTATAAAAGCACCTACCCTGTTTGCAACTCACTTTCATGAGTTGACTTCATTAGCTCATGATAATTCAAATGATAAGCTATCTTCAAGAAAGCATATAGGAGTAGCTAATTACCATGTGAGTGCACACATTGACCAATCAAGTCGCAAGCTTACCATGCTTTACAAGGTGTCTCTCTCACACTCTACACCTCTGCCATTTTGTATTGATGTTGAAGCTGTGTTTGTTGACCATCTAAGTGATCAAGCTGCGTTTGTTGACAATCTAAGTGTGGAAAGCAATGATAGGTTTGATGCTGAATGATGAGTGTGATGTGCATGCCACTTGATGTGTTCATGTGCAGTCTAGTTGCTTTTATGATGCATTCATAATTAGCAGAAACAAGAATATCGGACTACATCAAAATTTATACAAGGCAACCATGCCTGTAGGGCATCACAATACTTGTGTCTGCTACAAACATGAAACAATTATATATGGGCTCATTTGATGTAGATGGAGTAATTTGTTGTTTATGAATCTTCCGAGTTTAAATTGGGCTCACTTGCTATCAGTTCATAAAACTGTGTAAATGTTTTTAACAATGTTCGTTGTGCTCTACTGTTCCAAGGTTGAACCAGGCGCCTGTGATCAAAGCTTTGGAATACATGTAGCAGAATTTGCCAACTTTCCAGAATGTGTTGTTGCTCTTGCCCGTGCAAAGGCTTCCGAGTTGGAAGATTTTTCGCCCATCGAAGTTTTGCACCATGATGCAAAAGAGGTAAATCTTTAGCTATCATGAATGCAAATAACAACAGCAAGAATTTGATTTATAAGTTTCTGGTTCCACTAGACGACTACTGTCCTGGTTCATAAAAATTATACCGGATGATGGAAGATGATGAACCATTATTAGTGAAGAATGAAAAAGTTTGGGATAGAAGAGATGATACAGTACAAGAGCAACTCTTTGTCCCTCCATATATAACCTTTACCGGTACTTTGAATGACCACACTTTTTCCACTACAAAAAAAAGGGTTGTGACGGTCAAAACCGTCGGTTATTTCTCGTTCTGTGGGTTCATGCATATTTCGACATATTACCAACATAACTATTTCTCCTAATTGCAAATGTCAGCTGAGAAAATTGATGATGCAGTAGTATAGTTGTCGGTTCATCTAATTTTGTCCTGATTTTCAGATTTTACCAAAACGGAAGCGAAAATGGGATGCTGATGATGTGAGTAGGGGTGCTGAACGAGCTCGCCAGTTCTTAAAGGACTTCTCTGAGCTGCCGCTGGACAAAATGGACTTGAAGCAAGTGTTGGAACAAGTTAACAACTTGAGAGATGGATTGGAGAAGGATTCAGTTAACAATTGCTGGCTCCAACAGTTATTCTAGAAAATAACCATCCCCAAACATCTCTTTTATTTCCCTTTGGTTTTGTTGAAGTTGGTCAGCTTGGATACTACCACTCGAACCTGAAGCCATGCTGATACTGCGCTTGCTTGTGTTCCTTCTGTTGCTTATTAGTATATATGTAAGTAATGTATGGTTATGTCTTCTGATGCATTCGTCTAAACTTGCTATTACATTTATGATAGAGGTGCAAGCTAACTAAACCGAGCTAATTATGTCATAACTATGAGCTCGAGAGTTTTCTGTTTGAAGCTTAAAAGATGACATATTTTGAGTTCAAGCTCTGCTATAATTAAAGTTTAAATCAAACTCGATTTGTTGTATTGGATTAAGCTCTGCTAAGAAAATTTTCAGATTCATACATGAGTTTTTAGATATGTAGTTTTTTGTGTGTTTCTAAAATATTAAACAAAATAATAAAACTTCTGTAATACAATAATTTGGACTCGAAAATCTATTTAGAAATTATCTATCTTGGACGATGTTCGAGTAGTTTTGAAAAAACTGGTGGACCGGTTTAACTTGTTTGGATTTCTTATTTAGCCCAGGTAGGCCGTTTCATAGCACAATGAATTTGCCTAAACCTGAAAATTTGATTGATCAAGGAGCACTAGCATATGATGATATATATACTAGCCTTTGTGTACATGTGTTCCATGCAGGACGGATTCATGATTTTGGTTCAGTGTAGATAATAATATGCTATAATTAATAATAATAAAAAAAGTATTTGTTAATAGACAACCATAATAATCTTAATGTTAGAACACAATTTACACATGGTAGAAACACATGTAATTGATAGGAAACACGGAAAAAATAACAAAAAACAAAACTTACATACTCTACAATCAAAACAAAATTCGATATAAAATAGTACTCTATAGTCGAAAATATTCATGAATTCATTGTCAAAAAAGACACAATTTAAAAACAATTGAATGCTCAAAGAACATTCAATGAAAAACCTAAAATTTGTTGAATTTAGATGCCTTTCTATCCTAAAGATGGGGCATAAAAAAATTTAAAATTGTTGCTCGGATACAAATTAATAAAAATACATATATTGTGTCTGTGTGTATATTGTTGGAAAATTTCATGCTCACAATCTTGATTTTGATGTTAACATAACTTATTATTTTGTTAGAAGCAGAAAGCTAAAACTGATCAAATCCCAAACTGATCAGTTCCCGAAGCCAAAACTGAAGCTGTCAAGACAACAACTGAAAGCGCCAACTGATTGCCAAAACTGAACCAGTTCAACTGATATATCAAAGAACAATTACACTGATTCTCCAGCTGATAGGTGGTTGAGCAGTAGACCTTCAGAAGCCTGGCCAGCTGATGAAGAGCTCAACTGATGAAGAACCCAACTGAACAAAAGAACTGATACAGTGAATCAATCCAAACTTGTTTCACCAGACCAATTCAGAAGCATCAGTTGTAACGAATATGACAAGACATGTTCACAAGAAGCACATGCAAATGCAACAAACATTATTATTAATGTCTTCATGTACAGTCATCCGAGTGCCTATAAATACCAGATCAAAGACCATTGAAGAAAAAAGAAGTGGAACTACAACTAAATACCGGTGTGTGAAAAAAACAGAGGTATGTTCCCTTCATATCAGTTTACTAGAAGCAATTAGTCCAGTTGTGTGAGAACACTTTCTTGTTGTACCGCTTAGATCAGTTCTCACATATTCATACACAATCACTCACATATACAAAGAGTTGAGGTTATTGTTTAACTGAGTGAGTCTTCACACAAAGACATTAAAGATTGTATTTGTAGTCTTGGCATAAGGACGTTAAACATTATGCAGATTGTACGGTGTTGCCTGCAATCTTGAGTACTAAGAGTTCTAGTTGGGTGCTGTCCTTCTGGAGTGGGTTTGTACAAGGTGTTGTATAAATCAAAGTTTTCTAGTAGATCTTACCCGAGGTGGTAGAAGGAGTGGCGTAAGAGCAGTTGAAGTCTCCGAACATCCATAAACATATCTTGTGTCCTTGACTATTTAACTATTGTTTAAAACTGATTTGATCAGTTCAGCTGATATCAGTTCAGTTCTTCCCATAACTAAACTGATACAAGCATGAACTGATCTCACTTATTTCAGTTATACAGTTTAAACACAAGCTAAAAGCTTTAAACTATTCAGTTTTCTTAACGAATGATTATTTTGAGTATCTTCCGCTTGGTTTGAAAACAAAACTCGATTTAATTCATCGGTGTATTTATTCTTAGAACACAAGCTATTACAGCTTATGGAGAATATTGTATTTGAAACACCTTCAAAGTATTCTATTTGATTTTGATACATGCCAAGGGGATGAACAATTAATCCGATACATCCATGACATGCATGTATTGCATAGATGAACAAAATTTAGAGGGGACCATAGATGCTAATGGTGTAGTCATTCCAATACTTAAGTCAGTACGGAGAAAAAACTTAAATATTGTGGGATCCTTAACTCATAATCGTTATTACAATGCAATTTGATTAGTGTTAATTAATTACAACGGAAAACGAGTAAAAATTTTCTTTACAATGAGCCCAAAATGTGTCAACTATTATTATAATATTAAAAATAGTATATAATAAATTCCCATCTAACATCATATCGTAAAATAAGCCCACACATGACCGAAATCATCTACATACAAACAACTCATATCCTTAGGACATATCCCGAGATATAAATACATATATAAACTGGGATAGACAATTCAACCTTAACTCAGATGTGACTCCCTCCAGAAGTACCCTCTCCGGTCTCCTGATAACCTGGAGTACATGTCATTGTCCACATACAAGACAACAACATCCTCACATTGGGGGTGAGCAAATGCCCCGTATGGAACAACCATAATATATATAACATGTATCTACACAATGATATATGATATACAATACATACATGTCATGGAGATTTCAGGTCAAATACCCATCCACTGAGCAAGTAGTAGAACCAATCGAATCGCTATCAAATCAATGCTCAAGCTGGCACACCGGCCTCAGTCAAGTATAATGGAATATCTTTATAGCGTCGACAAAGCTCTATCAAATCTCAAATCTTAACCAATCAATCATAGAGACCACAAATGACTATGTCTTTACAGACCACATAATGCCAAACCTAGCATCATGCTCCAAACCCCAGAATCAAAATCCAATGATATAAAGGTATCCAAGGATCATAGCTCAACGTGCATGTTATGTATCGATGTATGTATAAAATGATGTGTATTAACAAAATATTTATTTTATACATCGATCTACCAATCATGAATGTTGTGTATGTCACATCAACTCAACAAATAAGGCATATAGACAAATATTTTCAGTCAAATCAATCAAGCATATATCATATGACACAGATACATGTCGTATGTTACTCGGTCGCAACATACCTAAATTCTTCGTCTCCAGTCAATGTAGCATGATCCACAATTAAGATTTTAATACCAAAACTCAATCAACAAAAATCAGAATTCTCAATTTTCTACGACATCTAAACGATAAAATATTTTCAGGAACATGCAAATCTAAATGAGCTTTGTGACGAAAACATATTTATTTTGACTTAGAAGGAGAAATGCACTGGAGTACCGATGTTCCTGTAGAAACCGGTCCCTATATTCCTGAATTTCTATTTTTTCGTCTATTTACTACTACGACGGTCAAAATATTCATTTCAATCAATGAATTAATTCAATTGCAATTCTATTAGTATATTTGAATGTATAATTTGTTCTACGCTATTCAGTTTAACATTTAAATTATTAGGAGAATAATATTGTATAATAAATCCTAATAATTCAATATTATTCCATCAATAATGTATATCTATTAATATCAAATCAAGATTTAAAGTTTTTGTTTTGAAACCTAAAAAATTCATATAAAATTGAGATCTTGATATAATTCAACTCTATATTTGAAAGTTAATTTCTCGTCGGCTAATCTATCGTATATATTGAAATCGAATTCAAATATGCACCTATCAATTCAATAAATAAAGATGCTGAATCTAAAAGAAATTTACATCAAAAGGACGTCTCAACACGATGAATTGAATATATAATTTGTTTTAATTTGGACAACATTTCATTATAGTTTTGAGGGATATAACTTGACTTCCCTTATTTCCCTTCTTTCTATCTCTCGTTATGTCTCTTGTCCAGTATTAAAATTATCGTTATTATGTTTTCGTATATGCTAATAACCACTCCACGTGAAGCACTTGAATTCCATTCCAATTTGTAAATTGTGGACACATATACATGAAGAACCAAATGACAATTCAAATGCATCCACTTGGATTTATGTTCATAATTACTATTTTGCCACCAAAATTTAATTGACTATTTTTCAAGTTATTTACAATTTTGCTATCAAATTTTAATGCAAAATTCAATTTATTTACAAGTTTTCCATTAAAATTAAATGTAATTATTTTTCAAAGAACTATGGAGTATTTTCAACTTGTATAGTTTATTTCCATTTACATAGACTATTTCAAATCCATTTCGAATTACAATTCTATTATGAATTGATTTATTACTCATAATCTACGTAATTAAAGTTAATCAGATCACGAGATCTCACAAATGTGCTATCTAAATAGTGCTAACTGATAGCAATGAGTGAACGTGGCCCGTAAAAACATTGTTATTCGTAGCTGTTAGGCATGAATTTTATTGTGGCGATGTTAACTAAATCCAGCAGACCAGAACAGTAGACTCACTTATCAGAAGCCGCTGGTCTAGTAAAACTAAAGCAGTAGAAAGGATAGAAATACAGAACCAGTAGAAGACGTTGCCTAACTTTACTACTTTAATTGTTACCGTTAAAGTTCCTAGTACTAGTATTAATTGCATCATTAAATACTATACGGAGTCATTTAATGCACTTTACCCAATTAAGTATAAAACAAGACTGATTGTTTTATAGCTTTTCTGCAGGAACCTCTTTTGGTAATAAAGCTGATTGTATCAGTTATCTGGAGACATCCTCTGTTTGTGAACGTTGAACTCAGTCGATTACATATACTTGGATCAATTCCTTTTATGGGATGACTCTTCGCTTAACATTATTCTTCAAGGATCAAAGCTATTTTCACTCATAAGACAATCTCGAAATTCCTTGAGTACTTAGAGTTCAACACAAAGAAAAGTAGCACACGCTTCAAGCTATTATCTGATCTTTTGAAGATCATCTTGTGCTACTGATTCTTACACTCTTCACAATCTTTACATCACTTATACTTTATCAGGAGGAGTTTGTAATCTGAAAAGAGTCTTTTCAGAACTTTGTGTATCACATCATTTGTGAGTTGAGTAACTAAGAGTTTCAGTAGGCTGAGGTGTAAGTCCTTCTGAAGTGGGTGTGTACAAGAGTTGTACTGTAATTTCCAAAGTCTTTTAGTTATACCTTCTGGAAACAGAAGAAGGGGAGACGTAGAAGATTTTGTTGGAAACTAAATTCTGGAGTTTGACAAAAACATAAATCAATCGATTAAATCAACTAATACGTGAAAGCAAATTCGGCAGCTGGACATTCAACTGAAATCAGCTGACACAAACTGATTAGTTGAGAACTGATCAGTTAAAACATTCAACCGAAAACATTAAAGCTTCTCAACTGAAGATACCTCGGGAAAGATCATTCAACAGACAAAAAGACATATCAGACAGCAACTGAATATGGAAAGTCGCACCTCGATCACTACAGCATAGAACAATGTGTTTCGGCTATTGCATTTAAGACGCCGTATCAAATCAATAATGAAGTGGCAATCAAGAACACTGTCCAAGAAATATTGAAGAAGCAATTAACGGATACATAAATTCAAAAGTTACCGTTGAAAGACAAGTCTATAAATATGACTAAAGAGCAGTTGAAGAAGGTGACGATCGATTAATCTCAAACTTGCTATTACTCTGTCAAAATCTCAGCTCATACTTATTAGATCTATTCGTAGCAATCAAGGCTACACGTTGAGCAAACTAGCACTCTGTAATATTGATAATTCAATAAGTGCTAAGTTCAGTTACTCACGGAGATCATTGTATTATACTAAGAGTTTCAGTTCAGGCAATAGATAAGTCCTAACTGAAGTGGGTCTGTACAAGTGTTGTACTCGATCAAAGTCTTTTAGTGAATATCCTATCCTTGAGATAGAAGGGGTGACGTAGGAGTTATTCAATTCTCCGAACATCCAGAAACATATTGTGTTGTCTTTACTTCAGCTTTTCATTTTCAGTTAGATATTCTATCTTTCAATCAGTTTATTTTCCGCAACTGCTTATTCAGTTTAACTGATTGATATTGACCGACGGGATACTTAGTTCCGTTTGTAACAAAACTGAACTACCTTTTTCGAAGAACATTTAAATTCCTAGAAGTGTTTATTCAACCCCCCCTTCTAAACACTCCTTAGTCAATAACCGATCCTAACAGATTTGATTGATGCACTACATGACATGGTAGAAGAGTATTCTAGACTTTCTCAATCATTTGAAGAAGTTAAGATCGAAAATCAGAACTTAAAGAATCAGAACAGTAAGTTAACTTGCTTGCAAGTAGACAGCTGCAATGATTTACAAGTTAAGATGAGTAAATTAATAACTGAGAATGAAAGAGCCAAAGCAGATTACCAGAAGGTGCTTTCTGAAAAACCAGAAGTTTTCGCTACTGGTAAATGCTTGGAACAAGTCTTCTGTTTCACTGGAAAAGATGCAAGAATTACAAAACAGTCAGGAGACAGGAGTGGTCTCGGTTTTTGTAATAATGAAGGCACTTCTGAAACGAATACTAAGCCAACACTGGATATGTGCAAAGTGAAATATATTCACTTTGTGAAATCCAGCGTGGTACAGAAACCAGAAATACCTATTGCTTCAGTTGAAAGGAATGTAAATCAGATGAACAGAAGAATGCACTATGCACAGATATGTAAACGAAATGAGCAGACGAAAGAAAACAAACTGTCTGTAGCAATGCACAAGTTCGAAAATCTAAAAATGAGAGCTGGTGAAACTCTAAACGAGTTCGATGAAAGATTCAGTAGCCTGGTAAATGAGCTAACAGCTCTGGGTAAAGAGCATAGCAACAGAGAGATAGCCCTCAAGGTGATGAGAGCCTTACCCAGAGAATGGGATGTTAAAACAATGGCTATGAGAGTGTCCAAAGATTTGAACAAATTGGAACTGCACGACTTATTTGCAGATCTGAAAGCTTACGAGTTCGAATTGGAAGTAAGAAGTGGAGAAGAGCCTTCAAGCCTACCTACCAAGGCTCTTGCTGCTACTGCTACTGCTTTTACTGCCACTGCCACTACCTCTTCTACTGCTGCTGTAGTTGTACCTCAAGCACTACCCACTGTGATCATTGACAATACATTGGAGAAGACTGCTGAACAAATCAGTAGTGATGCTATGTCCTTATTTGTAAAGAAATTCTCCAGGTTCATGAAGAAGAACCATCGAACTTATCAGGGTCCCAATCGCAACTTCAAGAAAGATTCACCATCTGGTGATATGGAATGCTTTAACCGTGGAAAGATAGGTCACTTCATTGCTGATTGTCCTAAACCAAAGAAGGATGACCAGAAGAGAAATGATCACAAGAGGAATGACAAAAAGTCCATAAGAGATCGAAAAGCAATGATTGCTGAAGAAAGCAAATCCAAATGGACGGACTCTAGTTCTGAGTCATCTGATTCAGAAAGTCATTCCAGTGACAGTGATGCTGAAGAAGTCAAATTTCTCATGGCAGACAATGATTCAACCTCGACATTTGGAGAGGTATTTGATTTTGACTCTAACGAATTTACACGAACTGATTTGATTGATGCACTACATGACATGGTAGAAGAGTATTCTAGACTTTCTCAATCATTTGAAGAAGTTAAGATCGAAAATCAGAACTTAAAGAATCAGAACAGTAAGTTAACTTGCTTGCAAGTAGACAGCTGCAATGATTTACAAGTTAAGATGAGTAAATTAATAACTGAGAATGAAAGAGCCAAAGCAGATTACCAGAAGGTGCTTTCTGAAAAACCAGAAGTTTTCGCTACTGGTAAATGCTTGGAACAAGTCTTCTGTTTCACTGGAAAAGATGCAAGAATTACAAAACAGTCAGGAGACAGGAGTGGTCTCGGTTTTTGTAATAATGAAGGCACTTCTGAAACGAATACTAAGCCAACACTGGATATGTGCAAAGTGAAATATATTCACTTTGTGAAATCCAGCGTGGTACAGAAACCAGAAATACCTATTGCTTCAGTTGAAAGGAATGTAAATCAGATGAACAGAAGAATGCACTATGCACAGATATGTAAACGAAATGAGCAGACGAAAGAAAACAAACTGTCTGTAGCAATGCACAAGTTCGAAAATCTAAAAATGAGAGCTGGTGAAACTCTAAACGAGTTCGATGAAAGATTCAGTAGCCTGGTAAATGAGCTAACAGCTCTGGGTAAAGAGCATAGCAACAGAGAGATAGCCCTCAAGGTGATGAGAGCCTTACCCAGAGAATGGGATGTTAAAACAATGGCTATGAGAGTGTCCAAAGATTTGAACAAATTGGAACTGCACGACTTATTTGCAGATCTGAAAGCTTACGAGTTCGAATTGGAAGTAAGAAGTGGAGAAGAGCCTTCAAGCCTACCTACCAAGGCTCTTGCTGCTACTGCTACTGCTTTTACTGCCACTGCCACTACCTCTTCTACTGCTGCTGTAGTTGTACCTCAAGCACTACCCACTGTGATCATTGACAATACATTGGAGAAGACTGCTGAACAAATCAGTAGTGATGCTATGTCCTTATTTGTAAAGAAATTCTCCAGGTTCATGAAGAAGAACCATCGAACTTATCAGGGTCCCAATCGCAACTTCAAGAAAGATTCACCATCTGGTGATATGGAATGCTTTAACCGTGGAAAGATAGGTCACTTCATTGCTGATTGTCCTAAACCAAAGAAGGATGACCAGAAGAGAAATGATCACAAGAGGAATGACAAAAAGTCCATAAGAGATCGAAAAGCAATGATTGCTGAAGAAAGCAAATCCAAATGGACGGACTCTAGTTCTGAGTCATCTGATTCAGAAAGTCATTCCAGTGACAGTGATGCTGAAGAAGTCAAATTTCTCATGGCAGACAATGATTCAACCTCGACATTTGGAGAGGTATTTGATTTTGACTCTAACGAATTTACACGAACTGATTTGATTGATGCACTACATGACATGGTAGAAGAGTATTCTAGACTTTCTCAATCATTTGAAGAAGTTAAGATCGAAAATCAGAACTTAAAGAATCAGAACAGTAAGTTAACTTGCTTGCAAGTAGACAGCTGCAATGATTTACAAGTTAAGATGAGTAAATTAATAACTGAGAATGAAAGAGCCAAAGCAGATTACCAGAAGGTGCTTTCTGAAAAACCAGAAGTTTTCGCTACTGGTAAATGCTTGGAACAAGTCTTATGTTTCACTGGAAAAGATGCAAGAATTACAAAACAGTCAGGAGACAGGAGTGGTCTCGGTTTTTGTAATAATGAAGGCACTTCTGAAACGAATACTAAGCCAACACTAGATATGTGCAAAGTGAAATATATTCACTTTGTGAAATCCAGCGTGGTACAGAAACCAGAAATACCTATTGCTTCAGTTGAAAGGAATGTAAATCAGATGAACAGAAGAATGCACTATGCACAGATATGTAAACGAAATGAGCAGACGAAAGAAAACAAACTGTCTGTAGCAATGCACAAGTTCGAAAATCTAAAAATGAGAGCTGGTGAAACTCTAAACGAGTTCGATGAAAGATTCAGTAGCCTGGTAAATGAGCTAACAGCTCTGGGTAAAGAGCATAGCAACAGAGAGATAGCCCTCAAGGTGATGAGAGCCTTACCCAGAGAATGGGATGTTAAAACAATGGCTATGAGAGTGTCCAAAGATTTGAACAAATTGGAACTGCACGACTTATTTGCAGATCTGAAAGCTTACGAGTTCGAATTGGAAGTAAGAAGTGGAGAAGAGCCTTCAAGCCTACCTACCAAGGCTCTTGCTGCTACTGCTACTGCTTTTACTGCCACTGCCACTACCTCTTCTACTGCTGCTGTAGTTGTACCTCAAGCACTACCCACTGTGATCATTGACAATACATTGGAGAAGACTGCTGAACAAATCAGTAGTGATGCTATGTCCTTATTTGTAAAGAAATTCTCCAGGTTCATGAAGAAGAACCATCGAACTTATCAGGGTCCCAATCGCAACTTCAAGAAAGATTCACCATCTGGTGATATGGAATGCTTTAACCGTGGAAAGATAGGTCACTTCATTGCTGATTGTCCTAAACCAAAGAAGGATGACCAGAAGAGAAATGATCACAAGAGGAATGACAAAAAGTCCATAAGAGATCGAAAAGCAATGATTGCTGAAGAAAGCAAATCCAAATGGACGGACTCTAGTTCTGAGTCATCTGATTCAGAAAGTCATTCCAGTGACAGTGATGCTGAAGAAGTCAAATTTCTCATGGCAGACAATGATTCAACCTCGACATTTGGAGAGGTATTTGATTTTGACTCTAACGAATTTACACGAACTGATTTGATTGATGCACTACATGACATGGTAGAAGAGTATTCTAGACTTTCTCAATCATTTGAAGAAGTTAAGATCGAAAATCAGAACTTAAAGAATCAGAACAGTAAGTTAACTTGCTTGCAAGTAGACAGCTGCAATGATTTACAAGTTAAGATGAGTAAATTAATAACTGAGAATGAAAGAGCCAAAGCAGATTACCAGAAGGTGCTTTCTGAAAAACCAGAAGTTTTCGCTACTGGTAAATGCTTGGAACAAGTCTTCTGTTTCACTGGAAAAGATGCAAGAATTACAAAACAGTCAGGAGACAGGAGTGGTCTCGGTTTTTGTAATAATGAAGGCACTTCTGAAACGAATACTAAGCCAACACTGGATATGTGCAAAGTGAAATATATTCACTTTGTGAAATCCAGCGTGGTACAGAAACCAGAAATACCTATTGCTTCAGTTGAAAGGAATGTAAATCAGATGAACAGAAGAATGCACTATGGTCTGGGTTATGTTAAACCTAAGGAAAAAGTTGACCAGAGTTCTAGATTCAGAAAAGAATTCAACTCTGGAAGACAATATCCTATGAAGGTCAAAAATTACCAGTACTACAACTCAAAACCTGTTCAGAAGAGATACAGACTGGAAAACAGAAACAGAAGGGAGGAACAACACTTTTATATGCATACTGTTAGAAATAACAGACCTTCTGTTGCACATACATCTTTGGATACCCGAAGTACAAGATCACCAAAAATTGTACAAATGTGGGTCCCCAAAGGAGTGATAAGGCTTGGACCCAAATAGATTTGGGTACCAGATACTAAAATTTGTGCTTGCAGGAACAACAGAAGAAAGCAGAAGTCAGTAACTCTACATGGTATCTGGACAGTGGATGTTCCAGACACATGACTGGACAAAAAAAACCTACTTTCCGAAATAGTGGATTGCACTGGACCAAAGATAACTTTTGGAGACAACTCAAAAGGTAAAACCATGGGTAAAGGTAAGATTATCCATGGTAACATATGTAATGCCCAAGAATATGATTACCGTAATATGAGATGATTTATTGATAACGAATGGATATGGGTATAGTTGGACCGCTCCGAGACCAAATTGATTAAAACACATGAGTTATGTGATTTTCGGGCAGAACTTGTGGCGCCCGAGCGGTAGAATATTACCGCCCGAGCGCCAATGTGTGATAAGGAGATGCTCGGACAGAAAGTATGGCGCCCGAGCGGTATAATATTACCGCCCGAGCGCCAGTGGATAACAAAGTCACGGACAGAGGGTTCCGCGCTCGAGCGGTAAAGATCTACCGCCTGAGCGCCGCTTGAAAGTTGTGAAATATGAGACACGTATCATACACATGCAATTAGGATATATATATATACGGATGTAACTTTGCAATGTATCAGAAGGTACTTGCAAGAAACGAGAAAAGCTTCCGAGAGAAGAGTGAAATATCCTTACGCCTTTTGTGAGAAATCCGCCCGTCCGATTTTGAATCCGACTTCGGTATTGTGTTCCTATCGACGTAGGCTACAACTGGACGTAAGTTTTGCTATGTTTCGATATGTTCTGAAATTATGGTATCGTCAGAATCTGATATGATTCATATATGATGTTCTTGGCATGTTAGACATCGTATAATCGAAACCGGACTGAGGAACAGATACCATATGAAATTGTTATGGTTTTTGGAGTAGTTATGGAGTTGATTTGATATCAGAATTTACTTGTTATCGAGTATGAGATATTAGAATTAATATCTGATTGATATGGTATTGTTGGGTATATTGATATTATACCGTTATGCCATCGATATTGAATTAGGTTAAGTATTGAGCAGAACAGATTTGATTTGAATGGTGTATTGATACCCTACCCTCGATATCGTTATTGTCAGATTGAGTATTGACAGGCTTTGAGTTCGAGACTGCGCCCGAGTCAGAATATCATAAAGAAAGGTATAAATTAATGTGAGTTGGGATTGCACAACTCGAGTGAGGTTTGACTCGAGTCTCCCTAAATCACATACTTTCATTTATTGCATTGATATTTGCAATTGATGTGACTTATGATAGTAGGCTATTGATTTATCGCTAATGTATGATAAGATTTATATATGTAGTCTATTGATTTATAGCCACTGCATGTAATGACTGCTGATTCGCTAGTCATCGACTGATTTGCGTAGATACTGAATGCATGCATTGATTACTGAGTCATTGAGTCATGGGCTGATTCGCCTAGTCACTGACTGATTCGTCTAAACTTAAGCTGATTCGCTTAATTACAGGCTGATTCGTCTGGTTATTGACTGATTCGTCTAAACTTAAGCTGATTCGCTTAATTACATGCTGATTCGTCTGGTTATTGGCTGATTCGCCTAATTCTTGACTGATTCGTCAATTATGCGGCTGATTTGCCCAGACACTGGATATATGAATTATATCGATGTCGTTTAGGGATTGATTCATTCCTATCGACTGAGATTCGGTATAATCATTATTATTCAGACATCGGGATCCCTAGGTTAGAGTTGAGTCGAGTCTGAGACGACGCGTCAGTGGAGTCGAGTCTGAGACGACGCGTCGGTTGAGTTGAGTCTGATACGACATGTTGATTTACATTGTTTATATCATTCATGTTTATTGAATGCTTGACATGGATTTATGTTCCTGATTTGAGACATGTTATGAATAATTCTTACATGCTTTCGTATATGCTTTTATATGATTGCATGTTTACATTGTTTATACTGGGATATTTATATCTCACCGGAGTTATCCGGCTGTTGTCTTGTTTTGTATGTGTGCATGACAACAAGTGGGGCTGGATCAGGGTCAAGAAGAGGATGAGAGAAGATTAGATAGCGTGGAGGCTCCGGACTTGGATTAGAAATAGGGTTAGACACTTGATATTAGTTGTTAAACCTTAGTTGATTAAATGTATGCGGTACAAGACATGTACTTTTATACTGAGATGTATATATGTTTTATGTCACTACGTTCCGCTTTGTATTTAAAAAAAAAAAAATTAGACCCTGTTTTATAATTGATTAATTAGTCCCAATGACGATTAAGAACTTGATTAGCGTCCGGGTCCCCACAACATAACTATTAATGATGTGTTATTAGTTGACAATCTTTGTTACAATCTAATCAGTATTAGTCAACTATGTGATAATGGTTATTCTGTAGCTTTTCAGAAGCATTCATGTATAGTTAGAGATTCTACTGAAACTACTGTGTTAACTGGAAAGAGAGAAGGCAACACTTACAGAGTATCTTGGAACTCAAATCATGTCAATACTCCTACATGCTTAGTTGCTTCTCTTAGCATTAAACACTGGCTATGACACAAGAAATTGAATCATCTGAATTTCAAGTCAATCAATTATCTCAAGAAGCAGAATATAGTTGATGGATTGCCTGATATTAATTTTGTTAAAAATCATGTTTGTTCTGCTTGTCAGCTTGGGAAACAGATAAGATCCAGTTTCAAGAACAAAGATAGCAAATCAACTTCAAGATGTCTGGAACTACTGCATATGGATCTATTTGGTCCAATCCCTATCATGAGCTTAGGGGGAATGAAATATACTCTTGTTGTTATTGATGATTTTTCTAGATTCACTTGGGTAATATTTCTCGCAGGAAAAGATCAAACCAGTAGCCTCCTGATCAAGCTTCTGAAAAGGATTCAAAATGAAAAATCTACTTCCATCATTAAAATCAGAAGTGATCGGGGTACTGAGTTCAGTAACAAGTATCTTGAGTTATATTTGAATGAACAGGGGATTCATCATGAATATTCAGCTGCCAGAACACCTCAACAAAATGGAGTAGCTGAGAGGAGAAATAGAACTCTAAAAGAAGCAGCTAGAACAATGCTAGCAGATGCAGACATCTCTCAGCGCTTCTGGGCTGAAGCTATCAATACTGCTTGCTACACGCAAAACAGATCTATGGTCAACAAAAGGCACAATCAAACCCCTTATGAAATATGGAAAGGGAAAAAGCCTAACGTATTTTATTTTCATGTGTTTGGCTGCAAATGTTTTGTACTAAATAATGGAAAAAATCATTTAACTGCATTTGACTCAAAATCAGATGCGGGAGTATTTCTTGGTTACCCTGCTGTAAGCAAAGCCTTTATAATTTTCAACAATAGAACTCTTAATGTTGAAGAATCGATTCATGTTGTCTTTGATGAAGACAGCAGTGCTCTTAAAATATCTAACATATCTGATTTAAGTAACAGGATTGACATGATTCACTTAGAACTTGACAGTGAAGATGATGTAGAAGCAAACATCAAGGATCTTCAAAATCCAGAACCAGATATTCCAGTGGTGGAACCAGAAGTACAGACTTTGGATCTACCAATACCAGCAGAAGACACTCAAGAACCTACTACTGATTCTGTCGAGAACAATCTCCACATATCAAATCAGGAAGATATACTTTTAAATCATTTTATCTGGAGAAAATCTCATCCTCCATCATTGGTTATTGGTAATCCAGCAGCGCCTTTGAGAACCAGAAGGCAAATGCTTAATGAATACATGCATGCTGCTTTTATATCTCAGGATGAACCAAAGAAAATTGAAGAAGCTCTTCTGGATCCGAGTTGGATTGAAGCCATGCAAGAAGAGCTGAATCAATTCAAACGAAATGAAGTTTGGTTTTTAGTGCCTAGACCATCTCACCAAGCCGTCATTGGAACTCGGTGGGTATTTAGAAACAAACTCAATGAAGAAGGCACAGTGGTGAGAAATAAAGCAAGATTGGTTGCTCAAGGCTTCAGACAAGAAGAATGAATAAACTTTGATGAGACCTATGCACCAGTAGCAAGGCTCGAAGCAATCAGAATATTCTTAGCCTTTGCTGCTTTCCAGAATTTCAAAGTATATCAAATGGATGTGAAGAGTGCGTTTCTGAATGGTCTCTTACAAGAAGAAGTCTACGTCGAACAACCTCCAGGTTTTATCGATCATTTCTCACCTCATCACGTGTTTAAATTACACAAAGCTTTATATGGTCTAAAACAAGCACCTAGAGCTTGGTATGACACCTTATCACAGTTTCTTATCGATCATGACTTTACCATTGGAGCAGTAGACAAAACTCTGTTTACTTTAGTCAAGAATAAGCATACTCTTTTAGTACAGATCTGTGTTGATGATATTATTTTTGGGTCAACTAACCCCAAATTATGTGCAAAGTTTGGAAAATTGATGCAGGATAAATTCGAAATGAGTATGATGGGAGAATTAACATTCTTCTTAGGATTACAGATTAAGCAACTAGATACTGGAATTTTTATAAATCAAGCCAAGTACACCAAGGAGCTTCTAAAAAAGTTTGGTATGGAAGCATGCTCTGCTGCTTCTACTCCAATGAGCTCATCTATTAAACTTGATAAAGATGAAAGTGGAATTCCAGTAGAGGTAACTCAGTATCGTGGTCTTATTGGTTCTTTATTATATCTAACTGCCAGTAGGCCAGATATCATGTTTGTTGTTTGTATTTGTGCTAGATTTCAATCTAACCCCAAACAATATCATTATATTGCTGCTAAACGTATTTTGAAGTACTTAAAAGGAACTCAAAATGTCGGCTTATGGTATCCCAATGATTCATCGTTAAATCTTATTGGATATTCAGATGCTGATTATGCAGGTTGCAAACTAGACCGAAAAAGCACAAGTGATTTTTGTCAATTTCTTGGTGATAGGCTGATATCCTGGTTTAGCAAGAAGCAGACTTCTATAGCCACATCTACTGCAGAAGCAGAATACCTGGCTGCTGGAAGCTGCTGCTCTCAGATACTGTGGATTCAACAACAGTTAAGAGACTATGGGATTCAAGCCTCCGAATCACCTATATTCTGTTACAATACCAGTGCAATTGCAATCACACAAAATCCAGTACTTCATTCCAGAACGAAGCACATAGACATCATTTCATCAGAGATCATGTGTAAAAGAAGAACATTCGTCTGGAATACGTTTCTACTGATCAACAAACAGCAAATATCTTCACAAAACCTTTACCAGAAAACAAGTTTTCTTACTTTCGTAATTCTCTTGGTTTGATAGATTTAACTTGATTATTATCTGTTATCTTGGTTTAGCTATTATGATTTCTCGGTTATTTGTCGTATTTTACTTACAGTAAGTGTAGTGACCCGTTCCAGAATCACCTACTAATCAAGAACTAAGCATGCAATTAACTTAATAAAAAACAATCAGAGATAATAGCGGAAAAAGGTCAACCAACTATAGTTATACAACCCAATCGAAAAACCAGAATAACTCAAACTAAAATGAAATATACGGTACAACCATATCGAATCAAATGGTACTGAAGAAACACTTAACCGGCTACTCAACGTCCTCCTCCTCCTCCTCCTGAGCCATCCAACCTGAGGCCTGCCCCGTGGGAATGGGGTGTCCAAGATAAACAAAACCGAGGACGTGAGCGATAAGAACGCCCAGTACAAAAGCATGAGTATACAAGCCTATATGAAATGCACATGCTATGATATAATACCAGGGTAGTCAAGAAACAGGAGTCAGAAAAGATCTCAAATATGCTCAGTCTAGAGGCGCCAAGTGGATAGTGCCGCGCGGTACTCCTCTGGGTCACTGCATCCACTACAAGATCAGACGTGGACCTAAAATGTCCCGGATCACCGAAGCCCTCCGGACCCGTCGGCCACTGTGTACTCTCGGTGTCCATGCATCCACAAGACAGGGCTGAGCGGCCCCACAAGATATAGCTTATCTCGAAAGAGATACAGCTCAACAATAAAGGCTATCTCGAAGGAGATACGGCTCAACATGAAATGCAACATGCATCATAAAGCGTGACATAATAGCATGCATTATATAACATATAACAATGCAGCAAATAATCATGCAACACATATAAGAATGTATACTCGACCAGGATATCTCGGATAGTACTTTAGTACCTCACACCAGCAGATCCTAACAATCAGTCCTAGACTCACGCCTGCGTCCGCAGTCAGCCCACTGATGCCGCTGGCTCCCAACTAGAGCACAGCTCCGCTACAACACCAGTAGCTCCCCGCTAGTGCCCGAACCTCGGAAAAAACCTAGAAACCTGTCAGAAACGACTGAAATGCTCTGGAACACTCTGAAATGGCGAGTCAAATGAAGCCTCGCGCCTCTATTTATAGCCAATGTTCGGACGATCCGAACCACTTCGGAAGATCCGATCCAGTACACTTCGGACGATCCGAACCCACTTCGGACGATCCGAACCTTGCATGCCTTCCACGAGTCCAGCCACCTGTCTCGGACGATCCGAACTCTGATCGGACGGTCCGAACCCTGATCGGACGATCCGAACTCTGATCGGACGTTCCGAATTCTGCATGTCTTCCACGGGTCCAGCCACCTGGCTCGGACGATCCGAATCCTGTTCGGACGCTCCGAACCCTGATCGGACGTTCCGAACCCTGTTCGGTCCTTCCGATCACACCGAATTATAATTAATCCAATAGTTAACTCAAATTAGGCATCGGGCTACTACAGTAAGTCATTTGCAGAAAAGCAGAAGGGAAGATCAAGTACGTAAACTGTAATTTTATTAGAAACCATTCCAGTACATTACACGATGTAAGAAGTAAAAACAGTAGATCTACAAATGCTATTTAACCAGAAGCGTTACATTTAGCTTTGGTCTTCAGTAATATGAGCTCTCTGCAATTTTCTTGCAAAGTACTTCAACAGGAACAAGAGACTCCAGCAAGCTCAAGGCCTAGAAAGAATCTAGCAAGCTTGGGTCTTGTCCGCACTAATGTATTTTTAGATGCCTTACAGGGCATCATAGATGATTTCAGCATCATCAATCCACCAGCACTCTCTTATTGCATTAGCATGCTTCTGGAAGGAATCGATGCTACATTTCAATATCAATCGAAGCAACAGATTTGCTTGACTGTGGACACTACAACTCCAGGAGTGTGTTTCAAGGATCATTATGTAAAGAATGATTTTCCCAAACTTCCTTCTGAACATTTCTTCGGCTCCTGGATCAAACTCTAATTTTTTTTAACTTGAGTTTTCATTTTTGATTGTGTATGTTTTATTTCGTTCAAGTTGTGCAGGTATTTATAGAAGAAACAAAGACCCTTGCGACTGTTCATTTCGACGGTTCAGATTGAAAGATTGCCAAGAGTCACTTGTCGCAATTATGACCACTTATTAGTTGCATTTACCGAGGGGGAACAGTTTCTTAGTCAGACTAAGATTTTGACACCTTTTCAGAAAACAGATAGAATATTTGTCTTTTCGATAAAACTACGAGTCTGCTGGTTTTGTCAAAGTGCTCAAATATTTCAGCACCCTGAAACTTCCAGCAGACGTTATCATAAAACGACAATTCCTCTTCTGATTTCTTTAAGTAACCGTCTGGACAGCCCACTCTTTTCAAATTTTTGAAATCATTCGTATATCTGACAGTTTCTGCAAATCTTTTTCAAACACTCAACCAAAAACATACTGACACGTGTCTTTATGTTTATTTGACGGCTATATATTTTCTTTCAAATTCACCTTTTTCATCTTTACTGTTTCCTCACTGTTGTTATTCAGCTACTGCTTTCTCTCCATCATCTCTAACTACTGCAAAGTGTATCTGATTCTATCCTCATACAGAAATGGCCGGAGCATATATTCTCAACGCATATCAAGTAAATTTTGCTTCTGTTCTCAACGTCATGGATGAGAATCTCGTCAAAATGTTTCAAGATATTGAGAAATCAGGACTTAGAAAATTCCTGGAAGCACCAGCTGTCATCTACAAAAATGCTCTCCTGGAATTTTACGCTAAAGCGACAGTGCATGAAGGAAAAATTGTTCACTCTCAAGGAGATGCATACATCTCCATTGATGCCACACTTTTAGGAGCCACTTTTCTCCTTCCACTCTCAGGTATTTCTGAACTATCCGATATCTCCAAGATAGATATGTCTATTGCGCTCAACTCTTTCTCAGCCTCTGGAGAAGAATTGTCTCCTTGTTGTCACAAGAAATTACTCAAAATAGAATATCAAATTCTGGCCGATATTGTGGCGAAAGCCATTTTAATCAAAGCCGGCACTTTCGACAAGTTGACTAAGGAGAAAGTTCAAGTGATGACTGCCATCACTAAGGGAATCAAAGTGGACTGGAGTCGTTTCCTCTTCAAAATCATGAAGGACATGATTGTCAAGAAAAGTTCTGGATTCGCTGTTCAAATCAGCGCAATGCTCAAGGATGCTGGTTTCGCCTCTACCAGTGATCAAGATGCTGCTTCAGTATCCATGATTGATGTTGAGAACGTATTCGCGTTAAGGCCTAAGCCAACAGTGGCTGAATTTGTTGCCTTGAAAAAGGAGATCGGAGAAACTGATTCTGAGGTTCCAAAACTTCAAAGGACAATTAAGAGGAAAAGAGTGATTATTTCGGTTGACTCGGACAAAACAGCATCAGAAGAGTCTGCTGCTGCTGCTCAACCACCCGTACCAACTCCAACCAAGAAGAAAGCTCGCACCGTTCTAAAGATCAAGAAGACAACAACACTGTCTGAGATTGAGAAAGTACCTATAAGACAGGTATTTCCAGAAGTAGTTCCTTCTGTTCGATCCACTGTTCCTTCGTCTGTACAAGATACTGCATCTATTCTAGCACCATCTACTGCTGCGGCTTTCAAGCCATCGTCTGGAATAGTTATTCGAGAATCAACAAGCAGGTCTTCTGCTTTCCGACCCATTTTGCCTATTTCATCATCAGATAAAGGCAAATGTAAAATGATTGAAGAACCACCAGTTTTTGGACTCAAAACAGCGGTAATTACCGGTGTTGATCTTCATCTGGCAGAAATCGAAAGCTCTGCAGATGATGACATGAATTTTTTCGACGAATGGCACACAGTCCGACTCTTCCATTCTCTTGCCTACTTCAAGACAAAAGGAACCTATGCAAAAATGGTGAACGCAGAGAAGAGAATTTTTCAACTTGCAAAAACTGAAAATGTCATCGAGGCCCTGCGCAGAAGGAGTTTTGTCCTCGGTCAGCTGAAATGTCAGAAGCTAGAATCGGTTCTGAAAGTTCTTGAATCGAATTTTGATCCTGCTGCTCCTACTGCTGTTCAGGATCAAAACGTTATTTTGATTCTTTCTGACAAGTTAAAACAGATGCGTGAGCAACTTCTTGCTCAAGAACAGGGTTTTGGCGAGCCCATTGTATATCACGTCGGCCTTGTTCCAGACTTTCATCAGGTTCAGTCAGTTGAGGAAAAGAATGCAGCCTCACCAAAGGCTTCTGCTCTCAGTACTCCTGCTTCTCCAACAAGGCCCATTCCGTCATCATCTCTGTTATCAGTACATGAACTGGCTTTGGTTGAAGAAGTTGTTGAATCAATTGTTCCAACGGTTTCTACCAATCGGGAAGCAGCACCGGCTACTTCATTGCCACCCTCTCCTTCTCCGACCCCAATGCAACATATGGCAGACTCAGATGTTACATCTCTATTTCCAAATTTAGAGAAATTTTCTGCCGCTCATCAAGCAGACATGCATATTCTTCTGAATCAGCCTTCTGCACTTTCAACTGCAGAACCATCAGATTCACCTGCTGTCATTGCACCAACGGAAGAGAATTTGGCATCTGACTTGGCCGTTCCTGCTGAAGAAATTGCCCCTCCCCTGATTGCTGCTGAACCCACTGTCTCTTCTCTTCCAGAAGAAAGCTCAGCAGACCCTGGTCCTTCTACTGCCTTGATGGACACTAATCTTGTTTCTACTGCGTTTACTATCTCTCATCCTGTTCTGACTGAGACGAACTCTCGTCTTGCTGAGATTAAGCAACGCATGCTTGTGCGAACTCCCTCCCCGGAATCCGATGCATTTAACCTGGAATTTCAAATTGACGCTCTGCAACGAGCACTCAACAACGTGTCGGATTTAGTCAAACGAATGTCCTGTGAAAGCATTTCAGAGTTCAGTGGTGCTCAATCTTTCCGAGAACGAATGGACAAACACATCTATAACACGGCGGAAACCATGGACAAGATGTATGCTGAAACCATCGTTTTCAGACAGGCTATATCAAGAAATCACAGTAACATCATGCTTGCTCAAACTGATATACTCAACCGAATCACCGAGCATGATGATCTCTTTCGATCATTTTCCACTTCTTTGGAACTTATGGATGCCAAGATTGATTCACAAAATCAATCTCTCACTACACTGAATGATCGCATCTCTTCTCAAACTCTGTATCTGGAGATGCTAACCAATGGCATTCAGAACATATCTGGAAGAATGAATGATCTCTTCGCCCATGTAGTTGCCGCTGATGCCAAAAAGGGGGAAGATAGAAGAGATCCAGCAGAAGCTAGGCAATCAGAAGCGGAAGCTGAACCTTCAAACAGAAGACTTCAAGATCCTCAGAATGAAGAAGTCATCTACAGGGATATTGAAACTGATTGATTATTTACTTTGATACTTTGTTTACATTATCCATTTGCTTAATGATTATCTGCTTTATTTATCGCTTTTCTAATGTTTAGGTTTTGGCATCACCACAAAGAGAGAAATTGTTAGACATGAATTTTATTGTGGCGATGTTAACTAAATCCAGCAGACCAGAACAGTAGACTCACTTAACAAAAGCCGCTGGTCTAGTAAAACTAAAGCAGTAGAAAGGATAGAAATACAGAACCAGTAGAAGACGTTGCCTAACGTTACTACTTTAATTGTTACCGTTAAAGTTCCTAGTACTAGTATTAATTGCAGCATTAAATACTATACGGAGTCATTTAATGCACTTTACCCAATTAAGTATAAAACAAGACTGATTGTTTTATAGCTTTTCTGCAGGAACCTCTTTTGGTAATAAAGCTGATTGTATCAGTTATCTGGAGACATCCTCTGTTTGTGAACGTTGAACTCAGTCGATTATATATACTTGGATCAATTCCTTTTATGGGATGACTCTTCGCTTAACATTATTCTTCAAGGATCAAAGCTATTTTCACTCATAAGACAATCACGAAATTCCTTGAGTACTTAGAGTTCAACACAAAGAAAAGTAGCACACGCTTCAAGCTATTATCTGATCTTTTGAAGATCATCTTGTGCTACTGATTCTTACACTCTTCACAATCTTTACATCACTTATACTTTATCAGGAAGAGTTTGTAATCTGAAAAGAATCTTTTCAGAACTTTGTGTATCACATCATTTGTGAGTTGAGTAACTAAGAGTTTCAGTAGGCTGATGTGTAAGTCCTTCTGAAGTGGGTGTGTACAAGAGTTGTACAGTAATTTCTAAAGTCTTTTAGTTATACATTCTGGAAACAGAAGAAGGGGAGACGTAGAAGACTTTATCTTCGAACTTCCACAAACAATTGCTGCCTATTGTTTTTATTGTCTTTCATTTACCTCATCAGATTGTTTTCGCACGTTTTATTGTAATCTAGGTGAAGGTATACGTACAAGATAAACTACTATCTCTAACAGGATTTTAGTACCTCATCAGAAGAAAAAGAAAAACGATTAGAGTTTATTCACCCCCCCTCTAAATTCAACTTCGATCCTCAACAGTAGCTCGTACGATTGATTGTTGAGATTTGGGATTTGATTGAGTTTTTCCAACACTGTTATATGAATATTACCTTATCCTTTACTGATTCCGGTGTGCTTGCTCGAGCTTTGATGATTTAATAGTAATTCGATTTGATTTTGATACATGCTCAGGGGATGAACAATTATTCTGATACATCCATGACATGCATGTATTGTATGACATATATTATTTTATGGATACATATTGCATTTATTATAGTTATTTCACAAGGGATTTTTGCTCACCCCAAAGGGAGTGTTATTGTTTTTGTGTATGGACACCGACAGATACAAAAGATTGGAGATGGTACTTTTGGAGGAAGTCAGACTTGAGATTGTTTGGTAGTGGATATCTCAGTATATTTATAAATATATGGTAACATTTCCTGGAAATTTGAGATGCTTGTGTATATTTATTTAATTGTGTGAACATGTTTTATAATGTGATGTGTGACGAGAATTTATTATATACTATTTTTAGTATTATAATCACATTTGTCACATTTTGGGGTAATGTTAAATGAAAATTTTAAATTGTTTCCGCTGTGATTAATTAACTCTAACTAAATTGTGTGTAAATAACGTTCAGGAGTTAAGAGACCCACCGAAGTTATGTTCGATTCAAGTTGACCAACAAAGACTCATTTGACTTACTAGATTGAACTCGAATATAAATTTTTGGTTACATCATATTTATATGTATATAGAACTTATGAAATATATATAACACATTATTATATTATATATTATTTATATACATTATAATTGATGGAATGAAGGTCCAATATATTAATTAATAAAATAAGCCAAAGATACAATGGTTCAAACCCGTCAATCACTCCTAAACATCTATAAATAGATGTCTCCCCTATGTCTAATATACATTTTCATGTCTTTTCTCATTGAGCTCTCTCATTTTATAGGATTATCATTACGCTTTTCGTTGAACTGAGCATCGGAGTGTTGGAATGTCTACGCCAAACAATCATTCGACGCCTCTGAAGAGTGTTTGTCGCTTAGATTTCTCCTTCATCGGGCGTGGGGGCTGCAATAACCCCTATGGTTCAGACACTATCATTATGTTTATGAGACGTGCATTTAGGGGGTGAATTGGAGTCGGGGGATGGCTACGCCAGGAACATCTTCGGCCTCCTCTAACTTTTGTTCGTATGTGAAGAACTACATTGAAGTGATGCTCAACTCGAACCGACAAACAAAGAATCATGACTCACCAGACGGGACTCGAGATATAAATTTTTTTTTACATCATATTTGTATGTATATATAAATTATGATATATATAAATAATAAAATATGATTTTTTGAAGGATATATATAATATATGTATTTTTATTAATTTCGCGGCCCGCCTCTACCAAAGACGGGGCAAATTTTTTTATGCCCAGCCTTTAGGACGGGCGAACTTCTAAATTTAATTATTTTTTCCCCGCCCCACATTGATGGGTAGGGATGGCAATGGGTAGGGTATGTGTTGGATTTCGTACATCCATCCCCATACCCATTTATTAAATTCATCCCCATACCCATCGGGTATTGAATTTCATCCTCATCCTCATACCCATCGGATTATCGGAAACTCATACCCTACCCAAATACCCTATTATCATATACAATTGAATTTTTTCAAATTTAAATTGTTTCAATGAAGTTATGAATATTTAAAAATTATTTAATGAACAATATGAAAAATTATTAATGATAAAAATTTACAAAATAAATTTTATAGAAAAAATAACAAAATATTAAAAATAGTTTATATTAGTTGAATAAAAGTACGCAATTCAACAAAAATAAAATATTTTTCAATTTTTGAAATCAAACATGAAATAAACTTACCAATGGAGAAGATGAAAAATTGAATGAAAAATAAAAGAGCGGTAAAACCTTGAAACGTAAAAGTGAAAGCGAAAGGGAAGAGAAAAAAAAAATATCGATTTACTTGAGTTTGAGAAAATGAATATTTAATATAAATAAATATAATTACTATATATATACATACACATATATATATATATATATATATATTTAATTTAAACGGGTATTCGGGTCGGGTGTGGGTCAGATTATATCAAACCCGTCTCCATACCCAAACCCGAAAATCCTCATACCCGATTACCCAATTATTTAATCGGGTCTAAAAATCCCTCCATACCCTCTTCTATTCGGGTCAGGTATCGGATCCTCCATCGGGTTCGGAGGAAATTGTCATCCCTATTGATGGGAGCATTTATTTATTTATTTATTTTGTTAAAATCACAGTAGTTTGATAAACCTTTTAGAAAAATACCATAAATTGATTTAAAAAACACCCTCGCCTGAGCTAGCTTTGCCATTGTATTTTGCACACAGATTTTCTCTCTTCCCTCTTTTTCTCTTTACTTTAATTTTGCATGCAAATATTTTTAAGTTTTCTCTCTTAAAATATGAAATTGCAAGATATCAACTCTCGAATTTGAATTTTTAAGATGTGCATTTAAAATCCGAACTTTAGAATTAAATTTGAAAGTTGATAAACAATTGCGCTTAAATTTAAGTTTGCAATAAAAATTTATTGAATTTAGATTTTTAAATTTCGAATTAATAGCGTTCTAAATAATTCAAAGTTCTTGTGACTTTAAAATTTGTAGTGTTACTATTTTAAAATCGAAGTCGTTATATGTTGAAAATATTTCGCCAATAATTGTAAGTACCGGGACGTAACAATATCGTTTTAAAGAAAAAAAGACTAAAAAGTCGATTATCATACTCATTTTTGTTCATCTCATCTAACTCGTTTATTCCCAAGCCTACTTATATTTTCTCCAACAAAGTTTCCATTCAGGACTCAAAAATCTTGTGAACCAAATATAGATGTGAAAAAATGATTTTATTTTGTTTGATCATATGCCATATATCTAGGGTGAGCAAGATTTCGGTTAAACCGAATTAACCGACCGAACGAGCCAATTCGAAAATTCGGTTATTTCGGAAATTCAGTTTTCAAATTAAAAAAAATTCGATTATATCGGTTAATTCGGTTCGGTTACGGTTTTTAAAATTTTGAAATCGGTTAACCGAATTAACCGATATAATAAATATTATTATTTAATAAATTTTTTTTTATCAATTTTTATAAATATTTTAATTTTTTATTTTAAAATCGATATAATATGTATTAATTGTGTTCAAATAAAACTTATACATTTGTGATGTAAGTGCTTTTATGTTTTTATGCATTTGTGTAAAGAGTAGTGTTAAAAAAATTACATATATAATTAAAGTTAAATCACAATTTTTTTAAAACTAATCGGTTCGGTTTTCATCGGTTATGAAAATTAATTCGGTCGGTTCGGTTATGGCTAAATATTTCGGTTCGGTTCGGTTCGGTTCGGTTATGGATAATTCGGTTTGGTCGGTAACCGAATTAACCGAATGATCACCCCTACATATATCTATACTATTAATAAAACAAGAGCCTTTAATATTAACTATATTTTGATTTAATCTTTTTTTTAAAAAAAATTCAAAATTATATTTCACACAACTCAGCTTTATTTAATGCATACAATTTTATTCTTGACCACCCTTTCAAAAAGTCATGGATCTTTTTTCAATAATTTTCCTTAGTTTTTATCGTATAATTGTAAGATCGAGTGTTTACCGCTTTACCACAAGATATAGTTGATGGTAATGGTGCAACTCAAATCTTTTAAACCGCACAGCAGTTCAAACACCATGGTTCGATCACTCTACCAAACAAGAACAATTATTGGACCCAGCAATATTTTTAAATTTTTTGCTTTATAATATATATTTATTTATGAATAGTTATTTATTTTTATTTTCATACTTATAAAAACATATCACTCAATCTAATATTAAATATAATTTTGTAAAATATCAAAATATGTTTAATAAATAAATAATATATGTGCCAATAACCAAAAATCAGCACAGACAAATGTTTTTTCAAGTAATTTATAATATCTGAGAAGGTATCATGTGAGACCGTCTCACGGATATCAATCTGTGAGACAGATCAACACTATCCATATTTATAATAAAAAGTAACATTCTTAGCATAAAAAGTAATACTTTTTCATGGATTATCCAAATAAAGATCCGTCTCACAAAATACGACCCGTGAGACCATCTCATACAAATTTTTGCCAATCTTTTAATAAATAAATATGGAACGTTTTGCTGTCTGCACTACAAGGTTCCAGAGAAAATTTTATGCCACGAAACGAATACAAACTGCAGCTGCTTTCTTCCTCATCCAATCCAAAACACGGCAACAAGTTTCCACCTTTTCTCTTCTGCTAATCGCCAAGAAATCGATCAGATCCGCAAATGCATTCTTCATCACGGTTTCTGTGTCAAATCCACCAGCTTCCCCTGAAGCCACTTCAATTTCCTGTGACGCAAACTCCCCCCAATCAAATCCTCCGCCGGGACTTAACCTTTTCATCCTTGCTGCTAATCATGATGGGCCCTCTCAACCCGCAACCACTGCGAGCAGAAACATTGGTGATTACACCGGATAAGGCCATTGTTCCATGCGTGGACAAAAACCCAGAAACGGGAAAGCAAGCATTTCTTGATGTGTCCATAAATGGAGAGCCTGTTGGCAGAATCGTGATTGGGCTGTACAGCGACGTTGTCCCATCTGGGTCCTCCAGGTTTAGTGATCTTGTCTCCGGGGCAGGGGGCGTGAGTTACCGCAGTAAAGAGTTCGTAAAAATCACGCCTAACTACGTGCAACATGGTGGGCTTCGATATTACGGTGGGGATGCGGAGATAGCCAGGAAAACCGGAAGTAAATTGCCGGTACTCGACGGTTTAGTGGAGGAATTGGAGAAACAGAATGGTTCTTGTGTAGGGACCAAGAACGTGGCCAAAAGTGTGAGCATTATTGTGAGGGATCCATTGAAACCGCCTCCGAAGCTGTCGCTGGTTGCGACAGAAGGGAAGCTGAAAATCGGTCAAGACGAAGTCGGAACGGATCCGAACGGGACGGAGTTCGTGATTGCGACGAAGGACTCGCCGGAATTGGATGCCTCTGCTTTGGTGGTGGGGAGAGTGATTGAAGGAATGGATGTTGTTGAGAGGATTGGCAGAGTTGATACTGTTAAAGACAATACATCTTCTCCTTACTTTAGGTACTCTTTCTAGCCTCCAAATTCTCCATGCATTTTTGGCATTTTTCTTTAAAGACAATCATATGGTAGACACACACACACATATATGTAATGTAAGTATGTATATATATATGCAATATGTTAAGATTTGAACTCAAGTTCCAACTATGTTGACAATAAATTGAGTAGTTACACGAGCTTGGCTAGAATTCATGCCTCTGAATTTTGTACGAGCTAGCCTTTAGGTCATACACTAGAGTAAACTCAAATCCAAAAAACTAGCTTTCTAAATGATATATCCTTTCAATCTTATGATCTTTGGTCGAGCTGATTAAGATCGCGCGACATAGCAGGCTCCTTGACAAACTGATGATTGTGACGGCTGTTACAATTTTGGTAAAAGCTTGTATGAGACGGTCTCGCGTGTCGTATTTTGTAAGACAGATATCTTATTTGAGTAATCAATGAAAAAATATCACTTTTAATGCTAAGAGTATTAATTTTTATTGTAAATATCGGTAGGGTTGACCCCTTTCAATAATAAAGATTCGTGAGACCGTCTCACAAGAGACCTACTCTATAATTTTTATGGGAAAATTTGTAAAATAACCTCGATCCGTCATTTTTTTAATTAAATAGTTGACCGAAGTTAAAAAACAAAATATCCCAATTTTTGTTCACCTATTAGTATTTGATTTATGTAACTTAATCCAATCTATAATGCAAATATATGTCATCATGTTATGGATACGGGTCCAATGACGATATATTTTCAGGTAGTCGTTTCTTTGATGTGCCATAGATGTGCACTGCTGATAGCTGAAAGTTCAAAATTTTAAACAGAAAATCCATGCTGAGCAAAAATTCAAGAATGTGTGTTATCTTGTTTTAAATTTGAGTATACTTGAAATATTTATCTGTTCTTATCTAATCTTTGCTTAATGTGGAAAGGGTGGCCAAGCTGACAGGAGACGAAAGAGCTGTGGTAGCAGAAAGAGGCTTCAACACACCTCACTCCAAAGTGGTGATCACAAATTGTGGACTCATCATGGACACTACCTAATCTTATCTTTTTTCCCTAATGTATTTACAATTTTGGACTTTTTTAATCAAATTTTTTCCACACTTTGTTGTTTAATCTTTAGCTTGTTTTTAATATATTTTGCATAGGAAAAATCGGACAATTCTATCCTACTCCGGGAGATTTACTCCCTGTCACTAAATAATATATACATTAATACATGTATAGCATTTAAAAATAGCTACAATAATTTTATTAGCGTTTATAAATGGGTAGAACATAGAATTTTTTATAATAATTAAATTTTAAAATATTGATTTTTTACATTTCATATTATTCTACCACAAAAATAAGAATAATAGAAATGAAAATCTCAAACCTCAAAGTTTTACTATAAAAAAAAATTTCACGTAATTTTTAAATATAAAATATTAAGTTTTAAATTTTGAGAGTAATAATAATAATATAATGATATAACACATGTTATATACATTAAACGGAATTAGTTTAATGATTAATTTGGTTGATTTTGGTTAAAATAGTGTGAAATGTAATAATAATAATAAAAAAAAAGACACGCGTAAAAAAAAGAAAGTAAAGGGGAGTACTTCACCTGGTGTAGGATAGAATTGGCCGGAAAAATCCGCAAATAACTCAAGGAAAGTGTCAGATTAGAATGTGTTGAACAAAGATACGTATCTTCCAGTTTCTCTCTCTGTTAGGATTCTTGCTTATCTTCTAGTTTCCTTTTCTTCCTCTTCCCCAATCCTTCTATGATGTACACACAGAGAGAAATTCAATCTTTTATCAGATTTTTGACATTTAACTGAATGAAAAATGAATTTCTTCGAGAGACTGCCTGGCACGATTCAGATGTACCTCTGTCGCTTGGCAGGTGGCTACCTGATGCTCGTCCTTCACGGCTTTTATCTTCTCAGCGCCGGTCCTAAAGATTTTGTCCAGGGGGATCCTCTGACGGTGGAAGTGCAGAGATTGGCCTCAGTGAAAACTCAACTTCCATATTCCTATTATTCTCTCCCTCACTACATACCAAAGAAAATTGTAGACCATAGGGTGAATCTAGGGGAATTTCTTAGTAGTGCTCTCGTTCCCATCTCTCCCTACAAGTTCAAGATTGGAGAACCACAAATGTGCAATGTTGTTTGTCGCACTATCCTTAATGCCAAAGATGCAAAGGAATTGAAAGAGAGGATTGATGACAATACTGGGTGAACATTATATTGTACAATCTCCCTCTAAATATGCCATACAACAGATCTTATACGGATTACTCGGTGCATCAACATGGTTTCCCGATTGGAGTGAAAGTGCAGTATGGTGGAAAGCCGGAGCACAAGTATTTTATCAACAACCATTTGACATTCATGATAAAGTATCACAAGGATGAAGAAAATGATGCTGCTAAATTGTAGGATTTGAAGTCAAACCATTCAGTGTTAAGTATGAATATGAGTATAAGGATGGTAAAATTAGTTTGACGAACTGCACTGTAACTGGCAATGATTCCTGTCTAGAAGTTCAAGATGAGAAGGAAACTATTTTCACCTATGACGTGAAGTTTCAGGAGAGTGAGATCAAATGGGCTTGTAGATTGGATTCCTGTCTAGAAGTTCAAGATGAGAAGGAAACTATTTTCACCTATGACGTGAAGTTTCAGGAGAGTGAGATCAAATGGGCTTGTAGATTGGATACCTATCTGTATATGCTTGATAGCGAGAATCATTGGTTATCAGTCTTAATTTCGTGGTTTGCTGTTATTCTTCCTTCGATAATGGTGCCAGATATTATGCCTTATGACTTCTCTGAGTACGACGAATTGGAAGCTCAAGAAGAAGATGAAAAAACTAGAAGGAAATTAGTTCGTGGGGATTTTTTCAGGCCTCTTACAAACTCAGATTTGCCGTGTTTATACTGGCACCGGTGTTCAGTGTTTTGGGACGATTCTAGTCACAATTGTCTTCACTGCACTTGGATTCCTTCCTCCTTGGAACCGAGGGGAGTTGATGACAGCTTTGCTTTCTCTTTGGGCATTCATGGGCCTGTTTGCATGCTACACCTCAGCTAGTCTCTACCAAGTGTTCAATAGAACGGAATGGAAAAGATATATTCTTAAAAATCGTTCATGTTCCCTGGAACAGTGTTTGTCATTTTCTTCATCTTGAATGCTCTAAGTGGGGGAGAGTAATCATTCGGAGCATCTCATTTGGGGCCATGTTTGCATTAGTCCTTAAGTGGTTTGGTGTCTTCGTTCCACTTGTTTTTGTAGGTAGCTATGTAGGTTTCAAGAAACCCGCCATCACTCTGAGGAAAATATCCGAGCAAGAATGATATGAATCTGATCGAGAGTTGCATGCTAATAGCTAATGATGAATAAGATTTTAGGGCAAATCCTTTTCTCGAATGGTTCGTGATGCATGTAAGTGAGTATGAGAGTCATATTATCATTGTTCAAGTGTTAAATGATGAGGGAGACCGGAAGCATCCGTGCCTGAGCGGTAAAAAGTCGCGCCTGAGCACCACACTTACTGCCAAGACGACGAATTCTAAAACCCTCCATGCCAGAGCGGTCAAATCCTACCATCCGAGCGCCACACTTACTGTACAAGTGATGAATTCTAGAACCCTATGTGCCCGAGTGGTCAAATATTACCGGTCGAGCGCGTTGCCTTTCATGAATTTTAGACTTTGACCAAATTTAGAATCCTATATTATTTGGTAACTTATTTTGAGTGTCTTTTTTATATGTAAACAACATATAGATGAATTTTCATGATTATCAAACAATTATCTTAAGTTTATACAAAAATATTTTGAATTTTCTCTCAAAACTTTTCAAGGCTTTTACTTTGTTCTTAAAAATCAAACTTATCAAGGATTTATTCTTTGTGGCGTTTGTCGATTGATTTCATACATATTGCCAAAAACAAGTTTTTGAAGGTTCGTCTAATTCTCAATTGTTTCAGTCGTGAATATTTGTTGCTAAGTTTATAGCTTAGAGGTGAATATCATAAAATATTTGCTTGTTTCAAAAGAACGAGACAACACAACGTTCTTTGTTTCATCGTATCGAGGGCGTGGCTCTGTTTCTGAGCGCATTTGCTTTTCGTGATTGAAGAATAGTATCATTTGGTATCAGAGCTTTGGCTCATTGAATTCATGTAAGTATATTGTTCTTAAATTTTTCAGATCTATGTTAATCATTCGCTTGTTTCCAGATCTGCTTTGTTTAATCGTTTTCGTCTTTCATGAATTTGTGATTCTCGAAATTTTGTGGTTGTTCTTTGGATTTTCGAGTGCATGATCCTTCTTGTGCAAATCCAAAAAGAAAAAAAAATCTGAAAATTTGCTATACTTTGGTTTTGATATTTTTTTTTATTCCTTTTTGTGATTCATATTCAATTGTCTCTCACCGTCAAATATATACACACACACACACAAAAAGGAAAGACAAGTGCATTTTCTTTGGAGTGACCGTGAGGATGGATTCAGGTAATGAATATCTTGTTATTCTACTACCGTTTTCTTGCAATTGCAACGTCCGAAAAAAAAATGGAGAGGGAGGTAGGAGATAGTTCGAACCAAGGGTTGTCTAAGGCTCAAATGGAGGCTTTGTTCTCAGTAGGATGATGATGACCGAGTTGGAGCCATTACATGAGCGGTTGGATAAGCTTGAGGTTAGTACTAGTGAAAATAAGTCTAAGCCTAAAAATTTGGGTAGAGGAGAAGGCGAGGAGGAAATGATTTGGGTGGAGACGAGGAGAGCCAAAATGAGAATTTTGGTAGGAACAAACAAGATATAGGGTTTGGTAGAGGAAAAAGAGGTACGGGGTAGATATAGTGATGGGAATAAGGAGGATAGTAATAAGAGTAGTATTAAGACGAAAATTCCATCGTTTAATGAGAAATCTGACCCGAAAGGAATACTTAGAGTGGGAAAAGAGGGTAGAGTTTGTGTTTCAATGTCATCACTTCTCCGAGCAAAAGAAGGTTAAGTTGATGGTGGTTGAATTTCTAGACTACACTCTCATTTGGTAATATCAACTTGTGATTACTAGGATGAGATATAATGATTACCTGTTGAAATTTGAAATGAGATGAAAAGGATAATGAGGAAGAGATTTGTACCCAACCATTACTATAGGGAGATGTTTAAGAAGTTGCAGAACTTGAAATAGGGTACGGGGAGTGTCAAGGACTACTATAAGGAGTTGGAAGTAGTCATGATTATGACGAATATAGAGGAGGATAGTGAGGCGACAATGGCACGTTTTCTTTGTGATTTGAACAGGGAGATTCAAGACCAAGTGGAGATTAGACACTACTTGGATCTAGATGAGATTGTGCAAATGACCATAAATATGGAGCAACAAATCAAGAAGAGAGGAGTTTGCCGCACCATTCAAGTGGAGAGTGCATCAACGTCTTGGCATTCCAACGTTGCTACACGTGAAGAAGGCAAGGAGGAGGCCAAGCTCAAAGCAGAAATTAAGAAAATGGTGTGTAAACAAGGAGTGCAAGATAAATCTGAAACTACTATTAATCATTCTAGAGATATCAAATGTTTTAGATGTCAAGGAGTTGGCCATATCGCTAGCCAATGTTCTAACAAGAGGGTAATGATAATGAATACTTATGGAGAGTGCGAATATCAGAGTCATAGAGATGACGATGATGATAATGATAAGATTCCTGAGTTGGAGGATTCTGATGAAGGGTATTAAACAGTTGTATGAGAAGTGTTAGTGACTAGGCGTGTCATGAATGGACAAGTCGAGGAGGAGGAGACCAATCAGAGGGGGAACTTGTTCCATACTAGGTACTTTGTAAACGAAAAAGTTTGCAATTTGATTATAGATGGAGGGAGTTGTACTAATGTAGCTACTTGTGAGATGGTGGAGAAGTTGAATATGCCAACATTAAAACATCATCAACCATATAGGCTGCAACGGTTGAATGACTATGTAGGAGTGAAAGTGAACAAGCAAGTTTTAGTGGCCTTGTCGATTGATAAGTATGTTGATTAGGTATTGTGTGATGGGGTGCTAATGCATGCTTGTCATATCTTATTGGGAGACCTTGACAATATGATATGAAAGTGACACATGATGGTTTCAAGAATATGTACTCATTTGTTCTAAACACACAACCGATTGTATTAATTCTCTTGTCCCCAGAACAAATATTGGAGGACCAATTTAAGAAAAAAAAAAGAGATGAGGCCGAAAAAAAGCATTCAAAATAGTGATATGACCTTAGAAAAAGAAAAATATATGGTTGAAAGAAAGAGTGAACAAAATAGTGAGATGACCATAGAAAGAAAAATATAAGAAAATGATGAGAGGAAAGAAAAAGAAAGAGAAAAAGAGGCCAAAGAAAAGAAAAAGAAAAATAATTTGATGTCTCAAAAGAGTGAAGTCGAGAGTTGTTTACTCTTGCATAAGCTCTTTCATATACCTTTGTACGAAGTGGTTTATTTTCATTGTGATGATATAGCTGGTTCAATCCCGAGCATTGTTATTTCTCCTTTGCATGATTTTGATGAATTCATGATGAGGAGGCGAGCAAGTGTTGATGATGTGAAAATGCAATTTGATGATCTATATGAATTTGAGAGCAATTGAGAAGAAGTAAGGTTAGTTGTCAGTGCAACATCTAAGAGATATGATTTGCTTCATTACCTTAATTCATTGTTGTGTTGTTTTTAAGATTTTAGAGGAAATGTTGAAAAGGATAATTTTAAGAAAGATGATCGTATCTTTACTTTTGTCTCTAGTTTTATGGGTGTGAGAGTTATGAGAAGTTTAATGAATTTAGTTTAAAGATTGTTGCATTTGATGTCTAGCGACTAGCTAAATTGGTGGAAATTGGTGGCTACAAAAATTTATATGCATTAGACTTAAATTCTTGTGATGTGATAAATGATTGCATGGATAGCATATTTAGTGTGTTATATTTACATGATTTATATTTATATTTCGTTGGTAATGGTTTTGAAAAGTGCATAATTGAATATGATAATTTCTTCATTCATGATGAATATATGTCTAAAAATAATAAATTTTGCATTCTATATTCATTGCGTGAGCTACGTGATAGTGAATAGTATTGTCGTGGCTTGATAATTGACATATTGCATGAATATACGTGTTAGTTGCATATGAAGCGATATGTTGAGTAGGGTTGTGAAACATGCATTGCATATGGGAAAATAGCTTCTAGGCTAAAGTTATATATAGTGCATGGGATAATTCTTATACCTAGTGAACTATGATTGTACACATGTATGGATTTTATTTTTGTGTTAACTAAGTCTAAGAAGGGGATGAATATGATATTTGTAATGATTAATAATATTTTATCATTTGGTGTCATTCATTATTTGGTATATGTTGAAGTTGATAAATTGATAGTGAAGGCATCCATGACGTTAAGGTTCAAAATGTCTACAAACCTGAGTTTAAAGATAAGCAGGCTAATAATTTAATTCTTTTTATTATTAACGTGCTTCGTTTTTGTGTATTTTTTAAGAAGGGGAGTATGATATGAATCTGGTCGAGCGTAGGGTGCTAATGGCTAGTGTGAACAAGATTCGAGGAAAAATCCTTTTCTCGAAGGGTTCGTGATACATGGAAGTGAGTATGAGAGCCATATGATCATTGCTCAAGTGTTAAATGATGAGGGAGACCAGAAGTATCCGCGCCTGAGCGGTCAAAATTCGTGCCCAAGCGGTCGAATCCTACCGCCAGAGCGCCCCACTTATTGTACAGGATGATGAATTCCAGAACCCTCCGCACCCGAGCGGTCAAATTTTACCACCAGAGCGCGCCACCTTACATGAATTTTAGACTTTGACCTAATTTAGAATTCTAGATTATTTGATAACTTATTTTGAGTATCTTTTTTATATGTAAACCACATATAAACGAATTTTCATGATTATCAAACAATTATCTTGAGTTTATACAAAAATATGTTGAGTTTTCTCTCAAAACTTTTCAAAGCTTTTACTTTGTTTTAAAAATCAAACTTATCAATGATTTATTCTTTGTGGCGGTTTTCGATTGATCTCATACGGATTGTCAAAGACAAGTTCTTTGAAAGTTCGTCTGATTTTCAATTGTTTCAATCGTGAATATTTGTTGCTAAGTTCATAGCTTAGATGTGAATATCATAAAATCGTTGCTTGTTTCAAAAGATCGAGACAACACAACGTTTTCTGTTTCATCGAATCGAGGGCGTAACTCTGTTTTTGAGCGCGTTTGATTTTCGTGATTGAAGAATCATATCAAAGAATGGTTCATGAACCCAGTCTTAACTATTCTTCATCATCACATCAGTTCTATTGCAACTTAGGATACCTCTTCTTAGCATTCCTCGTCCTTATCGTCTCCAGTGCCGCAACCAATATATTCCACAACTATCACCAGCTCTGCAGAGAAGACCACTTGTGGTGGTGGATATCATTCTTGACCTGGTTCATCTGCACTCTACCTCTTCCTCTATTTTGTGTATGCGCTCATTGCTTCTTTTTCGTTTTTTGTTCTCACCGGCACCATTAGTTTCTTGGCTTGTTTCTGGTTCACTAAAACTATGTACTCATCTATCAAGATTGCGTGAAAAATTCATGTGGAGGTTCGAGTTGGTAAAATAGGTAAGCTTTCTACCAATGTTAGGAGTTCGATTCCCTTAACACTTTTTCGGGTGAGCTTACTTGAAGCGTAGTTGACATACTATTACGTTAGTTTCCGCAATGCGTAGAAAGGTAGCGAGTACGAGTTTCATCCAAATACAAAGAAAGGTCGCTGAAAGTAGAAGTGTGAGGGCATGTGAGGTCGGGGCCATCAGTTGCACGGACAATGAGCGGCTCCTGGAAGGCTTCTAGGTGGAGGGAACATGAATGAACCGACCCACACGGGAATGAGAGGGATTCCGAGACTGTTCAATGTAATGGACTGTACAGTTGAAGATGGCTTACAAAATTTGATTGATACTACTCATATCACGAAGGTGCATCTTCTTTTCGGTAGCTCATCACATAAGAACTCTAAAGTTAAGCTTGCTTGACTTGGGGCAATTTTGGGATTGGTGACCTCCTGGGAAGTTTCCCAGGGTGCGTGTGAGTGAGGACATAAGCACGCTGGAAAGACCCGTCTTGATAAAGTGAGGACAGTCGTCGAATCTAGGGCGTTACAAGTGGTATCAGAGCCGAACTCTCTTAGAACGGTGTGGTTCGTCCCGAAGCTGGTGGGTATGTGAGGCCCGGGGCCGAAGAGGGCGGGGGGTGATCACCGGTGCCATCAGTTGCACGGACAATGAGCGGCTCCTGGCAGGCTTCTAGGTGGAGGGAACATGAATGAACCGACCCACACGGGAATGAGAGGGATTCCGAGATTGTTCAATGTAATGGACTGTACAGTTGAAGAGGGCTTACAAGATTTGATTGGTACTACTCATATCACGAAGGTGCATCTTCTTTTCGGTAGCTCATCACATAAGAACTCTAAAGTTAAGCGTGCTTACTTTGGGTAATTTTGGGATGGGTGACCTCCTGGGAAGTTTCCCAGGGTGCGTGTGAGTGAGGACATAAGCACGCTTGAAAGACCCGTTTTTATACAGTGAGGACAGTCGTCGAATCTAGGGCGTTACAAAAAGTATTTGGAAGTAGAGTTTGAATCATCAAGGATCCATGCACCTTAGTTTATTTTTTCCCCAATGTATGAATTAGTTGAATCTTTTTAAGTTACTCACATGAACCACTCTCAAGGCACATAAATATCAATTATATAATAAAAATTTAAATTTTGATTTTTTTAAAAAAAATTTAAATCATTTTGTTATTTATTTGATTTAATCTCATATAATATTAGATGAATAAATTAATTAAGAACTTATATAACTTATTTTCAAAATTTTTCTCAAATTAAAATTCAAGCCGTTAATATATATATATATATATATATATATTAAATTTGTTTTAGTTTACTTCGTTTTATATTATATATATATATATAAATAAAAGGATAAATAATTATCAATTTAAAATGTTTGCGACTAAGTCATCAAAATAACATCAAAACTAATTAAATAATAATATTGATATTAAAATATAACTCATAATATTTAATTTCAATAATATTTAACATCATACAACACTTTTTATCTTTTGTTTTTAGAATTCAATATAATAGATATTTAATTTATATCAGAATCAATCTTTTATGACTATATCGATGACTATTAAGTTCTTGATAAATACAATTGTAAAATTATAAATAAATCAACATATGTAATGAAAATACACATTTAAATAAGATTATATGGTAAATATCGAATATACTCAAATAAACTCATACAATAATTATTAAATATAATTTTTAAACTACCAGTATGATTTTCACCATATAACCAAATAAATAAACTTTCATAAAAATGTTTTTTTTATATTTGTTGAATTAGTTAGTTTGATTTAAAAGATATTAAAATATCATATGTAAAAGCTTTAATACTTTAACAAATATTTATTGACAAAAACTTGTGTGAGACGGTCTCACGAGTCGTATTTGTGAGAAGGATCTCTAATTTGGATCATCCAAGAAAAAGTATTACTTTTTATGCTAAGAGTATTATTTTTTATTGTGAATATGGTAGAGTTGACCCGTCTCACAGATTAAGATCCGTGAGACGGTCTCACATGAGACTCACCCATATTTATTAATTATCATTATAATTATAAATTATAATGATCACACACACATATATTTATATATATATATATATATATATATATATAAAATAAAAAATAACTTTCGTATCTCATCAAAACGATATCAAAACTAATAAAATAATAATATTGATAAAAAAATATGGGAAAATTTTCAATAACTCCCCATATCCCCTCTAAACTTTATCCTTACTCCCTATCCCTCAAATTCTTTGTTTTAGCTCCCCAATTTTTTAAAACTTCCAATAATACCCTTATCCTTTTATTTTGTAATTGATTTTTCTTTATAAAATAATGGCCCAACATGCTTCCGTAAAATAAATTAAATCTTTTACCTCTTTGACCGAAATACCACCGGGTTATATCCACCGTATTTTACGAACTGCTCCTCACAGTCCAACCACGCGATCGCAACCGATGGTTACTAAGCAGATTCCTTCAGCAGTACTTAGCACAGCTCTAATTCGTTTCCTACCTTAGAGCGTACAGCAAAAGATCAAATTTTGAAAATAATACATGAGAGGGGCTGAGAGCAAAGATCTCTTTTATTCAAACACAAACATTTATTTATTACATAGTAACCTCCTGTAGAGGAGGAGAAACTTGTTTAGCTACTTATCGTAGCTGAACTCTTCACACTCATAAAACTTGAAAAGAAAATATTACAACCTTGTATGAAAGAAATGGAGAAAATATTTGATGATCTTCACTTCCTTCTTCCGGCTTTATTTATAGAAGGCTCCTTCGGATTTGAACTTCGGATTTCAAATCTTCATAAGCCTTTACAGCTTGCATTGGGGACCATTTGGTGGTTGAGGGGTCCCTGTCTAGATTATCAATCTTGACATCAACTTCTCATCCTCTTTTATCTCTTTCAGATACCATTGACGATGAGTTTCTAGGATATCGGCAGTAATTTCATCTTTTTTATACTCTTTGAAATGATTTACTAACCATTTAAGAGCTTCTGCCTCTTTCCTCTTGTATGTTATCCTTCTTTTCAAAACTTTCAAATATACTCGATACATTTTTAAGTTTTGATTCTGGTGTGTTAACTGGTTCTCATTCTGTCCTTATTTATGGATGAATTTTTCGGGACCAGTTAATTTTTTATTTATTGGATTCTTTTTAGATTGGTATCCAATGCTTGCGAGTCATCCACCATTTGTTATTGGTGGTCCATTTGTCCTTTACCACTAATTAGTGGTTGTCTTGTTTCTACCACTCACATGGTAGTGGTCCTGCTTTTGTAATGGAGGGTCACATGTCCCTTTTAACTTTGTCGAGGAATCTTTGATTTTTTGTATCCTCGAGGAAAATGTGAATGTGGTCCTTCTCCACTTGTCCTTGCTTCGGTAAAATGTTTCCGATCAGATCTCGGTTTGAAACCTTTACCGAACTCTGGTTCTTTCTGAATTTGGCATTCAGGGCAGATGTTCTCCGACCATCTTCCTATGTGTGCCATATTACAGAACTTTCGGCGAGTCTCTTTGCTTGCCGGTAGCTTGCTGTTCCACAAGAGATTTCTTTTCTTTTCGAATAAATCTTCTGCGAAACTTGTTGTTTTTCCTGTCATGGTATTCAACATGAATGATCCGTTCACTGAATGATTGTAGAATTTGAACGGAAACTTGACTTTGTCCATCTCAGTAAGACAGACCCATAAACCCCAAGCTCTTCTGGTAGAAATGTCATCTTCAGTGATTGAAGCAACCAGGGGTGTTTCTTCTGTTGGAGGATCCTTGATGAATTTTTGGATATTTGTATCCGGCCTCCTTAGCTTGATGAAATGAAAGGCTTCGTGAGAACCTTTCCCTGCTGGTTCTGGTGCTGCACTAAAGAAGTATAGCTCCAAAACATCTCCTCTGGACAAATAATCATTGTTTGCCCAAGTCTCGTGAACAGCTTCCTGGATCCACTTTGGTAAACCTGAGATTTCCGGAAAGCTGGGTGATGTAGTATAAACTGAGGCAAGAGCCCCAAATTCATACCAAGCTTTAACCTCCTTGGGATATGAATTAGGTTTCATCCATACCCTTGGATATTTTCCTGAAACATCAACCCTATTTGTAGCTGGGTTAATGCCAATACGTGTTTTTAATTTCTCCCAATTCTGCTGATAAACCTGAAATGGAGAAATTACACCTTCATTAGTACCAACCTTAGCTTTGCCTTTGTCAATACGAGGCCTAAGGTTGATCTCTCCCTCTTCAATCCCCGAGGTGAAGGGTTGACTTGAGGACTCAAGATAAGGATCAGGAGTCTCAATTTTTGTTTCAGCCGACTCATCTCGTGATGATCCCGACTTAACATTTGTGCAAGGGGTATTTGAATCCCCCGCTACAGGTATAGAGTCCTGTACTCGAAAACTCTCCATTTGAGAAACCAGTGGTCTCTCAATGCCCTGGAGGATAGGCCTTTGTGTTACAGACCATAACTGGATATATGCCTGTAAACATCCTGTAATTCGATCAGAGACAATTCTCTTATCTGCTTGTTGTAGCCTTCCCGCAACTTCTGCGTTAACAGCTAACTTGTTGAACTCGGTTTGAAGCATTTCAAGGTGTTCCCTCAAATGCCTCTGCATCTTGATAATAGCATCAATGTCAATGCTGTCCATCTCTTGTTAAAAAATCTGCAAGAATATTTTCATGAGATTTTATTATCATAATATCAAAAATATAATTTTGACATAAAGCTTGCCATCGTAATAATCTAGCCTTCTCCGGTTTAGACTCAATTCTATTCCTCAAAAAGGCTTTAACTTGAGTGTTATCAACTTTCAGAGTGAATTTCTTTGCAAGTAAAAATAACGGCCATTTTTCAAAAGCCCTCTTTACTGCATAAAATTCCTTTTCGTTGATATGCCATCTTATGGCTTCTGCATCTGAGAATAACCCACTACAATATCTGCATGGTTGTTCTCCATCTGGTGTGAGCTTTGTTAATACTGCAGCCCACCAATGATCACTGGCATCGGTATATAATACCAGATCATCCTCGTCTTGAGGAATAGCCATCTTTGGAAGATTTTTGCAAACCTTCTTTAAATGGATAAGTCCTTTTGTGTGTTCGTCTGTCCATATAAATCTAGCATCTTTTTTCAATAATGGACTGAACACCTTCCTGTGTTTTGCTAGGTTTTTAATAAACATCCCAGCAAAATTAACAACCCCTAAAAAACTTTGAAGTTGCTTCTTGTCTTTGAGATTTTCTGGAAAATTCTGCACCTTTTCTACTATGTGTTCTTGCAGAATTATTCCTGACTCATCGATTTCAATTCCGAGGAATTCAATCTTTCTTGTAGCAATGACTGCTTTCTTTTCAGATAAAACCAGTCCTTCTTTCTTGCAAACATTAGAGAAAATCTCCAAATGTTTAACATGTTCAGTTATATCTTTGGATGCTATTAAAACATCGTCGATGTAAACAAACATAAACTTGAAATAATCTTTGAAAAGATTATCCATCTTTCTTTGAAATATCTGGGGTGAGTTAGCCAATCCCATTGGTAATACTTCCCAAATATAATGTCCTTGAGGTGTGGAGAAAGCTGTGAATTTCTTGCTTTCTTCCTGCATCCGAATCTGATAGAATCCAGACTTGCAATCAAATTTAGAGAATATCTTGGCATTGTGAATGCAACTAATCAAGTGTTCTCTACTAGGTATAAACTACCCATCAAACTCCAGAATCTTATTAATTTCTTGATAATTAATAACCAATCTGGGTTTTCCTCGTTTAATCTCACCATGATTTCTTACCAGAAAACCTGGACTGCTATATGGTGACATGCCTGCTTTGATTAATCCAAGGTCCAAATGTTCCTTGATTATAATCTGCATATCCCTCTGATCAATGATGTTCATTGGGATGGGTTTACAACGGACAAATTCATACTCTTTGCCTTCCTTGATCTTAAGGCAAGCCCTGAGTTGATTTCTGTCCCACCATGCCAAGGGATCTTCATTGTAATTTTCTTTGATCCTCTTCTTGACATCTTCCAGTGATACCTTAGATTCAAACTCTACTTCATTTGTCTGTAGAGTTATCTTAAGGCATTCTATATCTTCTGGTTGGAGTTCCTTATCTGCTCTTAACTGGAGCATTGTTTCTCCAAACCGTCTAGAATCCTTCATTTTTGGGTTCAGAAGTTTTCCTGAATCACCACGCTTGCTGCGAAACTGGATCGGCAATTTTCTGTAAAATGCCTCCCGAAGTCTTTGGACTATGATTTTGTGAGCACATGGTGTTGTGAACACTAATCTTCTAGTCTCATTTTCTTGTGTATAGGACTTGAACATTTGTAGGAAATTATTTCCTAACAATATGTCAGCTCCTGTATCATGAAAATAAATTGGTGGTGTCTTTACCTTGTACCAAGGTGTTTGTCCAGCACCGCCAATCATGATTTCAGTCATCTTAATCCCTTTACATAAGATTAAGATTCTTCTGGAAAAATCTCTTCCAGCAATCTTGGGTAACTCTTCTTCCAAATTATTTGGAAAAACTCCTCGTTTTGCTGTACATATTCCAGCACCTGAATCAATATATGCAGCAAAGTATTCTGCCTTATATTGTTCATACAACATTCCTACTGGAATGTATATGGAGAATGGACTTGTGGTCATTGGATTTTCCACATTTTATCTTCTGCCATAAACTCCATTCCATACTCTAGACGTTTCCAAGGTTTATGTTCCTCGAGAAACTCTAGTCCAAGAATCAGTCGATCTGATTCTTTTCCTGGGATTCCTTGAAGATGAACCTCCAATTCTCCGATATTAATCAGTCCTTGGTAAGTTCCTATCATTGGTTGTTCCAAATAGTATATTGAATTACAAGGAAATTGATTCCTTTGTTTTGTAATGTCAAATACTATTTCTACTTCCTTCCAACCTTCTGGGCATCTGAGCTTTCCTATTGTAGAAAAACTTTTCAGCTCCTGTTGGGTTTCTATGACAGGCTTTTTATCCCATCTGTAACTTGTAATTCTATCTCCTTGAAAAGATAGTCTTCTTGGTTCCAGTTTAAGACTTTGATTCCTCTGTAGAATCGGTTTGTCCTGGATCTGGATATCTGTTTCCTGTATTAAAGGAAACTCAATTCTTTCTGGACAAATTGCCTGCGCAACTTTTCCAAATATCTCAGGGATTTCAATAAACTCGTTTCTAATAAACAATTCAGAATGATGTGTATTAGATAGATCATATGAAATCTGGTAGGTAATAGAATATGGTCTATTACCTTCTTTCATCAACCTTTTTTCCTTGAATTTTTGATGTAATGTCAAGGCTCGGCTGAAATCTCGATCTGCCAGGTTGTAGGCTATCCTAGGATAGATTACTCCTACAATTTTTCCTGCACAGATGTTTCCTGAGATTGTTCCCAGTACTGAATCTTGTAGATTCCCCATTCTTTTATCGCATATGGCGATATCAATTGGTGAATCTATCCCTTCTTTGAAAGTAGCCTTTATCATAATTTGGATTGCTCCTATATGAATCCAGGACATAGTCCTTGCTACTTCTATTTTGAGTTTTTGTAATTCCTCCTTGATTTCTTCGGAAGGAATTAACTGCATCTCCATTCTATTTCCTGTAAGTTCCATTGGGATTGCCATTTCCCTTCTAGAAACTTTATATATTAGATGATGCTTTCTATTTCTTAGGCCAAGACTTCCTAAGAACTTCTCTACTTGTCCTGCAGAGAAACCTTGGTATCTCTGTAGACTCGGATTTTCTCTCATGATTCTTTGAACCATGTTATGAGAGATTGTTGTCTGGCTGAAAAATCCAGACAAATCTTCATGTGTTTCGTGTCGAAACACCTCGTCTTCAGTCAGATTCCGATTCTGTTCCATCAGAGTCTTCCTGACTTAAGACTTCTTCTTCTTCATATATACTTTCATCTGAGGCAATGTCCTCAAATCGGTATACTTGAATCAGATCTTGGTAATAAACTGCTTCTTCAATATCCGGGGTAGGATCAAAGCGTTTAATACCTCTGCTTTCATTTTCTGGACAGTTGGTCGAGATATGACCTCTTGCTCCACATGTCCAGCAATTACAATCCTTGAAACTTTCATTGGCTCGCGTATGAGCTCTTCTGAAAGTTTTCTTTGTAGGTGTTCTTCCTGTGCTTCGAGATGAACTCGATGCCTGGGATGATATCCTACTTCTTGATGGTCCACTTCTTTGTCCAGATTTATAAGATCTGGCTTTCTGTCTAGACCATATGGTTCTTGGTTTCCAAGAACTTATTCCACTTCGTGCATAAGGATGAGTCCTAAAACTTTTCCTTTTATGCTTCTGTGGTTTACTTCCAATAATTGTTGGAAGATCATTTTCCTTACAACACAAAGGAGTTCTTTTGTTGATACCCTTAGTCGTTTGTAATTCTTTTGTAATGCTGCCATGTGACACCATTCTGCCAATTTTCCTTTAAGGAAAGAGGCTCTTCTTGCCAATGTATCTGGATTACCAGGTACGTATTCCCTTATGAGCATTTCTCTCCAAGGACTTGGCATTTTTGCGAAGAAAAGCTGCATAGCTATATCTTCTTCGACTCCTGAATTCCATCTATATTTGGTGAATAACATAATGTATTCATCTACCAAACATATATCATGTAATTCAAGACTATACAGAGCTTGAGTATATTTTTTCTTCTTCTCTGTATCTTGAGTGTTGAAATAGTCTACCCCTATAAAGTGTGCTTTAAATAGGGTAGCCATTTTTCCAGCGATCTCACTAAGAGATTCCCCAACTAGGACTGACTCTTTCATGTCCGATGAAGTCATGTCCCAAGCAATTTTCACTGATCCCATAAGACTCATTTCCAAAAGTTTAATGAATCCTTCTTTGTTGAGATCAAGTGTTCCTGCTGCAATCCTCATAGCAGATGTCCAATCGTCTATGAGATCTTCTCTGTTTTTGAAGTCCAATACATCAAGGTTAAGCATAACCCCGTAAGGATGTATAGGATCTAAAACAGTTTTCCCATAGGGTGTTTGGTGCAAAGGAATTCGAGTTCTCCTTGCCCTTGTTCCCGCTGGGTGTGATCCTCCACCAGTATGGAAATCAGTCTGAGATTCTCTCATATTTACATTATGAGATCCCATACTTTCCCTTGGTGGTTCCTGAGAAGATGACCAGGTTATTGCAGGTGGTGTTTCACCTACTGCTGTATTCATCTTTAGATCTACTACTTTGAGATTTGCGAAAGATTCCGCAAGCTCTTGTAGATCCTCCAAACCAATCCTTTCTAAAGTTGTCATCAGATCAATTTCTTTTCTGAGACCGACTTGATTAGATTGATCATCTTTTCTTCTTCAGTTAAAGGTTTTGACACCACTCTGGCCTTCCCTTGTTGATGTAACAAAGGTTCGGTACCAAAGGATGGTGGTAGCCAGCCTCCTGAAGTTCTTCTACTAGAACTTGGTTGTTGTTCTAGTTTCTGTATTCTTGTTTGAATATCCTTTAAGATTTCAAGAATTTCTTCTTGTTTCTCTAGGACCTTTTCAATCCTTTGAGGTATATAATATAGCATATTGCCATAATTTTGTCCCGTTTTCTGTATTTCTCTAAGATCCAGAGAGAGCTTAGAGGAGTCTGGTAATATCTCCAGAAATTTATTATTCTGAATCATAAATTTTTACCTGAGGGTGCTGTTGCTTCCCTTTGTAAATCTTCTGTCTATGCAGATCCATTGTTCTTTGAAGAATTTCTTCTGAGTAGCTTTTGAAGTATGTTTTTACGGTTCTTTAAACCTTGTAAACGCATACCTTTCGTTCTGAGTTCAGTGAAGCATGTACTTCGCTGTAATTCTTGTTCTAGTTGAATTATTTCCAGGGAAATAATTTCAATTTCGAACTGGATGGTAGTCCCTGTCATGTTTAACAGATCATTGAAGATCTGGTCTTTTCGGCCTGTAAGAGTCTACCTTTTGTGTATGCAAGGTTTTGCAAACACTGCTGTCTTTCATCAGGAGATAAATTTCCTGATTCAATGAGTTGTTTCAGATGCTTTATAGAACATCTGAATAGCTCTATTCGGAAACTAATGTTTCTGGAATAGAGATTGAAATGATTTCGGGGAGTCCTAAATCCTTTCATTTCTTGATACATGACATATACCGTCATGTGTCTGATGTTTCCATCAGATCTGTACCATAACTTGATGGTCACCATTGGAACATACTTTTGTTCTCCTGTTTCTGATATCTAACAATAGTTAGATAAACTTGTGTATATTCCAAAATATTGGAATAGTTCTTGTAAATTATTCTTCTCGAACTAAAGTTCGGATTCATAATTTTTTCGGAATTCTCCTTCTCATACATTTAGTTACTAGTAATAATAAAATTTTCGTGTTTGAAATAAATTAACCATGCTCTGATACCATTTTGTGAAAGCGCGGAGGATCAATTAAAATCAAAATAAGAATAAGGGCTATTTTTGTCTTTTTTAAGACTTATAGGGAGTTTAAACAAAGTTTTTAGATTTAGGGAGTTGGAATAAATTTTAGGTGGGTATTAGGGATTTATCTACAATTTACCCAAAAAATATAACATATAATCTTAAATTTAAATAATATTTAACTCTCTATATAATTTTTTTACTTTTTATTTTAGAATTCTATATTATAGATAATTAATTTATATAAGAATCGAACTTTTGTATATTATATATATGATTATTAATTTATTGTTAAATACAATTTTAAAATAATAAATAAATATATCAAATGAAATACACATTTACGTAATATATAGTAAATATCAAATAAAATCAAATAAACTATACAATAATGATTAAATATAAATTTTAAACCACTGATATGCTTTTCACAATAAAAATTTAAAATATAACCAAATAAATAAACTTTCGTAACTTTTTTTTGTTGAATTTGTTAGTTTGATTTCAAATAAGTAAATAAAAATATTAAAATATTGTATGCAAAAACTCTAATACTTTGATAAATATTAATCAATGATTATTATAATTATAATTATTATAAAAATTATGTTATATATATATATTTTAGTGTAGAAAATAATTTTAGTATCTTTTAATTGATCATTAATATCTATTTCTTATGCATTACATATTTAGAGTTTTGATGGAAGATTGATTTTGAAAGCAGATACATATAATTTTTTAGTTATACAATTTAATAAAATAATCAAGCATATAACATATATATATATATATATTATTTGTTATAATTAATTTTTTTAGATTTTCAATTTCTTTTTTAATTTTTACTATTTTTTAGAATCAAAATCAAAAGTAATATGATACATTATTAAAATTTTTATATGGATAATTATTATCTCATCTAAAAGAATAAATATATGTAAAAATATATATATATATTTTATGAATCTGTATGTGCTCAGCACTTATATATATATATATATATATTAGATATTTCAAATTATTTTTTTAATATAAATAAGTCGTAATATTGAACATTTAAAATATTTGTTTTTAAAATTTTAAAATTATATCGTAATAAATTATATATATATATTAGATATTTCAAATTATTTTTTTAATATAAATAAGTCGTAGTATTGAATATTTAAAATATTTGTTTTTAAAATTTTAAAATTATTAAAAATATAAATACCACAGAACATTAACGAGTGACAAGAAAGAAAGGCTTCTCCAGAGTCTCCACCTCTGCTATAAACCCTAGCCACATTTTTGATTCCACAGCAATTACAATACTTAATAATGCCATGTTCTTTATCAATTTGCTGCCGTAAACTGTTGAAGTCTCAGCCATGACTTTCTCTTCGATGTTCATTCAGAAAAGTTTGAAATTCAAGCTCAGTGCCGTGTCTGTGGCAACTCGCACACATTCGCGTCCTCTTTTGGTTCACGGGTCTTACAGCTTGCAGCCATACAATTTTCTTTCGCGAAAAGGCGTCTCCTTTACTGCTTTTTCTCCTGTTTCATCTGTATTGAGGCGGCATAGAAATGTTTTTTCTTTTGCTGCCGCTACTTTCGTCCCCTTCATCTTCGTTTTCTTTCCCGTATACCTACCAGCGGAGTTTGGGATACGGGAGGTTTGCTTACGATGAGTACCCGTCGGAGGAGGATTCTGACCGTGAAGTCAGTTCGTCTTCTAAGCAACAATTGGTGGGTGGATAGATTTTATGTAACTTTTCTGGCAAGTTAGTTGGTTTTTGTATATTTAATTAATTTATTCCTCCTTGAGAATGCTAGATGGTTTTCCTTCCTTTGCTATATTTTTCGTTTGTGCATGTGTTAACTTTGGAGATAACGTGAGCACTGGACATAAAATCAGAACGTTAATTCATTAGTGTTCAAATTGGAATTCCTGCAAAAGGGATTCCCTTTTCAGTGGGCTCAGTTGGTTAGGTATCTATTTATCACGCATTTTCAAGTATTCTCTGTTATTAATCTAATATTTCCAGGGTGATTCGACTCTTGATAACGTTGAAGAGTGGAGGTGGAAGTTGACCATGCTTATGCGCAACAAAAGCGAGCAAGAAGTTGTGTCCAGGGATAAAAAAGACCGACGTGATTTTGAGCAGCTTTCGGCGTTGGCAATCAGAATGGGATTGCACAGGTACATGAAGTTTTGCCTAACTTACGTTATTCTTTTAATATTCCTTGCACTTGTTTATGACATCTCCATTTGCAGTGGTCGGTATGAAAAGGTAGTTGTATTTAGCAAATTCCCGTTGCCAAACTACAGACCAGATTTGGACTGAGAAGCGGCCTCAGAGGGAGGTATTATCTTAGTTGTATTAGCTCTCTTTTTGTGTGTTGCATAATCCTAATTCTGTTGATCGTCGAAAGAAATTGATTTGTTCTAAGTGGTTTTAATATCCATCAAGTTTACATTTCTAGCTATGATGACCAATGTGTCAGGCAAATGCTTAAAATTTCTCAATTTTTGATATCTTTACTGCATTTTTTTGTCTTGTTGATTTGGATATTTCCTGCATATCTGTAGGTGATGCTACCAATTGGGTTGCAAAGACAGGTAGAGTCTCATCTTAGATCACACCTTTCTAGAAAGGCTGTGACGAAGCATGATACCTTTTTGACATCAAGTGCAGCCCATAACCTAGCACTTGATGGACCATATGAGCCTGAGGAGTCATCCACCCAGAATGTTATATCTGAGACTATTGTCAGGCGAAGGAGCTTGCAAATGCACAATAAACAGCAAGACTGGCAAGTTAGTGTTTCACAGATGTAAATGACTATTAGTAGTGCTGACTAATTATGTGGTTACGGTGACCTCTTATCCTCTAAATTCCATAGTAGTTTTACTTGTGAATTCACTTGTAGATACTGATTGCATTCTTGATATTTGGATGTGACCTACTGACTTCTCTTCCTGTAGTCCGCTTTGTATCATGGTTCACATTTCGTTTGGATTCCAATATTTTCGATTTGCTGCTTAAAAAGGAGCACTTGAAATGTTCTTGATCCTCTTCAATTTCTTGTGATGTAGATTGAAAATCAGTGTTCTAAATGCGGTAGGCGGCCCTTGACCGCCCCCGCCTTTGCATCAGGCGACCTCTTTAGGCGGCCCTAACCAACCGGCAGCCGAGGCGGTCAATAATTTTAAAATTCTGGTCAACTCAATTAATTTTAAAAATTTAGTCAAAGGCAGTTAATTTAAAAAACCTAGTCAAAAGTCTAACAAATTTCAATTTTATATCCTTTCTTTTTATTAAAACAATGGTTTAAAATATTTAGATGCATACTAAGAAGAGGAATATGTTTGAGACATCAAGATTGAATGATCTTGTATATGTCAAATTCAACGCCAATCTTATGAAGAATAAGAAAAATATGTGGAGATTTGCTTCTATCATCTCAAGCTAGTGAAGCTCAAGGTCGATTTGTTGATGGTGGTGATGAAGATGAGGTAGAGCCGGGTTTAGGACTTACTTGGAGAATGATAAATGAGGTCTCGGGAGTGGATGAAGTGCTACAACCAAAGAGGAGTGCAAGGAGCATCCTCATTAGAGAACTTGATGAGGATTTAGATACATCGAAGGAGGAGAATGAAGAAGATGTTGATTTTGAGTCCGATGATGGGAGAATTATGAATGTTGTTGATAATACATGTATAGATGACTTAGAAGATTAGTTATGTTTAGTCTAGTGCTTCTTGCCATAGTGGATTGAAACTTTGAATTTTAAACTTAGTTTTTTGGTAAAAATAATTATATTAGTTTATTAGTATTATTATGATGATGAATCTTTATTAATTATATTGTTAGCTTGCATTTATATATTTATTTGCATCTTGTCTAGATGATATTATTTGTGTGAAGCTTCTTTATGCTTAAATATTATTTAATCACACATTTTACATAAAAAAAATGATGGCTTTTTTGTGATTACATTGCATTATTATAATATTATATATGATTACCTATAAAAAAATACTTAAAAAAATTCAACCACCTAGGTGGTTTGCATGATTATATAAGTTTACCTATAAAAAGTGCTTAAAAAAATACAACCGCCTAGACGGTCGAGGCGGTAGGCGGTCAGTAACTGCCTCGCCACCGCCTCCTGCCATTTACAACACTGTTGAAAACTATCCCAAAATGACACAATCATGCTTTTTTCCACCAGTAGCCAAATAGCTATATAATTAGGACACATTTGTAATCGAGTATGGCCGATGAGGCTTTCGGAAGATGGATATAAGCATGTGTGATTGATGAATTGCCGAGTGAAGTATATTGCTTTTAAACATTTGAAAATTGTGATTTTAATGATTATTATTTTCTGCTTTAAAGGAGTCTCCAGAAGGCCAGAAGATGCAAGAATTTAGACGAAGCCTTCCCTCGTATAAAGAGCGAGACTTGTTACTGAATGTCGTGGCCCAGAATCAGGTGTCATTGTACTGTTCAAACAGAGAGATTCTTTTATATATTGTTTGTTCTACTCTTTTAATTCAAGTTTGTCATTTGAGTTGTATTGGATGGATTTCAAAGTTACTCTGACTTTTGGTATCATCTTTATTTATTCTTATGGTGGTACATTATTGCAGTGACGTGGTCTTTATTCAAGATATTTGAACAGTTTTGGCATCCTTTGATAAATTCTAGGATGAATTTTCTTCTTCCTGTTTTCTTCTATATTAGCAGTTGCAGATCTTAAGATACTGACTGCAGACTGCAATATGAAAATAGATATTTTTGGAAAGACAACTAAATTTTTTTAAGTGGTTGTGAGCCTGTGACGAACTACATAAATGAAAAATTATTGTTCATTAGGATATTTGCCAAAGCAACTCTTCAGAAGCTTGTAAACAGAGGATACGAATAACTAAAAATACCTGTGCGTAATTTTTTAATCACCACATACATCCTTAACAATTGTAGTCGGCTTCTGTATTTCATTTCTGCCATCCTTTTCTAGCCCAGCAACTCCAACACTTCATACCATAGACATTAACCGTAGGTGGTGGTAAAGTTGGTTGTGCACGCACTGCTTTGGTGTTTTTTACTGTGATGTCTTGCATGTGAGGAGAAAGGGTGATGATTTTGATGGTCATGGCCGCATCACTAAAACTGGTACCTGGTATTAAACCAGTGCCGATGTTTTTCACTGATCGGATAAGCTTCTGACCCTGTCAAAGCTGGATGATGGACCAGTTATTTTAGTGTAGAAGTTTCTGAAATCAGGGTCATTTATTTTTGCACAACTGTGATCAAATCACATAGGGAAATTGCATTTGAGTCATGCTATTTAACCCACCCTGATACGAACAATTTGCAAAAATTTATCTAATATTTATAGCTCAGATGTTTCCCCTAGTATCTATATTCCACAAATCGTCTCTGTTCAGTGGGTTTTTTTGTCATTTCAAGTTCTCAACGGTTGAGTGCCCACTCTTTAGGGGAAAGTGCTGGTTGTAATGTTGTATTTATTAATTCACCGCACGTAAATTTCATGTGTTTGGAAACTGATGATTCTCTTCTAAGTTAGATTTGTGTGATGAAAGGTTTGCCATTTTTTTATTTTATTATTTAATCAGCTATAAGGAACTTTGAAGAAATTTTCTGTATTAAGTCACCAATTACGGGTCGTGACATACAAATGACCTTGACTGACATTATGTTTGTCAGGTGGTAGTTGTCTCTGGTGAAACTGGCTGTGGAAAAACTACACAACTCCCTCAATACATCTTAGAGTCAGAAATCGATGCTGCTCGGGGAGCTGCATGCAATATTATCTGCACCCAACCAAGAAGAATATCTGCTATTGCTGTGGCTGAAAGGGTTGCAGCCGAGCGTGGTGAGAAGATAGGAGAATCTGTAAGTCTTTTGCCTATTGCTGCTTAACATTATTCTTTGATAAGTTCTCTAATGGCTATATAGTAAAAACCTTATTTGCTGGGCTATATTGTTTGAAGGTTGGTTACAAAGTGCGGCTGGAGGGAATGAGGGGGAGAGATACCCGTCTCCTTTTTTGTACTACCGGAATCCTTTTAAGGAGATTATTGGTTGACAGAAATTTGAAAGGTGTAACTCATGTTATTGTCGATGAGATTCATGAGCGCGGAATGAATGAAGGTATGTCATTGGTAACTGATAATTTTATTTTTTCTGTTTCCTGCATTCTTTGCTTTTAGTATCATCTGCCTTTTATTGCAGACTTCCTTCTAATTGTCCTGAAGGATCTCCTTCCTCGTCGACCTGAGCTGAGACTGATTTTGATGAGTGCAACCCTAAATGCTGATCTTTTCTCTTCTTATTTTGGTGGTGCTCCTATGATTCACATTCCGGTAGGTTCAGACGACTCTTGTTTACTTTATTGCATGATATCATGCTCCGCGTGATCTTAATGCTCCTTGAAGGGAAACCATAAAATCTGAAAATGCTTGATTTAAAATGGCGGCCTCCTGTTTGTGTAGATCTAATGTTCTCTTCCTCATTGTGATTTTAGCCCCATTTGTACTGCCTTCTTTCTTTATTTATTACCTCTTTTATGATCGATCCAAATTCCAATTGATCATTCTGTTTTCATTGTAATTTGGGCCTTATAACCAGGGATTTACGTATCCTGTTCGGAGTCATTTCCTGGAAAATATTCTAGAAATGACTGGCTACAGGTTGACACCATATAATCAAATTGATAATTATGGTCAAGAAAAGATGTGGAAAATGCAGAAGCAGGCTCTTAGGAAGAGGAAAACTCAGATAGCTTCAGCTGTTGAGGTAAAAGTTATGTACATTCATTTTTTGGTTGTTTGTTTTATTGTTTAAATTTTATTATTTAATTTTCTTCATCCTTGAAATTTCAGGAAGCTCTTAGTGCTGCTGATTACAAGGAGCATAATTATAGGATTCGGGAGTCTCTCTCTTGCTGGAATCCAGATTCTGTTGGCTTTAATCTCATTGAGCATGTGCTTTGTCATATTTGTCGCAACGAAAGACCTGGTGCTGTGCTGGTATTTATGACTGGTTGGGATGACATAAATTCTTTGAAAGATCAGCTTCAAGCCCATCCACTTTTTGGAGATCCAAGCAGGGTTCTATTACTTGCGTGCCACGGTTCCATGGCCAGTGCAGAGCAGGTGAATTGGGTGTTTTTTTCTTTTCCATTTGCCTAATCTTTACTCTTTAGTGACAGATTTTCAAATTATCTGAAAGGTCAGCACTCATGTTGGTATAATTTTTTTCTCTGGGGCATATTTGACAATTTATAGTATGCCAATTTCAACATTGCAATGCTTTAATTACTCAGTAGCCGCCAAGGTACGTTTGAAGTTCACTAGGGTAGTTTATATGGCAGTTAAGTGTAATATTGGTACAACCTCTTTGCAATGTTTTGTTTTCCCCACTGCATAAAAGTTGCATATAACACACATTTTGAATTGAATGTATTTCTCGATATCTGCTTTATGATTAATGAGGGAAATTGTACATTCCTTAAGGCACCTATTAATGGACTGATGCAAAGTTTATTAAGATCCAGTGTGGGACAGGAAAAATAATTGGTATAGTAAATTGCTATACGATGAGTGTGATGTAGAGGCCTATCTTCTTGGTTGTTTCTTCAGAGAACACACTGATAGGAAGCTCCTCTTCCCCTTCTCCGCTGATTGATAATTTTTTGTACTCTTTGGTCACTTTTTCCCTTTATTCAATCTGAAAACAGAAATTGATTTTTGAAAGACCCAAGGATGGAGTTCGGAAGATTGTTCTTGCAACTAACATGGCGGAAACAAGTATCACCATAAATGATGTAGTTTATGTGATTGATTGTGGTAAAGCTAAAGAGACATCTTATGATGCAATAAATAACACTCCATGTTTGCTTCCTACTTGGATCTCGAAGGCTTCTGCTCGCCAAGTAAGATTCTGCTGAGTATTTGAACTTCATCAGACAATATTGGATAATTCATCTTTGCAAAGTGTTACTAATCTTACTTTTAATCAGAGAAAAGGCAGAGCGGGTCGTGTACAACCAGGCGAGTGTTTCCATCTTTATCCTAGATGTGTGTATGATGTCTTTGCGGATTATCAAGTGCCAGAACTTCTGAGAACTCCTTTACAGTCTCTCTGCTTGCAAATCAAGAGTCTACAACTTGGAAGTATTTCAGACTTCCTATCTAAAGCCCTACAACAACCTGAACCTTTATCTGTAAGCTAAATGAAACACATAAAATAGCATGTGACTCACCCTATCATCCATGGCCTTAGCATTCAATTATACTAGATCTTCCGTTATTGGCTTATTTTTTCTGAGTCTCAGGTCCAAAACGCCATCCAGTATTTAAAGATAATTGGTGCCTTGGATGAAAATGAAAACCTTACAGTACTAGGTAACTATCAAGCTCTGATATTTTTCCCCCAATATTTTAAATTTTGTAATGAATATTCAAAGTGATAAATTAACAATGTTACATTGGTATACTTCCAGGACGCAACCTGTCCATGCTTCCAGTTGAGCCGAAGCTTGGAAAAATGCTCATATATGGTGCTATTTTCAATTGCTTAGATCCAATAATGACAATTGTTGCTTGCTTAAGTGTCAGAGATCCATTCTTGATGCCATTTGATAAGAAGGATGTAAGTGATATCAAACTTTACCTTTGACATTTGTTGTCTGAGACAGAGTGGTTTTTATGATTGGGGTGTGAATGGTTTTCTGTCCTAAAATCAAAATCATTGGACCAAAGTACAAGAACTGAACTTATAACAAAATTAGATTCTAGGATATTTTTGGAAAATAACCAAAAAACCATGACTTAAAAGTTTTATCGAAAACACCCGTTTTACTAAATTTTCATGTCAAAGGTCCATTTTGTTAAAAGGGATAATTTTCTTTCAAGATTACCCTTGCATATTTAACATATAATTGTTGTTGTATGATAAAAATTTGAGTATAAAGCTTTAAATTTTATTAATTTAATATAAAAAAAATTTGATTTTTGTCTAATTCTAATAAATAAAATATTTGAGATGATTTTATATATCTATATATCATTATTAAATATTTATTTCAAATCTAAAAACGTGTATATTAGTTAATGTTTATCTTAAATATTTTAAATGAACTTATGAAATATTATTTTAAAAGTTTAATTTAATTAAAAATTAAATTATTTTCATCAGTGAATGTTAATCTGTTTCCGATTTAATGCCCTTATGTGCGCTAGGTTAATTGTAAATATACGAACTGCCACACTAGAAGGGTTTATATATATGGGCCAGTAGAGTGCCTTAAATATTGATTCAATTTAAATCTGTCTTGGTTCCCTGGCAATTCTGGTATAGTGGTATTTAATTTTGTTTCTGGTGGACATCCTTTACACCCTTATCTTCTACACTTCCTCTTCTAGGATCACTTTCCATACTTGACAATTTTCTCTAAGGTTGAAAAATTTACCTTCAGTGATTTATTTTCATGTTCCACAGCTGGCTGAGTCTGCAAAGGCACAGTTTTCTGCACGTGACTACAGTGATCATCTATGTCTAGTGAGGGCTTATGATGGTTGGAAAGATGCTGAAAAGGAGCGAACTGGATATGAGTACTGTTGGAGAAATTTTCTCTCTGCACAGACTCTAAAAGCCATTGATTCCCTTAGGAAGCAGTTTTTTTATCTTCTTAAAGACATCGGTATAATTGAAAGTGAGGAGAGTTGCAACACATGGAGTGGTGATGAACATATCAATCGAGCAGTTATATGTGCTGGCCTGTTCCCTGCAGTAAGCTTTGTGGTGGTGAGTTACTTGGCCATATATTGTATTCTCTTTTTTGTTTACTGGGGTTCAGTCCTCAATTTTCTTCCCCTAAAATTTGGTACCTACTTGGTAAATGGGTGCACAATTTTTTTCCACTCATCATTTTCTTCTGGTTTGAGATTCCTTAATTCCTGATGTAAGACACGAAAAGTTTTTCCTATTGAACTTGTTTTGAACCACATTATGGCTTTTCTCTGTCCATATTATGGAAACTTGTCGAAATATGTTTATACAGAACAAGGAGAAGTCGATATTATTAAAAACAATGGAGGATGGTGCAGTTCTTTTGCATTCGGTGAGATACTTGAGCTACTTTTAAAATACTTTGGTGAACTTGTGGTTTTTATGATTATGTTGTGTTCATCATGGATTAAAGCAGTTTTCTTTTCTGGTCAGAATTCTGTTAATGCCCAAGAAAGCAAAATTCCATTCCCGTGGCTTGTTTTTAATGAAAAAGTGAAAGTGAATGCAGTGTTCCTTCGTGATTCAACTGGAGTACCTGATTCGGCAGTTCTCTTATTCGGAGGAAAAATTTCTAGAGGGGAATCAGTAAGTTTATTTTTCCCTCGACCCTGAAATTGCATTTTTGTTTCATAGAATTCTTTGCTTTTATAGAAGTATTTGCTTTTGACCAACACGTTGTAGTAAATCTTTCCTTTTTCCTGCTATTTGATAGGACGGCCATGTGAAAATGCTGAATGGATATCTGGACTTTTTCATGAAGCCTGAGTTGGCTGATACGTATCTGAGATTAAATAGAGAGCTCGATGAATTTGTTCAGAAAAAGGTTAATATTTTAGTCCTCCTGTTGCAGCAAATTGTTTGAATCCTGGTGTCTGTATTCACTTTCCATTGGTAGCTTATTTTATGTCGTGAGCTAATGGCGTGGATTGATGTGCTTTTACATAATTTTCTTTTTTCTGGACCCAATTGTTTTTCCCTTTCTGCTTATGCAGCTTTTAAACAAAAAATTGGACATACAGAGTTATAGTGAACTTCTATCAGCGGTGGGATTATTGGTCTCAGAGGACAAGTGTGAAGGAAGATTTGTGTTTGGGCGTCAGGTATCAGCACCGTCCAAAAAGAAATCAAAAGAAACCCGAGATTTAGGAAGTGGTGGTGGTGATAACGCGAAATCTGACCTACAAACCTTGCTTTGTAGGGCTGGACATCAGGCACCAACCTACAAGACTACCCAACTAAAAAACAACAGGTTCAGATCCACTGTTATATTCAATGGACTTGATTTTGTTGGCCAGCCTTGTGGTAGCAAGAAAGAGGCAGAAAAAGACGCTGCTGCTGAGGCTGTGAGATGGTTTACCGGTGAGAGCCAATCATCTCAAGAGACTGTAGATTATATGTCTGCCCTTCTAAAGAAAAGCAAGAAGAAACAACAGACTTCTGCTACAAGGTGGAGGTAAATTGTTTGGAAACCATTTCCGTACGTTTGAATCAGTCTCACGCCAAGAAACACATGATTGTCGTTCACTGATTGACCGTTGGATATATATGCTCTGAGACTGGAGTGCTGCAAGTAAGTTTCATGCAATTTCAGACCGCAGTTGGGAAAATGGAACACCATTGTTGGAAGGACTGTATTTGATTGTTTGCATGGAGTGAGACCAGCATGTGTGGTCATTGCACACCAACTCGCTATCAAAATGAATTGCCAGCTTTGTGTGGATACTTGCCAATTGAGCACAAAACTGAGGTGACTTGCGGAGCAACAAAGCAGATAATGTGACCTGAAAATATTACAAGCATTTTTTAACCAAGAAAGTCCAGCCACATGCTGAAATGCCTAGTGAGTTCAAGCTTCATTTTTGCAGGTACTTGCACTTTAAAATCTTTTTAACTAAGGAATCTGCTGCATATTTTCACATTGAATATTAACACCTGATTTGCGGTAGAGTGAGCTAGGCTATAGAGAAAATGTACAGTTTGGTGTACTCGTGTAATATATTTAGTACTGATCGTAAACTGTGAAAATTGAATGTTACGCCTTAATTAAAAGCTGCAATCTTGGAATAGTAATTGGAGTTGGTTCCAGTATGCTCCAATTATTCGGTAATGTGTACAAAATAACATTTATTGTAAAAGATGGTAGGAAGAAAATTAAAATTTAATAAATTAAATCATTAATGGAGCAATATATGTTCTTTGAATTAAAATAATGTGTAATTATCAAATAGGTAATCAAATGGTTTTGCATTTTCAGTATAATTTAAACTAAACGGTTCATATGTTAGATTAAAGGTCATTTTAGATGATAATCGGATGCTATAAAGTTGGGTTTGGAAGAACCAAATCGATTTTAAGTGGTAGGATATAATTTGAAAAAAAGTAACGTAGATTGTAAATTGCGCGTATTTTTATTACAATTGTCCATACTAAATTTTAAATTTATAGGATATTTATTAAAAATTTTACTATGCAGAAAAAATCCAAACAATTCGATAGATTTGATTTTCTTGAACTCAAATATAACCTATTTTTTTAATAATGTCAAAATATTATTAATATATCATTACAAGAATTGATAAATAAATATCAATGTACTTGTACACTATTTTTAAAAAAAAATATTAAAAAATATGGTAAATGAGAGTGTTAATTAGACAACTTCACTGCCTGACATCCATACCAAAAGAGAATAATCCTATGAGGCACATTGAGTTATATATAACACACTACATAGAACGAAGGAGAAGATAAACAAACACAGGTAGATAGTCGATTCTTTGTAGTTCATCTGTATGAGTTTTAATAGTTCATCTGGTATGAAGTTTTTAAGCATTCGAACATGTCTTAGATTCGAGATCCAATCATAAAAAGTCATTAAATTCATTTAAGTCACTTCGACTTGTGGGATGGAAGACATCGAAGTAAAATCCAACCCCTTGGGAATACTGTATTATATGAACTAGTAGGTGGGGGGGACTCGTTTACAACGAACCCAAAATGCAGTACCTCCACTTCTTCCACGAGCAACAGCTATTTCCTCGTCCACATAGAACCATATGAAAAAAGGGTCCTTAGTGTTCGGCTCCCTCTCATCTTTCCCTTTGAAACTGATCTCGAATGGGTTTAGAGGTCCAATCTTGATTCGAATCCGCTCGAACACGAATGCCAGTATTCGTTTATTCCATGAGATTCTACCTTCAAACGTCAAGCACCCCAGAGGCCCAAGATATACTCCATTTTCAATCCTCTGTCCCTATGATAATACATGCACCAAAGGGATCGAACATCGGTACAAATAATGGTACGTTTGTGATCATATAGGAACAACTAATATCATTTGCCACAGAAAGAGGAAGTAGCTTACGGCTGCATCGAACCTCTGAATGGCTGTTATGGGGAAATATTTACCGCGTTCCAATCCTTTCTGCAAACTAACATCACCCATTATTATGTGAACAAAATCAAAGCATAAAAAGGCAATGCAACGATATCTCAGGAAGAAAATTGAACGCAAACTTGCTTCTGCAGTAAACACAAGCATCCAAGTTCTTCCAGGTGATTCGTTTCCTCCGAGCGTTTGAAGAAAATCGGAGATGTTAAGATTGGAACTTGGACCTAACTCACCCCAAAGCTAGCTCAAGAGGGGTGGGTTGTTCCCATTATTCAAGTATTTATCTGGAGGTGGAGTTCACAAATGACCAAGTATGGGCAGAAAATTTGACAGTCCACAATAACAACCATGTTAAGATGAACTTTACTCACCCCAATCTAGCCAGGGGGAGGGTTGTCCTGCAATATACCACTCAAGTAATTATCTTTGTGGAATCTGTGTGATTTCGCCTTCGATCTCGAAGGCGAATACTTCTTTGGCCGGAACTTTTCTTGTTTTCGCCGCATTTTTAAGCACTTTCGCAGACTCTTCAGCAAACAACTCCTGAGCTACCATAGAAAACATGCAAACTATTAAGTAAATTTAAATATACAGAAAAAAATTGATTAAAGCACGATTTTTTTTTTCAAATAATAGATTATCTATTGAGAAGTGTATTTACTTAATTATTGATACCTTGGCTGGTTTTTCTTGATCTTCTTGAACAACCGATGGTATGGCGGAATCAGGAGCGGCTCTTGTACCGATCTTCGGTGTGGAGAATTTGGGAGTTTTGATTCCGAGAAGATAAGGAAATCGAGTGAAACTGGAAAAGGGTACGCGAATTTGTTGGGTTTGAAGATGGCTGATTGAAGAAAATGTAAGAGAAGATTGAATTCCAAGTGTAGCGGGAACCACAAATGGAGAAGCAGCAGCCATTTTCAGTGGCAAACTAAGGAACTCGGAGAATTATCTGCCTACACTTCTGATTTCATATTTTTTTTGGCCCTCAAAATCTTTGAATTATTTCATTATAACCCCTATGTCAATTACAACAAATTTTTCTTTAAAAAAAACATGTAATTTTTGGTGTATGACATAGGAATTTAATAAGTTTAAATAGTATAATTACTGTTCTTAAAGGTAAGATTTATTTAATTTCTAATAATAGATTTTGGTTCTTACATTGTGGAAATTAAGATGATCATTGAGTGTTTAATTCACATTTAACTTTAACTTAGATACCAAACTGATTCATATAAATAATAATAATACTACGTAAATATTACACATCGATATCATTCGATATCATATACCGCAATCCAAACAATACTTTAGAATAGTGAAGTTTTAAGTTATATGTGCAACTTAATAGAAGCTATAAGTTTAAACATTGTATTATTTACACGATAATAAATATTTATAACAAGGAGGTTTTGGTTTTATCTCTTTTAGTTATATTGTTTTCATCATTTCTAAAATAACACATCTCACAAGGTCGTTAATATAAAAACTAGCATGAAGTACGTAAATATTAATTATATAGTAAAAACAAAAAGTGTGATTTTCTAAAAAAATAATTTGAATTATTTTGTTATTTATCTGGGTTTAATCTCGTCATATTATAATTTTTTTTAAAAATGTTATTAAATTTTAAATTTCTTATTATAGCTAAGCTTTCCGAATTCTTATAAAAGATTCATATTTTATGATATTATTAATATATTAACATTCATAATTATTGATTTAAATTCTTCTAAATAATTTATTAAACTATTGACTTTAACTAAAAAATATAAAATATGTTAGAATTAAACTTAATATTATTACATTATTATATACTTATCATGTTATTCTAATATTGTATATATAAATTTTTTTTACATATCATCTCATGATACTATAATTTATTACATAATTAAAATTGAACTAAAAATATATTACAAAAGTATATTAAAATAATTAAATAACATATAGAAAGAATATTAAAAGGATAAAACATTTAAATGTAGCATAAAGATGAATTATTTGAGAAAATTAATATAGGAGTTACATTTATTTTTAAAATTATATAAATTACTATGATCAATGTATATTGTAGCGATAATTCAATAGCATTTGTTAGACTATCAATTTTATATTAGGAGGAATAATTAGATTAATAATTAATTATATATTATATGTAATAAAATAAAATAATACAACAATTAAATTTTTACATATATATCCCTTATTGAGCTTTTAGATTTGTATTGATAAAGAGGTATTTTTGTCTTTTGACAATTGAAAAATAGGGCTTATGATTCACACTTTTATATAGAATATAGATTTAGATTAAAAAAAATATTTTTATTATCAAACATATATTCATTTTTAATGTATAATTGTTATTTGATTTTCTAAAAATAGTGTAGAAAATTTCCATGCAATTAATTTAACAATACACAATTTAAGGGAATAGTAAAAAATCTACAATGAAAAACTGTCATTGGTAAATATATATTTTTTAAATGTTTTTTTCTTTTAAATTTTTTAATGAGAAATATATTTTTATTATCAAATATCGATTTAATTATTATGTAATATTATTTTCAAAGGATCGTATATTGCAATTTTCTATTCAAAAAAACATTACTATGATTCCTCATGTGTTTAATAAATTCAAAAAATAAATGCACCAATTAAATGAATAAGCAATACTTTAACTTCTACAAATTTAATATCCCAAATTTGACTTTAAGTTTTATCTAATTTTTCCACTAATACTCATGCGATTGATACAAACAATACATAATTTTTGGGCAATGTAGTAAAATCAAAATGTAAAAACTTTGTTCATCATCCATACTTTATAGATATATAGAAAAAAACAAGTGCACCAATTAAACGAATAAGAGCAATACATTAACTTCTAGAAATTCAATATCCCAAATTTGACCTTAAGTTTTATATACTTTTTCCACTAATGCTCGTACAATTGATACAAACAATACATAGTTTTTGGACAATGTAATAAAATTACAATGCAAAAACTTTGTCAATCATCCACAATTTTATAAGTTTATAGATTACCAAAATTTAAACAAATGAAATATGCTTGTTGTTTTGTGATTTTGGTCTTTTATCTTTTTTAATTTCAATTTTAGTTTTGTATATTTCATTTTTTGGCAATATTAATATTTTTAACCGGGAGCATAGATGAAAATAACTAAAAATGATAGAAAATAACAAAGAAAGAGGATCGAATATGAGATTTAATAATATAGCAGCATGAATAATGTTGTAGTAAGTTTCCCAAAATGAAAAGAAAATAAGCTGTTGAATTGATTAACAAGCACACATGCTCATCACAAGTTTGGAGAGAACTCATTTATTTCTCAAAATATTTCATGAACATAGATTCCAAACATAAAAGGACAGCTAAACAGAAACAAAACATGGATTCCTAAAGCTTATTATTATGCAGATAGCTGAAAACTGGTGCTGCTTCATGCTCTAATTGTTCCTCCTCAGGAGCCTCTGAAACCAGTAAGCTGACAACTTGGGATACCTCTTCAGTGTCTTGAAATCGACGTAAACGATCCCAAACCGAGACGTGTATCCCAATCTCCACTCGAAGTTGTCGAGCAACGTCCACTGGAAGTAGCCTATAACGTTGGCTCCATCTTGAATTGCCTTCTTCAGTTGAGCTAGATAGCTCCTATAGTAGTCAATCCTTAACTTGTCGTTTAAACCTTTCGGAAGAGTCACTTCACCTGGTTGATCCATCCCTAACGAATCCAAATCGAGTTAACTTAGATTAGTGTCAACAATTATGTCAGCAACACAGAATCAAATTATTTATCTATGTACCATTTTCAGCCAGAATCATTGTAGGATTCCCATAGTGTTCTTTGACGTAAGTCACAGCTTTGTATAGACCCCATGGCACAATGTAAAGCCAGTATGAGTGTGCCTGCATAAGTACATTCAAACCAGTTGGTGAATCTGTATAACTCGCGCAAGAACGTATTAGTCTTTGTTCTGTGAACCTACCCTAGGGCCGATTGGGACTCCATGGCGTTCGTCTGCCAAATATTTTAAGCCTAAAGTTAGTTGACTTAATGATGAATTATTCAAGTAAAAGATTCGAAAAACGAGTTTCTTACAAGCAAATCCACAGTTCCAATCTTGCTGGTAGCCTAAGTTCTTAGGATTCGCCTGGTGAGCATCATACATGTAGTACGCGGTGTACTGATTGATGCCGACAAAGTCGAAGGATCCCTTTACCATATACACCTCTTCCTTTGTGAATTTTGGAAGCCTTTTCCCAACAATGTTCTGCATTGTTTTCGGATACTCTCCATAAACCAGAGGATGCAAGAACCTATAAAGAAATGTCAAAACATGAAACACTAATATAAGAATCCATTTACTGAGTTAGAACAATCCAAATATAGCCTGATATGTGTTGCTTTTCTGGTAGATGGTGATTATAAAATCCTGAAAACAGATGAAACTCGATTACAAGTCGACGTAATACCATCCAATATGGAAGTCTCTTGCCCTTTGAGCAGCATAATTGTCGGCTTTCGATCTTGTAAGAGGTTCATACCAAACAAAATCCAATAGAATCCCGATCCTCCCCTTCTGTTGTTTCTGCAATTGCATTTTCATACAAAACAAACTCAGCTCCCATTCTCCAAATGAAAATGAAGCAATAAAGAAAGCATGTCTAAACCAAGAACTATGCATATTTTACTTGATACTTCTCACGGTATCTCTGAGCCGCGGCTCCATGAGACAAGATCAGATTATGAGCAACAATATAAGGCTCAGTAGACGAGTCACCCTCCGTGCAGTTTCCAAACGCTTTCGAGCACCTTCCAGGCGCGAAAAACCCGTTATCATACCCGAGCGCAGCCACCACCCGAGGTTCGTTAAACGTCTGCCAATTCTTGACTCTGTCGCCAAATGTCTTGAAGCAGAAGTCCGCATAATCACTAAAATCTTTCCTGCCAAGTTTGAACAACATAATTCAATCAGAGTTCGTAATGTAAGCCATTGTGTGATTCAAACGACAATGACGAGGATGACGATACTTACACTACTTGACGTCCCAACCACCCCTTGTACCTATCCTGAAGTGCTTGAGGAAGATCATAGTGATTTAAATTAGCATAAGGGGTGATACCTGTTAAAAAATTTGACATGAATACTAAACATAATACATCTTGATCCATTAAATGAAATGAAGTTTGTGCATTAATTCACCTTTCTGGAGCATATAGTTTATCAACCTGTTATAGTAATCTACTCCCAACTTATTCACTCTTCCAGTTCCATCTGCATTGGTATAATAAATTATTATTTTCCTCGCACTCGAGACATCATCTCAAACTCGAGACCTGTAACGTCTAATGAGCTATGAGATGAACGAATCATTTCGAATAATCCAATTTTTTTTTACTTGGATATATATAGAAATGAGAATTTATTCAGAAAAGTTGCTGCTACATATATATATATATGACCTGGGAATATTCTTGTCCATGAAATAGAAAAGCGGTAAGCATCAAAGTTGAGCCTTGCCATAAGATCAATGTCCTCCTGTGTCATATTACAACAAAGTTAATACATTTTTTATTTTTTGTGTAAAAGATTTAACTCAAATTAAAAAGGTTAATTAAATATATTTTTTTGGGAAAAAATCTTATGGAAACAAAATTTAACAAATACTTTCTAAAGCTGCTTTGATGATATAATTGGAAGTGCATTAGTGAAGCTCCACTCTTGCTTGTGTCTCAATAGTTTTTCAAAATTATTATTCTATATATAATAATTATAATTAATAATAAAAAATCTTGTGAAAACTTTAGCATAAATATTAATTTATACTATCGCATATCCATGATTATTACTGCCAAAAAATTTGTGAAAAGTCAAAATTCAAATCGTAACATATCTTTCATAGGTCCTCGTGCGGTCCATCCTTTCAAAAGAGTTAAATTCGTGTCAGGATGTACCCTACGACTTGTCACAAATAATTGTCACTTTCCAAAATAGCATCCTTACAAAATTCTATTTTTTTTTTTTAGTTTGGTAGACGTTTGTTATTATCGATCTCGAATTTGAAATTTTGTTTTGAATCAAAAGACTTTGTCTATAAATTACATATCTCGAGATCTTGTTCTAATCAAAAAATCGTATTTGAAAAGAGGCAAAAACTTGTGTGAGACGGTCTCACGGGTCGTATTTGTGAGACGGATCTCTTATTTGGGTCACCCATGAAAAAGTATTACTTTTTATGCTAAGGCTGCGTTTGGTTGGAAGGATAGGATAAACTAATGATTAGTATGTAAATGATAAAGAAAATGATTGTGATAGAATTGTAATATATGATGTAAAATAATATTATGTTTGGTAAGATTTTTAAGTGTAGGATAATTTTGAATTTTTTGATGAAAAGACGAAATTGCCTTTCCCCTTCGCGACGGCGACAGTGGCGGCCGGCGGCCGGCAGAAATGGTCGACCGGAAACTTACCGACGGATTCTCAAAAACCGTCGCTAATAGCGACGGTTTTTTAGAAACCGTCGCCGATCGAGTTTTGAATTATTTTAATTACTAAAAATTAGACATTTAGCGACATTTTTTAAACACACCGTCGCTCATTGCGACGTTTTATAAACAAACAGTCGCTAATAGCGACGGTGTTTTGACAAACCTTTCTACACAAACCGTCGCTAATAGCGACGGTTTTTTGACAAACCGTCGCTAACCGCTGTCGGCCGGTGAACGGCCGGTGGTCCTCAGTTCGTCGCTGGTCGGCCGGTGCTCGCCGCGGTCGGCGGTCCGTCTGTGGTTGGCCGGCGGCGGTCGGTGGCGGGAAATGGTGGTGAGTTTGAATTTAGAAGAAGGGTAAAATCGGAAAAATAGGAGGTATTAAGAGTGGGATAAATAATCCTAGGGGGTGAGGAGGTATTATTTTAACCTACATAATATAACCTAATCATACCTAGGAGGGATAAGGTAGGTTTATTTAAAATTGAACCAAACACTTGATTGGGCCGGATAAATTAGTCTATCACTCCTAATCCCTCGAACCAAACGCAACCTAAGAGTATTACTTTTTATTGTGAATATGGGTGGGGTTGACCCGTCTCACGGATTATGACCCGTGAGACGGTCACATGAGACTCACTCTTGAAAAGAAAGGTGAGTTTTTTGTGAGACGGTCTCATTAATCTTTATTTGTAAGACATGTCAACTCTACCGATATTCATCATAATAAAAAATAATACTCTAAGCATAAAAAATAATTTTTTCATGGATGACCTAAATAAGATATCCGTCTCACCTACGATTCGTGAAACCGTCTCACATAAATTTTTGCTTAAAAAGAATAGGTTTATTATGAGACGATCTCATGGATAAAGGAGTTGATTTTATTCATAACTATAACAAAAATAATATTTTTGATATAAAAAATGAATGAAAAAATATTTCATAAAATTGATTTATAACATTATCTAGTAAGATTTGTGGTTGCTTAAAAATCATAAGCACAAAATTATGATTTCAGTAGAATCAAATATTAAAAAAAGTATCTCTTTTTTTAAATTAAACATTAAAATTTGAGATTTTGTTATTAAATTAGACCATTATTTAAAATCTAATGGTCATTTTATCCAAAAATCATGATTTTATTCAAAAATCATAGGCACAAAATTATGATTTCGATAAAGCAAATATTAAAAAAAAAAAGAAGCTATTTTTTAAAAGTAAAAATTCAAATTTGAAATGGCAATAATAATTGAAGCAACTCACTTTGTACTTGTGATACTGATCCACCGACACCTCTCCCGAAGCATTATTCGGCTCACGTCCTGTATAAATTCCAACACCCCAAACCTCATTACGCCTCATCCAGTAAAAACACGAATCACAAGTTCACAAATTTAATATACTAAAATCCATTTCTAAATTAATCAAACTTATGCAAATTCACATAAAAAATGATTTTCAAACAAACCCATATTTTTTTTTGGAAAAAAAGACATAAGTGGATAACTTGATGAAGTCTCATGAATTATAATATCTGAAGACTAAAGGATTGCCAATTCCAAAATGTAGTTCCATAAACATTTTCCAATAGGAAAGAAATACGAGTTCGAATCAGTGAATATGGGAACACTGGCCTGGAACTTTAATGAAAGTATCCCAAATGCTAGGTCCTCGGCCATCTTTACTGGCCATGCCTTCGACCTGATAAGCCGATCCCGCAGTCCCGAACACGAATCCCTTGGCGAAGCTGCTCCGGCTCAGGCCGCCCATGTCGAAGCTGGCGCTGTCCGGGACATGGTCCCCGAAGCAACACTGAGTTAAAGTAGAAAGAAGCAAGAAAAGCAGACAAGTTTTATGAACCATTTCTGCGTGGTGAGTAAAATGTCAAGTGTGAGGCTTATTTTTATAGACACAGGAGGAAGACATAGTGTTACGGGACCATGTATTATTTATTATCGTTTTAATAAAAATTATAGTTAATATAATGATTAAATCATAACATCTAAACGATATGACAGTTTAAGAGGTGATCTCGGTAAAAAGATTATCATTTTATTAAAAGTTATAATTAATATAATAATTAAATCATAATTTTTAATCGATGCGACATTTCAAGTGGTGATCTCGTTATTATAATGAAGATTGTTTTTGCTCCATAGATAGAACATATATAAACACCGTAATTCTGATTTTTTTTAATTCAAATATTCCATTAATGCCTGAGTTTATTATCGTAAAAAATTAAATGTGGGTATTTGATCTAGATATTATAAATGTCATATATATTTGACTAGTTGATTTTATGGGTTAATGAGATCCTACTTATATGGACAATGTCTTCACTACATTTCAACGGATAAGATATTGTCACACATACAATTAAAAAAAAAAAATGGGTCCTATATATGCATGTGCAAATCTTGGTCATCCATCCTATCATGTGGGCAATGCCCACATGAGTAGGACGAAATAAACCCATGATATGACCAATATAATCTATCATAAATTGTAGCAAACATATTAAAATTTCTTGAAAGTTGATGATTTACTTTTGTTGAAAATAATAAAAATGTCGTAAAAAGATGAAATTTGTTGTGGTGTATGCATGTTTAAATTAGAATAGGTCTCTTGTGAGATGATATCACGAATGAGATGAGTCAACCCTATTTATATTCACAATAAAAAGTAATAATCTTAGCATAAAAATTAATAATTTTTTATTAATGAACCAAATAAGATATTCGTATCACAAAAATACGAAACGTAATATCGTTTCACACAAATTTTTGTATTAGATATATATTTCTAATATTGTGTAATTTCTTTTTAAAATTTATTATGATTTGGTTTAATATAATATTTGTATTTGTGTATGGCTAGTCTTGCATCTCATTAAATTAATTGTTATTTAGTGTGAAAAAATAGATATGAACCGTTTTGATGACGAATGAAAGGTTGTATTGGGAAATGTGGCGCCAACGATCTCATCTCTTCTGAAATCTGACCTGGTTCTGTTATTTCTTTTAATTTGTTGACTTAATTTTATTACGTCATAAATTTGTGATCTTAATGGCAAAATCACGCCTCCCAATTTATGGAAACTATTACGAATGGCTAGAAAATGCTCTTGCTAGTTGTTGGATAATTATCCATCAGTATTCCTCAAAAGGATCAGGTTTATTCAGTTGACCCATTCCGTCTGTTCAAATAACAGAATTGGTTTGACAATTTTCGAAAATGGTGAGTTGTTGCTCGACCAACTTGGTATAACTAAAAATTGTATAGACCCCTTGAAAATTTTGTAAAAAGATCGGTCGTATTGTTTTCAGTTGTTGTTAATCTCTTTACGTAGATCTATAGTTTGTTTGATATTTAAAATAAAACAGGACATACACTGTTGTCACAGTCTTCGAGTTGGAGTAAATATGTACATCAATAGTAAAATTTACGAAACATGATGATGTATAAATAATAAATTGCCTTTAGATATAGTAATTGAATACCAAATATATTTTCTTGATCTTTAAGTTTTGACAAAAAAGATATTTTGAGTATCAAATGGTTAAACAATCATCGTTAAATATGACTTATCAATATAAAAGTATTTTACTACTTTTTCCACTTACTATAACTTATGAACAAATATTCTTTCTAGTAAATGTTCATTAATCCATAATTTAAGAAATAATTTTCTCTTTTCAAGTCTATCATCGCAAATATATATTTCAAATACTTGATCATTTTTAGTAACTTTTCAAAAGTAATACTAAGTCGAATATATCACATGTACCAAGATTATCTTAGTCCTTATATTGACATGTTGCTATGTTGAAATGATAATTTTGGAGGTTGGATATAATTTCATTTGACACCTCAAATCTTACAATGATTTTTACATGTATCATTGTCAAGTTAATCCATCTATAACAACTGAAAATATTTTCTTATAACCGACTTTGTGTTAGAAGCTTTGAGATAAAATGTGATCACATGTCACATGTCTATTTTATAATGTTTGTCATCAACAATCTCTATAAATTATATTTAAAGATAATAATCATTTTGCATTATAACAAAAGTACATTAATAATATATCATTTTGATACCAAATAATATGTGAAATATAATCTTTAATGTACTTGTTATTCTTCATGAATAAGGCAAAAACTTGTGTGAGAAAGTTTCACGGGTCATATTTGTGAGGATGGTCTCTTATTTGGGTTACCCATTAAAAAAATATTACTTTTTAAATTACTTTCTATTGTCAATATGGGTAGGGTTGATCCGTCTCACAGATTATGATCTGTGAGTACGGTCTCACATGAGACCCACTCCATGAATAACACCATCCAAATTAGATTTATTAAAATATTTGGTCAATCACGTTTTTAGCGTCTTTTTATTTACTTGCAAGTTGAAACGTCAACTTATTCGTTTTCTTAAAAGTACTTGGAGTTTTTCTTTTCTTTCGGCCCATACATATACATCGACATAAAAATACTTTTGCACCATTTTTAAAATAAAACATCCAACTAGTACTTGAAAATCCAAAGGGAAATAGCCAAAACAATAAATCGTAAAGCGTTTTATCAAACCTAAAAAGCACTAAATGTTGAAAAGTGTGGCTCATACTAAACCTCTCGAAATCTCTCAAAAGCATAAATAAAGTGTCGTAAAATTTTTTAACTTAAAATCATAAACTTAAATGCAGAAATAGAAGCGTAGGTCCTCGGGTTATGTGCACCGACAGTCCAGCAAATCACTCGTCAAGACCTCCAATGTCATAGTTATTTATATCACCTGCATCAATACACCTAGTGAGTCTAAAGACTCAACACATCCTATCTTTGATAACAAGTAATACATAATACAGTCAACATATAACGGTGAAAAATACTTGTACTTAAAATATCATTTTCTTAATAATGCATAAACTTTAAACTTAAACATTTCCAAAACGTAAACATATCACATAAACATATTCATATCATATTCGTGTTCGTGTTCATATTCGTATTCATGTTCATGTTCGTGTTTTGTTGAATTCAGATCGTGATTGTGACTCGTATTCTTGATCGTATTGGGCGATGGATCCATCTAAAAAAACCACAGTACTGGGCAGCGGGGGACACCAGCAACACTCTCACCGGTCAACTGGGCCCTGGCCTACGTATTAACGTATTTGTATTCGTATCCGTATCCAAGGAAACACGATCTTCGGGCTCCCACTAGGACATAAACCCTCACGATATTTCCAACATATTCAGTAGTCACAATCCCTTCACATCCTTCAACATGTTATCATCAGTACTTAATAAAAACATGCATAATATCATTTTTATTTTGAAACCAAGCATGCAACATATCTTTTAAATGTCCAATTTAACCCTTAATAATCCATGAACATTTAAAAATCATATTTCCACGTATAAAAATTCATAAACACATTACATAATCATAATATCATATAAAACAACAAATAGGGCACTGTCATGACGATTACTGATTTTCCAGTGTAAAAAGACCGTTATACCCCTGGACGTGACATTTTACGTTTTTGACGTTTTCTTAATTTTCTTGACTCTAACATGTCCCAAAATAATTATTTGAGCCTAAATTAAAATTCTCATAATTTTATTTAGCATAAAAACGAGGCTTTTTAATTAATTCGTAATTGGACGTTTTTTAAGGCGTTTTAATTCCGAAAAATCCCAAACTTTAATATAAAATTCCTAAATTCTAAATTTAGTCTTTTTATATTATTTTAGTCCCCATGAACCACGACTCGACCCCCGTGAACCGTTTTTTCAATTTTCTTAACTTCTAAAAACCCTAATGACCCAAAATCTTCGACCCCGAGCCATCTCTTGATTTTCACGAGTTACCCCCGAACCATGCTGATCCAAAACTTGAAAAACGTCCTAAAGTACCCTACTGGACCCAAATATCACAAGGAAAACGCCCCAAACGTACAAACGAAGCCCACCAATCTCTAACCTAAGATGGCCGAGAAGTCCTTCTTGGACAAGGACTCTAGTTCTAGCTTCAAGTCCCCTACCCCCGACCCAAACCACTGAACCAACATTTTGTTCACCCACTAAGGACCCTAAGGACTCGACCTGACCCAGCCCAGGCCCCCTGGACCGAGCCCCCAAGCCTGCACGAAGAACAGAACTAGCGCGTCCCCCCCTCGTCTTCTCTCGGGTAGGAGTTCTTGCTGTCAAGGACTCCTCCCCGCCCCTTAGCTCGAGTCCTAGCATGGCTAGGACTCTTCCCTAGACTCCCTCCTGACCTTGGCCAACCCCTGTAACCAACCGAACCAAGCCCAAGCCTTGCACTCCCCAAACCCGTGAGCCACAAGACACCACATGCCAAGGGTGGTTCCAGCTTTCGTGTTTCATGTTCCTCATGTTTTTGTGTGTTTCGAAGCCTTCATATTCATGTAAAACAATGTTTAGTCATGTCCTAATCATGTCAGCCCCTTATATGTATGTAAACAACGCAAGTTTGGATAAAAAACATGCTTCAAATTTCATGGATTGCATAAAAACGAAAATACTGCAAAGTGTCTCTTGTTTTCCAAACTTTTCATGCATAAAACAAGTAATATGATATGATGATGGTTTGAAGGGAAGAATAGGCGTGCCTTTGCGTAATTTACGCATGAAAAGCCGTTGATGATGACGAAGAACGGAGCAAGATCTTTGGCTTGAATCACCCATTGGCTATTCTCGAAAATTCATTCCATTTTGAAGCATGTGTGTGCCGTGTAGGGTGGGTGAATTCATAAGAGTGGCCGTGTGCTTTTGAAAGAATCGTAAGGTTATGGGAAATGTTTATATATTATATAACTAAATTAAAAACTAACAAGGCTTTAGGCCTATTAAGCCCCTAAATTAAGCCTATTAGTCTTTAATTAGAATTAAATAAAATATTAGTAAAGTTTTGGTAAAAATAGTTTGTGAATTAAATAGCCGATTTGCCAAAAAAATTCGTATTTTTGTTAAAAAACCAACACCGATAAAATTTACGTCCCGGCATATTAAATAATATCAAAACTCCATATTTTCCAAAAATAAGAAAACCCACAATCATATTTTAAATAATTAAAACAATTATTTAATAAAAACTTTTTACGTTTTTCAGCCCTCGGTCTCCGTTCTTCGATCGCAACTTGAAAATTTCCTTAAAAATATAGTTTTATTCAAAAATGGCAATTAAATTATATTTAACATAAAATCATGCATGGCACCCAAATAATTTAGAAACTAAATCAATTAATTACTTATTTTTATATTTCCTAGATTTGCATGCAGTTGGATTACGTCGTCTTAATTTTGGACCTAACACAAGTAATATAAGATATTGTCATGCAGGAAATTAATTTATTTCATAATGACTAGCATCCATTATTCTTTTGACATTGAGATATTCACTCATTTTCTTTAAAGGGATTCTTTGTCATTTCATACGAGTTGTAACATTGGCCAACTAGAACATTGATGAAACTAAACAACATAATCGAGCTTATACAGAAGATCAAATAACATATTTTGAAATTTAAACTTTGAATTTCATGTTTACCTTATATTACATTGAGATCGATATCAAAATTATTCGTTTAGCTTATAATTCTTCCCCTCAATGTTGGAAATATCGTTTTACAAAAATAACAAATTTGAAATTGCGTCATAAAAATCTCATTGCTCCAAATATTTGATCATAAGGTTCAAATTATTTTCAACATATCTTCAAGAGATTTACTCTAGTGAACTTGTCACACATGACACATTATCAGTTGACATAATATATACAATATATATTTCAAATATACCCAAAATATGACGCATTTAATATCAAAATCAATGGTTTTAATAGATGATTGGAGGGAAAAAAAAATCAGCTAAACCAAAGTATTTATAATCATAAAATTTATTCATATTCTCTCTTTTAATCAAGCTTGTCTTGATTATATATTCTAGAAATTTTTCTCAAAACATATTTTCGCAAATATGAAGTTGCGATTCATAGACCCACATTACTTATTCATTCTAGTAATAAGGGATTTTTGCTAACTCGAGCTCATGATAGTGATATCAAATTTGATAAGCCATAAATAAGAATTCATAAATTTTTTTGGATATCTGATTCAAAAAATTTCATATTTATCAATCCAGGAACTTTTGACTTCTTCATTTACATTTTGTGCACTATCAATAGTTTGTCAATTATTTATATAATTTGAATGCTCAACCCAATCGATTATGATAGATACTAAAAATATTTGTATCAATGATACTTTTAGAGAGTATTAGCTCTTCTAGAACTATTGATTTGTAATATACTATATATATCAAATCAATATTGGCATTGGATTCACAAATTCATATACGTCAATGTTTATTATTATTATTATTTTATAATATCAAGCGTATGATCTTTTTCATCGTCAATCAAACAATCTTCTTGATCTCCCACATATTCATATTAACATAGGATGAAAATATAACTTGGATAGTTATCAATGGCCTCCATAAACTCTATATCGTGATCAGTAAATATCAATGAAAACTTTTCACGTAATTCATGTACGAAATCTTATAGAATGAATCATATTAATTGGACAACTTTGAATAATTGTTTTCTTTTATTTCTCTTTGAATAAACAAAATAGTATTACGAAGATATTGGAATTCAGAAATTGAACATATCTTTTCAAATTCTTACATGTACCAAGTAGATCTTTTACCTTAAACAACGAAATTTGGTCTTTTATAAATGTCATTCAACAATAGATTTTTCATTCCTACATTTGCAAAACGTATAAAACACCAAATGTAATAAAACATTTATCTTTCATCAGCACTTTAAAATAAAGACTATTTTTAATTAAAAAAAATAAAATTATTCAAAATTCATATCTACACTCAAAATTTAATCAAAATTTTGGAGAAAAAATGTAACAACTCAACATTTTCTTAAATTAAAAAAAATCTCAAATTGAAAATTATCACAAAATTTCATAATAAGTTAATGTACTATCCTTTGTAACACATTGATAGAACATATTCACAAAATTTATACATTATTTATGTGAATCAAAATAAATACATGCCAGAATTTTCCAAAATTAATTTAGCTGAATATAATAACTCATTATAAATATTCAAGGCATGTTAGGGAATAATATGAAAACCGAGAAATAAACCAAAAAAATTAGTTTAATAATTAAATAAATAAAATGACTCAAAATCATCATAAATCAACCAATTGTCATCATCGTGCATATGTTACCTTCATGGTCTTCTCCCAATATAGACGATGATATCAATTCATTGGGTTTATCGCTTATTTTGGTTGATGATGTTTCGGTGTTATTATCATGTATTCATAATTTTTATTCAATAGCCTATACAGTTCACACTTGAACATCAAGTCCATATTAACAAAAAAAAATATTGACAAATAACATATCATGCTTCTTCTAAAGCATTGATAACAAATATATGTTTTGAATCAATATCAAGTCAATATCATTTGATAGATCTTATATTTTAACATGATTGTAAGAATATGGACAATTTTAGCTCGATCTTATATCGATATTCTATAAAAAAGATGTAATAAATTTCTCAATATGTCCAATCATGCAGATGAGTAATCATACGATGATTGTACCGAACAATCCTCCATCGGACTCTCCAAGCGGTTATCATTTATCGAGAGGAAAAGTCTGTGGTAGTGATTATACATCATTAGCCCTTACGACCTGAGATAACATTGAGGCTCTACACACTATGATTGTGCTTTGAATTATTTACCGACTCCGCGAGGGTCACAAGGTGGCGAGGTTGGGTGTAATTGCGAAGTGTGTAGGAGTAAGTGCATTGTAGTCAAGAATTCATCGCTCATCTACGGGTGTGGATATCCTATGTGATTCAAAGAAATAGTAGGGAAATAGTTCTCTAGTTGTGCATGCGATGACACTATGAATATTTCATGATTATATCACGTAGATATCGAATCTAATATGCAACTCTTAGATTAACCAATAGTTGCAGATTCGATCGTGATATATGAGATGAATTGATCATATTGTACGTTAATCGTAATTGATTGTTCTAGCTTGTAGGCACTATTAGTGATACCTAGGGAATCATGGGACGAACTAGACGCTCTTACCATGATTCGATAGGTTTTAGAAAATGATTTCCGGTAATTTCATGGTCAAATATTGGTGCATGAAATGGAGAAAATCATGGTAAGCCCGAATAAAGAAACATTTCATGAATCACGAAGTGTTGGGAACCCACAGCTAGCTGTATCCCTAAATCATTGAGAGTCACAAAAGCACTGGATCAATTGTTCCCGTTGAGAGAATAAATTCAAGGAGTTGAATTTATATAAAATTACGATATAGTTAATTCAAAGAGTTGAATTTATGATAATCAAAATTTAGAGAAAATAAATTCAAGGAGTTGAATTTATAATAATTAAAATTAGGAGACAATAAATTCAAGGAGTTGAATTTATAAAATTTGAGAATTTTAAATTATTAAACTCAAAAGTTGAGTTTATTAAATACTAAATTAAATGTAGTGGAAAGTATGTTTAATGAGCTTGTAGGAGTATAAGTCCAACATGTTAAATAATTAAAGTTATTAACAGACTTTGATCTAATTAATTAAACTAGTTGGATTAGTCCAATTAATTAATCAAGTCTATTAATGTTAAATATGAAACCTAAATCTACAATTAAGGTAATTAGTTTAAGGATATTGTTTTAAGATAATGACGCCATAACCCTAGCCTCAAAGCTTCTCAAAATTTTCGAAAATCCTCTCTAAATTTTTTCTCAAAATTTGGCAAACCCCAAGACAATTAGTGGTCTTTTGATTTTTGCTTTCATACGTTAAAAGCTCTTCAAAATTTCTAATATAATTTTGAAGATGAATAATATTCCAGTCGTAGACATGATTATGTTAGGTAAGAATTTAATGGGGGTGAGACCCACATTAAATAATAAAAAACGTATCCCACATCGAAAGAATTTACAAAATTGAACGAATTAATCAATTATAAATAGAGCTCAATTCCTTCAGTTATTGTATCCTAAAATCAAAAGCTTTTCAGCTTTGATAAAAAGAGAGTGCATAGAAAAAAAAGAGTGTATTTTTTTCTTGAGTGCGGGAATTCTCTTGTGTGAGTTGGAGAAATTATTTTCTCGGTATAATCGGGGTTTGGGAGTGAGAAATATTGAGTGTATTGGGGTATATACTTGTTGTAATATTTCTTCCGGTTATAAAAGTTGCAGTGCTCCGTAAACGTAGCCTATATTGGGTGAACCACGTAAATCTTTGTGTTCTTGTTGATTATTTTATTCCGCAAGTTTGAGTACTATTATCATCATGGTCGGCATCGCTTCGGGGTAATTTCCCAACTATTGGTATCAGAGCCTTGTTGTGAAAATTCTTAAGAATTCTGAGTATGCTCTGTGGTTGAAGCTTTGTCTGATCTTCCACATCAGAAAAGATTTTTTAGATTTTTTGCTAAGGCTAGAGAAGTGATGGCCGGAGATGATGGATCGGGATCGGGAATAAACAAGTTCGACGGAATAGATTTTTCGTTCTGGCGGTTACAAATAAGAGATTATCTGTACAGTAATAAGCTGCATCAACCTCTATCAGGAAAGAAACCGGAAAAGATGGAGGATGATGATTGGGAGCTTCTTGACCGACAGGTTTTAGGTGTCATACGATTGACCCTAACAAAGAACGTGGCGCATAACGTGGCGGAGGCCAAAACCACGGAGGAGATGATGACCATTCTGTCAGACATGTACGAGAAGCCATCAGCAAACAACAAAGTACATCTCATGAAGAAGTTATTCAACTTGAAAATGGGAGAAGGCGCTTCGGTGGCTAAACACATCAATGAATTCAACACGATTGTTTCTCAGCTAACATCGGTTGAAATTAATTTTGATGATGAGATTCGTGCACTTATTCTTTTGGCGTCTTTACCAAATGTTTGGGAACCAATGCGGGCAGCGGTTAGCAACTCCGTTGGAAAAAGAAAGCTACAATTCAATGATGTCAGAGATCAAATTCTTGCTGAAGAAGTTCGCATGATGAATTCGGGTGAAGGAACATCATCGAGATCTGCTCTAAATCTCGAGAATAGAGGAAGGGGCAGGAGTGACGAAAAGAGTTTTAACCAATGGCATGGTAGGTCCAAGTCAAGAAATGGAAAAGACAATAACACATTTGAAAAGAATGTGAAGTGCTGGAGTTGTAGTGAGACCGGTCACATGAAAAAGAATTGCAAATCAACAAAGAATGACGTTAATGTTGTTACTGAGGAGGTACATGATGCTCTATTATTATCCATGGAAAGCCCAGTTGATTCTTGGGTTATGGACTCGGGAGCTTCGTTTCATACCACTGGTAATCGTGATGTATTCGATAATTATATTGCGGGAGATTGCAGAAATGTTTTCCTGGCTGATGAAAAACCTTTGGAAATAATTGGTATGAGTGATATCCGGATGAAGATGAAAAATGGATCTGTCTGGAAAATCAACAAAGTAAAGCATATACCAAAGTTGACACACAATCTGATTTCAGTGGGACTGCTTGACGACGAAGGTCATAAGCTGACCTTCGGTGATGGTTCCTGGAAGGTGAAAAAGGGAGCCATGATCGTTGCTCGGGGAAAGAAAACTGGAACACTTTATATAACTTCCAGTTTGAGAAATAAATTAGCGGTTGTGGATGATGGAGCTAATTCAAGTCTATGGCATAGTAGGCTTGGAGATACCAGTGAGAAGGAAATGAAAATGCTTGTTTCAAACAGAAAGCTACCGGAATTAAAGATCGTTGAACACAAGCTGTGTGAGCTGTATTTTTTGGAAAGAAGAATAATGTGAGCTTTTCAAAAGAGGTTAGAGAACCGAAATCAGCTGATTTGGAGCTGGTACATACTGATGTATGTGGACCATCTCCTGTGACATCCTTGGAGATCACTCAAGATATTATGGCACTACTGTTGACGATTCGAGCAGGAAATTTTGGGTTTATTTTGCGAAAAATAAATCGGATGTTTATTATACCTTTAAAGAATGGGAGTTAGCCATGGAAGATGTGATGGATTCACTGTCATCCAATCATATGTGGAAGTTGTCAGAACTTCCCGACACTACAAAAAAAATGGTAAACGACAACACACTTTTAACAACGGTTAAAAAGCTTTTAACAACGGTTTTAGCGAAAACCGTTGTTAAAAATGAGTTTTTTAAGAAAAAGACAATGGTTTTTATAAAACCGTTCTCTTTTGGGGGCAAACCACAACGGTTTTATAAAAACCGTTGTCTTTTGAGTGCAAAAGACAATGGTTTTTAGAGTCAAAGACAACGGTTTTATAAAACGTTGTCTTTGAGTATTTTTTAGGGTCTTTGACAACGGTTTTATAAACCGTTGTCTATTAGCGTTTTTTTAGGACATTCGACAACGGTTTTAGAGAAAACCGTTGTGGGAAATGTTTTTTGTGGCATATTTAGCGACGGTTGTTTCTTTAACCGTCGCTAACAGTAGCGACAGTTTTACTTAAAGCGTTGCGAAATTATAAATCGGTGACGGTTTAATCTAAATTGTCGCTAAATTTAGCGACAGTTAAAGAAAAAACTGTCGCATGTTTAAAACTAGCGACGGGTTTTCCAAAACCGTTGCTAAATTTGGCGACAGTTACATTTAAACCGTCGCTAAATCTAGCTACAGTTTAGATTAAACCGTCGTCGATTTATAATTTCGCGACGGTTTAAGTAAAAATGTCGCCATTTTCAAAAAAAATTGTTCCCACCTAAACTTCTCCCCATTTTCTTTCACCACTCTCTATAAATACATGCAAATTTGCTTCATTCTTCCACTTCCCTTCACAACAATAAAAAATTTTCTCACTTACACGATTTTACAACTTCACAACACTTAAAATTTTTATCTCTTACACGATTTTACCACTTTACAACACTTAAATTTTTATCTCTTACACGATTTTTTTACCACTTCAAAACAATTAAAATTTTATCTCTTACACGATTTTATCACTTCACGACTTTTAAATTTTTTTTATCTCTTACACGATTGTACCAATTCAAAACACAGATTTATTAAATTCTTAAATTTTTTATTTTACCTAAAATATTAGCGACATAATGTATAAACCGTCGCTATATAGAGACGGTTTTGCACATGATTATCGTCGCTAAATTTAGCGACGGGGTTTTGAACAGTTGCTAATTGGCGACGGTGGCTATATGCTGACCGTCGCAAATATCTTTTTCGACGGTTGTCAAAACCGTCGCAAATTGTAGTTTCGACAACACTTTTTCATTTGCGACGGTTTTAAAAACCGTCGCAAATTGTAGCTGCGACAACGTTGAAAAACCGTTGTCTTTGTGCGGACCATTTAACAACACTGACTTTAACAACAGTTTTAAAATGACTACGACAACGGTTAAAAACCGTTGTCGTATGGCATTTTTCTTGTAGTGTGAAGGTAAAAAGGTTTTACATAGCAAGTGGGAGTACCGGTTAGAACATGACGGTAGCAAGCGGTACAAAGAAATACTTGTTATAAAAGGTGAAAAGGAAGTCATTGGTTACACTGCTATTTTCTCTCTGGTGGTAATGTTAACTACTATCAGGACTGTACTTGGATTGATGGTAAAAGAAGATTTACATCTGGAACAGTTAGATGTAAAGACGAAGTTTCTTCATGGTAAGCTAGATGAAGAAATGAGTCAATCACATGGAATAGAAGTACGAGGGAAAGAGAAAATGATGTGCAAACTTCAGAAGAGCTTGTATGGTCTCAAACAAGCTCCAAGACAGTGGTACAAGAAGTTTGATGGTGTAATGAATAATTATGGTTTTCTGAGGTATCAAGCTGATCACTGTTGTTATGTGAAGCTTGATGGTTATTATATCATACTACTGATATATGTAGATGATATGTTGATAGCAGGAGCTTGTCTGGAGGAGATTGATAAACTCGAGAAAGAGTTATCAAAAGAATTTGCTTTGAAGGATTTGGGTGTTGCAAAACAAATCCTTGGAATGGGGATCCTTAGAGATCGGATGAATGGAGTCTTGAAGCTTGAGAAGATTCCTGGAAGCAAGAATCCAGCTGATATGCTCACGAAGGCTGTTATCATTAAAAACTGAAGTTGTGTTTGACTTCACTTGGTCTCCTGGACTAAAAAAAGAGGTATGAGCTGCTGCATTGATGGTGTGAAGACATAATTGGAATCAAGTCTTCAAGTGGGAGAATTGTTAGGTAAGAATTTAATGGGGTGAGACTCACATTAAATTAAATAATAAAATAACGTATCCTACATCGAAAGAATTTACAAAACTGAACGAATTAATCAATTAAAAATAGAGCTCAATTCCTTCAGTTATATTCCAAAATCAAAAGCTTTTCAGCTTTGATAAAAAGAGAGTGCATAGAAAAAAAAAGAGTGCATTTTTTTCTTGAGTGCGGAATTCTCTTGTGTGAGTTAGAGAAATTATTTTCTCGGTATACTCGGGGTTTGGGAGTGAGAAATATTGAGTGTATTGGTGTATACACTTGTTGTAATATTTCTTCCGGTTATAAAAGTTGCAGTGCTCCGTGGACGTTGCCTATATTAGGTGAACCACGTAAATCTTTGTGTTCTTGTTGATTATTTTATTCCGCAAGTTTGGGTATTATCATCATGGTCGGCATCGCTTCGGGGTAATTTCCCAACAGATTAAACGACTCGAAGAAAGAAGATTTTGAAGAAAGTTTGTAGGGAAATACAATAAGAGCTACATACACTAATACCAGAGTAGTTGGTGCCAAGTGACAATTCACTAATGGTAAAATTAAAACTCCCTACATATATTCTTATCTTTTAAATCATACGAGTGTCCAAAGTTTTTGAATGTCAAAATAAAATTTTAAAAACTTACTCTATATTTTAGTCAAGAGTAAACCGATTACCAACAAATGCTTCAATTTTAACATCTTGGAAAATCACTTGGAGGCGGCACTAAGCATTGAAACGGCTCTTTCCCACTTTTAACAATAAACCCCATCGCTAAACCCCATGATGTATGTTCCTCAAGATGGCAATGTATGAACCAAACTCCTGGATTATCCGCAACGAGCCGAATCGCCGCCCATCCCCCCACGGGAACACCCACCGTGTTCCTCTCTGGCGGATCCACCAGATTGTAACCCTTAGGATCTTTTGTGGCATCAAAATTCCCGAACCCTCTTCCCACGATGAAGAAGTTATGGCCATGAACATGTATCGGATGGTTCTCCGGATTCAAGAAGTTTGTGTCTTGTAGCACGATTTCGAGTCTCGTGCCGAAAGGAACCTGCAGCACTTTAGTCCCGAACTCCGTGTTCATGTTTTCTGTCACAGGGTTTACTCCGGTGTAGTTAAAAACATAGGGTGGCTTTTCGGGGAAGTCGGAAGAGATCCCGTCCTTGAGGTTTCGGTAATGTGATTCGAGAATCGACATCGAAGGACGAACAAAAGATTGGTTGTTCATCGAGGCGTAGAACTTCTTGTTTAGATACCCTTTACAGGTTTCATTTACCGGGCAATCTTGAAGATTCAAGCTGATCGTCATGACGGCACGTTTGTCGACCATTTTCGGCACGTTGCATGGGTAAAAAGATGATCCGAGGCTTCTGAGCTTGTCCGAAAACTGTGTGGCGAATGAGGTATCTTTCATTTCTGGGAGATTGCTAGGCAAAGTGTAGTGAGATGGAATTGCCGGAGGCTTCTTTGTTTCAAGATTAGAGTTAGCTTTGTATTTCAAGAAACCAATTGTTGTTGAGTTATCAAATGGGAAAACTGAGGTAAGATAAGGTCTAGCCGCCATGACAAACACGCCGGATGCATCGGGGACTTGATCGGCTGTTAGCAACACGGTGGTTGTTTGCCCGGGAGTGATCATTATGGCAGACGTCGTGAACGGTTTCGTGTAAACGGCGTCGATTTCCACCACCGTTAAGCTGTGACTCGCCACCGCGAAGAAGAGTTCATCGTTTAACGCCGCGTTTATTATCCTTAGCATGTAGGTTTTCCCGCGTTCAACGGTCTGTATGAAAGTATCTGTGATGCACAATTCGAATGTAACATGTGAGGATAAATGTAGATCATGGAGGATAGAAATGTTTTACTAAAAAAAACCAATTTTATTAATTATTTAAATAAATAAAATATTCCTTAAAATAATATATATTTCTATAAATTATAATGACTATATCTAAGCAATATATGTAGGTGATCATTTGAACTCCAAAAGTGTTGACCTAATAATTTGAGCACCTTGCTGCGTCTTGTACAATCAACACTAGTGAATAAAGTACGCATAATATGTACACAAAATCAATTATATTTTTTTGGCAATATATATTTTATCATAAAAATATTTGTTTGTTTTTTATTTTAATAATTTGTTTTGTCTAAATACTGTATTAATCTTATATCTTTATTTTTTTTGCAATTTTAGAATTTTTCGTCGAAAATACTGATGAGACATTTCACACATAAGAACCATGTAATATAGTCGTGTACGTAGAATAAAATGACAAAATTGCAAAAATAACAAATTAGATGGCAGATCAAGAATGAAATTTGATAACAGAGATGATCACAATCACAGATAGATAGATATATACACATGATCAATATTCCATTTTTCTCAAATATTTATTAGTAAATAATACCCTCTAATTGTTTTCCAATATTAATAAAAATATAGTATACAAAATTTTAAAATAAAGTATATATAAAATATTTTGTGTGCTTGTTATTATATATGTTTACCTTTGGCGGAGCAAGGGTACAAGGGCCCTGGTAGACCATTGATTGTGTAGGCATCCGAAGAATTAGGTCCACCACCGTACAACATCATCTCGTTCTCAACTGCATCGATATCTCCATTCCACCATTCACCTGTACAAGTCCAGCACACACAAATTTATGATGAAACCCATGTTTTTAAAATGATTTTTAAGCGAAGAAAATGAATGATTATTATTATTTTTTACCGAAAATGATGGGGATGTCGAGTTGGATTGGTGTTGGAAAAGGGAGAGGCATGCGTGGTGCGGGGCGAATGATGAAAGCGCCGTGAACAGAAGCACGTTGCCACGAGAAATGTGCGTGCCACCAAAGGGTTCCTCTTTGGTTGATCACAGTGAAGTTGTATGTGTAAGTGCTGCCTGCGCCGATTGGGCACTGGGTTATGTACGCTGGTCCATCGGCCCACCCTGTTCTCAGCTGCCGCACCCCGTGCCTGTTGCAGTAATCATAAGGCCCCGCAGGCTTTCTAACTCATGCAAATACCACTTGCATGATGCTATGTGCTATTTCGTTCAGGGAAATTGCCAAAATCATCTCGTGATCTAGCGTGTTTTAGGACAATTCTATCCTACTCCGGGAGATTTACTCCCTGTCACTAAATAATATATACATATATAGCATTTAAAAATAGCTACAATAATTTTATTAGCTTTTATAAATGGGTAGAACATAGAATTTTTTATAATAATTAAATTTTAAAATATTGATTTTTTACATTTATATGATTCTACCACAAAAATAAGAATAATAGAAATGAAAATTTCAAACCTCAAACGTAAACGTTTTACTATAAAATAAAAATTTCACGTAATTTATAAATATAAAATATTAAGTTTTAAAATTTGAGAATAATAATAATAATAATATAATGATATAACACATGTTATATACATGAAACGAAATTAGTTTAATGATTAATTTGATTGATTTTGGTTAAAGTAGTGTGAAATGTAAATAATTAAAAAAAACAAGTGTAAGAAAAAAAAAAAGCAAATAGGGGAGTACCTCACCTGGAATAGGATAGAATTGGCGCGTGTTTTAATGTTGGTCTAAGTGTTAAAATCTCGGTCTTGATCGATTTTTTTTCCTTTTAATCATTTTTCAACATGAGTGGGTCTCATGTGAGACCGTATCACGGATCTTAATCTGTGACACGGATCAACCCTACCCATATTCGCAATAAAAAGTAATACTCTTAGCATAAAAAATAATACTTTTTCATGGATAGTCCAAATAAGAGATCCGTCTCACGAATACAACCCGTGAGACCGTCTCACACAAGATTTTGTCTTTCAACATAGTATCAAAAGACCGAAAGTTTTATCTGTTCCGATATAAATTTTGGTTCATTGAGTATTCAAAATTTAGTTTTTATAGACTAAATTTTAAATTTTGGTTATTTTTAGAGTTTAATCCAGTTGGTAATGTGACACCAAACATGGTGATATGTTTGTGTGTATCAAAAAATATTGACAGGTTAAATCAATAATTGGAATAAAATACGTGAAATTGGACTTCAGTCCTCAGCCGTCGTTTTTTTTGTGTTCAGTCCCTAGGTACTTTTTTAGTACCACATTTCCACATGAAGTGTACCACATTTTGTATGACATAGTACAACAATTTGTGGGTAGGGAGTGAATCCAAAGATATATTATGATATGGGATTTTTCACCGACTTCCTCAATAAAATATCCGTAAAAAAAAATTTTATTGTACCAAAACAATATCCTTTTTTAGCAAATTTTCTGAATTCTTGGATCGCCCGCCGCAAAGTACGATAGAGAAGTTTTGTTTATTTTGTAATGTTGAATAGTACTTTGGAAGATTTTTTTTTTTTAAAAAAAAAAAACAAGAAGCAAACAGGTTCAAATTAATGATGTATTTTTATCCCATGTATATAATATGCTAATTAATAATCATGACAAGCATCGATAATAATTCTCCATTTTCGACTATTTGTCTTTGAATACTAACATATTTACAAATAATAATAATAATAATAAAAAAAGCCAATCAATTTTGTATGAATTATATGGAATCATCATATTATATAATTTCAATTATAAATGCCAGAATGATTCTTTTACACCAAACTTTATTTTAGAATAAGTAAAGCCTAAATAATGATGTTAGGGAGACAAATCTGCCGTAAATAATATATTACTAGTTGACATGCCAAAGACAGACAAATAATAATTAAAACAAATTCTATATATTCATGATTAGTAAATTTAAATTTAATAATTATTTTCGAAATGGGAACTTGATTAACTGCTCATTATTTAAATAAAATAAATGGATTAATCATGTTTAATTTTTATAATATATGCAATTAATTAATGTAACTCACCAATGGATTGTAGTGTTTGGGGCAACTTTGTTAGTGACTTTAATTTGGACATTATCCCCTTCATTCACTGCAATAGTCGGCCCTGGATACTTCCCGTTGATTGTCAACACTGGCTTCCTAGTACAAAGTCTGGTTACAGTTTTCCATTCAACCTGCAGCATTTTTAGTTCATCAATATACATGATAATGCTCGAAAATAGTTCGATTTTCTCTATTTTTCAATCGAAAATCGTAAGGTGTACATATGCGTGAAAACGGATATATATCCGAGTTCGGGATCATTTTAGAAGGAAAAAACATACATCATAGTGCATATGCACGACTACGATTCGTTCGTAATTGCATGTAAATATATTTTTGGAAACTGAATATAAGTAATAACTTACATTGAATTGAAAATGCTTTGTTGTGGATGAAGAAGGCACAGCCAATGCTAGTAAGAAAGTGGTCACTAAAAATTTAAGTTGGCAAAATCTCTCCATTTATCCAACAAAATTGACTGTAAAATTTTCAAGAAATTGTGAATTGAGAACCTGAAATTTAAAATCTCTCTTTCTACCATCCCATTTCAACCCAAGGCCATATTTATAGAGGCAGCCAGCTTGAATTTTCTTTTTTATTTAGTCGATATAAAGTTCTCATTGTCTCTTGGAACTTTGTGGCTCAAGAGTTAGCTAGGAGTAGTGACTGGCCTTCAATTTTATTTTATTATTTTTTAAAAATATATCATATAATTTGGATGCTACTTGAAGTTTTCCAAGAAAAATAAAATATGTTCAATGCCAGTTTAAAAGTTATATTTCTTCCTAAATTTGTCATTTTCTAAATTAATTAGGGTATCCCTAGTCAACATGCATGCATATTCCAATATATATAGCTTTGATATGCTGTATATTTATTGTGAAAACTTATATGATCACATATATGAGGTGACATTCATATATTGGATGTAAACTGAGGGAAATTGTACATTCAATAAGTGTCTGTCATTTCATCGGTGCTCATGACATAAATGTGCATGATGAACCTGAAGTATGTCAAAACTGTGTATGTATATATACGTCTGTGTATGAGAGAGAGAGAGAGAGATAAATTGCAATTTTGGTCAATGTATATTTATCTTTTTGTGAATTTTGGTCATGCATTTTGTCAAAATTCAGTTTTAATATGCTAATTATGATTTTGTTTGTTGTTGCAATTTTGCTGTTTTTTTGACGTATGCTGATGTGACATCGATGCAGAGCTAATTTGGCGTCAACATTTCTGATTAAAAAAATACAAAAAATGGAAAGATACATAACTAAAACTTGAATTCGACAACATAAATAAATTAAATTTCAAATAGACAAATATATAAGATCAAAAATATAATTTTATATGTATATTTATGTATATATAAACCACTGTTTTCAAAACCGGACCGGACCGGCCGGTCGGACCGGTTCAACCGCGAACCGTCCTCCAGATCGGTCCGGAGATAAGGAAAAAACCGGAAAACCGGTTTAACCGAAAAAAACCGGTTAAAATCCGGTTAAACTGGAAAAAACCGGAAAAACCGGAAACCGGTTAAAACCCGGAAAAACCGGAAAAGTGGTGTTTATTTGGATATTTGTTGTAATTTTCATCTTAAAAATTAAGTAAAAACTATAAAAACATAAATAATCAATATTTTACTATTTTATTTATTATATAAAATAAATAAAATATTAATTTTATTGATCCGGTTCGACCGTTCGGTTGAACCGGTTGAACCATTTTTTAAGGCTTGACCGGTTCGATTAACGGTCCGGTTATAAAAACACTGATATAAACCACTAAATTGTGGGTAAGTAGTCGGTATTGGTTACTGAAATCACAAATTTGGTGGGTTGTTGTGAGTTAAATTGGATCATATGTTAAAAGTGTCACATATAAGCTTAGTGCGCGTGCCTGTATCATTTTTTCCTTTATCTCTTCTCCATGCTCCTTTTATTATTACATGCATGAGTTATATATGTTTATAATATTTTTATGTGAATTACACACACACACACACACACATATATAATACATATATATATATATATATATATATATATATATATATATAATACATATATATATATATGATTTATTTAAATAAGATTTTAAATCGACTATATTTTGGGTTTTTAATTTTTTAATATGGTTTTTTAAAAAAAATTCTTTTGCATTTTAATTTTAGTTTTATTGTTTTAAGAGTCGTTGATTTTTATGGTTTGATTGGTACTCTTTGGAACCTCTGAGGATATTTTTATTGCATTTTTTTACCGTATGTGTGGGAAAGCTTCTCATTTTATTAAAAATTATATTAGTTATAATAATACAGTTCAAATCGTTTAAACCAAAGAACAACTGATCAAGTATCATGTTTCAATCGCTCTCTAACAGAAGTAAATGTTGCACTCCTAAAATCATCTCACAGTAGTTGCACTTCTTTCAATTATTGAGAATCGAACATGTGATCTTAACTCTGATACAATAACTTACCAACTTACAAAAATTTATATTTGTTAACCAACAGTATACTATATTTAAACTATACAGTAAGTTAAACGTCATATTTCAATTGTTCTCTAATCAAAAATAATAATTGCATGACAAAATAATTTTAACCTCATTGGACAAAAAATATAACATTTCAAAATTATACATTAAACTTAAAAATATATTTGTAGTCGACACTTGGTTGGTAAGTTTGGTAGGTATATTCGTGGACGGGACATTGTAGTGGTCGATGGAGTTATGTGGAGAGGGATAAAAGAGGATGATACATACAGAATCTTTATTATTTTTATAAAATAAATAAATAAATAAATGATGGTGGAACACTATATTTTTGTAGAGTAGGTCTCATGTGAGACCGTCTCACGGATCACAATATGTGAGACGGGTCAACCCTACCCATATTCACAATAAAAAGTAATACTCTTAGCATAAAAAGTAATACTTTTCCATGGATTATCCAAATAAAGATCTGTCTCACAAAATACGACCCGTGAGACAGTCTCACACAAGTTTTTACCATTTTTGTAACATCTTTTGTTCGTCACACCAACTTTTGGTCAACTACATTAAAGAGTGTGCAATAGATTGATAGAACAATATATATATATATATATATATATATATATATATATATATATGTATATATATATATAATCTATATATCAATTGTTGATGCGATATTCATCTAGTAGATATACAAATATTGGTCATAAATGTAGGCTATGTGATATATCGCAGTTTTACAATATATTATTCTCCTAAAATAATGACAAGAATGTTATCATGAATAAAATATTATATATATTTAAAAGCAATCTACATGTTTATTTTTTTATACAAATTTAAATATATCACAATTTTACTAAATAAAATTACTGTAAAATATATGAAAGTTAATTATATTTTTATGTTATCTAAAATAATATATATATATATATATATAATATTTTAGATAACATAAAAATATAATTAACTTTTATAAATTGAGTTGATGTAAAATATTTAGGAAAAAGCACAAAAAATTTCAATGGATTAATCATGAAACAAGAGAAATAAAATAACATTTGAAAGTCATCACCAACCAAAATGCCAAACTGTCGTGGAGTCGGAATTCCCCTCCCGGCCGACTCAAGAAGAAAAAACCAATTGTTCTCGTGATCTAGTAAATTCATCTCACCTAATATTCTTAACCTAATATTCTTAGATTCAAAATTGAAATTTTATTAAGCATAGATTTTTTTTTAAAAATGATATAATTTTATTTACTTATATAAATTTTTAATAAAAAATAATATTTTTCATTAACGAGAATTTTTTTTGAAGTTTTTATGTACCTGATTTTAAATTCCTGGTTACGTAAACGGTCCATATACTTTCTTATCGATTAATAAAATTAATATTCATGTGATATATGAAATAATTATGATTCGCGTAGAATGATTTTATTTCAAGAATTTTATAATTATTATGAGATTAAAAAAATATTTAAATATTAGTCTTATTTTATCTTTTGATTGGTTTGATTCTTGTTTAATATTAATTTTTTAGTTGACGTTAATCTCTATTTGTGATGTCATATCTTGTCCAAAATATTAAATTAGAGTTAAATCACTTGGACTTTACACCTATTATTTTCCCTAAATTGGCTGCAAAATAACATCATTTCATCACTTTTTCTTACTTAATTTGCTTCTTCTTCTTCTTTTTACGCTCTTGTTTATGAAATTAATAATTTGAATCAAGATTCGTAAATCCGCTAAGCAAAATTCCTGTACTTCTTAATATTCAAATCGATCTCACCTATTTATATCCATTATATATGGATTGCACGGGTTCATATATACAAAAATAATAATAATTTTGATATATAAAATAAATCAGATCAGGTTAGAAATATGTCTTACAAAATTGATCTGTAAGATCGTAAGATGATCTCATAGAGCTTTTATAAATAATATTTATCATTGAAAACTGTGGTTATTACATGAATCTATTTGTATAAACCAAGCTCAAAACGAAGGATTGAAAAGCCACAAAATCTCAACTGTTCGAACACAACCTCATAGAGAAAAACGAAAACCAGTCCGCAGTTTTACAAATGGTATTAAAAGACTTGGATTATTCAAAGAATATTTACATACAAAAAATGAACAAAATAATGGGTTGTGAGATCTTTCCTGGTAAATAAGAACATTTTTAGCAGTAGTCACGAGAGAAGTCGGCAGCGCGAGCGAGCTGCTGTAGATTGTGCAATAATACTTAACTTATCTTCCCTGCATCGTTCTCTTTCCGTCTTCTATTCCTTGCATGGAAACGGATATTTTTCGACATCATACTCACTAAATTGTCATCGGTATGTAAATTAATATGCATGACATAAGATTTCTCCTCGGGTGCAAAGATGAAGAAAAGATCAAATTTCTAGCTCTAGTGCCAAAATGAGAATATACCACAATATATCTTCATTTGAAAGCAGCCGATAACAGAGTCTACATTCTAATTTCATCTATATGGAGACATAAATGCGAATGGCGAGTGAATCTCCAATGATGAGTATCCACGATTTCGGTTCGAGAAACAGGTAATTCACTACCAGCATTTCAATTCAACTATCATGATGGTAGCAGCATAATACCTCAAACAGATTTTTATCAATGGCATTTTTTGTTAATTTAAGACGAAAAATTACAATTGTGAATTTCTTTTTTTTCCCCTTTTTTATGAGAGTAACAAAGGTGGATTTAAGTTGAGATGGATGGAAAATGGTAAATGCAGTGTACGCAACAAGCAGCAATGGTATGGTTAAACTTCATTGGCAAAATAAATTTAGGCATACATATTATTTTTAAAAATTAAGGTAATCTGACCAGCTTTCTTGGGGAAGGCTGCGACTGTAGAGAGGAAGCTCAAACAGAAATGTTGCTTTGAACCATGATGGCAAATTCCCGTACAAAGCAGGGGGAAGTAAAATGAGAGGACTGCACAAAAAAATGACTGGATGATTATCACTTTAATCACAACATTTTACAGCAAAAGTAGGTAAAGAACGGGAACACCAACCTCGTAGTTCTTTTGTAGTGTATGTAAGCAGATACATTTCCATATTTTTTGTCCGCAGATTCCTATTGATGCAAACTTTCAGTAAAATGCATGTTCGGACGAGTAACGGTCGATTTCAAGTAAAGAAACTAAATTAGCAACCTCGAGACGTGGTAGGCCACTGAGAAAAAGGAGCAGTAAGGTAAGAAATATTGGGCCAAAGATGACTAGCCATTCAGCATTTTTTAGTACAGGTGTTGCAGCCACAAAAATACCCCACCAGAGAAGTATCTGAGCACAAAATGCATATAATTTTATAAGGTAAAAGAAAATTCCTAGAAAATGAACAGAAAATATCACGTTCATATTTCATTATATTGACTTGAAGTGACAGAGACTATATCTGAAGTGAACCTCGCCAAAATAGTTCGGGTGACGGGAGTATTTCCAAAGCCCAGCATTGCACCACCTTCCCCTGTTCTCTTGAGCGTTTTTGAATAACAACTTCTGTTGGTCGGCGGTTGCCTCAACAAAAATGCCTATAGACCACATGATCCACCCTATTATGTCCCGGGCTTGAACTGAAGGATTTCGATCACTTGCATTAACCATTGTAACAGGTAAACTCACAGTCCACACCCAGACAGCCTGCAAAAGAGCAACTAAGGAGATTGACGGGGGGAGATGTTACCATTAGGTACTCTTTCCATATTTAAACAAGCAACGGAACCTGGAAAATCCAAAAAACTGCCAATTTTCCCAAATTAGTGCGCATTTCATCAAAACGTCGATCCTCTCCCCAGTGGAGTATCCTAAGACAAATAATCGCAATATTGAATTCAGAATAAAGGTAAGAAATAACAAGAAAGAAAAATTCCTGGTCTGCAAGGAAAAGAAAATACGTTATGTGGCACCAAAACATCCCTTTTTAAATAATTTATCCCTGGTTGGCATCACTTGAATAATATCAAACTTTGTCAAACCCCAGTCAAGAGACCATTCTTTCAAAGAAAAATATAAGCATCTTCTAAATATTCAGGAGAACAATTATCTGAGTCAGACCTCATCAGAAGAAACAGGCAGAGACGAAGTCCCCAGATGATAGCAAACAAGGACAAAACCACCTGAAAATAGAACTTAATAATTCAACCACTAAGAGAAAAAATTAAACTGACGTCAGGAAAAATTTAATATACATTTGATGCCATTGTACTATACATAGTTCTTTTTAAATAAAGATCCAGTAGTGAATAGCAATTATCATTTGATACATTTCTGATGAGATACAATTCAAAATTGTAAATATAACTGGGATGCTTCTAATTTCTTTGCAAAATAATGTTGACACAAAGAAGTGATTGAAATGAGAAATTTAAACAGAATTGATCACCTGGCGAAAGTGCCATGATCCTTTCACGACCAAGGTCAATACAGCAAGAACAACAAAATTTGTGCTACCTGTAACAAAAAACTAAAAAGAATATCTACAAAAAGATATACAACACCAAAGACTTGGTAAAACAGTTAAACAATCATATAAAGAGTCTTGCTTTCTTCAAATACAAACTTCACAGAGTTCCCAATTAGTCACCACAATTCTCAGCCCAATAACAAAAACCTTTGGCCCTTGTTCAGTTTATTATTCCAACAATTTCAAATAGTATCTTGTTACATTGTATTTTAACTGAAAACATAATATTTTACAATCTTAAACTCATATGCATAGAGTTCTCACACAGTTATATCAAAGTTCTTCATCAAAGGAAATATAAAAAAAATAAAAAAAGAATCCATGTTATTCTATTCTATATCTTCCAAAAACTCTTTCCACAATAAACATATAATGCTACTAAACAAGGCCTCAATTTTCAAGTGTGAGATCAGTTTGGAAACAGAAGACAAGCTTAACAAAGTATTTTATTACAGCACGATTATCATAACAATTTCTTTTAAAGAAAATGTCGAAAGAAGATTTAACGTCAAGATTAAAGCTTAATACAGGAGTCAGAAGTATCAAGACATATGATCTCACAGGTGACAAAAATAAAATCTAAAAATATTGTCGTTTTAACTTCTTCAACCAATATTTGAAAAGAATACTTCATATTGTATGGTAAAACTGACGAAAAAATCATCATACTTGAAAGGTGGATGAAAATACCTGCAAAGTCGGTGATTTTATCGATTTTGAGAAGGGCTGTGATTATGAAGAAGAAGAGTTGATAGCCAACCTGCAAAAACAACAAAAGCAACTATCTTGAGCAACCCCACCACAAAAACAGAATATATATTCGTACACAAAGTTTTTTGCTGAATAATGCGCACAGTGACAATGGCAGTGAGTGCCAAGAAATGGGAGTCGATAACGGTTCCCATCGAGCAAATTCTTCGAGTAGCCGAATCCCAACGAAGCTTTGAGATACAACTGAAATGGGTTTTGTTTTCTTCCTTTAAATTTTGACACTGTTAATCGTCCAACGTCGGTTGGATAAATAATTTTTGAGTAGTGTATATTGACTTGGACAATCCTCTCCCTTTGAGCTAGCTTTTGGGGTTGAGTTAGGTCCAAGTTCCAATCTTAACATGGTATCAGAGCTCAAGGTTCACCGTTATGTGTTGGACTACCTATAATTAGGTCACCCGTCAATTGTTCGACAAAGAGTTTTTTCTTTCTTTTTTTGTTTTCTTTTTGTGGAGAATAATGTGCGGTTGAAGTTAAAGGAGGTGCTGCACTTGTATCCACCTCCTATTTTATTTTATTTTAATTTTTTGCTTTCCCCAAGGATTTTGTTTTTAAAAACAAAAACAAATGATAAATGATCGATAGATCTCCAGAAGCAGCCATAAGGTTGCTGTCAGTCACCATATCTCTATTGAGTAAATCTGATACGGTTTCACTCATTTTTATCAGTGAAATAATTCATAATAAAAAATAATATTTTTAGCATAAAAAGTAATATTTTTTCATGGATGACTCAAATAAGAGATCCGTCTCACAAAATACGACCCACTCTACCGATATTCACAATAAAAAGTAATAATTTTTCATTGATGACCCAAATAAGATATCCGTCTCATAAAATACGACTCGTAAGACCGTCTTACACAAGTTTTTGTCATATCAAAATATGGATTTGACTCAAATAATTTCAAAACTCATCAATATATTTTAATCGTTTCCTGATTAATTTAAAAATCATTGTCGTTATTTTTTTCTGATGTTGTAAACGTCTTCCCAATCTGTCTTCTTTTTCATCCCTAAAAAACAGCTAATACAACGACGATAATGCTATAGATTTATGTCCACGTTGAGTGCATTAACTTTAGCGAAAGTGATTTAATGTGAAGTGGCGCATGAACTTGAAAATCTTTATGAAGTAACACAGAAACAAAGAATCCAAAGTACGATTTTTATATATGTTAAAAAATAAGAATTTTTGCAGCCGAAATTTCATCACAATGATTGGTTTATTTATTTTTTATCTTTTCTAATCGAGCTATTTTATGAGATGTGTGTGTGTGTTTATAATTGATAGGTAATGTTCCTATTTAATTTTTGGTGATAGTCCAATTAGTAATTATATTAGTTGGCCCATTCAATGTTAAAGCCCAAATTGCTTGTAAAGGCCCAAGCCCACTAGGCACTCTCGAAATTCCTATAAATAGAGGATGTCTCTCATTATTCAAGGTATGCTCTCATTTTTCCTCTAAAGCTCTTAAATTCTCTGAGTTTTCTCTGAATTGTTTACTGACTTGAGCGTCGGAGTGCCTACGCCGGGAATCCTCCCGGCGCTTCCTGACGAGTGTTCGTGACGCAGGTGACACCCAGCAATTAGCCGTGTATTGTCTACGTGGATCCGTTTACCAGCCAGGCGAGCTCGTTTACGGGCCAAGTGGGCAAGTTTATTTTAGCTACATCAGCTTGGCGCCGTCTGTGGGAACGTTACTTCGTCACTCGAGGATGCACACTCGTTCGCACTCTTCTCGCGATGCTACTAGGGAGGGACGCCCACCTCAGCCTCCTCCGCAGCAAGAAATGCTCATCACCCGCGAAGCGTTGGAGGCCTTGGTTAAAGAAACAGCCGCTCGCGCCGCGGCCGAAGCAGTTGCCCAGGCGCTAGCGCACCGCCAACATACTGATACCGGTGAAACGACTCCTGGAGACAATTCATCTTCTCGTGACCCTGGCGATACGTTAAGGAACAAGGATAAGACGCACAGAGAAGCTGAATCAGATGGTCGAACGCATCGTCCCCACACACATAGAGAAAGTGCCACACTCCCTACTTACGCACAGGGATCACGCACTTTGAGTGGACAAGATAGCCACCTGGCCATTTTACCTGCTCGGCGCAGCCCTTTTACCACCGCCATATTGGCTGAGTCATTGCCAGCAGGAATGAAAATCCCCAACTTGCCAGAGTTTGATGGAACAGGCGACCCGCAAGAGCATCTCGACAGATTTTATGCGAAAGCTGACTTGTACGATATCAGCGATGCCGCTTACTGCAAGATCTTCCGAACTACGCTAGCTGGCCGAGCGCTTGCTTGGTTCAACAAGCTCCCCTCAGGGACCATAGATAGTTTGGAGAACCTGACTCAGCGTTTCCTCCACCAATTCTCTATCAATAAGAAGTACCCAAAAACTGCAGCTTACTTGTTTACTGTAATTCAGAAAGAGGGTGAGGGCCTGCGTGAATACGTGCAACGATTTACGCAGGCTGTGCATGAAGTTCCCCATGTTAACCATGACCTGTTAGCCGGAATAATACAGCAGAACCTCCGCCACAGGAAATTCAAGGAATCGATAGCTGGGAAACCCCCTAATTCATTGGAGGAATTGTTGGAGAGAGCCGAAAAATATATACGAATAGAGGAGGCTATCGAACCGAGGTACTTGGGGAAGAGAAGAAGGGAAGAAGAGAGACCGGAAGGGGGAAGAAGAGAGGAGAAGCGAACAGCTCAAAGCCCACGGCTCCAGTATACTCCTTTGAAGGCACGTTTGTCAGAGATACTGGTAGTGGCAGAGCAACAGGGTTTGTTACAACCCCCGCGCCCAATGAAGGAAAATCCTAAGCGTCAGAGATCTGACAAGTATTGTCGTTTCCACAAAGATAAAGGTCATTCCACCGAAGATTGTTTCAGCCTTCGTGCTGAGATAGAAAAGTTGATCAAGCGAGGATATTTAAATGACTACGTGGATAGGCGTCGTGGTCAGCAGCGAGACAATAGGCGTCGTGACGACGATCGTCCGCATGGGCAGAGACAGGAACAAGGTGAGATGAGCGAGAAAGCCAAGCATAGAGATGAGAACCTGCCCACTGGGGGCATCATATCTGTCATAACTGGAGGGCCCGCTTGCGGAGATTCAAACCGTGCAAGAAAAAATCTCGCGCGCGCCGCCAGAACAAATCACACTTCCTCGCACTTAGCCGCGATTCAGCCGATAAACGAGGTATCCATGATAGATGTTGACATGACCTTTGGGAGTGAGGATTTGGAATTCCCTCGGGGAGAACACAACGATGCCTTAATAATTTCTGCTACGATTTCTAATTTTTGGGTAAAAAAAATATTGATAGACTCAGGAAGCTCGGCAGACATCATTTTTCATGAGGCATTCCAGAAGCTGGGTCTAGGCAATGTTCAACTAGCGCAAGTGAAAACACCTCTCGTCGGTTTTGCAGGAGAAGTAGTTGAAGCAATGGGAGAAGTTACTCTACCCATTTCATTATGATCTTATCCAAGACGGAGCACGAAAATGGTAAAGTTTCTAGTAGTGAAAGCTCCCTCGGCATACAACGTAATACTAGGCCGTCCAAGCCTAAACTTGTTTCGCGCCGTCGCGTCCACTTATCACATGAAATTGAAGTTCCCGACTTCTGACGGAACAGGAGAAGCAGTTGGAGATAGCAGGCTTGCTAGGGAATGTCATGCTTCTATTTTGCAAGACGCGGTGGAAACTCGGAGGAGGCAAGGACCCGGGATAGATTCCATAAAAGGGAAGAAGCAGAAGCTTGAGCAAGATTCAAGTGACAATGGAATACACCTGGTAGAGGGGAAGTCAGAGGACAGAGAAAGAATGACCGCAACGGAGGCTCTCAAGCGCATTGAAATAGTACCAGGTGACCCGAAAAAAACCCTCAAGATCGGATCCGATCTGTCAGAAAAGGTGGAGAGCGCTTTAGTAGCTTTTTTGCAACGCAACACCGATGCATTCGCCTGGGGTGACGGGCCATTACCTGGGATACCCCCTGAGTACGCGCTCCATCATCTTAATGTGAATCCACAGATGAAACCAATTAAGCAAAAAAAGAGGTCTTTTGGCCCGGAGAAAAACAAACATATAGCCGAAGAAGTTGAAAAACTCATAAGAGCCAACTACGTCAGACCTGTGTCATACCCGGAGTGGTTGGCAAATGTTGTTCTAGTCCCAAAAAATGGTGGAAAATGGCGTCTTTGCATAGATTTCACTGATTTAAACAAGGCATGCCCCAAAGATCTTTTCCCATTACCTCGAATCGATTTATTGGTTGACTCGACTGCAGGATGCGAACTGCTCAGTTTTCTCGATGCCCACCAAGGGTACAATCAGTTAAGATTGGCACCCGAAGATCAAGAAAAAGCGAGTTTCATCACCGATCGAGGGATCTATTGCTATGAGGTGATGCCCTTTGGACTTAAGAACGCTGGAGCAACATATCAGCGATTGGTGAACAAGATGTTCACGAACATGATTGGGAGGAACATGGAAGTATACATAGACGACATGATTGTGAAAAGTGTTCAGGCAGTCAAGCATGTGGATGACCTCGAAGAATGTTTTGGAGTGTTACGAAAGTATCAAATGAAGCTGAATCCGGAAAAATGTTCTTTCGGTGTGCGGGGTGGCAAGTTCCTTGGATTCATGGTTTCGCAAAGAGGAATAGAAGCAAACCCCGAGAAGATAAAGGCGATCTTGAGCATGAGTCCGCCACGAAGTGTGAAAGGGGTACAAGAATTAATGGGGAGACTGACTGCGTTGAATCGTTTCATTTCTAGAGCTGCAGACAAAGGTTTGCCCTTTTTCAGAATTCTAAGACAGGGAAAGGGGTTCAAGTGGTCGGAGGAATGTCAGCAGGCATTCGAAGAGCTGAAGAAGTATTTGACTACACCACCACTCCTAACAAAGCCCCAATCATGGGACACGTTGTTGCTCTATCTGGAAACCTCGTCTGACGCAATCAGTGCTGTGCTCGTGGTGAATGTGGGAAGAGAGCATAGACCCGTATATTACGTCAGTAGGACATTGCAAGGGGCAGAGCTCCGATATACCAACATCGAGAAATTAGCGCTAGCCTTAGTAACTGCAACAAGGAAATTACGCCCATACTTACTATGTCACCAAGTGGTCGTGCTTACCAATCACCCTCTCAAGCAAGTGCTATCTGGTCTAGAGGCATCTGGGCGAATGGTTAAGTGGGCTGTTGAGCTGAGCGAATTTGGAATTGAATTCCAACCTCGCCCAGCTATTAAAGCGCAGGTCCTCGCAGATTTTCTCGTTGAAATGACGACTAATGAAGCAGAGTGCTCCATCCCAACTTGGGTGGTCTATGTTGACGGATCCTCCACCGTGCATGGGAGTGGAGCCGGGGTGGTGCTAGAGAGTCCTCAAGGTGATATATTTCAGTATTCTATCAAATTGCTGTTTTCTGCATCAAACAATGAGGCCGAGTACGAAGCGCTCATAGCAGGAATTAAGTTGGCCCTATCGGCTGGAGCAAGAAGTTTAGTGGTGCATAGTGATTCCCAGTTGGTCGTTAACCAGGTCAATGGAACTTATGAAGCCAAAGAGGAAAAGATGACCGAGTACGTGACTCGGGTCAATGAGTTACTCGCTCTCTTAGAGAGTTGTGACATAAAACAAGTGCCTAGGGCAAAAAATGAAGTGGCAGACCGTCTAGCTAAATTAGCTAGTTCTTGGACAAACATCGACAGTAGGAAGATCACCTTCTTGACGGTCAGTAAGGAGGAAGCAGAAGAGACCACATGCAATATATTGTGCTTAGAAGGACAAGAACCAAGTTGGAAAGACGAAATTATTACCTACCTAAAGCACAACGATCTTCCCCAAGATCCTGCCGTCGCACGCAAGCTAAGGGTAAGAGCTGCGCGATTCACAATCATAGATGGAGAGCTCTACAAACGAGGCTATAGTCAACCATTTCTGAAGTGCCTAACTCTGAGCAAGGCTGATTACGTTCTCCGCGAGATCCACGAAGGGATTTGTGGAAACCACTTAGGAGGGAAAGCATTGGCCGGGAAAACCTTACGGCAAGGTTACTTTTGGCCGACCATGAAGAAAGACGCATTAGAGTTGGTGAAGCACTGTCGAGCTTGCCAAGAGCATGCCAATCTCCACCATCAACCCGCGACGTTGCTGCAACCACTGGAAAGTCCCCTGCCTTTTGCCCAGTGGGGAATGGACTTGGTAGGACCTTTTCCCCCAGCTACGGGACAGAGAAAATTTCTCATAGTTGCCGTAGATTACTTCACAAAGTGGGTTGAAGCAGAGGCGTTGGCGAAAATTTCGGAGAAAGAAGTGATAAGCTTCTTGTGGAAAAACATAGTGTGTAGATTCGGGATTCCCCGAGCGCTGATCTCGGATAATGGCACGCAGTTCTCTGGAAGAAAATTAAAGGAGTGGTGTGAAGGTCTCTCTATCAGGCAGTTTTTTACATCGGTTGGAAATCCACAAGCCAATGGGCAAACAGAGGTAACTAACCGAACTATATTGCAGCATCTGAAGACCCGTCTCGGCAAGGCTAAAGGCAATTGGGTGGAAGAATTGCCGAGCGCCTTGTGGGCATACCGAACTACACCTCGCTCGTCGACAGGGGAGTCTCCTTTCAACTTGGTACACGGTGTCGAAGCTGTAGCCCCCGCCGAGATAGGAGAGACCTTGTTAAGGGTAAAACAATACATGCAACTCGAAAATGATCAGGCCCTTCGAGCCTCTTTGGATATGATCGATGAACTGCGAGATGAAGCATCAGTCCGAGCAGAGAGATACAGAGCACGCATGGCTAGAGCTTACAATGATCGAGTAAAGCCAAGAGCCTTCCAGGTAGGCGATCTGGTCATGAGAAAAGTGGATGTCTTGCGCCCCGTCGGCAAACTTGACCCCAAATGGGAAGGCCCTTACAAAGTAGTTGAGATAGTCAAGATAGGAACTTATCGCCTCCAACACCAAGATGGGATAGTACTACCTCGGCCATGGAATGTAGCAAATTTGAGGAAGTTTTACCCATAGATGGACGCAGCTGAATAAAAGAATAAAATTTACATCTTGTTGTTTAAGTTTTGCATTTTTCTCCATGTAATTCCACCGTTGCGAGTTTCAATAAAGCTGTCGATTTTCTCTCCGTTATTAGCAATTAATAGTTGTGTGTAATACTCCAAGCGCTAATGCTCAAATCGTCACTTATATACCCATGTAGTCGTCAAAGGTTTCCCGAACAAAAAAAAAAAAAGGGGTCTGGCCAACCTCGCGGGATCGCCGGCATGACGACACTATAAGAGGTCAACGACGACATAAGTCCCGGGATACCTTACCACCCTTAATGGGGGTTTAGGACTTCCCTTTGAGACAAAATATTGGGAGATTGATCTCCTCCCAAGTATAAAACTAAGCATTGCGTTAGCATAACATACGAAGCTCCCGCGTAAAACAAATCCAGCAGATATATAGAATAAAGAGCGTTAATTCCCAAACAACTATCCAGTACATATTGAAGTACCAAAAATAAAAGCGAATAGAGTAACTACAATAGTAACGAATGAAAATCAAAGATAAAGAATGACGATAAGTGCGGCGTAATACTATGTTTCTTCTTCTGCAGCCTGAAGATCCAATGCCTCGATCATCTCGGCATCCCCCAATGGGATATCGTCAATGGAGATTCTGCTTATCTCCAAGACGCTAGGCTCAATCATCATCACTACCTCTTCTGGCACATGTCCAGTCTTCCTCAACTGATCTCGACAGTCCAACACCACGTCATCATGAATTGTCATGGCCTGATCAAGAACGTCATCGCGAAAGGCATCAGACGCTTTGAAAGTCCGAACACTTTTTTCCTCAACATTTTTCAGAAAAGTTTTGCCTGCCTCAGACTCAAGAAACTGGCCACCAGTCTTCAACTCTGCAGAATGTTTCTCTTCAAGGATTGCAAGATCTTTTACTTTGTCAGCAAGTTTTCTCTGCACTTGAAGAAGTTCCGCACTGATTTTATTCTTCTCCTCGATAAGACGGCAATTCTCCTCCTTCACACGAGAAACCTCTTCTCGCCACTTGTCTTGATCGTTCCGCAATTTTTCCTCCCGAACTCGTACAGCACATGCTAATGACAAACCCTGCAACAAGTAGAATAAACAATTAGCACGCCGACAAAATCAGCAAGATGCTAGCATAATCAACACACTACCTGACACGAGTTCCACGCAAGAGAGTGCGCAAATGAATCTGTAGGCAATGACACCAAGTGGACCATGTCATGGTCCCCCACAATACTCCGTCCCTTCTTCCACCCAATCTTTGGGTCTTCTAAGTCCCAAAAAGAGTCAGCCTTCTCCTTATGATTGACCCCATCCACGAAGATATGCTTAGCACGCGGAGTCTTGGAAGACGTCCCTTGATCGTCCGCACGGACCCTCTTAACATTTTTTGATATCTCTTCAGCATCCTTCTTTTGCGCCACCTCGTGACCTCGTTTTTTATCCTCTTTTCCTCCATTCGAAGGTTGAGCCTCCAAAACTCTGTTTGACGGAGAAAAGTTATTTTTCTTTGGCGCGTTAGACTCAGGCCCACGATAATGCTCGGAGCGGCTTCGAGGGAACCCTCTTCGGATGATCTCACGAGATTCTAAAGCCGCACGACTTGTAGGTGCTCGGCTATTCCCCGCAATCGGGGAGCGCCTCCCTACAACGGCCTTGCGAGCCCGGATCCCTGCCAAGTCGAACTTGTTGCCTGCAAATAGACAATGGGTCAGAGATGTCAGATAACAAAATTTAAAACAACAAATTATAATGCGAACATGGAAAAGCAAGGCCAAAGAGAAACAGCAAGCAAGGAATAATTAAATAAATAAGTTTATATATATATATAAAAAAATATATATATATGTATATCTATACCAGCGCTATTTAAACTCCCAATATTAAAAAACTCTTCAAAGAGACCTAAGTCTCGGCATTGAAGTTGCAGCGCATGGTGAGTTTCTGTCATTGCAATTTTCCGAAGTCCCGAGCTCCAAACCGCAGGTATTCCCCACCCGCAGTCCTTGGCGTAAAAAAATTGGGATTTCCAAAAACTCTTTGGGGAAGGAATTCGGGACAAAAATTTACATTTAGGTCGAGGTTGGAAGTAGATAAATGAATCCGGTTTACTCCTGCATCCCGAGAAAAGTGAGTGGAACAATTCTACACTTGGAGGCATTTGAATTCCCTTTACCTTATGGCAAAAGGCCGTAAAGACTATAAGGGCATTCGGGGATAGTTGACTAAAGCTAATACCGAAACTGTCGACCAAGTTCACTAACAAAGTTTGTGGAGGAAACACCAAACCGTTAGTAAAATGTTCAAGGAAAATAGTGAAATAACCCGGCGGTGGGTCGTGACAATTATGTTTAGGCCCCGGAACCTTAAGGTCGCACTCCGATGGTATCCTAAGCACTTCACGCAAACTCTCCAGATCTTGACTAGTCAAAGCATCGCCCAAGTCATCACCCAAAAGTTCACTCGGTTCATGGACATCCTCCAATAAGGGACTCTTTAATGGCTGATCTCTTTTGGAAAGTCCACATGAGGCTAAAGATCGAGTCTCAGGATTAATCCCAACGCATGACCCACCGAGGGGTTGGGAAGTATCCGACTCTGAAAGATAATAGTCAGAATCATCACTCTCACTAGAGCCACTATTGGACATTTGGCTACGCCTACGGTTAGCCATCAACAGAGAGTACTCTTTTCCACGAGGAACGAAACCTGCAGAAGTGTTTTGGTAAAATAATTTATCAAAACTCCGGCACACAACATCCAAGTACTCAGATCAAAAATATGATTGTATATATATATATAGGTATTTAGATTTTTTATCAATCAGTCGTCACTACAACCATCGCCCAGCAACATATCAGGTTTCGGAATTCATCCTTGGATATTTCTAGACCCCGGTAAAAATTGAAGTGGACTCCCATGATTTTGGTGGAGGTTTTCGGGTCCCCGTATTCGCGACGCCGACGATGTTTTGGTTCTCCCCATCGGTCCCCTAAAGCGATCTTTTGGGTTAAAATGCGACCATTGATCCGGAACCATCAGAAGATATGTGGTCATGACTTTTCTGAGCCTCCTCTGTTACAGTTGGTGAAGCATTTTTTGGTCCACCACGGAAGCCCGATGTCTTCCCATGTCTCTAGGTGCTTGTCCCATGTATATTGTATCGTGAAATCTACATGGCCGTGAGGGTAGAACAAACACAGCACCGGTCTTAACGGCTCGGATCTCGGACGGACCACCTTATATTTTTTTGGATCACCTCCATGGCCGTATGGGTAAAGCCATCATTCAATATGGTTCTGCTGCACCAATTCTTGGCTGCCCGCCTCACGGCATACGCCTCACTTCTGTCCACCTTCACGAAATCTCTTCCGGATCAATCGCCAGTGTATCGCACCACGGCTAAGAATCGAGTTCATACCCGCTTCACCCGTTAATTCTAGATTTGTGTACTGTTCGCCATGCCTTAGCTACAGCGCTTTGATTACTCGATCTCCCCAGTGAAGAAACGTTATCTAGTACAAGCCAGCGAACATGAGGATCGCCACTCCATGCTCCCTTACCGTTCCCAGATCGGTGCACGTTTTCGGCTTGGATGCGGACAGAAATCAGAGCAACAAACTGATGGTATAAGGACGATGGAATTACACATCTGGGGCGGGGAGTCTTTTTTCCTTTCCATCGCCTTTGGTTCTCTTGGAACTCCAGTGGGCATCACCCTCTTTAGGTGGACCGCACGCAGACGAGTATGTTTTATTTTGGTATGAGTAATCATTCCAATCGTATTCACACATAAGAATTAACGATGAACAGTAACACTTGTTAGTTTCGTACAACAATAGTAATTAAAAACAGAAAAGTAGGTGCAAGAGAAATCAATAAACAGCAAAGTAAAGAATAGTGAAGATACTTACTCATGTCAAGTCAGTTGGACTTTTCTCTCTTTTTCAACTCTCCTCTTTATTTTTTCCTTTCAACTGGAAGCATTCATATAGCTGTCGAGGAGGAGAAAATCTGGTGAAATCTCCTTGACTTGCTCATTTCGGGGGATTTTCGGTTGGGAGCATATTTTATTTCAGCAGAAGATGCATCCCTTCATTCGGATGAGATTTTCTTCAGAGTAACAACAGTAAAAATTAACAAAGTAATTTAAAATTCTAAAAAATAATAAAATAAATAAAACAAAACAAAGTGCAAAAGTCTTTCTTAATTCATTTTCGTGAATAACTTTTACTCTCGATCATTTCACTTAGTTAGAAGTGTCCGAGAGTGGGGGGCTTATGATAGGTAATGTTCCTATTTAATTTTTGGTGATAGTCCAATTAGTAATTATATTAGTTGGCCCATTCAATGTTAAAGCCCAAATTGCTTGTAAAGGCCCAAGCCCACTAGGCACTCTCGAAATTCCTATAAATAGAGGATGTCTCTCATTATTCAAGGTATGCTCTCATTTTTCCTCTAAAGCTCTTAAATTCTCTGAGTTTTCTCTGAATTGTTTACTGACTTGAGCGTCGGAGTGCCTACGTCAGGAATCCTCCCGGCGCTTCCTGACGAGTGTTCGTGACGCAGGTGACACCCAGCAATTAACCGTGTATTGTCTACGTGGATCCGTTTACCAGCCAGGCGAGCTCGTTTACGGGCCAAGTGGGCAAGTTTATTTTAGCTACATCAATAATAATTATGTTGAATTATGTACATCCCAAAAGATGATCAACAATGCAGATATGATTCCAAAGCTCTCCCGTTTAAGTAGCATCCTCAACCTGCAGCAAGAGACAATTGTTTCGATTAACATGTGGTTGAAGAAATATTGAACTCGATAGATATTGAAAATGTTAAATTAAATATTTTGAAAATTTGAAATAGCTTGTAATTTATTGGGTCTTTTGCTGCAGAGTGTCGCTGACGATGTAGCCGTCGCTTTGGCTTCTTCCGCCGATGTTGCCGTCTCTGCCGCCGGACTTAATTCGGAAAACATAAAGAAATTGGTAAAAATTCTTTTATCTCTTAAGTGAGTTTTAAATTCATGGTAAAAATTCTTTTATTTCCAAGGATACAAGTATATATATTAGAGGTTTGTTGTTAAATTTTCTTGAAAGCTAAAATGGTATGCTGCTGTGTATTTATTAGGCTGGGTTTGTGTCACGCCCCGAAACTCGGGATTGACACCGGCGTCACTCATCCATCACAAAATCGAAAAACAACTAGCCTCGTAGCACAGTATAAACCGAAACCAGTTTATTTCATAAATTCGCCAAAAATAATCATTGTCTTTACAACTGAATAAATTGAATAAATTGCGGAAGCGTTTACAATTAAAATAAACCTACTAAAATTCTTAAATCTTTGCAGCATAATTCTCGATATTTAAATAATTTCACCATCCCCAAAATTGATCCGACTCTTCTTGCTCAACTTGTTCCTCTTATTTCTCTTCGGATTTATCTGGGAAGGTTGTAAGGGGTGAGTATTTTGGGAATACTCAGCAAGTGGGGGCCGTTCGAGTACACAACAACATGCATATAAAATTCGAAACACATACACACACACACCATGCATACTTTGACTCGTACCACATTCATATCCTTGACCTGACACTGAGATTCCTCTACTTTCAATGGTTTACTGACGTCAGTCCCTAATTTTTATTCCTCTAAGGGGGCGAGGTCGAATCGGTTATATCCCCACCGTATGAGGGTCATATCATAGTTGGGATTCCCTCCCATTTCAAGTCGAATCCTCACAGTGTCAACATAAAACCCATGCAGAAATCGTAACCAGAAGGGGTAGAAGAAGAATTGTACTCGACCGAAATTTCGAAAATACGAAAATAAATGCACCGAAAATACACAGTTTAAAACAAGCCCACTTACCTTAAATTTCTTGAAGAAAAACATGAAAACTCCGGTGGCTGGACTGCGGCAGCGCTTCGCTGTGATCGAAAATCCTAAGGAACTAGGGGAGGGAAACTCGAAAATTTGGAGAAAAAGAGGTGTGATTTTCGAGACACTGAGCCCTCCTATTTATAGGGGTTGGCTGCTATCCTGATCGTGTATCAAATCGACTTTAAATTCTGAATCAAATCTTCATCTAAAATCGTGATCAAATCTACATTTATTCTTTATCCTAAACTTAAATTTCGAAATTTCTATGTATATCCCAAGGAAATTTTCGAAATTATGCCTTGCCCAGTCTGCAAAATTTCGACTTTTGTGTCTAATTCCCAATATTCGGTAGATTTTTGACTTCCTAAAATAATAAAAATTATATTTCTTAAATCCCACAAATTTGCTTACTTAAATCCAAAATTTAGTGGTATTTTTCCACAAATACTATTTGGATTATTTTTCCTAAAATCCCGGTAGTTGAACTTTTAAATATTTCCCAAGACTGCATTTATCGCGTAGACTCTCCCTACTATTTTCGAAAATCCTTAACAAATCTTCCAATATTATTTTCGAAATTTACATGATAAAATCCTCAAGATTTTTAGTTCCGAGATTGGATTATCTTCTTGCTTAAATCTTGATCCAGGTGTATCAAATCTTAGATCTGTCTCCGGTAAAATTCAGCATATCTCAATTTCTGAAAAAAATATACACGATATTATTTAAATTCTTGATAAAAAGTATTGTACCCGGTAGAATTATCCAATCCAAAAATTACAACTACTATCACGATAAAATCGAGATCTTGGATTTTACAGTTTGTCCGCGTTGGTGCTGGGTTGACGATGCTGATGCAATTGGAGAGCTTTGGGATTCTTCTTACGATAAATTTCATAAAAATACCTCTGTCAATATTTGAATAAAGATTCAATACCTAACAACATTTTTTTAGGAATCAATACCTGACAATGCTATACTTTAGTTTTAACTCCTTACAAATCCAAATTTACAATTTTGCCCTTTTATTATTTAAACAAATATATTATTTTATCCACAAAATTTGCACGTGTCTTCTCCATCTAAAATATAATTTTTTAAAAATATTGTATCTCAATTCATAGAATAAGAATAAATATTTATTTTGACATACGTAGTACCTATTTTGGGGGTTTAGATACTTGATTTCGCTATTTGAATACTTCAAATATATAAGAAAAATACTATATTTTCGAGCAATCACCACAAATTCAGTCATAGTTGGTCTCTTCATGAAAATTCATTAGGAAGATTTATTCATGTCATTTTATTTTTTAAAAAAGTACGTTATAAATCATCATTAAATAAGATTAAGTATTTATTTTGACATACAAAGTACCTATTTTGCAGCTAGTTATTGGCCTCGCGACAGCCATATCAGCATGGAGGAAATGTTGCTAGATGGTGTCGTTGAAAAGACCCGCAAATATGTTAGCGCTGTGTTTACCAAAGAGCTCGTGCATGTTTCCAAACTTAAGCTAAGAGCTGAAGAAGCTGAGAAAGACCCCCTATGGACCCTCCTAGTTCGTGAGTCGGAACTCGTGGGCAAACTTGAATTAGAGAGGAAGGTTTCGGCGACTAACTACATTTTGCGTGGGGAGCCTTTGCCAAAATCCGAAGAAGATTTAATGTTTGATTTGAACATAACCATGAAACATTTAGAAGATGGTTTTGATGACAGATATGGTAGCGTGATTGAGGAGTGGGTGGACAATTATGGGCTTAAATTGTTTGGGGTAATATGTTTTATTTCAAGTATTATAAGAATAAATCTGGATTTTTTTTTCTTCAAGTGTTAATTATTTTAAATCATGTTGTCATAGGACTTCATGTGGGTAGACGTGATATTGAAGATAATAAAATACCACGGCTCTTTTGTTACAATGATGAAGGTCAAGAATTCCAGAGAGGAATTCAAGGCTGAACCGCTTTGGGGGGAGATGGTAGCCGAGTCGGAGCTTTTGAAAAAATTCGAGTCGGAATTGTATGAGGCGGTGTTACGATATCTTTGATACAAAGCGCAACAGCCAACGTCAAAAAATTATTTCAAAGAAAAGTTGTGCTTGGTGGTGTCAAAATCGGGGGAGGAGGCCAAGGCGATGGCCACATCATCAGCGGCACTCTGTAGCAAGAGATCCAATGAGTTGTAAGCTATTTCAGCTTTTCAAAATATTTAATTTAATATTTTAAATACCCCTCGAGTTCCATATTTCTTCAACCACACGGAACACAAATCTTCGATTTCGACATCGCCTAGCAAAACTTTTCCTCGAAATCATTTTTCGACATTGGTTGTTGCGCTTTTATCGAAGATATCGTAACTCCGCCTCATATAATTCCGACTCGAATTTTTTCAAAAGCTCCGACTCGGCTACCATCTCCCCCCAAAGCGGTTCAGCCTTGAACTCCTCTTTGGAATTCTTGACCTTCATCATTGCAACAAAAAAGCCGTGATATTTTATTCTCTTCATTATCACGTCTACCCACATGGAGTCCTATGAAAACATGATTTAAAATAATTAACAACACTTGAAGGAAAACAAGTCCAGATTTATTTTTATAATACTTGAAAGAAAACATATTACCCTAAACAATTTAAGCCCATAATTGTCCATCCACTCCTCAATCAAGTTACTACATCTATCATCAAAACCATCTTATAAGTATTTCATGGTTATGTTCAAATCATACATTAAATCTTTTTCGGATTTTGGCAAAGGCTCCCCACTCAAAATGTTGTTAGTCGCGTAAACCTTGCTCTCCAATTCGAGTTTGCCCACGAGTTCCGACTCACGAACTAGGAGGGTCCATATGGGGTCTTTCTCAGCTTCTGCAGCTCCTAGCTTAAGTTTGGAAACATCAACGAGCTCTTTGGGTACTGATTCCTAAAAAATTGTGGTTAGATAATGAATCTTAATTCAAATATTGACAGAGGTATTTTTCTGAAATTTACCGTAAGAAGAATCCCAAAGCTCTCCAGTAACATCAGCATCGTCAACCCTGCAACAACGGAGACCAACCCAGTCTTATAAATACGCCGCAACATACTATTTCAGCTTTCAAGAAAATTTAACAACAAACCTCAAAAATATATACTTGTATCTTTGGAAATAAAAATTTTTTTTACCATGAATTTAAAAATCACTTACGAAATAAAAGAACTTTTACCAATTTATTTTTTATTTGAATTAAGTATCGCAGAGGCGGTGACATCGGCGGAGGAGGCCAAAGCGACGGCTACATCGTCAGCGGTACTCTGCAGCAAGAGACCCAATGAATTAAAAGCTATTTCAGCTTTTCAAAATATTTAATTTGACATTTTAAATACCTTTCGAGTTCCATATTTCTTCAACCACACGGAATACAAATCTCCGATTTTGACACCGTCCACAACAACTTTTCCATGCAATCATTTTTTGACGTTGGTTGTTGCGCTTTGTATCAAAGATATCGTAACGCCGCCTCATACAAGTCCGACTCGAATTTTTTCAAAAGCTCGGACTCGACTACCATCTGCCCCGAAAGCGGTTTAGCCTTGAACTCCTCTCTGGAATTCTTGACCTTCATCATTACAACAAAAGAGCCGTGGTATTTTATTCTCTTCAATATCACGTCTGCCCACAAGAAGTCCCATGAAAACATGATTTAAAATAATTAACAACACTTGAAGAAAAAAAATCTAGATTTATTCTTATAATACTTGAAAAAAAAGATATTACCCCAAACAATTTAAGCTCATAATTGTCCACTCACTCCTCAACCATGCTACTATATCTGTCATCAAAACCATCTTCTAAGTGTTTCATGGTTAAGTTCAAATCAAATATTAAATCTTCTTCGGATTTTGGCAAAAGCTCCCCACGCAAAATGTAGTTAGTCGCGGAAACCTTCCTCTCAAATTCGAGTTTGCCCACGAGTTCCGACTCACGAACTAGGAGGGACCATATGGGGTCTTTTTCAGCTTCTGCAGCTCCTAGCTTAAGTTTGGAAACATCCACGAGCTCTTAGGGTACTGATACCTAAAAAATTGTTGTTAGGTAATGAATCTTAATTCAAATATTGACAGAGCTATTTTTCTGAAATTTACCGTAAGAAGAATCCCAAAGCTCTCCAGTAACATCAGCATCGTCAACCCCAGAGACCAACCTAGCCTAATAAATACACGTGGTATTTTTCTGAAACCCCAAACAATTAAGCCCATAATTGTCCACTCACTCCTAAATCAGGCTACTATATTTGTGATCAAAACCATCTTCAAAGTATTTTATGGTTATGTTCAAAACAAACGTAAAATCTTCTTTGGATTTTGGCAAATGCTCCCCACGCAAAATGTAGTTAGTCGCAGAAACCTTCCTCTCCAATTCGAGTTTGCCCACGAGTTTGGACTCACGAACTAGGGGGGTCCATAGGGGGTCTTTCTCAGCTTCTTTATCTCCTAGCTTAAGTTTGGAAACATCCACGAGCTCTTTGAGTATCGATTTCTAAAAAATTGTGGTTAGGTACTGAATCTTAATTCAAATATTGACAGTGATATTTTTCTGAAATTTACCGTAAGAATAATCCCAAAGCTCTCCTGTAACATCAGCATCGTCAACCCTGCAACAACGGAGACCAACCCAGTCTTATAAATACGCCGCAACATACTATTTCAGCTTTCAAGAAAATTTAACAACAAACCTAAAAAATATATACTTGTATCTTTGGAAATAAAAAATTTTTTTACCATGAATTTAAAAATCACTTACGAAATAAAAGAACTTTTAACAATTTATTTTTTATTGAATTAAGTATCGCAGAGGCGGTGACCCAATGAATTAAAAGCTATTTCAGCTTTTCAAAATATTTAATTTGACATTTTAAATACCTCTCGAGTTCCATATTTCTTCAAAACCATCTTCTAAGTGTTTCATGGTTAAGTTCAAATAAAATATTAAATCTTCTTCGGATTTTGGCAAAAGCTCCCCACGCAAAATGTAGTTAGTCGCGGAAACCTTCCTCTCAAATTCGAGTTTGCCCACGAGTTCCGACTCACGAACTAGGAGGGACCATATGGGGTCTTTTTCAGCTTCTGCAGCTCCTAGCTTAAGTTTGGAAACATCCACGAGCTCTTAGGGTACTGATACCTAAAAAATTGTTGTTAGGTAATGAATCTTAATTCAAATATTGACAGAGCTATTTTCTGAAATTTACCGTAAGAAGAATCCCAAAGCTCTCCAGTAACATCAGCATCCTCAACCCCGGAGACCAACCTAGCCTAATAAATACACGTGGTATTTTTCTGAAACCCCAAACAATTAAGCCCATAATTGTCCACTCACTCCTAAATCAGGCTACTATATTTGTGATCAAAACCATCTTCAAAGTATTTTATGGTTATGTTCAAAACAAACGTAAAATCTTCTTTGGATTTTGGCAAATGCTCCCCACGCAAAATGTAGTTAGTCGCAGAAACCTTCCTCTCCAATTCGAGTTTGCCCACGAGTTTGGACTCACGAGCTAGGGGGGTCCATAGGGGGTCTTTCTCAGCTTCTTTATCTCCTAGCTTAAGTTTGGAAACATCCACGAGCTCTTTGAGTATCGATTTCTAAAAAATTGTGGTTAGGTACTGAATCTTAATTCAAATATTGACAGTGATATTTTTCTGAAATTTACCGTAAGAATAATCCCAAAGCTCTCCTGTAACATCAGCATCGTCAACCCTGCAACAACGGAGACCAACCCAGTCTTATAAATACGCCGCAACATACTATTTCAGCTTTCAAGAAAATTTAACAACAAACCTAAAAAATATATACTTGTATCTTTGGAAATAAAAAATTTTTTACCATGAATTTAAAAATCACTTACGAAATAAAAGAACTTTTAACAATTTATTTTTTATTGAATTAAGTATCGCAGAGGCGGTGACCCAATGAATTAAAAGCTATTTCAGCTTTTCAAAATATTTAATTTGACATTTTAAATACCTCTCGAGTTCCATATTTCTTCAAAACCATCTTCTAAGTGTTTCATGGTTAAGTTCAAATAAAATATTAAATCTTCTTCGGATTTTGGCAAAAGCTCCCCACGCAAAATGTAGTTAGTCGCGGAAACCTTCCTCTCAAATTCGAGTTTGCCCACGAGTTCCGACTCACGAACTAGGAGGGACCATATGGGCTCTTTTTCAGCTTCTGCAGCTCCTAGCTTAAGTTTGGAAACATCCACGAGCTCTTAGGGTACTGATACCTAAAAAATTGTTGTTAGGTAATGAATCTTAATTCAAATATTGACAGAGCTACTTTTCTGAAATTTACCGTAAGAAGAATCCCAAAGCTCTCCAGTAACATCAGCATCCTCAACCCCGGAGACCAACCTAGCCTAATAAATACACGTGGTATTTTTCTGAAACCCCAAACAATTAAGCTCATAATTGTCCACTCACTCCTAAATCAGGCTACTATATTTGTGATCAAAACCATCTTCAAAGTATTTTATGGTTATGTTCGAAACAAACGTAAAATCTTCTTTGGATTTTGGCAAATGCTCCCCACGCAAAATGTAGTTAGTCGCAGAAACCTTCCTCTCCAATTCGAGTTTGCCCACGAGTTTGGACTCACGAACTAGGGAGGTCCATAGGGGGTCTTTCTCAGCTTCTTTATCTCCTAGCTTAAGTTTGGAAACATCCACGAGCTCTTTGAGTATCGATTTCTAAAAAATTGTGGTTAGGTACTGAATCTTAATTCAAATATTGACAGTGATATTTTTCTGAAATTTACCGTAAGAATAATCCCAAAGCTCTCCTGTAACATCAGCATCGTCAACCCTGCAACAACGGAGACCAACCCAGTCTTATAAATACGCCGCAACATACTATTTCAGCTTTCAAGAAAATTTAACAACAAACCTAAAAAATATATACTTGTATCTTTGGAAATAAAAATTTTTTTTACCATGAATTTAAAAATCACTTACGAAATAAAAGAACTTTTAACAATTTATTTTTTATTGAATTAAGTATCGCAGAGGCGGTGACCCAATGAATTAAAAGCTATTTCAGCTTTTCAAAATATTTAATTTGACATTTTAAATACCTCTCGAGTTCCATATTTCTTCAAAACCATCTTCTAAGTGTTTCATGGTTAAGTTCAAATAAAATATTAAATCTTCTTCGGATTTTGGCAAAAGCTCCCCACGCAAAATGTAGTTAGTCGCGGAAACCTTCCTCTCAAATTCGAGTTTGCCCACGAGTTCCGACTCACGAACTAGGAGGGACCATATGGGGTCTTTTTCAGCTTCTGCAGCTCCTAGCTTAAGTTTGGAAACATCCACGAGCTCTTAGGGTACTGATACCTAAAAAATTGTTGTTAGGTAATGAATCTTAATTCAAATATTGACAGAGCTACTTTTCTGAAATTTACCGTAAGAAGAATCCCAAAGCTCTCCAGTAACATCAGCATCCTCAACCCCGGAGACCAACCTAGCCTAATAAATACACGTGGTATTTTTCTGAAACCCCAAACAATTAAGCCCATAATTGTCCACTCACTCCTAAATCAGGCTACTATATTTGTGATCAAAACCATCTTCAAAGTATTTTATGGTTATGTTCAAAACAAACGTAAAATCTTCTTTGGATTTTGGCAAATGCTCCCCACGCAAAATGTAGTTAGTCGCAGAAACCTTCCTCTCCAATTCGAGTTTGCCCACGAGTTTGGACTCACGAACTAGGGGGGTCCATAGGGGGTCTTTCTCAGCTTCTTTATCTCCTAGCTTAAGTTTGGAAACATCCACGAGCTCTTTGAGTATCGATTTTTAAAAAATTGTGGTTAGGTACTGAATCTTAATTCAAATATTGACAGTGATATTTTTCTGAAATTTACCGTAAGAATAATCCCAAAGCTCTCCTGTAACATCAGCATCGTCAACCCTGCAACAACGGAGACCAACCCAGTCTTATAAATACGCCGCAACATACTATTTCAGCTTTCAAGAAAATTTAACAACAAACCTAAAAAATATATACTTGTATCTTTGGAAATAAAAAAATTTTTTACCATGAATTTAAAAATCACTTACGAAATAAAAGAACTTTTAACAATTTATTTTTTATTGAATTAAGTATCGCAGAGGCGGTGACCCAATGAATTAAAAGCTATTTCAGCTTTTCAAAATATTTAATTTGACATTTTAAATACCTCTCGAGTTCCATATTTCTTCAAAACCATCTTCTAAGTGTTTCATGGTTAAGTTCAAATAAAATATTAAATCTTCTTCGGATTTTGGCAAAAGCTCCCCACGCAAAATGTAGTTAGTCGCGGAAACCTTCCTCTCAAATTCGAGTTTGCCCACGAGTTCCGACTCACGAACTAGGAGGGACCATATGGGCTCTTTTTCAGCTTCTGCAGCTCCTAGCTTAAGTTTGGAAACATCCACGATCTCTTAGGGTACTGATACCTAAAAAATTGTTGTTAGGTAATGAATCTTAATTCAAATATTGACAGAGCTACTTTTCTGAAATTTACCGTAAGAAGAATCCCAAAGCTCTCCAGTAACATCAGCATCCTCAACCCCGGAGACCAACCTAGCCTAATAAATACACGTGGTATTTTTCTGAAACCCCAAACAATTAAGCCCATAATTGTCCACTCACTCCTAAATCAGGCTACTATATTTGTGATCAAAACCATCTTCAAAGTATTTTATGGTTATGTTCGAAACAAACGTAAAATCTTCTTTGGATTTTGGCAAATGCTCCCCACGCAAAATGTAGTTAGTCGCAGAAACCTTCCTCTCCAATTCGAGTTTGCCCACGAGTTTGGACTCACGAACTAGGGGGGTCCATAGGGGGTCTTTCTCAGCTTCTTTATCTCCTAGCTTAAGTTTGGAAACATCCACGAGCTCTTTGAGTATCGATTTCTAAAAAATTGTGGTTAGGTACTGAATCTTAATTCAAATATTGACAGTGATATTTTTCTGAAATTTACCGTAAGAATAATCCCAAAGCTCTCCTGTAACATCAGCATCGTCAACCCTGCAACAATGGAGACCAACCCAGTCTTATAAATACGCCGCAACATACTATTTCAGCTTTCAAGAAAATTTAACAACAAACCTAAAAAATATATACTTGTATCTTTGGAAATAAAAATTTTTTTTACTATGAATTTAAAAATCACTTACGAAATAAAAGAACTTTTAACAATTTATTTTTTATTGAATTAAGTATCGCAGAGGCGGTGACCCAATGAATTAAAAGCTATTTCAGCTTTTCAAAATATTTAATTTGACATTTTAAATACCTCTCGAGTTCCATATTTCTTCAAAACCATCTTCTAAGTGTTTCATGGTTAAGTTCAAATAAAATATTAAATCTTCTTCGGATTTTGGCAAAATCTCCCCACGCAAAATGTAGTTAGTCGCGGAAACCTTCCTCTCAAATTCGGGTTTGCCCACGAGTTCCGACTCACGAACTAGGAGGGACCATATGGGGTCTTTTTCAGCTTCTGCAGCTCCTAGCTTAAGTTTGGAAACATCCACGAGCTCTTAGGGTACTGATACCTAAAAAATTGTTGTTAGATAATGAATCTTAATTCAAATATTGACAGAGCTATTTTTCTGAAATTTACCGTAAGAAGAATCACAAAGCTCTCCAGTAACATCAGCATCCTCAACCCCGGTGACCAACCTAGCCTAATAAATACACGTGGTATTTTTCTGAAACCCCAAACAATTAAGCCCATAAATGTCCACTCACTCCTAAATCAGGCTACTATATTTGTGATCAAAACCATCTTCAAAGTATTTTATGGTTATGTTCAAAACAAACGTAAAATCTTCTTTGGATTTTGGCAAATGCTCCCCACGCAAAATGTAGTTAGTCGCAGAAACCTTCCTCTCCAATTCGAGTTTGCCCACGAGTTTGGACTCACGAACTAGGGGGGTCCATAGGGGGTCTTTCTCAGCTTCTTTATCTCCTATCTTAAGTTTGGAAACATCCACGAGCTCTTTGAGTATCGATTTCTAAAAAATTGTGGTTAGGTACTGAATCTTAATTCAAATATTGACAGTGATATTTTTCTGAAATTTACCGTAAGAATAATCCCAAAGCTCTCCAGTAACATCAGCATCGTCAACCCTGCAACAACGGAGACCAACCCAGTCTTATAAATACGCCGCAACATACTATTTCAGCTTTCAAGAAAATTTAACAACAAACCTAAAAAATATATACTTGTATCTTTGGAAATAAAATTTTTTTTTACCATGAATTTAAAAATCACTTACGAAATAAAAGAACTTTTAACAATTTATTTTTTATTTGAACTAAGTATCGCAGAGGCGGTGACCCAATGAATTAAAAGCTATTTCAGCTTTTCAAAATATTTAATTTCATATTTTAAATACCTATCGAGTTCCATATTTCTTCAACCACACGGAATATAAATCTCCGATTTTGACACCGCCCACCACAACTTTTCCTCGCAATCATTTTTTGACGTTGGTTGTTGCGCTTTGTATCAAAGATATCGTAACGCCGCCTCATACAAGTCCGACTCAAATTTTTTCAAAAGCTCCGACTCGTCTACCATCTCCCCCCAAAGCGGTTCAGCCTTGAACTCTTCTCTGGAATTCTTGAGCTTCATCATTGCAACAAAAGAGCCGTGGTATTTTATTATCTTCAATATCACGTCTACCCACATGAATTCCTATGACAACATGATTTAAAATAATTAACAACACTTGAAGAAATAAACCATCCAGATTTATTCTTATAATACTTGAAATAAAACATATTACCCCAAACGATTTAAGCCCATAATTGTCCACCCACTCCTCAATCACGCTACTATATATGTCATCAAAACCATCTTCTAAATGTTTCATGGTTATGTTCAAATCAAACATTAAATCTTCTTCGGATTTTGGCAAAGGCTCCCCACGCAAAATGTAGTTAGTCGCGGAAACCTTCCTCTCCAATTCGATTTTGCCCACGAGTTCCGACTCACGAACTAGGGGTGTCCATAGGGGGTCTTTCTCAGCTTCTGCAGCTCCTAGCTTAAGTTTGGAAACATCCACGAGTTCTTTGGGTACTGATTCCTAAAAATTATGGTTAGGTATTGAATCTTAATTCAAATATTGGCAGAGGTATGTTTCTGAAATTTACCGTAAGAAAGAATCCCAAAGCTCTCCAGTAACATAAGCATCTTCAACCCTGCAACAACAGAGACCAACCCAGCCTAATAAAGACACCGTAACATACTATTTCAGCTTTCAATAAAAAAATTTAACAACAAACCTCTAATGTATATACTTGTATCCTTGGAAATAAAAGAATTTTTACCATGAATTTAAAACTCACTTAGGAAATAAAAGAACCTTTACCAATTTCTTTCTGTTATTTGAATTCAGTACCGCGGAGGGCGATGGCCACATCGTCAGCGGTACTCTGTAGCAAGAGATCTAATGAGTAATAAGCTATTTCATCTTTTCAAAATATTTAATTTAACATTTTAAATACCTCTCGCGTTCAATATTTCTTCAACCACACGGAACACAAATCTCTGATTTCGGCATCGCTCTGCAAACTTTTCCTCGAAATCATTTTTCGACGTTGGTTGTTGCGCTTTGTATCGAAGATATCGTAACTCCGCCTCATACAAGTCCGATTCGAATTTGTTCAAAAGCTCCGACTCGGCTACCAGCTCCCCCCAAAGAGGTTCAGTCTTGAACTCCTCTCTGGAATTCTTGACCTTTATCATTGCAATAACAGAGCCGTGCTATTTTATTCTCTACATTATCACGTCTACCCACATGGAGTTCTATGACTACATGATTTAAAATAATTAACAACACTTGAAGAAGAAAAAAATCCAGATTTAGTCTTATAATACTTGAAAGAAAACGTATTACCCCAAACAATTTAAGCATATAATTATCCACCCACTCGCCTAATAAAGACACTGCAACATACTATTTCAGCTTTCAAGACAATTTAACAACAAACCTCTAATGTATATACTTGTATCCTTGGAAATAAAAGAATTTTTACCATGAATTTAAAACTCACTTAGGAAATAAAAGAACTTTTACCAATTTCTTTTTGTTCTTTTAATTAAGTACCTCGGAGGCGGCGACATCGGGCGAGGAGGCCAAGGCGATAACTACATCATCAGCTGTACTGTGTAGCAAGAGATCCAATGAGTTAAAATCTATTTCAGCTTTTCAAATATTTAATTTAACATTTTAAATATTTCTCGAGTTCCATATTTCTTCAACCACACGGAACACAAATCTCCGATTTCGACATCGCCCAGCAAAACTTTTCCTCAAAATCATTTTTTGACGTTGGGTTGCGCTTTGTGTCAAAGATATCGTAACTCCACCTCATACAAGTCTGACTTGAATTTGTTCAAAAGCTCCGACTCGGCTACCAGCTCCCCCGAAAACGGTTCAGCCTTGAACTCTTCTTTTGAATTATTGACCTTTATCATTGCAACAAAAGAGCCGTGGTATTTTATTCTCTTCATTATCACGTTTACTCACATGGAGTCCTATGACAACATGATTTAAAATAATTAACAACACTTGAAAAAAAAATTCCAGATTTATTCTTATAATATTTGGAAGAAAGCGTATTACCACAAACAATTTAATCTTATAATTGTCCACTCACTCCTTAATCACTCTATTATATTGTGATCAAAACCATCTTCTAAGTATTTCATGGTTATGTTCAAAACATACGCAAAATCTTCTTCGGATTTTGGAAAAGGCTGTCCACGCAAAATGTAGTTAGTCGCAGAAACCTTCCTCTCCAATTCGAGTTTGCCCACGAGTTCCAACTAACGAACTAGGAGGGTCCATAGGGGGTCCTTCTCAGCTTCTTCAGCTCTTAGCTTAAGTTTGGAAACATCCACGAGCTCTTTGGCAAACACAACGCTAACATATTTGCGGGTATTTTCAATGGCATCATCCAGCAACATTTTCTCCATGCTGATATGGCCGTCGCGAGACCAAGAATTAGCTGCAAATAATTTGGTCTTCTTTAGAGTTTTAATCAATGGTGCACTTATAGGGTGTGTGAAGGAGGAGACGCCGAAATGACGGTAGCCACGAACAGTGAAGACAGTGAGTCAGACGACGACGGAGGAACGATAGAGGACGGGGATTGAGAGAGAAATGATGGAATTCATATTTTTAACAGTGAGGAAGAAAAGGTGCCCTGCAAAATTACAATCACTAAAAGTTGCATGGTATGATCACATGAACAAGTACGTACATCATATCATACAAATTAAATAGGACACATCGATGAATCACGTGAGTCAAGCACATGTGCGTGGTATTTAATTTCCACTTACAAGTGTTTTCCACTACCTAGATGAATATGTTGCATGCATGCATGCATGTAAGGTTGGCTATATATATATATATATATATATATATATATATATATATATAGATATGAGCTCGATCCAATATTTATATGTTCAAAAAATATTTATTTATTGGTTTTTTATCCCCAAAGATGGAATTTTTTTCCTTCATGTTAAAGCAATAGTGTATGTCACAAACCACATACCTATATGAATATGCATGAGAAAATACAATATATATATTAATTGTAAATATATATTAATTAAAGATACAGTAAAGGGTATGTAAATATTTTACATCAGTCTGGGTAAATGACCTAAAATCCATGGGTAAAAACAAAAAATGATACTCCAAAGTGCGTAACCATCAACAAACTTTAGTACATGATCCTTCTGGAAATTGTTACCTTCAAAATTCAAATAAAGAGGGCTCATAAATGCTGCATTGCGTTTGGGAAAGTGTTCTAAATTATTATAATTTGTGTTTTCAGGTAAATGATTAGAATATTTAATGCAATGTTATGCTATATATGCATGGAGATTTAAACATGTTTGTAAATCATTAAAATCGGATAGAGACACAAGGGTAAAAAGATTTCCATTTCTTCGTTTTTTTGTGGGGGAACACCGGAAAAGACTTCCAAGACAATAAAAAGGCATTTCAAAAATGATATAAAGAAAATGCAGATCACATGAATATAAATTGGCCTCGAACCAACTGAAGTTCCGTTCCATTAGCACAAGACCTCGTGAAGTGTATCTCCACTCTCCAATGAAGTTGGCACACTTCTTTGACATGATCTTCCTTTTTTTTTGTAACATTCTACTAACTTTCAAGGCAAAAGTATTCAAAAATCACATAAAGACAGTGATACTGCCAATAAAATGGCTTTTCGCGGTGTGCTTGAACAATTGCAAGTTGTTGAAAGTAAGAGGTTATCAAAAAAGCATAGTGCACGTCGCAAAAAGTACCATCGACAGAGTGCCACGAAAACTAACACCGACATGCGAAAAATAACGTCGATGGCACGCAATACATCTATGTTGATATCAAACACTACTACTACTACAAATATTTATATTTAATTTATTTTATTATAGTAGACCTATACAAATTGAATGTGGTCCAAGCAGTAATGTGGGTAGAGGTTATTTATCTTTTGAACTGTATTATGTATAAAAATAGAAAGACGACATTGCCCCTCTCTGCCTAGCTAAGTTATCTAATTTTATAACTTATTTACTTATAAAATCGCACCAAAATGCTAAGAGAGTAAGTAATGTTTATGATTTCCACTTCTACCTATTCCAATATAAAGAAAGGACTTGTGTTCCAATTTGTAATCTGATCCATCTTGAGATTATGGCCGAGGGGGAGTAAATGTGGGGGGTGGGGGGGGGGGGGGTGGGGAGTTAATGTGGGTAGAGTTAATGTGGGGGGGGGGGGGGGGGGGGGGGGGGGCGAGGAGTTAATGTGGGTAGAGGTTATTTATCTTTTGAACTTTATTATGTATAAAAATAGAAAGACGTCATTGCCCCTCCGCCTAGCTAACTTATCTAAATTTATAATTTATTTACTTACAAAATCGCATCAAAATGCTAAGCGAGTAAGTAATGTTTATGATTTCCACTTCTACCTATTCCAATATAAAGAAAGGACTTGTGTTCCAATTTGTAATCTGACCCATCTTGAGATTATGCCCGAGGGGGGGAAGAAAGGACTTGTGTTCCAATTTGTAATCTGACCCATCTTGAGATTATGCCCGAGGGGTGGAGTTAATGTGGGGGGGGGGGGGGGTGGGAGTTAATGTGGGTGGGGGTTATTTATCTTTTGAATTGTATTATGTAAATATCATTGCCCCCTCCGCCTTGCTAAGTTATCTAAATTTATAATTTATTTACTTACAAAATCGCATCAAAATGCTAAGCGAGTAAGTAATGTTTATGATTTCCACTTCTACCTATTCCAATATAAAGAAAGGACATGTGTTCCAATTTGTAATCTGACCCATCTTGAGATTATGCCCGAGGGGGGGAGTTAATGTGGGGGGGGTGGGGAGGGGGGGTGTGGGAGTTAATGTGGGTAGAGGTTATTTATCTTTTGAACTGTATGATGTATAAAAATAGAAAGACGTCATTGCCCCCTCCCGCCTAGCTAGCTAAGTTATCTAATTTTATAATTTATTTACTTACAAAATCGCACCAAAATGCTAAGAGAGTAAGTAATGTTTATGATTTCCACTTCTACCAATTCCAATATAAAGAAAGGACTTGTGTTCCAATTTGTAATCTGATCCATCTTAAGATTATGTCCGAGGAGTTATCTTGGATTAATGCAGAATATTCAGAAAAAGTGGAACAATAAAGGAATCAATCATACATGATATATATATATATATATATATATATATATATATATATATATATATATATATATATATATATATATATATATATTTATATATAATGGCCATGTGTTGTTTTGCTCACAAATTTAAAAAAAAAAAATCATGTATTTTTTAATCGTTTCCTCTAAAAAATAAAATATGATGGAGTATTTATATTGCTAATCAGGGTATTAATTAGGTTTACTTGGTATATTGCATGGACTTATAAACAGAGACGGAGATAGTCCCCCTCAATTTTTTTTTATTTTATGGATTAGGAACTTAAAAATAATTATATTTTTTCTTTTTTTGAACTGTATTATGTATAAAAATAGAAAGACGTCATTGCCCCCTCCGCCTAGCTAACTTATCTAATTTTATAATTTATTTATTTACAAAATCGCACCAAAATGCTAAGAGAGTAAGTAGTGTTTATGATTTCCACTTCTACATATTCCAATAAAAAAAAAAATCAAGTCCTTTCTTTATATTGGAATAGGTGGAAATGGAAATCACAAACATTACTTACTCTCTTAGCATTTTGGTGCGATGTTGTAAGTAAATAAATTATAAAATTAGATAAGTTAGCTAGGCGGAGGGGGGGGGGGGGGGGGGGGGGGGGGGGGCGCAATGACGTCTTTCTATTTTTATACATAATACAGTTCAAAAAATGAAAAAATATAATTATTTTTAAGTTCTTAATCCATAAAATAAAAAAATTGAGGGGGACTAGATCCGTCTCTGTTTATAAGTCCATGCAATACACCAAGAAAACCTAATTAATACCCTGATTAGCAATATAAATACTCCATCATATTTTATTTTTTTTAGAGGAAACGATTAAAAAATACATGTTTTTTTAAAAAAATTTGTGAGCAAAACAACACATGGCCATTATATATATATATATATATATATATATATATATATATATATATATATATATATATATATATATATATATATATATATATATATATAAAATCTCTTTTCAACATGAAATATAATTGTAGGAATTAAGTAGTAATCATTTTTCTATATATAATAAAAATTATAAGTACATATAAGAAATGGGAAAAAAGTGACTCCAATTCACAAAAAGACCTTAATTAGATAATAAAATAACATTTAAACTTACTTTTACTGGAGATTTTACCGGTACAATTCGATACAGAGGCCAAATTCATCGACAACTTATAAAATGATCTCTTAGTTTTGCAATTTGTTCGACCACAACTTGGTTTATAATCAATAAAATGGAATTATATATACTGATTTCATCCCATAGTTAATAATAAATTTAAAATTTATAAACAGAAAAAAGGAGGAAACGAATACAAAAATATCAATACCTGAAATTAATTAAAGACTAAAATTAGGACACGCCATATGTACGTATATATGATCTATTGAATACAACTTGTCCGCTTGATATCATCACGACATTAAACACCTTGTGGCTTGATATCAACCGGCCGGTGATCATTAGAAAGCTTGACAGGGAAAAAAATACCAAAAAATAAACAAATAAAAATGGTTTTGTTAGTGGTTGTAGGCTACTGATTTTTTTGGATGATACTCATATAAAACTAACTATAAAGGTAGTATTTAAGTTGTTGTATCGAATGATGTCAAAACTGATCTTTTCACAATTGCTTATACTCTTATAGACGCAAAGAATGATGTGAATTGTGATTGATTTTGTTACCATTTGAGAAGTGTCTTACTCCATATCAAGGTCTTCAATTCGATGAGTTCACTTTTTTTCGCGGACTAATATGCTGGTATTATTAATTGAAAGAAAAAATAATCTTGGATTTTAAGATATAATTTATTCTTTCAAATAATCTTTTTTTTTTAAATTTAATTTCCTTATTGATATGATTGTGTGAAATATATAATATTTATGATAAGGATTTTATGATATGGTATTATTAATTTAAAAAAAATTATTTCTAATAAAACTCTTGATTTCCATATTTTGTAGATTTCATTTTTTGAAGGTAAACCCTAGGAGATGATGAAACTATAAATAAGAGAAGCAAGCTAATGAAGGAACAATGATTCTGCTTTTGTCTATTCACTTGGAAGTTTTTGTTGCTGCGTACTGGTGCACCTTAGCACATTGTGAAATTCAGAGAAAAACTATTTACAAAGACGTTGTTTTCAAGAGTGATATTGCACGTGTTGTCGTGATCGTTGGGGACATCTGCAGACAACATATGTGCAAGTGTTGACTGAAGATTACGTTTTGTTGCTCCAGTTTTTGGCATCACATTTTTGCTTTCTTGAATATGTTTTAGTGTTGGTAGTTATTTTAGAAAGCAGGTTATTTTATCAAAGGGTTGAGAAAATTGATTTTCATTAAACTCACTAGTAATTAGTTTTTGTAAACCGAAAAGTGTTTTCTTGTGATTATTTTGTCCTGAGGTACCGCACAAGTATAAATACTTGTGCACAACTAGTTCTGAGTTATTTTAGTTTAAGCTATTTATTCGTATTATATTATTCTGCTGCGTATTGAGCCAAGTGTTACAACATTTGGAACAACATTAAATCTGATACACACAAACTCTCGTATACTTTTTACAATTTATGTTAAACAAAATAATAAACCCCTTTCATTAAGGAAATTCCACAACTATTTGTAGGTAGTCGCCATGATTGTTGTTTAAGATATTTAAATGATAATCTTATGAAGCAGATAAATTCTTAATTACGAATTCTTCACCAATTGTTTTAGAATTTTTATATGTTGTTTGATTTTTTTAAAAGTTGAATGTAAATTGTTTTGCTTTCATTTCAGATGATAAGTTACCCCCGACATTCTAAAAAAGCATCGGTATTTGGTATTTAAGAAATTTGTGTATGCTTGGGCTTTGCAGGAGTGTGAACACCATATAAATATTATATTCGAGCTGATACAACTTTCCAAAAGGTTTGTTGCAAATTTGGATCCTCGTAGTTGGTCAAATGCATTGTTTTTTGGTAATAGATAATGTGTTACAAATAAAAATATAGTCGATCGCTGGAACAATTAGGCCAGTCCAGTTCTTTTTTACTGATTCTGGCTATAATGGACCACATATGTGTGCAAATCATGAACATGATGCACCAACGGTGTGAATCAACATTAGCCATGGTTAAGGAATTAAGTCTGACAAAGGAAAAGATTGTCGCAAGCTATATATTGAATTACAAATCTCGAGAGTGCATCGTTCCTCTAATTGAAAGTTTGAGGTTGCTGATGATGTGAAGTCATTTGTTATGGATTTAATGGACATGCCTTGTTCATGTAAAGCTTGGCATATCGATGAGCTTCCATGCAAGCATACCAAACATTATGTTTGCTTTATGTATATGTGCTAGCTTTCAAAGAAACCCTAAACAATCGCATTACATTACAGATAAAAGAATATTAATTAATATATCTTAAGGACACTCAAAATTTTGAACTCTGGTATTCAAAAGAGATTCTAGTTTCAATTTAATTAGGTATTCGGATGTTGATTATGCAGGTTGTAAGATAGATAAGAAGAGCACAAGTGGAACATGTAAGCTCGTTAGTGACAAATTGATCTCATGAACCAAACATATCGATATCAGACATCATAGATCCGGCCATATGATGAAGAAGGACAGAAGGCTGGAACATGTTTCAACATATCGGCAAGTTGCTGTTATATTCACCAAATTTTTATCGAAAACTAAGTTTTTTTACTTTACAAATATACATTGAATTTTATATTTAAGTTAATTATGCATGTTCTCAAAGGGAATGTGAGATCGAGATGATAAGACAATATTCAGATTTATTAAGCTCAAGTTTATTATTAGCTCAAGTTTATTATCAGTCCGATGTTATCCTATAGCTCTTACTGATGACATTTATGTTGATTAAAGTAATCTGATAAGAACAGTCATTTAATTTTAAGTTTTTTTGAATTTGCCTTAAATAGATTTAATTTCCATATTAATTTTTACGTCAATATTTATTTTACACCTTACTGTACGGTTAAATTTTTTGAATTTTTCAAATTATTTCCAAACATGCTGACATATGGCCTGACATGTTATGTGTTATTAGAACGTATATATTCTCATTATCGTCCATCATTTCCAGTCACTAATCTTAATCTGATTATTTCGCACTCACTCGTAATCTTGCACACATTTATCTTGCAATCTCAAATTTTTTTCTCAATATTCACCATGTCTCCTCCATTCACAACAAGACTCTTCACATTAATTTTGATGTTGTATATGGGCCACAAGTTGAAGGAATAGTTGCTATGTTCAAAACACTGGATGCGTGTGGGCTGAAGACTTTTCTGGGTTGTGTTAGTCATAACTATTAAGATGTTTTGACTCAGTTCTTTTCCACTACAACTGTGGAGAATCAATTATTTTTTTGTACTATATATTGGAGGGAAGACTATTTCATTCAGATTGAAGTTCTTTGCTGATATTTTTGATCTGCCATGCGAGGACATCACAAAATTCTAAAAGTTGCCACCATCAAATCTTCTGGAAAGAAAAACGAAATGAAGGTAGAGTACAAACTCCTGAATAACATAGTGGCAAAATCCCTTATTGCCAAATCCGAATCTTATGATGCCTTCACTGTGGAAAGTTTTGAGGTAATGGTGATCGTATCCTCAAGAATCAAGATCAAATGGTAATCAGTTTTATACAACATTCTTCTTGTGATGGTCTATACTCCAGATAAGCAATCTCAAGGATTTGATGTGCCGATCTGTCAAAATCTAGAGAAGTGTAATGTTCAGATGAGTCAATTTTCAGCACTGCACCACAATTAATTGTATGTTAAATAGTATTTATTCTATATTTATTTGTGATTCTGTTTTGCATTTTTTTTAAATTTAAAATTGATGTTTTAATTTCAAGAGATATTTTTGAAAAACAGGAATCAATAAATATTAAGAGACCAATTTTTTTTACTCATTAATAGTAAAGTTTCTAAAAAACATTGTAGTATAAATTATCATCGACTGAATATGCCAAGTCATGTGATTTCACGATTTTTTTTGGAGTAAGTCTCTTGTGAGACGGTCTAACATTACCGATATTCACAATAAAAAATAATATTCTTAACATAAATAAATAGGTCTCATGTGAGACCGTCTCACGGATTCTAATATATTAGACGGGTCAACCCTACCGATATTCATAATAAAAAGTAATACTCTTAGTATAAAAAGTAATATTTTTTAATGGATGACGTAAATAAGAGATCTGTCTCACAAATACGACCCGTGAGACCGTCTCACACAAGTTTTCGCCTAACATAAAAAGTAATATTTTTTCATATATGACCCAAACAAGATATTTGTCTCACAAAATACGACTTGTAGAGCCATCTTATACAAACTTTTGCCTTTTTTGTCTCAATTGTCATTCAAGCCGTTCACATAATTATATTTAAAATTGAAATGATCCATGAAAAATATATATATATATATATATATATATGTTATAAAAATACTAAATTATATTACTAAGATTTTATAAATTTGTTAAATAAAATTATAAAATAAAAGAAGTCAAATCAGTCAAAATTGAATTATCCACTCACAAGTCTCCGACATGTCACATTTCTTTGGTATGACCCCACACGTTGGGTGATCGAGTTTTAGAACAAAATAAAGTAGGAGGTAATATATATTTTTTAAACTGTAAATAATATTTTTTTACTTCTATAAATCGAACCGAATGGACCAACAATCGATTTAACCGAATTGTTGGAGGTTATCCGAACCACGTGATTTCTCACTAAAATCGAATTAACAAAATAAAACTAGAATCGGTTATTTATGTCGGCAATCGAATTAACCGATTTTTTTTAAAAAAAATTTATAATTAAAATTACTAGTTTAAATATTCTATTTTAATCATAATAAAACATATTATTCATAAAAAATTTAAACTTAAAATAATTATGTACAATATTAAATATAAAAACGTTAAAAAATATTATAAATCATACGTAAAGTTTAATAAAAAAATCAAAATTATTTAATTAATAATTCGGTTAATTGATTTTTGTTTTACTAAAATCGAAATAAAATCGAATTAACTAATTTTTTTAATTTCAAAATCGAATTAATCGAACCGAATTTTCGAATTAATTCGGTTCAGCCGATTAATTTGGTTTAAGTGTTTAACCAAATTTTCACACACCCCTACTTCTATGTTTTTTATATTTAAGTATATCTTACCAATTATGTTTTTTCTACTAACATGAAATTTTATAGGGCTATTTTATTTTTTTAACCCAAATCAACATTTTCTTAAAAAAAAAAAACCTCATTTAGTGTATTTGTTTAACAAATGTGGACGTTAATTTTTTTTAAAAAATGTTGACTTGATCTATTTTCCCAAATATCCCAAATTTTATATACAAAACATTTCGAATGAGGAAAAAAAACACAAATTCGTATTCAAATACTGCCAAAAGATTTAATTTTTAATATTCACACGAAAATGTTGAATATCTATCTACATTCAAAAAACAGGTTGAATATCTGCTTTAAAAAACAAACAAACAAACAAAAAAGTTCAATATCTCGTGTGAAATTATATTCAAATGAAAGTTTTTCTATTGCCAAAAAAAAAAAAAAAATCATTGTCCTTTTCGATTCTTTTATGTGGTGCTAATTAAAGAAATAAACAATGAAATAATCGTGTCAATTCCAACGTGCTCCATTGCTACAGAACACAAAAATGGTAAATCAGCCCAACGGAGATGGCCATCATTGATCTTCAAATCACCTATAAATTCTCTCATAATTTTGGAAAATATACACCCAGTTATTGAAAGATGCCTCCATATTTGACTTGGAAGATGCAGCATGTGAATTCTGCTGCTGTGCCCACAATTCAGTGCTATTTTCATGCTCGCGTTCGTAAAAGAATCACCCATCTCACCATTGTTTCATCTTCCAAATTGTCCTGTTCTTCTGAAAGTAATGATGTGAATCTTTCTTTATTTACTATCAGAGAGAACTTGGCAGAAAAGACTTTGAAAAATGGGAGATTTCATCAAGAATTTGCTGAAAAAAGGAGTTCTGATTCAGCCATGGGTGAGAGACGTTATTCGAGAAAGGAAAGAAGACATTTTTGGAGGAAATCGGTTTTTGGAACCAAGAAATTTAGAAGCATAATCTTGCTTAATGTCATCACCATCATCTATGGTAAGTTGGTCGAATTAAGCTATCAAAAAACAGTTTTTTTATGCTTATTTGAGACCCCATTAATCACAAATTATGATGAAGTTTGAATTTTATTTTATTTTTCTTGATATTGCAGCAAGTGACATAAGCATCATAAAAGATGCTGAATCTTTCACTGATCCAGCATACTTCTCAGCCGTCCGATTTGTTCTGTCGACCATCCCATTTTTACCTTCCATTTTCCAAGCCAGGAACGATATTCAGACCCGTAATTCAGGATTAGAGTTGGGATTATGGGTTGGTTTAGGATATCTGAGTGAGGCTCTTGGATTGCTTACTTCTGATGCAGGCCGTGCTTCGTTTATATCCTTGTTCACAGTAAGCTACTCTTTTGAGATATCTTCTTTAGACCCTTCATATACTGCAAAGGTTGTCGAAATGCATAATTTCTGATAAATATTATGTCGGTGAATGATAAGGAATTAAGGCTAGCTGTTGCGAAATCGGACAGGTTATTGTAATCCCACTTCTTGAAAGTGTCTTTGGAGTAATTGTACCGGCTCGAACATGGTTTGGAATCCTCGTGTCTGTTCTTGGGATTTCCATGCTGGAATGCTGTGGATCGCCTCCGAATGTAAGGACTATTTTAACTTTTTTGGCAATGGATTTGCTTTGCAGTTTCTTGATTTGTTTCCTGCCTGACTATGTTTTTGCCTCAGGTTGGGGATCTTTTCAACTTTTTAAGTGCTATATTCTTTGGCATTCATACGCTCCGCACGGAGCATATGTCCAGGACAGTAGGAGAAGAGAAGTTCCCAGCACTTCTTGGATATGAGGTTTCTTGAGCAAGATCATGCTTGAACTCGCTCTGTGTAGTTCTGTTTTAAGCTAACGCATGGTAGTAGGACTTTACAAGCTACAATGTTTTTTGCTTTAGGTTGCTGTTGTAGCTGTTCTATCCACAATATGGTGCCTAGTTACTGCCAACTTTGATCATAATCAAGATAGTGAAGGGATGTCGTGGACGTGGGAGTTGTTTTCCGATTGGATTTTTGCATTTCCATGGGTACCGGCACTTTATACTGGTGTATTCTCAACTGGGATCGGCTTATGGGGAGAGGTATTAACTGCAGATAAAACCAGATCATCTGTGCTGTTAGTTAGTAATTCTGAAATGGTTGGTTATATCTTTCGAACAGATTGCTGCAATGCGTGAGGTATCAGCAACAGAAACAGCAGTTATCTACGGTTTGGAGCCTGTTTGGGGTGCCGGATTTGCATGGTTTCTGCTGGGAGAAAGGTGGGAAGCTGCTGGATGGATCGGTGCTGCTCTCGTTCTGGGTAACGTTTTTGTTTGCATTCATAAACAGCGAAATGCTTCAAATTTTACAGCCCAAAGAACCAAGAATTTGAATGGTTTTTGTGTTTCTTGCAGGCGGAAGCTTAATGGTGCAAATGTTCGGAGCTGAAGATGGTGAATCCGAAGAGGCTGCCGACAGCAAAAAAGCTTGTGAAATAGTATCAGCATCACACTATACTAATCACCAGAAAACAATGTCTCCTTCTCCGATTATGGCTACTAATCCGAACCTGGTGGCTATATTTAAGAAGTAAAGCTCGAGCCCCTTCGAGAATTTTGCCTACAACAGAGTGCATCGTTTGGTAGCAGTGCCTGAATGTACATTTGAGACTCGGAGTTGATATTAGTGTGGGTGTATACAGGCTAATGCCTATGTATATTTGTACAGTTACAATATTTTCTCAATCCAGTTTGTTTGACAACATAATAAACAAGAGCTAATGTGACACTTATGTGGAAATTGTAACTGCAATAAATTGACAATCACATTCTTGTTGAAGGCACAGTTGCTTACACCAAGATACAAGAGCAGCAGAAATGATCTTCATCACTTGAGAAACATTATAGATACCATTTATGACCCATTTTATTGCAAAGTATCGACAGAGAACTTAAAATACAGACATATTGGGACAACTTTGTGATACCATAGACTTAAAAGATTTGCATTACTTTTTCTTGGCAATAAACAAGCCCCACCTCTGCTCACCAGAGGCACTCCTAACAAGTTTAGCCTTCCAGCCTCCAACTATGTCATTGTAGTCTTCCTGCAGATAAGAATTCAATAAACAATCGACAGAGATTCAGTTTCTGTGACATAGATGGCAAGGATATACAGGAAAGTGTCACATCCAGAATCGATGAATAAGAAGAATGTACCTCTGAGAAGTCACGGATGAATTTTTCCTTATCCTTCTCTATCGTATCCAATTCCTTTTCCAGAACTTTTATGAACTGGAAATCAAGAAACCAACACAAAGTTATTGATAAATTCATTGAAAATACGTGTAAGAAAGAGCTCGATCAGAAAGAGCTTGATGATTTTGCACCTGATTAGTACGATCCTCAGCCACGACTTCGTCAAAGCCTGCATCTCTAAGCATCTGCAAACACAGAAGCATGTTTAATTTATAATCATATGAATAAATGCCGATGGTTCACAATTCTTGGCTAAACCGAACCTGGTCATAGGTATCGACGTCGTGTAGATCATAACCCCTTTGCTTGATATACTCCGAAAATTCAGCAGATGGGATTCCAGCATGTCTGCAGTAATCACTTATAAGAACTTTGCCTCCTGGCTTCAACCACTTGTAGAATGATCTGAATAGAGCAGGTTTGTCCTGAAAATAAAGCCGTAGTTTGCATATTAAGCGATCATAGGATATTTCTTAATCTCCAAGTCCTTTTTATGCATTAAGGAAAACGAAAAGCAAAATCAAAATCTCCATCCGTGGTTTGAGATTCAAATAGTAAGGATTTTACAACTCTTCTACGATGCTGATAGATTAAATTTCAAAAGATTTTTCTGACAAGGAATGGTCAATGCAACAGAACAATTTGGGCACTTTAAAAAAGAAAAAGATCAAGTAAAATATGATGAAAGGTAAAAAAGGGAAAGATTAAGATATGGAATCTTAAATAAATCGAAAGAACTAGCTGTGGGAATTTAAAAGTTGGAAACTAACTTGGATATGCAGTATTGTGTCCCGACTGTAGATAACATCAAAAGTATCGTCAGGGTAATCTTTCTTCGTACAGTCAGCAACCTCGAATTCGACAGCACAGTTGAGACCAATTGCGCGTTCAAAAGCGAAAGAAATCATATTGATGGACAGATCAATGCCAACAACATGAACATCATACTTTTCAGCCATGTAGAAATCGCCTCCTCCAATGCCACATCCCACATCAAGGACTTTCTGACCAGGCTGAAGATTAAGTTTATCAACGAACTCCCGCGTTGTGTCTGCATGAAAAGAATACAAGTAAATCTGAGAAGGGGAATGCATTTATATTGATAATTTAGACAGAAACTATACTAATACTCATGTTAACATACCAATGCCTCCCGTGCTAACAAATCCCGGTCCAAAGACACGCTCGTAACGCAATATGCCACTGGATTTATATTGCACAGTATCCAAGAACTTCTGGAATCCCCTGTCATTATCTGAGGCAACCTTTTGCCAAAGCCAGCAAATCTGGAAAACACAAATGCATTCCATGAGTCATACATAAACTTGGTTTCTTTTCAAAACTTTTTCTAGCACCCAAATAGATATTACCTGATTCTGATTCTTTTTGTTTCTTACATATGCTCCGATGCATTTGAAACCAATAAGATCAAGTTCATATGTGTATCCAGAATCGTTAGATACATGGCATTCTTTAAACAGCTGCAAATTCCGAGCCGTGGAATCAAATTACTCACTTGCTTGTTGAATAAACAGGAAAACAAGCACATATTGTTTTCATATTAGAATTTCAAGTATGAAGCAAAAAGGGTTATGTTTTAGAAGGCAACCTTAGTGTAAAACCGTGGTTCACGGTAGTGAGTCGGGTTATTCTTTCGCTTGTGGTCTCCAGACTGATGGAAACATGATTCTCTGAAAAATATGTGGCCACCTACTTTTAACCATTTGATCATCCTCTCAGCAAGTTTCTCAACCTACAAAACAATAAATTTCTCTTCCTGAGCAGTCAGTTAGCCTAAAAAAACTTAATAGAGAACACGAAGATCGTGTGGCCTTAAGAAGCCAAGCGATTATATTCAAATTAAATGAAGATCCAGAACCTTACCTCTTCATCCGAGAGATACATCAGCAGCCAGTTTGTAAATATCAGGTCTAAAGATGCTTCAGGAAACTTCAAATCTGGGGATGTCACGTCAGCACACATAAACTTGACACCTTTATGGTTCCCATTGATTGTTTCATTCTGCAAACCATAAATCAAGGGGATTATTCACACAACTTCCAGGCAGTTTGTTTATAACCATCCAACTTGAACATATAAATTTCATGGAACCTTCTTTATTGCACTTTCGATGAAGTCGAGAGCCACAAGTTCACCAGCCCTTTTAGCTATTTCACCGGTGAATCGACCAATACCAGCTCCCAGTTCTAGAACTGACTTTCCATCAAATGATGGGAGCAGAGACAGCACCTGTGAAGATGTTAGAGAAAAATGAGTAGCAGAAACAAGGAATTAGTATGATAACTTAGTTAATCATCTCGGCATGATACTATGATCCACAGAAACTACACAAATGCAAGAAAATACATCGGATTGAATGATGAATATGGCCACAAAATTTCCAAATTTATATTTAGAAGTTTAATGGACCAAGGCAAATTGAAAAACCAGGCCTGAACGCAGTTAAAAGGGAACATTTGTAACATAATTTCAAGTTAGAACAAATTTGATAATTTTTTATGATCCTTTTGTTCTTATTTGCACAAATCTACTCATTACAGAGAGGACATTTACTCCAAGAAGCAAACATTTTTCATACTAAAAGCTTGAGCTGATACCTCTCATAAGTCATAACTAGCTTCGATTTCTAAATTTTTGCTAAACATCGTATAATAACCATTACAAAAACATTACAAAAGGCAATGAGTACGAAGAAAAATCCTTTCTTGGACCAAGCAGTGAAGTAGACTTCTTGTTTCATTTGTATTCAGTTCATAAGATTAACTGGAAACAGTATCAGAATCCTAGAAAAAAGTAAAGAAAATGAGAAGAAAGAAACGTTATATTACAAACAACGCTTTATGTGTGAACTTTTTATGCAACTAAAGTCATCATCAAAGTTATCATCCAAGATTCTAAAAGACCACAACTTTTGCGGTGTATGAAAAGGAAAAAAAGATCCTAAGACCTCTCGCATCAATCAAATCTTAACTAAAATCCACTATTACAAACTACTTAAAATTGCACCAGAAAAAAAGTCCTCTGATTTTGATGTAAACCACGTAGAAACAAGCGACTAAACCGAAACTTCTGAAAGATAGAAAAGATCACATCTTTTAAGCTACATCACAAAACTCATAAACAAGAATCAAATTTTTCGAACAAAATAGTTCGTATTCATCGTACCATATACATGTGTATATATATGTATGTGTGTGTGTGTGTCTATTACCTCGGGCCTCTCTTCCTTATCCAGATCAGAGGCTTTAGAATCAAGCATCATAGACTCCACAGTCAAGTCCGCCGTGTGTTCAATCCAGTAACTCTTTTGAACCTCGCGCTCTGTCTCTGTGAACAACACACCACATATATATATAAACAATAACAAGAAACATTTGTTCTTATCCAGCATTTAAAATAGAACACATTAAAGATTCATAAATGTAAAATCCCGTGAACCTTGAACAGCTGCCATGGCCAAAGTACGATCAATTACTGAGCACAAGGAACGGAAAAAGAAACGTTTTTTTTTTTTTTGGAGAAATGGGTCGAAAAGAAAGATGCTATACGATAATGTACTGGACCGCGGATCGATAAATCTGATTAAACAAGATTAGAAACCCTCAATGGCGATTCGGCATCTTGAAAATGTCCTGGATCTTCGGTTATTATACCTCCCCTTTAGCTGCCAAGTTTTATTTGTATCTATTTATAGGCAAAAAAGACCGGAAAAGATCCAAAGATACAAAGCTTGTGGACAACGAGAAAAGAGGTGTACTGCGAGGCAAAGGTGGCCGAGTACTCTGTTCTTGGGGTGCAATTATAGATGGTGAAGCGGCGAGGGGACAGTGCGAATCATGAATCTGGTGGAACCAATAATGTGCAGTCCCACGAGTGGCCATGGAAGATTCGGGGTGAGTATTTTTTAAATCTCCACAAATTTATTTTCAATTTTTATTTTGTATAAAATAATAATAAATAGATTATCTCATTTTATTATAAAAAATATTAGATTCATAAAAAAATTTATTTTATAATGAGACGATCATATTATCCAAATATTAGTAACATCATTCTCGATATAATATAAACTCATTTATGATTTGATTGTTTTAAGGAAGATCTATTATATTATTGGTTATTTAATTATTTTCTTATGTTGCAATATTTAATATTTTTACGTATATATATCATATACTATTAATATAGCAAGAGTCTATGTGAATAACTTTTTTGTGAAGCTATTTTCATAATTTCAATATTGTCATCTTTTTCAATTTAAGGGAAAGTTGAAAATAATCCAAATCAGCTCAAAATTAATATTTATTATTAAAATATTTTATGATAAAAATATATTGTAAATACATATAGAAAAAATATGTATTACCGGCAATGGGTGTGGCCCTATCTCGCTTTATGTTAAACTTGAGGCGTTATGTTATTTGATTTGATCCGTTAATGTGACATCAATATCAAGAGTAAGTCTCGTGTAACTGTGTAAGAATCTTAATCTGTGAGATGGGTCAATCCTACCGATATTCACAATAAAAAATAATACTCTTAGCATAAAAAGTAATATTTTTTTATGGATGACACAAATAAGATATCCGTATCACAAATACGACCCGTGAGACCGTCTCACACAAGTTTTTGTCTAATAGAGTGAGTCTCATGTCAGACCGTCTCACGGATCATAATCTGTGAGACGGGTCAACGCTACGATATTCACAATAAAAAGTAATACTCTTATAATAAAAAGTAATATTTTTTCATGGGTGACCCAAATAAGAGATTCGTCTCACGAATACGACCCGTGAGACCGTCTCACACAAGTTTTTGCCATTAGATTTAATAGTAACATCATGATTTATCGACTTGTAATCACATCTCACTAAGTAAACACAACCTAATAGTATAATAATATCGTATTTATCTTATCAAAAAATACCTGAAATATCGTTTTTTATTGAATTTTTTTAATATTAATTTAAAAAAATAATTTGTTTTTTTTATGTGATTTGCAAAAATACTTCAAACCGGCTTCATAGGCCCGGACCACGGCAACAGACGCTGCCTATGTGACAATATTTTTAGCCGGATCCATATAAGCAGCGTCCTTCTTAGAGGCGGGGTCCATGGCATATTTTTTAAATTTAATTTTTATTTAATAGTTTCCAAAAATAAGTTATTTGAAAACCTGATATTTGACACCATATAACAACCCAATTATTGCATCTAACATGGACAGAAACAAATACATCTTTCTTTATTTTTTTAAAAAATAAATAACATATATTTAAATAAATAAAGATATTTCATAAATAAAAATATGATTTTCTTAAAGATAAACAACATGATATTTTACAAATAAATAATTTTGTGAAAAAAATTGATTAATCGGTTCATGATTGTAAGATGATATATCTTATGTTTAAATAAAAGCCGAATAAAATAGTTCAAAAATTAAATAATGAAATGAATAAGCTAGAATGGTTAATTAAAGTTCAATAAGAAATGAATTTGTTGTGAATCTCGATTCACATACTCCTCTTCAATTACTTAATTCGTTCGACAATGATATACGCTTCCGACATGATTTCCTATCCAATTGAACACGTCCTCTCGAGCTATGCCAAATTAATTCTACTCAGTGAAGTAATTACATCTATTTAATTATTTATCAAAGGTGAATTGCATGTCGTTCTATGAAATCCCTGGCTTTCGCCCCTACCGGATTATGACTATCGACACTCATCCGACTTCATATTTCTATGTAAATTGTAAATTCTTGTATTATGCTATTCGTTCTTATCACTTGCTATTCTCTCGAACTCACTCGCAATATTAAATCTTTATTCAAGTTACCTACGCTTCAACAAAACAATGGAAATAATAGCATAAACAAGAATAAATCAAAAATCGTTGTATGAATGAACTAAACTCGGTTTCGGGGTAGGATCCCCTTAAATCCCAACAAATAATGTAGATTAGCTACTCGATGTCATAATTAAACTACACAAAACAATATTTAAATAAGAGAAAATAAAATCGAAATACTAGACGTGACAAAAATGCGACGAATGTTGCCCGAAAATCTTGAAATCTTCAACTCCAAGCATTCTCCTAGCCTTTTTCTCCCTTCCAAACCTTGGTGGCTGCTGAATAATCCCGAAATCATCCAATAATCATTTCCATATAATCCCCACTCAGAAATAAAGGAAGAAATGGGCCATAAAATCTTTCCAAAATTAAGTGGCGCTCAGGCGGTCAAATCCTACCGCTTGAGTGTTATGTCCTCTGTTTTCATCTCCAACTCGGTTTCGGGGTAGGATCTCCTTAAATCTCAACAAATAATGTAGATTAGCTACTCGATGTGATATTTAAACTACACAAAAAAAATATTTAAATAAGAGAAAATAAAATCGAAATACGAGATGTGACGAATTGAAAATTCGACGAATGTTGCCTGGGAATCTTGAAATCTTCAACTCCAAGCTTTCTCCAAGCCTTTTTCTCCTTTACAAACATTGGTGGTTGCTGAATAATCCCCAAAATCGTCCAATAATCCTTTGCATATCATCCCCACTCAGAAATAAAGGAAGAAAACGACCATAAAATATTCCAAAATTAAGTGGCGCTCGGGCGGTCAAATCCTACCGCTCAAGCGCCAAGTCCTCTGTTTTCATCTTTTGAATGGACACCACTCGCGCCCGGGCGGTAGAATATTACCGCCCGAGCGCTGAGTCTTCTTTTTTACTCTTCAAAAATCACATCTCGCGCCTGGGCTGTAAGATTCTACCGCTCGGGCGACAGCTTTCTGACACTTTCTTTTGGCTTGCACATTTTTGTTCCGATTTCAGTTCTCCGGACATTTCACCTGAAAATTAATCACATAAAATTCAGACACAAACATATGCAAATGTTAATTCTAAAACGAACAAAATTTAAATGAAATGCACACATGAACAATGCAAACAGACACAAAACTAGTTCAATAAGACACCTAAAAACGACACCTATCAACCCCACTCATACTGTCCTTTTGCTTGCCCTCGAGCAAAATAGGTCATAGACCAAAACCAAGACACGAAACAAAACACAAAGTAAAATTACTAACACAACTAAATCGATGGCAAAATAACAAACTGACAACTCATGCCTCAGTGGGTTTTTGAACTGCATCCAATTAGTCGAATTACAGCATCAATTAACACCCCTTTCAAAGCGCCACACATCATTTTTATTTTGGACAGAAAATGTGTTCGTGTGTGTGTGGTGAGTTCTACTAGCTTGTGCTTCAGATAGTTTTATTAGCAAATTATGTGAGTCACCTGAAGGGAAATAATGTTTTCAAGTTTTCGATTAACATAATTAATTATTTTCCTGATATATTTCCCTTGTTGTTTTGATTGACTAAATATTTGTTTTGATTTTGCCTTCCTTAGCTAATGAGATATTAAAAGATTTAGTAAATTGATAAGATATAATTTTAATGTTTAAAAATAGTTTATTCCTAATAAAACTCTTACTTTCCTTGCTTAATAGGTTTCCTTATGAGATAAGGCTCTCATCTATAAAAAAGAAAACCTAGGACGATTGAGCCATACTTTGCACGATCAAAAGTTCAGAGAAAATCCCTATCAACGACTGCTGCTTTGAAGACTGCCGATAACAAGTGTTGCCTTGAATGTTGAAAGCATCCGAAGACAACATCTGTGCAGACGTTGGCTAGATTGCTTCTCTTAGATTTACTGATTGGGAACACTGTTTTGCTTTCTTGTTCACGTCTTAATATTGTTGGTTATTTGTTTTAGAAAGCTTTATTTTCTCAACTTGTTGAGGAAACTGATTTTTGTCATAATCACTAGTGTTAGGTTTTTGTAAACGATTGATTTTTCTAGTGATTAATTTTTGCCATAAGGCACCGCACAAGTATTTATACTTTTGCATATTTAATCTTGTTCATCTAATTATTTAAAGTGAATTTGTGTTATTAATTTTCCGCTGCATGTAGATGTTGTCCGAGATGTCGTAACATCTGGCACAACACCTAATTCTGATAAAACATAAAATTACTGTTTTACATCCTATTCTGATATTTTAATTATTTTCGATATCTGTCGGACAAAATAATCCTTACAAGTGGTATCAGAGCCTACTCTTGATATACTAAGTGTTGATTCTGGTTTTGTTTTGTTTGACAGAAATATTTAAATGGACATCACGTTTGCAAGTGCAGCACTTCGACCACCAGTCCTTGATGGTACTAATTACAGCTTATGGAAGGTCAAGATACGATACTACATAAAATCCCTAGATGAACGGGCATGGCAGCGCGTCATCAACGGATGGACTCCACCAGTCGCAACAGATCAAGAGGGGGACAATCGACCAAAACCTGAAAGTGACTGGACTGCTGACGAAGTGCAGAACTCAAATCATAACTCAAAGGCTTTGAATGCTATATTCACATCGGTTGATATGAACATGTTCAGTTTAATCACAAACTGTACTTCGGCTAAAAAAGCATGGGATATCCTTCAATGTCATTGTGAAGGGTCTGAGAGTGTGAGACGAACCAGATTAAGGATGCTCGCTTCCAAATTCGAGATGATGAGGATGGAGGAATCTGAAAGCATACTTGAGTATGATCGTCGTCTACGGGAAATTGCTAATGAGGCATTCAGTGCTGGAGAATCAATCTCCAGTGAGCGTCTAGTAAGCAAAATTCTTCGTTCTCTTCCTGAAAGATTCAATATAAAAATCTGTGCAATAGATGAAGCTAAGGACACGTCCAAAATGTCAGTGGAAGATCTTATCAGCTCACTACGCACGTTTGAGATGAATCTGGACATGCAAAGGAAGGATAAAGGGAAGACAATTGCACTTCAAGCTTCTAATGACTCCTACAATGAACTTCTACAAATATCTCAGGAAGTCAATGATTCCGATCTCTGCGAGGATTCTATATCTTTTATTACAAAGAAATTTGGGGATTACTTGAAAAGAATCCGGGAAAAGAAAAAGGATGCACAACCCTCTAAATATTATAGTCTTCCTGAAAAGCCACAAAGGTCTCCTGCAATGTTACCCACTCAAACTAGGAACGAAGGCAAGGGACAACTCATATCAAGGAAGTTTGATTCAGTGCAGTGTAGAGAATGCCAAGGATTCGGTCACTATGCCAATGAGTGTGCAAACAGATTACGCAAGAACAAAGGGTACAATGCATCCCTTAGCGATGAAGAAATTGATCCTGAGGAGAAGTCCACTGATGAAGACAATCAAACCTCCCTGACTGCACTACTGACAGAAACCAGCTGGCTACAAGTGAATCCTGCAGGTGTTGCCCTAGGTGTTGCTACACCTGGCTACAGCATCTGTGAAAAATCAGTCTGTTTCAACTCTACAGTTTCTGGAAACTTGAATGAAGATAATCAGGAGGTTGATGGTGAAGAACTTACTCTTGAAAGTGTCCAGGAGCTTTATGAAGAACTGTTTGAAGATTGGACCAAAAGAAACAAGCTTAATGCGAATCTGGTAAAAGAAAATGCTGAACTAAAATCAGTGGTGAAAGAAAATGCTGATCTAAAAGCAGTGGTTGCTAAACTGGAGGTAATTTTGAGCAAAAAGGATTTGGAACTAGGAAAGACCAGAGAAGATCTTCAAAAAGCAACTGAAACCTTGTCCAAATTTAACACAAGCTCATCCAAGCTTGAATTCATTCTCCTGATGGGAAGAGATGACAAGAAAGGCCTAGGGTTCAAGGACAGTGTGCATGAAACAGGTGAATCTTCCAAACCTACTGTTTTTGTGAAAGGAGAAGCTGACACATCTTCACAACCTCAATCCAAGTCTCCCATCAAAAGCTCTTCTCAAATAAAACAACCTTCTGCACAAATTTCTAAGAGACGAAAACGAAGGTATGTATGTCACTACTGTTTTAAGCCTGGACATATCAGGCCATACTGCTTTAAACTCAGGGATGATCGCATAAATCAAAAGTCAAGCCAGATGTTGCCCCGAATGTTGTCTAACACTCTTCGCAACACCTCCTACCATCAACCTACAGTAATACAAATTTGGGTTCCAAAGGTAAAAACTCACTGCAAAGTTGTTTACACTTCATTAAAAACTAACACTGCAGGTCATTGGTACTTTGATAGTGGTAGCTCACGCCACATGACGGGGTCTAAAGAACATCTGATCGAGTATGTTGAGCAAAATTGTGGTAGAGTGACCTATGGAGGGGGAGCAAAAGGAAGAATTGTAGGAAAGGGTACACTAAATGTTGAAGGACTGCCAAAACTTCACAATGTGCTCCATGTTGAAGGATTGAATTCAAATTTGATAAGCATAAGCCAACTATGTGATGATAATTTGTTTGTTAAATTTGATAAACATAACTGTGAAGTCTTTGATGAATCGAATGTGTGTGTTATGACAGGCACAAGGTCCTCGGACAATTGCTACAAAATAGGAGAAGACCTGTCATGCAAACATGTGAAAATCACTGAACTTGACCTTTGGCATCAAAAACTTGGACATGCAAACTTCAAAACCCTGAAAAACTTGAGTAAGTACGATGCAGTAAGAGGTATGCCTAATCTCTCCTCTGGTATACCATATGTGTGCGGTGACTGCCAAAAGGGTAAACAGACTCACGTGTCGCATCCTGTGTTGCCAACACCTGGGACAACACGGTGTCTGGAATTGCTACACATGGATCTTATGGGTCCTATGGAAGTTGAGAGCCTCGGAGGTAAGAAATACTCTTTCGTATGTGTTGATGACTTCTCACGTTTCGCATGGGTTAATTTTATTAAAGAAAAGTCAGATACATTTGATGTATTCAAAAACTTGATCACTAGAATCACTAATCTCGACAGTCTGAAGGTAAGAAGGATCAAGACTGATCATGGTAAAGAATTTGAAAATCGCTCATTCTCATCATTCTGTGACAGAAAAGGTATTTCTCATGAATTCTCAGCACCAAAAACACCACAACAGAATGGGATTGCTGAACATAAGAACAGGACTTTGCACGAAATGGCAAGAGTAATGCTAACTTCTAAGAACCTTGCAAAGCGTTTTTGGGCAGAAGCCTTTAACACAGCATGTTATATTTCAAATAGGGTATATCTAAGAAGTGGATCAACCATGACTTCTTATGAAATTATTATGGGAAAGAAACCTAACCTTAGATACTTTTATGTTTTTGGGTGTGTATGCTACACTTTGAATGACAGGGATCAACTGGCTAAGTTCGACTCCAAGAGTGATAAGTGTCTGTTTCTCGGATATGCCACTAATAGTCGTGTTTATCGTATGTTTAATCTTAGAACAAGAACGATTATGGAATCAATTAATGTTGTTTTTGATGACCGTGCATATCTTAAGAAGAAAACTGCAGAAGATGATGTTGAAGATCTGTTGGAGACTCAAATACCGCTGGATAAGACAGATGTTGCTCCAGATGTTGCAACATCCAGCACAACATCTGACACTGATGTCAACGGTTCACAGGAAAATGCTCACAGCGATAATGAGGTAGTCGATGATGGACCGAGTATTCCAAGCAAGATCCAAAAGAACCACCCGTCTTCTCAAATCATCGGAGGAATAAGGGAAGATATCCAGACCAGGAAGAAGGACAGAGTTGACTATCGAAAAATGGTTGGACTCGTGTGCATGAGTACCATGTACTTGCAGGTTAGATTTTCATGCTTTGTGTCTCAAATTGAACCTAAAAACGTTATGGAAGCATTAAAAGATGAATTTTGGACTAATGCTATGCATGATGAGCTTGAAGAGTTTGTTCGAAATGATGTGTGGACTCTAGTTCCATCTCCTGACCATGGCAATGTGATTGGCACAAAGTGGGTTTTTAAAAATAAAACTGATGAGTCAGGAAACATCATTCGAAATAAAGCAAGGTTGGTTGCTCAAGGGTACACACAGGTTGAGGGGGTTGACTTCGATGAGACCTTTGCTCCTGTTGCCCGCATTGAGTCAATTCGAATTTTGCTTGCCATTGCTTGTTACATGAAAATAAAACTGTTTCAAATGGATGTCAAAAGTGCCTTCTTGAACGGGTTCTTGAGTGAAGAAGTACATGTGAGACAGCCTAAAGGATTCGAGGATCCACATAAACCGAATCATGTGTACAAGTTGAAAAAGGCTCTATATGGCTTGAAACAAGCACCCCGTGCATGGTATGGGAGATTGACTGACTATCTTCTCGACATTGGATTTACACGAGGTGAGGTAGATAAAACTCTCTTCATTCAAAAGGCCCAAGGTGAGATACTTATCTGTCAGATCTATGTAGATGATATAATCTTTGGTGCATCATCACAAAAGCATGCTAATGACTTTGTTGAGTGCATGTCATCGACGTTTGAAATGAGCATGGTTGGTGAGCTAAATTTCTTTCTGGGTTTGCAAATAAAACAAATGCATGACGGCATTTTTTTGTGCTAAAGCAAGTACTCTAAAAGTTTGATCAAGAAATTTGCAAATGAAAACATCAAACACATGAAAACTCCTATGGGATCAAATGAAAAATTATCCAAAGATGTTGCGGGTGAAGATGTTGACAACACCTTGTACCGTAGCATCATAGGGAGTCTCCTATACTTAACGGCCAGTCGTCCTGACATCATGTTTAGTGTTTGCCTATGTGCTAGATATCAATCAAATCCTAAAACTTCTCATTTGAAAGCTGTTAAACATATTCTACGTTACATAGCAGGAACAATTGAATTAGGATTATGGTATACTCACGAAACCAACTCAAACCTGGTAGGATTTTCCGATGCTGATTGGGCTGGGGATCTAGATGATAGAAAAAGTACTTCTGGGGGGTGTTTCTACCTTGGCAATAACTTGATTTCCTGGCATAGTCGAAAACAGAATTGTGTATCTTTATCCACTGCTGAATCCGAATATGTGGCAGTTGGAAATGTTTGCACCCAACTTTTGTGGATGAATCAAATGATAGATGATTATGGACTTAAAAGTGAATCTTTAATGGTGTACTGTGATAACTCTAGTGCAATTAACATTTCAAAAAATCCAGTACAACACTCTCGAACAAAGCACATTGACATAAGGCATCATTTTATTCGAGACCTAGTAGAAAAAAGATTGATTAGAATTGATTTTGTTGATACAAATAACCAATTGGCTGACATATTCACAAAAGCATTGGACGTTGAGAGATTCTCCAATCTTAGGAAATCTCTCAGCATGTGTTCTATTTGATCATTGATAGATGTTGCCCCAGATGTTACGACATCTCGGACAACACTTAACTTGCATGAGCATATTTAGGATTTAGGCATACTACACTGCATTCATACTGTGACATGTTGTGTTGAAACAATGTAGCATAGTTTTCTGATGCTCTTACAATTCCTAGTTATCTCTGAAATCTTCACATCTATACATTTGAACTCAGTCACAACGAACTTGATGATTGGTCACTTGACTCTAACCAATGTGACAAGTCTCCTCAGAAAAATTGAAAAGTAAAAAGATGAGTCTGTGGTTAGAAGGAAAGATGGAAAAAGCTACCTAAAAGAGCCCAATGAAGGCTGTGCTTTTAGTGTGGGAGTTGCCCCTTCTAAAAATTACCACAGCAACAGGAGAAAATGGAAAAGGCTACCTAGGGGAGTTCAATGAAGACCGTTCTCCTAGTGTGGGAGCTACCACTCCTATGTTCAGAAAACTGCTAAGTCACCAAGTGTGAAGATAATCAAATTTTGTTTTGGGAATTGTGTGTGCTGTCAGGAGATGTTGCCAACATTTGTGACAACACTTCATCTGTAAACATATCTCATATCAGCTCTCATGACTCTATTTCTGTTACATTCTGTTTTAAGCATAATTAGGGCATGCATAAACATATTTCTGTGAATATTGGCGTGCCACAAAGATATAGATGATTCGACAAAAGAAAATTCGTTGAAAATCCAGACTGTGCGAAACTCTCGAATTTACGTGATGCTCGATGTCTAGTGGTGCGAAAATCGATGTGGGTTACTTCTGGAAATTTTTGAATCAATTTTGTGCGAAAAAAAATTATCTCTGGAATAAATTAAAGGGGTTAACGGCTAATTTCCGTGGTATTTCATTTTTATTACCGTTAGACTTATAGGCAGTTACCTTGCGTTTAATTGTGATTATTAACATCACCACTTCTCACTTTCTTTACAGCCACTATTCTCGAAACCCTAAGCAATTGCACAAACACTTTCGTATCTTCCTCTGAAATTCCTTTCATCTCTCTGTCTGACTTGCAATTTATCATCAAATGGCAGTCAACGGTTTTGATCCCCTGGACATCCGGAGTGAAATGGGGCACACAGAAAATGTTGCCGCTACTGAGACAACATCTGCTATGACACCTGCTGTCGATTCGTCGCTACCACTGGTGCCTACGACTGAAGAACCAGTCCCTTTGGAGGTAATTGCACCAGGCGAACCTGGAAATGCCTTTGATGTAGAGAATCCACCAATTATCCAAGTATTCGATCCTCCGCGTCAACCCGTTCGTCGATCCAAGAGACAGGCAGGGTATAATCCTGACCTCACACCAGGGAAACGGTTTCGGTACAAAGGGCAACCATCCACTCGTCCATCGTTAATTGACCCTGCAGAGACTTCGGGAGATGACTCCGCTGATGGGGACTACGAATTGGTTGCTCGTAAAAAACCTGCACCCCGAGTTACTGTTGTCTCGTCATCCTCGTCTTCCACCCAGGATGATAATGATGCTATCTCTGAGGCTGTCACTTCTCCCACACTACCCTCTCAGAATCTTGTTGCTGACAGTGAGGTTGAAATTTCGTTGGCCCAATTTATGGCAAATTTGAAAAATCAGAAGGGAAAGGCTCCTTCAACCTCTACTGCTCACCATATCGCTACAAGTCCAACTGCATCTAGCCCGTCTAAGGGTGCCTCTGCTGACGAAGCGGTTTCTGGTGGTGCCAAACACGCCAATGGCTCTGCACCTATGGATGTTGCCCCGGATGTTGAAGACACTGAGGACGACATTGATCTATCTGCCTATGATTTGGCCACTTGCTACAACAACATGTTTTACTCTGAGACGGCATTCTCAAATTGGCCTCTTTATGAAAATCGAGAGTTTGTTGCGGAGCGAAATGTGGATGTGGAAGCATTTTACCGGTACAATTTAATTGAGTTTCTCAAGTCTAGGGGTCTGTTCTCTACATGCTCCTATGTTCTCCCCTACTGTCATAAGGCCATCCTTGAATTTTATGGTAATCCTACTTTAAGTGTTGGGGATCCAAGATCGGCAAAATTTGGACAAGTTTTTGTCCGCAACAGGGTGTACAACTTCATAGCCGATGTAATCAATGCACACTATGGTACACCTGCTGCTGCCGAAGGCTCGCCTCCGGATTTAGGTGAGGTAATTTATGTCCTCACTGGTGGCATGGTCAGCAAGTTTCCTCTCTATCCACACAAGGTCTCAGCTGCTACCCTTACTTCACTCTATTCGGTGCTGCACAAGATTGACATCCATAATTGGAACCCGACTACAAATACCACTGTTGTCACCAAGGCTCAGGCACTGACTCTCTTCTCTGTTGGGAATGCAACTTTAAACTTTGGCCGCCTGGTGTTCAACACAGTGTTGCAGTATGCTAATGGTGGTTTGAAGTCATCCAAGCTCCCATTTCCATCCCTTATTTATGGAATCTTGGTGTCACAGGGGTTTGTTAAGAACATTACAGAACCTTTATCTTTGTCCACTGACCCGCTCAAGATTGCCTCTGCACTTATGCACGGCAAGAGAAATGTTGATCTTCCATGGAGTGCCTCTGCCTCGGTACCTCCTGCTACTGGTCCTTCTCAGCCTTCCGCCTCCACCACTGTACCTCCTACCACTGGTCCGTCTGCACCTACCAACGCAACTCCATCCTTGTGTGATTATGTGAAAATATCAGTCACTGGTGCCCAGATGTTTCTCGATCATGCTCTGAAGAAGGTTGCCCAAGCCAAAGCTGATTTGGCTTTCTATGAGGATTTGGCTATTACCATCCAAGCACTGCTGGCAGTTGGGGTCTTTCATGGACAAAAAGGGGGAGATGATGCTGGTCCCTCTGGCACTAAAGATGACACTGATACTGAAGATGATAGTGAGGATGATGAGGATGATGAATGAATGTTTGTGTTTGTGTATTCTTGACTGGTTTTGGTTTGGATCTTCTGCTTTTGTTATTATTCTGTTCTTATAGTGCCAGTCCCAGTTTTATGTTTTTACTATCTCAGTGAGTCTGCCTACCAAGCGTTGTGCAGGTGTTGCTTTAAATGTCTTTCTTATTCAGGGGGAGACAAACGTGCTTGAACTCAGGGGGAGTTAAAATGAACTAAGAATGATAAATGGGTTTGATCTCATTTTGTCCAAGAAAGGTAAAAAGGGGGAGATTGAAGGGAAATAATGTTTTCAAGTTTTCGATTAACATAATTAATTATTTCCCTGATATATTTCCCTTGTTGTTTTGATTGACTAAATATTTGTTTTGATTTTTCCTTCCTTAGCTAATGAGATATTAAAAGATTTAGTAAATTGATAAGATATGATTTTAATGTTTAAAAAGAGTTTATTCCTAATAAAACTCTTACTTTCCTTGCTTAATAGGTTTCCTTATGAGATAAGGCTCTCATCTATAAAAAGGAAAACCTAGGACGATGGAGAGTGCGGTCTTCCACTCATAGTCATTCGCATACTTTGCACGATCAAAAGTTCAGAGAAAATCCCTATCAACGACTGCTGCTTTGAAGACTGCCGATAACAAGTGTTGCCTTGAATGTTGAAAGCATCCGAAGACAACATCTGTGCATACGTTGGCTGAAGATTGCTTCTCTTAGATTTACTGATTGGGAACACTGTTTTGCTTTCTTGTTCACGTCTTAATATTGTTGGTTATTTGTTTTAGAAAGCTTTATTTTCTCAACTTGTTGAGGAAACTGATTTTTGTCATAATCACTAGTGTTAGGTTTTTGTAAACGATTGATTTTTCTAGTGATTAATTTTTGCCATAAGGCACCGCACAAGTATTTATACTTGTGCATATTTAATCTTGTCCATCTAATTATTTAAAGTGAATTTGTGTTATTAATTTTCCGCTGCATGTAGATGTTGTCCGAGATGTCGTAACATCTGGCACAACACCTAATTCTGATAAAACATAAAATTACTGTTTTACATCCTATTCTGATATTTTAATTATTTTCGATATCTGTCGGACAAAATAATCCCTACATCACCAAATCAACAATTCAACACAACTTTTTACTCTTCTGAGTTCCGTTCTATTCATGACCGACCAGTAAACACAGTGTAGTAGAATTTCATGGTTGTACAATGATATTTAGTGGGGGTAATGTCATAAGTGTTCAAGTGGTTCAAAAAGATAGGGAGTACACCGATCATTTTTATTATTTGCTTGTGAGGATTCCCATCTGACATTCCTAAACGTCTTACATCTCCATCTTTTTAGCCTAGGGAGCAGGGATATGATTTCATCCCTTTTTGGTTCCCCCACACCTTACATCTCCTTTTGTTTTAAATTTTGTTTTTGAATACGTGCATAATTTTCTCATGTGTACTCCATAGGCTCTGAATATAAGGCATGCAAATTATTTGGCCTAGGGACAAATTTTCAGGTTCAATGCACGATTGGAAGAATGTTATTTCAAGTTTACTTTGGTTTCGAGTTCATGCTACTGGATAGTCACTCCTTTCAACATACATTCGTTCAAGTTCTACTCGCATATCATGTTTTTCCAGTTTCCCCCACATATTTTTAAACTCGACTGTAATTTACATCACTACCAAAACCCACTATATGTGCATATAAAAACTCACAATTCATGTTACAGGGGTATTCATAACGAGTAACAAGACCAAGAAACATGCAATTCATTAAACCCAAAATCATCATCGGCTACCAACTTTCTTGTTTCACCATCAGTTGACACACATGTAAAACACAAACGACCACCTCATACTAAGTGTGTGCAATGTCCCCATTGCACCAAATACTAAAACACATAAAAGACACACAGATGCATAACAAAGAAACAAATGCAGCATAAATGACATAATGAAACAACAGTGATAACAAAAATGTAATGCAGCATAAAAAATAAAAAATGAAAAGAAGGGGAAACAGTGAACTCCCTTGATCAAGGCTCATCCTCGTGGTGTTCAGGTGGTGGCACTCCCGATGCATCCCCCTGTTGTTGATAGTAATACTGAAAATGGAAAGGGGTAACGAACGGCGGAGGTGGTGGTATGATCCCTGGGTCAACGCCCCCTTGGACGAGCATAGTACGCATCATGGACTCGACATAGGCGAAATGTTCATTAAAGCTTGTGTTGACTCGATCCTGATGAGTCATGAAGGCGAGAGTCTCATCCATCTTGTCGTTTTGGGAGCGTCGGCAGTACTGTGGTTGCAAATTTCTAAGAAGTCGGCGATGTGATTGTTTGGATCATCTAGCGCATTTCCGCCAAATTGGACCGTGTTCTGGATCATCTGAATTATGGCTGGTTTGATCTCAAACTAATTCGCTCTGACGGTTGGTCGCACTATGCTTGGACATGCTCTGTCAAGCGAAGGTTGTGCGTAATACAACATGGGTATGCGCCTTGGTTCTTAGACTCTTAGATCTACATGGGTATGCGCCTTGGTACACCGACCCCAACATGGGTATGCGCCTCAGATCTACGCGCGGGACGTGAACCGGAGAGGCGGGGGAGACGTTTTCTTGAAAATAATGAGGGGGCTGAAGCTCGCTGCTACAAAAGGGAGGGAATGCTGTTGTTTTCACGTGAAGAAGCTGTTGCAAAGAGAGGTGGGCGGCCAAGGTAGGTTTAGGGCTTAGTTTAGGTGTTAATTAGTTTAAATAAAATGTACTAATGGGCCCTATTTACATTTAAGAATGATTAAAAGGGCTTTGAGCCCATTAAGTTATAAAACCAACCCAACAAGCACAATAACATTCCCGAAAAATATTTATTTTAGGTATGTTTTTGAAAATATTGCCCGAGCCCTCAAAAAGTCCCTCGATTCGCTAAAATTTGCGTACCAGCTAAAAAAATAACCCAACAGATAAAAATACCCAACCAAGGTCTATTTTCAGAAAGCATACTTAAAAACACCACATATTAAATAATTAAAAATAATTATTCAATAAAAATATTTTTTCCTGATTATCCCCGATTTCGGTTACTCGTTCGAGCACGAAATGCAACTTAAAATCCATATACATGAACTTTAATAAACCATAAATTAAAACACATATTTATGCAATAAACATGCATTTAATGCATTAAAACAATTTAATAAAATACAAAAAAATTTAATAACTTGCATGCATGTGGTTCATGTGGACCTTCAAATTTTCGGGACGTATCTCTACAAATAATAAAACAAACAGTTGAATCATATATCAAGAGTCGAAGAAATTAAAATGGACTACAAAATTCGACAAAATATCAGCATTTACCCGTGCAGCATCTATAAACTATCAAAGAACTGATATTATATGAAGAAGCTTTCTGTGAACCAAACTAAAATAACCAGCAAACGTCTCTAATCATTTTGAGGATCAAATTTCTGTTTGGAATTTCTATGTAAAATATGTGTAATTGAGAGTAAGACGTCTTACTACTCAAAAAGTGTTTATATTGAATGTTTCCTAAGAGTTTAAGTTAGCAGTGTAAAGTCCAAATAAAATGGATGATTTCAAATTTCTTGTAATTTACCAAAGTCTTTTTTTGTAAATCTTCCGTGAGAAGAAGAGGTGACGTATGAATTTTGAACTCTCCGAACGACCAAAAACAATCTTGTGCGTATTTCCTTTTCAATCTACTTACCTTTCTACTATTCAGCAAAACCCAGCTGATTTTCTTGATAACCCATTTGTTCACTTAGTTTCAGCAAGCCTACTTCCGCACAGTTTATACTGGTTGACTTACTGAGAACTTAACTGAAAAAAACGCAATTTCAGTGTTGTTAATCCAACTGAAAAATAAATTTATTTATCTCTCCTCTAAATTTATTTTCGATCCTAACAAGTGGTATCGAAGTAGTTTATTCTTGTCTCTGAACACAATATTCTAAATGACATCATTCACCAAGATCCTAATGTTCTCTAAAGAAGATTTTATGATTGAAGGATCATGATACAAGCTCATCAAGCTGCTCAAAACGATGATATGTTCTACGCCATCACAGACGGACCAATGAGGATCATGAAAGCAAACATTTGCCATTGCCATTTCTGATTGTGCTCATCAGATGATTGATAAACCAAGGTTGGAATGAACTAGTACATATAAAAAGAAGAAAATTCTAGACAATGTGGTCAAAGATATATTATACAAAACTTTGGACAATAATATTTTCAACAAGATCAAAATGTGTCTCACTGTCAAAGATATCTAGGATAAACTTATACAATTATACAAATGTAATAATAAAAAGGGAATAAATTGATTATAGCAATCCAAAAATTTGATATATGAAATTCAAATTATATTAACATAAAACATAGAAGTACATATGATTTAAATTTCATACAAAAACAAGTTTAAAATTTGTCTCAGCAAATTTAATATTTCAACGGCAGCACATGAAACACACGAAATTTAAATTATATGTACTTTTGTGTTTTGTGCTACTATAATTTGAACTTCAGATACATTTTTTAATTTAAATATTTAAAATTTAATATAATTAATAGATGTTCGAATAATTTAAAAATTTGTAAATTTACTGTAATCTTTGAGCCATAAAAATCATGAAAGTATTTGAGACTGCTAACCTCGGGACCATAATATTTGAGCCTGCAGTATTTTTAATGCGACAAGACTTGCTCTGTAATTCCCGCTTAATTCTTAGATGTTCAGCTGAGGATCATGGAAATTGACGGTGATTACAAAAAACAGCTCATTTAATGAAAAAAATTGGGTTGGTAAAAAATAAGTAAAAATGTGTTGTGTTATGAGTTTATTAGGAAAATTTATGGGTATGAACAATATTAAATTTAGCCTAATTTATAGGGTTGACGAAGTTTAATATTCGGCAATGTTTTGGTCTTTGATTTTTTTTTTTTGAAGCATGAGAGCAAATGTCCTTTTGATGATTGCCAAATATGTCTGTTTTTTTCTTGGTATAGTTGTGTGTGATAATTGTTTGCTTAGTCTTTATCGGATCAAAGTCACCAACTTTTATATATGTGTGATATTATTTTGAGATTCTTGTTTAACTCTTCCAAATTTTGGCTCTTGTCATGCTCAGACAAAGCTGTGAGCTTGGCCTTCACTGAGCAGCACCAAGCTTGATATATATGGCGTTGAAGTTTAAGGTACCGTAATTGAAATAGAACTAGTATTTATTTTTTAAAATTTTGTTGGTTCAGTTTTTGATTTTGTGTCCCTTTGTTTAAGCTTTCTACGCAAAATCATCAAGTTCAATTGGCTAAATGGCATCCTGATCCAAGGGTTTTAGCTAGAGTCAAAGAAACAGGGTTTGATCAGATTTATTTGATGTCCTCTTTATTTAGAACGGATTTGAATATGTTTGTTGCATTAGTCCGTTGTTATTCTTTGGAGGAGAGGTGTTTTGTTTTTGGTGGTAGAAGGATTGTGCCTACTTTAGATGATGTCTTGAGAATAGTTGGCCTTCCTATAGATGGTAAACCTGTTACTGGGAGAGATTATGGGAAAAAAGGGTGCGAGGAGTTGTGTTTGGAGCTGTTGGGCAGTCAGCAGTACGCATCGGGGCGTAGCTGTACAGAGATTTCGATGAAAAAACTTTTAGATTTGATGGTTGTCCCTGAAGATGTTGATGGTGCGGACATGGATGTATATGTGAGAGGTTATGTCTTGCATTGCATAGGGTGTTTAGTGTGCCCCTCGATGAATCCGGCTGCGATTCCTTCCATGTTTCTTGGTTTGTTGAGGAATGTGGACGAATTGAAAGATTTTGCTTGGGGGGCGGCTTTTTTGGCCCAATCGATGAACCATGTTCACAACCTCAGGAAGAATATCGAAAAAGCCACTACGACTGGCGCATGTATTCCGTTTTTTATGGTAAGTTGATTTGTATATGCATATCTTGTGTTGGTCATTTTTTAATTAGATTTAATTTTTATTTGTTATTTGATATGATTGTTTTTGTAGGTGTTTCTGTTTGATTATGTGAAGGGAATGGCAAGTGCTTGTATGCGGCTAAATCAGATCTCTGTAGAACTTCCACTTGAATTTCCATTGATTGTGTCGTGGTCGAGTCTTTTGGCCGCTCAAAGTAGAAATAATCATGGAAAGTTGGCAATAGATGTGTTTGTCAATTTGCTTCATAACAGTGAGGTGTGTTCAATCACTTGTTTTATTTTTTTTTACAAGTTTAATTTTATTTACTGACAATCTATTTGTGGGACTTTGAATAGTTTTTGCCTAGGCCGTATGAGCGCCTTGATTCTTCCTTTTTGCCTCAGTGTCTCCGATCCCAACTTCACATTGCATACACGCACACTGTGTTGGTATGCTTCGAGCAATTGGCATATCATATGCCACATGTATTCCCGGAGAAGATGGGATTGGAGCAAGAGGACATCCTTGTGCTGTTAGAGATTTTTCTCAAAATCATGTTTTACGTGTATATAAACATGATAAAATATATGCGGAAGCTTAAATCGAGTATTACCTCCGGCCATTGAAAGTTTTGATTTCTCTGATTTTCTTCTCGGTTGAAGCCTTCTAAGCACTGCACAATCTCTTTAGATGGTGTATATTTCTTATGAGGTGTGTGTGCTTAGGGACCTCAATCATCTCTATTTATAGGCATCTCATACCATCAACGAGAAAAATAGGGAGTCTGAATATTAGAAGAAGAAACGTGTACGTATCTCAATTTCTGAAGTTGAGCACGTTTGTCAAAAGTTTTCGTCAAAAGTTGTAGGCAATGGCCGTTGCCATTTCCTACACGTCTGTTCTTCTTCCTTTCTGATATTTGTCATATTTTTTCTTACATTCTCCCACTTGACACATATATCTCATTTACCATAGGAGAAAACAAAATACATGAATCATGACGATAGGTCATCTTAAAAACGAATATTATCTTTCATGTATTACAATGCATTATGTCTCTCAAAACTGTATAACTTAATGAATAAACCAATGTTTATTCGAGGTCCGACTTTATTGATATTTCTCGAATAACTGAATGTGTGCACAACATATATGAGAATATATCACATCATAGTTTCATTAATTTGTTCTTACAACAAATATTACATAAAGGAACCAAGTCCCATTCTATCTGTATGATCCTTAAATTTCAATGGTGGCATGCCCTTAGTCAAAGGATCCGCAATCATCAATTCAGTACTAATGTGCTCGACAAGTAACTTCTTATCTTTAACACGTTCTCTTATGGCTAAATACTTAATGTCGATGTGCTTGCTTCGACTACCACTTTTGTTATTTTTAGCCATAAAAACAGCAGCTGAATTGTCACAATATATTCTTAATGGCCTAGATATAGAATCCATAATTCTAAGCCCTGAAATGAAACTCTTCAACCATACACCATGTGAGGTTGCCTCAAAACAAGCTACGAACTCAGCTTCCATAGTGAAAGTAGCAGTCAATGTCTGCTTTGCACTTCTCCAAGATACAGCTCCACCAGCTAGCATGAAAATATATCCTGAAGTGGATTTTCTTGAATAATGCAGCCAGCGTAGTCTGAATCAGAGTAGCCAATTACTTCCAAATTCTCAGTTCGTCTGAACATAAGCATATAATCTTTGGTCCCTTGAAGGTACCTCATGACTTTCTTTGCAGCTTTCCAATGGTCTAAACCTGGATTACTCTGATATCTTCCCAACATCCCAACAATAAATGCAATGTCAGGTCTAGTGCAAACCTGAGAATACATTAAGCTTCCGACAGCAGAAGCATAAGGAATGTTTTTCATTTGTTCCCGCTCTAGATCATTCTTTGGGCATTGGCTTAAATTGAGTTTATCGCCTTTCACAACGGGAGCTATACTTGGTGAACAATCTTTCATCCGATATCTCTCTAAAACTTTGTTTATATAGGTTTCTTGAGACAGACCTATAATACCTCGAATTCTGTCTCTATGTATCTTAATGCCAATGACATAAGATGCATCACCCATATCTTTCATATCAAAGTTTTTAGAGAGGAATTGTTTCACCTCATATAACAAACCCTTATCATTGGTTGCAAGTAATATATCATCCACATATAGAATAAGGAAACAAATCTTGCTCCCACTGACCTTCTGGTATATACATTGATCCATGGGGTTCTCAACGAATCCGAATGAAGAGATAACATCATGAAATTTTAAATACCATTGGCGGGAGGCTTGTTTCAATCCATATATAGATTTCTTAAGCTTACAAACCAATTGCTCACCATTACTAGAGAAGAATCCTTCAGGTTGTTTCATATAAACCTCTTCCTCTAGTTCTCCATTGAGAAAAGTTGTTTTCACATCCATTTGTTGCAAATCTAAGTCAAAATGTGCAACTAATGCTAGAATGATACGAAGATAATCTTTCTTAGATACAGGAGAAAAAGTCTCCTTGTAGTCGATTCCTTCCTGCTGAGTGAATCCTTTAGCAACAAGTCTTGCTTTATACCTTTCAATGTTGCCTAATGAGTCTTTCTTTGTTTTGAAGACCATTTACATCCAATGGCTTTTACACCATTAGGCAACTGAACAAGATCCCAGACTCCATTAACTGCCATAGAATTCATCTCTTCTTTCATAGCATTAAACCATAGTTTTGACTCATTACAACTCATGGCTTGTGAAAACGTTTCAGGATCATTTTCGGCTCCGATTTTAAAGTCCGATTCTTGTAAATACACAACATAATCACTAGATATAAGCTGATCTTCTTATTCTAGTAGATCTCCTTAGGTTGTTTGGTTGATCAACAATTTTTTGTTGTTCTTCATTAACAACTTGATCCACTGGATTTTCATCAGCAATTTGTGGAACTTCAGTAACTGGTTGTCTAACACCCATTTGGTCTTGAGGGGTGTGAATAACGACCAATCTGTCATTTGAATAAGAGGGTTGTTCATTAATGTGATCATTCTCAAGAATTATATCATTTGAATGATCACTCCCACTAATCAAATCATTCTCAAGAAATTTTACATTTCTTGATTCCACAATTCTAGTGTTGTGAGATGGACAATAGAATCTGTACCCTTTGGATTTTTCGGCATACCCAATGAAATATCCACTTATAGTTCTTGGGTCCAGTTTCTTTTCATGTGGGTTGTAAACTCTTATTTCTGAAGGACAACCCCAAACGCGTATATGTTGCAAACTCGGTTTCCAACCTTTAAATAACTCAAATGGCGTCTTTGGGACGACCTTAGTTGGAACTCGGTTTTATATACACAGCTGTCTTAAGAGCTTCAGTCCACAAGGATTTAGGAAGTTTGGAGCTACTTAACATGCTCCTCACCATGTCCAATAATGTTCGGTTTCTCCTTTCAGCTACGTCATTTTGGTCCGGAGAACCAGGCATAGTATATTGGGCAACAATCCCATGTTCTTGGAGAAACTTCGCAAACGGACCAGGTGCTTGTCCATTCTCAGTGTATCTACCATGATATTCTCCACCTCTATCAGTTCTCACGATCTTAATATGTTTTCCACATTGCTTCTCCACTTCACCCTTAAAAACCTTAAAGGCTTCTAGTGATTCGTTTTTATTATGAAGCATGTAGATATACATGTATCGTGAATAATCATCAATGAAGGAGATGAAGTATTTCGGACTTTGCATGTCCATATCTGGACAACATATATCTGAATGTATGATTTCTAATATTTCCGTACTCCTCTTGGCACCTTTTTTAGACTTATTGGTCTGCTTTCCCTTAATGCAATCCACACAAGTCTCAAAATCAGTAAAATCTAAAAGTACTGAGTACTCCATCATTTACTAATCTTTTAATTCTCTCTATGGAGATGTGTCCCAATCTCCTGTGCCACAATATCGAGGAATCTTCATTTATAACACATCTTTTAATACCTCCTTGAACTTGCATAGTGGTGTTATTATTTTGTAAAGAAATAGAGAAAAGACCATCAACCATTGTACCATTTCCAATAAGATTTGATTTATAAAACAAATTTATTGATTTATCCAAAAACTGAAATGAATAACCAATGGGTACAAGTTTTGAAACTGAAATTAAATTCCTAGAAAAACTAGGAACATAAAATGTCTTTTCCAATTTTAAAATAAAACCACTATCCAATATAAGGCAGCAAGTCCCAATAGCCTCCACATGCGAAGACATCTTGTTTCCTGAATAGATGTTCCGCTCATTTCCTATTGGCTTCCTTAGGTTTTGCATACCCTGTAAGGTATTTGTAACATGGATTGTAGAACCAGAATCAATCCACCATGTGTTATAAATTATATCAACCATATTAGATTCATAACAGACAAATGAAATAGGAATACCTTTCTTTTCAAGCCAGTCCTTAAATTTATTGCAATCCTTCTTAATGTGTCCCGTCTTTTTACAGAAGAAACACTTGGATTCTTTCTTGATGTCAAGTTGGGGTGGAATTATTCCTTTCCCTTTTCCCTTAATTTTGGCTTGCTTCTTAAACTTTCCTTGTGTGGTCATAAAAACATTATCACTTGTTTCCATCAACAGCCTTCCTCTTGAACACACATGGTCATTAATTCATTAATCGATCATTTATCCTTATGTGTGTTGTAGGAAATTTTGAAGGGTCCATATTGTTGTGGAAGAGTGCATAAAATGTAGTGCACAAGAAAAGTTTCAGACATTTCCACTTCAAGTGTCTTTAGTCGAGCCGCTATGTCCCGCATCTTCATGATGTGCTCTCGCACATCTCTCACACTAGTGAGCCTTAATGAAGAGAATTCCATAATTAGGGTGCTTGCTAGAGCCTTATCTGAAGACTGAAACTGTTCATCAATAGCCTTCAGTAATTCTTTGACATTATTATGCTGATCGACAGAACCACGCATACCAGCAGAGATTTTGGTCTTTATGAACATTACACAGAGTCGATTAGATCGCTCCCATTTTTCATAAAGATCGACATCATCCGGAATGCTGTTTTCAGTAATAGCAGATTGTTCGTCTTTCCGTATAGCATAATCAATATCCATCCAACCTAATTGAAGAAGAATTCTTTCTTTCCAAATTTTATAATTATCGCCCTTTAGATCGGGAATGTCACATTTCATATCAGAAAAAGTCGCAGGTTGCATAACTGCACAAAATATCATATGCTTAAAATTTTGAGACAATATCATGTTTTACCAATGTAATTCATGTTTTAAAAATCTAGTGACATAAAATTTGCCTGTGGGCTAAAATTTTAATTCAATAAGATTTTTTTGTAACTTTATGATAAAACTATCAAAATGTATTTTCCTTAACTCATGTGGGTAAATCAAGAAAAATATAATTTGATATTTTAATTTAATTAGTTATATAAATATAATAAAAATCCCTGTGGGGTAAATTTTATTATGTTTATATAATTAATTACAATTGATATCCATTATGTGAACCAAATCCACTTAATGCATAATTTTTCATAAATAAAGATGCTGTGGCTATTCCTTAATTATATAAAATTATATGGTTCACCGGACAAAATTTTGGCTTTACTTAATGCTTTATATAATAATTATTTCGCAATCAACACTTTCCAAGAGTGCTCCCAGGAAAGATAGGTAGTGCTAAGGCCCTTTAAATACCCAACTCCTAGACAGAGCAATGTTCATCAGGGAGACCAGTGGCTAGTCAAGGCAGTTTAAACCGGTCTATGAAAAACTCCCTTAGATCATGTTTTCTTACGTCACCTTATAATTATTATTCAACTTAATTATCCACATTTATGTGAATCTTTATAAGCCAAAATTTTTCATATTAAATAACTTTATATTCACATTTTTACTTAATATGAACAATTACATTCCCCATCAGTTTTTCTCTTCAATCAGAGTAGTGATAAAGTGAGGATCACATTTACATAAATGTGGGCTCCTCATCAGTTTTTCTCTTTTATCAGAGTAGTGATAAAGTGAGGATTATTTGTTCATTTGTGAATATCTGAAATATTTTATTATATTCACATCTAACTTGATATGTTCATTTCAAATTATAAATAACTTAATATAATTTGATATGAACACAATGTGAATATTGTTTTTCCAAAATATTTTACAATACAATTTGCATTTAAAAAACTTAACAATAAAAACATAATATTAAATTTACAAGTCCATATCAAATAAATATCCATAATATTTGACACAATATCTAACATGCAAAAATAATTTCTTAAAATGTATTGAAAATTGCATCGAACTTCAAATTATTTTAATTTTTACAAATTATTTAACTAAATGCTATATGTACACTAAATTATACATATAACTTAATTTACACATTAATTATTTATTTATTATTATTAATATTATTAAAAACAATAAAATAAATAAATAAATATATATATATATATATATATATATATATATATATATATATATATATATATATATATTAACCGTATGCATTTATTTAAATTTTTTTTTTTAAAAAATAATAATAAATAATAATAAATAGTTAATGCAGATCAACCAATTTGTCAATTTCAGCTGGCGACAGTATGCTCCATATATTAAATATGCATACAAATTATTGCACTGAATGCTATTCATCTTTATTGTCGAAATGCATGCTTTCGAATTCATTGTCTTCTTCATTTCCAGAAAAACCAGTAGCAACTTTCGTGTTTTGCTCTCCGGCAAAAAAAAAATTCAGAACTTGAAGACTCCGATCAAGAAGAAAATTCTCCGAAGAAATTTTTTAGGTAAATTTCTTGATTTTATATCTAAACTTTCATTTTACGTATGATTTCTGAAAGTTTATGAAAAATTCCTAAAATTTTCAAGGCAGAGGAAAATTGCTCTGATACCAAATGTTAGAATTTTTCTTAAAAATCATGTTTCTGCACATATATAAACATGATAAAATATATGCGGAAGCTTAAATCGAGTATTACCTCCGACCATTGAAAGTTTTGATTTCTCTGATTTTCTTCTCGGTTGAAGCTTTCTAAGCAGGGGCGGAGCTATGGTGGGGCTGGGTTGGGCTCCAGCCCCACCTAATTTTAAAAAAAAAATTATATATATATGTTTTATTTTAAAAATTTTATTGATAGCCTCACCTAATTTTTTAAAATATATATATATATATATATATATGTATATGTTTTATTTTAAAAATTTTATTGATTAGCCCCAAAACTCAATCTATATTCTCTTTTTTTTCACTTGTCCATCTTTATTATTTTCTCTCAAACTATCACAATTTTCATTATTTCAAATGGCCGTAACTTCATCATCGATCGCCATTTTTCAAAATTGATTGTAGATTCGGAAAACCCACGGCATAAGCTTTCTTTTAATACCAAAATTTCGAAGTTTCTTTGTCGTCTTGAAATCAGCCGTCGCCCATCGGTTGCCGTTTTCACCGAAAATCATGAGGAAATCTTAGTGTTAGACTTTCTACGGTTCGTTCTTGTTGTTCTTAGTTAGATTTCAAATTTTAAAGGTAATTTCAGATTTTAGTGTTCGAAATTTGGGTATTTTGGTTTTCTTGAATTTCGATAATTGATATATATTAAATTGTTGATTGTAAGTACTATATTTGAACCGATTGCTGGCCATGAAAGATTTCAGAATTTATCAACTATTTCTGAATTATGTCGAAGATTATTTGAGACAAATAAGTCAGGAACCTACGATTTGATTGACAGGTGATTTATATATTTTTATCTACGTCGTTTACTTATTTTATCGATTCTGATATATTTATTTAATTTACAGGTTGATTCGTCTTGTTTTAACTCTCCCCGTTTCTACATCAACAACGGAACGAGCATTTTCAGCAATGAAACTTGTTAAAACAGCTCTTCGTAACAAAATGGAAGCAGAGTTTTTTGGAGATTCTATGGTAATCTACATCGAACGAGATTTGGTTGAAAAAATTGATAACGATTTAATAATTAATGAGTTTTATTCTAAGAAGAATCGAAGAGCACAACTTCAGTAGTGTTTTAGCTTCATGTTTTTTAAGGTATTAAATATTAAATACTCTTGTTCTATGTTTTCATGAAGACAGTGTTTACATATTTTTTATTTTAAATTTTTTATTTAATTATTTATTTTATTAAATACCATATGGGACGGAGCCAGCCCCAGGTAATTTTGTATCCTGGCTCCGCCCCTGCTTCTAAGCACTGCACAATCTCTTTAGATGGTGTATATTTCTTATGAGGTGTGTGTGCTTAGGGACCTCAATCATCTCTATTTATAGGCATCTCATACCACCAACGAGAAAAATAGGGAGTCTGAATATTAGAAGAAGAAACGTGTACGTATCTCAATTTCTAAAGTTGAGCACATTTGTCAAAAGTTTTTGTCGAAAGTTGTAGGCAATGGCCGTCGCCATTTCCTACACGTCTGTTCTTCTTCCTTTCTGATATGCGTCATGTTTTTTCTTACATGTGCTTCCCTCTCTTCCAGAAGCCAAGTCAATGCAGCGCACCGCAGCGAGCAAACCCAACTGGGCTGAAAAGTTTAAGGAGCAGGTTTTATCTTGGAATCAAAGGACGCAGAACTATATATGCTGCTACCAAAAACTAATGGGTGAGGGATTAATTTAAGTTACATTGTTTTAAAATAAATGATTTTATTCTAAACGACATTTTTTTAGGAGTTGATCATTTTCAATATTTTGGCAGATTTAGGAGTTGTGGACGCTGGTGGGGGTGGTGTAGTGGTTCACCATGAAAGTCGTTTACTTGATATAGATTTAAATGTTGAAGGTAGACTTTCACGTTTAATATTTTACGATTTTCTGAAACCAATTTTTGACTAACTTTTTGTTCTGTTTGTACTTGAATGAAGTTGTGGCTGCTGAGGGGGAACTCGAAGGTGATTCTGGAATCTATGTTTAGCATATGGATATGCTGCTTGTATATATTTATTTTGGTTTTATGCTTATTTAACTCTCAAATATGTCATATTTCATTTCTTAACAATCATTAATTATTTAGTAATGTTATATTACTAAATCAACAACTTGTATTATTTTAAATCATATTTTTAAACGCAACTAGATAGCACATGTCCAGAGGTGCATCTATAAGCTTTGCATTTATAAGCTATCCATGTCCCGAATGTGCATTTATAAGATTTGTATTTATTGGTAATTTATTCTCTTCTTCTTTGCAGTGAAGAATATTCAATGGTTTTGTCAGCTTGGTTAATTCTGGTTGGTTTAGTTTGTATTATTTTATTTTTTTTACGTGTCAAATTTTGATTTTAAAATCAATGGACAATGTGATTTCGGAATATCTAAAAAAATCATTTTTGTTTGATGAGTCAATATCACAAAAATCAAAAGATTTTGATTTTTTTGATGTTGAATCACAAAAAAAAATGGTAAAAGTCCATTTTGTGATACTGAACCAAAAAAATCTCGCAGATCGCTATATTCTTTCTTTTTATCTTCGCGGTTGCCAACACTGCCACCAACGTCGTCGTCGTCGCTGCTCATGTCGCCTCTGCAGTCGCGGCCGCTGTTTCTGATAAAATTATCCTTGTTTTCTTTTCCTCCACGGTCTATCAAGCTATGTCCTTGTCGTCTTCTCCTGCACGTTCACCAGCTTCTGCCTCACTACGGCCCTCATCTTCTTAGTTGCCACCACTGCCGTCTATTTCTCTCATGAAACGAAATATATTGTCTTTACAAATCCAAAATAACATAATAATATAATGTTTTATAGCAGCGAAATATAAAACGTAATCTAGCGAAAACGAAACTAAACAACGATAGCAATCTTATTTTTATTCACCATCCTCAAAACCGAATCAGATATTCATCCTCAATTGTTTTATTCATTCTTATCTGAGAGGGGTTTGGAGTGAGAGAGTGAGTGATATGATCGTCACTCAGTAAATGAGTGAGCAAATCATCCCAATTTCGAAAACAATACATATATAATAGTAGATTTTGACAACAACTGAAATAATTTTTGGGTAATAGTAATTGGAAATACATTGATCAATAATAAAAATAATCATATTCACTAGTGAATTGAAATAACTATATTTTTCGTTGCTAAACTAATATCAGTCTTCTATATGTTACTTTTCTATACCAATAATCAGTTAAAAAATATTAATCATTAGTGCTTAGAATACGTATCCCTATCGTTTAGTTCACAATTGCTCAATGTACAAAAATCAGTAATCAATTATCATATTTTCATTAAAAAAACTTTAAAATATACATGTAAATATATTTTATTTTGACATAAAATATACAGTTTAAAACAAAATACCACTTACAAAAATAAATTTGCAAAACTTATGTGTGTGTGTGTGTGTGTATATATATATATAAGTATGCTCCAAAAGTACGAACAACTTGCTGGATTTTTCTCAAGTCGATTGCCTAAACGGAAAGACTATGCTACTCGGATTTGACAAGACTTTTCCTCGATAATCTGATAGCATTCGGACATAACTTCGGCTTGGAAAAATTTGAAGAATTTTGTTCCCTCTTTAGCTAGTGTTACTCGAAAATTTGGAGGTTTTAAATGATTTTGGTATGTTATTTGCTTTAACAGGTTACCTCTATTTATAGACTACTCAATGTGAGTTGAAACAGACACTGCCTGCACGGGCAAGGTGAAACAATCCGTTGAAAGGGTGCAATAATAGCCCTCCTACAATGGCTATTATACACGTTTTTACGAGAAATAAACAACATTTAATATTGTGTATTTAACTCAGAAATAATGGTGCTTAAACGGCTTAAATGACTATTATATCGAAGTTGAAACATAGTGTTGCAATATACAAATTTTCGAGTCATATGTCTTAGGTAAAAATTTGTGTGAGATGGTTTCACGTATCGTATTTTGTGAGACAGATCTTTTATTTGGGTTATCCATGAAAAAATATTACTTTTTATGCTAAGAGTATTACTTTTTGTTGTGAATATCGATAGAGTTGACCCGTCTCACAGATAAAGATTCGTGAGACCGTCTTACAAGAGACCTACTCTACGTCTTAACCATAACTGCATCTTTGAGTCTCATTCATATGCTACAATTTATTTGCATTAATAATTTCTATTAAACTTAAAAAAATGAATTCAAATTTGCTCCTTAATCTTTTAGAATTTTCGAAACATGTCCCTGCATGTTTATAAAAATTTCCTCGTATGTTGATGAAAATTTTCGGGTCTTCACAACTCGACTTTGTGTTAACTCACTCGCCACTCAATATATAGACTTTTTTAACAAAATGGACAGCAAATAACATTACTCTTTCATTTAATACAGATGCAGATGACTTTGAATTTCTGACTTGCTTTTCCCAAAAATTTGAAATTATAGGAGTTTGCAAATAGATAGTTTTATAATCTAATAATTGAGATGAATCATTTGCAGTTGCACAGCGATCCAAAACATCACTGTCTGATCTTGAACTTAAATAGATTGCAAACAAAGACCAGAAGTTATCACATTCCCATATGCTAACCCGCAAACCTTACACAAAAATCGCATAGAATCCAAGGGATCAACTTATCGGCATTCGAACTAGAGAGAAAACATCCCATTACAGCACAGAGAAAGCTAATATCCCAGTTAACAAGACCGCACAAAACGGTTCGAACAACAATAAGCAAGAAGTCTATAATTAGAAACCTTTAGAGCCAGGAAGATCAATCCACTGGAGCTGAAGTTCGACTTCACCACACTCGACGTTTTTCAATCTCAGGCACAAATCTTGCACCACTTTCCCATCTTTCCAGATCACAGAACTTTCTTCAGCGAGGCAATTGGACCTGGATGGTTGTATCTTTGTGATTATGGTGCCACTTGGAAGCCCCCCAAGATTCATCTTCAAGGCTTCTATGTATGGTCGTATATCAAATTCTGCGACTCCCATTTTGTCGTCCATGCTGAATGTGTCGTGGTCATAGACAGTCTGAAAAATGTACATGAATCAGCAAAATATTTGTCATAGATACCCAAGAAACAATATGAACGAGATATGACTAACTAGCCTATTGCGCGCTTCAAATTTTATGTATACTTTTTCTAGAAATCTGAAGTAGTGCTCCCAAATATAGTATATTCACCTAAACCACCCCCCCCCCCCCTCCGACCAAACCACACCCCGTGGCTAGCCTCTGGTTATGTATAAGGTAAAACTTTTCAAGGATTGTTGTTCTCTTCTTATGCTTCAAGATTTCGAATACAATTTTTTAAAAGAAAGATTTGCATCTAAAGCTTTGACGTCAACCATGCATAGCCACAGGGCAGCAAACCGGATAGAAAATTAATGTATATGATTTTTGCAGATTTGTGTTGATTTAAAGACTCTCAAATGGGAAATGAAAGACAAAAGTACTTCTCAAAGAAAGTCGAGCCTGAACAAATGATATCTAAACAGTTTCCAAAAATGGAACCAGCTATAGCATTTACTTATAAGAGTGTGTCTCATGTGAGACTGTCTCACAGATCATAATCTGTGAGACGAGTCAACCCTACCCATATTCACAATAAAAAGTAATACTTTTAGCATAACAAGTACTATTTTTCATGAGTGACCCAAATAAGATATCCGTCTCACAAATACGACCCGTGAGACCGTCTCACACAAGTTTTTGCCTACTTATAATCTATAAGCCAAAGGTGAGTATAGATGAGCTCTCACCAGCGTAATTGGAGTACTAGGATTCGAAATGGAAAGTGTCAAGTCCTCGTTCCATTCTGGATTTACATCCTTTCTGATAACACGGGTCTTCAACTTCTGTAAAATATATCTATCCATAAATAATGATTCCAGAAACTTGAAATGCGAAAAACAAATGCAAGGACATACGAAATAATTGAAGCATTCTGGTTACAGGCTACTAAGTTGTGTAATTTATCTAAATTAGTAAGAACATCAAGAAACTTCCCTCAATGGACAAGGAACGCTATAAACTTTACAAGAACTACTGCACATATTTTCGTCAAATTAAGCTTATAAAACCATGGTTTATTACCATATAGTTCGACTAGATGATCAAAATGTTTGAACATGGATATTAACTTTTTGGGTGAGTGGCCTTAAATATTTCATCACCTAATAAGTTGACACATCCAATTGAATGGAACATCCATAAATGCACCTTCATTCAGAATCCAAGATAACACAAATCAAGAAAAAAAGAAGAAAAAAGTGTAGAAGGGCAAGGACAAAAAAAGAGGAGAAATAAAATCAACCCACCATACTTCATCAAACTGCCAAGATGAAACAAAAGGCCATCTAAACGAACTGACAAACATTACAAATATACAAGCAAAGAACACAAAAACGCACATCAAATGCTAAAAAACGTACAAGAAGAAGGAGATCAAGAATGCAACTTTACTAAACAATCAATACAACCACAGAAAATAAGCAAAGATATCAAAACCCACATGAGAAAACACAAGAAAAAGGACAACACAACCCAATCCTAAATCCAGAGATTCACACGTGCTCGATGAAGAAAAGTTTGAACAAAAGAACCTGTCTGCCCATCTTCACAACAACGTAGGGATCACTACTTCGGACATCACGGACAGCAAGATTGATGCCTCTTTTGACCCGAATTCTAAGCAGCCCCAACAAATTATCCATCAGAGATTTCGCAGAACTTTCTGACTGGCTGTTTGCATTGGGCGAATCCATTTTTTCTGATTTATATCAGATACTCTCTCTTTAAGCAAATCAAATATAATATTTTGCCACCACTCTCTTATCAACCAAAGTGAAGTTTCGTTGGTCCTCCCTGGCCCCCTTGCAAGAAATTAGAAAATTAAAATTATTACACAATGCCAAACCAAATGAGATGTAGGACCCAACAAAAATCTTTCCAACAAAATTTCATCTTTCTTGCAAATTTGATTCGATTCACACTATTAAACTTCAAGCTTAATACAAGACATAGGACACATGATCTACGAACTTTCCACAGTCCTACGTAATCTTGAATCCAAGATTTCATTCCACAAGCAATAAATAATTACGTATACGTCAAAAAAAAAAAATCATCCCACGCCATGAAATAATATCAAAACAATCAAGAAATGAAATTTACAAGCCGAGTAATCATGGGCAAAACTAAAAAATAAATACCAATGATCTCAAAAAAAAAAAACCTGTATGGAGTTGTTTGGACAGTTTGTGGAGGAACCCTCTGGAGAAATTCTCTATGAAGAATATACGGCTGGCATTCCAGAAAATCAGAGAAGTGATTCTTTGATAATTGTCTTCAGACCAACCAAAGACAAAAATGGGAAACTGAAATTTGCTTCTCGTACATTTATAAAGGTGGCATTTTTTTTAATCCCTCGAGTAATTTATTCTATTATTACTTTTCTTTTTTCTCTAAAGGTGCGTAGGTTTGTTGGCACGACGTGAATGACGCATGTTTTTCTACCGCATGGCTTGTGTTTTCCCATATGTCTCCACTTTAAATTAATTTTTTTAAAAAAAAAATTATGTTTTTGTATATTTTATGTAAACATAATGTCTGAATTTTTTTTTGGGCAATTTGGGATTAGTTATATTTTCTTAATGACATGTTCATAATCGTAAATTAATAGACATTAAAAGTGCATTTAGCATATAATATAATGAATGTACTTCCAAACCATTTAATACGATATTCATTAAACAATTTTTATGTTAAATGGTATGCTATTTAAGCCTGCCCTATGAAATAAAGTGCATGTACACACATTAACAAAAGAAAGCTCAAGGTGATAGTTATAATTGAAACTAATATGTGTAAGCACTGGACAAGGTCTATGATCCAGTGACATCAGTCTCCATAAAAAAAAACGAGATATCGAGTTCGAGAACCCAAATTTTAATCTTATGTCCGCTCAACTTGTGACTCACCAAATCTGACCAAGTCAAATAAGATTGTCTAACAACACAAGATCATGAGGATTAAAAGAGTACATATGACACATATTTATCACAATAACTATAAGTTTATATTTGAATTGATGAAATTCAAATTCATGAATTTTAAATATATTTTTGTAGTTTTTCAAACTCATTATTTCTATGTTTATTTAGTACTTTATTTAATTACGATGAATTTCAAGTTCACTCAATAATTGATGCATTTGAAATTCATATTGCTTTGTGTAACAAATGTGTAAATAAATAAAATATAAATTTAAGATTCCATCTATTATAACATTGTTAACAATAAAAATTATAATCGAAATCTTTGGATTTTAAATTTGTCCAACCAAACACAGCTTAAGTTCAAAATTGTAAGGTAATTGTAATATTTGTTTATCTTCATTAGTAACATGCTAGCATCTTACAATTTCAAGAAAGTTGTTAAATGTTTTTAGAAAAATATATTTATAGAAATTTCAATTCTCATTTTCTAAAGTGGATTCTGATTTCCATGTATTTTCTATAGCAACACAAAATTTAATATGAACTCAATTTTACATGGATGATAATTGCAAATGGTTTTGCTGCCCTACATTAAAAACATACTTGAATTTTTCTTTTAAGCTTTTGTAACAGACTGAGTTATTACGAACCATTTGTTCCGGTAGTAAATAATACACATGTATTCAAATAAAAAAAAAATGAGCTCGCTCTGACTAGTATAGTTATCGCAGCTTCAGCAACAAAATAAAGAATAAAACAAAATTGACTTAGCCAGTGTAGGCCAACAAGAACATGAGTTTTCAACACTACACTTACTGAGAATTTGCCACTGCTGCCCCAAGTACTTCTCATCAAGCCCTCTTGCTGAAAAAAACAAAATGCAGACAAGGCCTCCAATTTGTGTGGAAGATTGGTGTTTGTAAACTGAAACTGGTACTTGCACTGTGTAGGAACTGCTGTGGCAGCTCAGACAAGAAGATTTCTTGGATGCTGTCTCGTCTCATCTGGATTTTGGAGAACCTAGACAAAGAACTTTTTGAGCCGGTCCAGAGTCTGAGCTGCTCTTTTGTTATTTGGCTCAAGCACGAGTACATATCTGAAATCTGTAGAGCACAAGTAAAATATGAAGGAAGATCATGACAAGAAAAATACAAGCAAATGGGGTATTATTGATCGAGAGAGTTTAATGAAAAGGCGAAAGTTGGTCAATCGCAATCAGCTTTCGATGACCATTAATTGATAGTTTTTTTATGGGTTCTAATTACATTACAAAAATAGGTAAACCAAAATCCAGATCAACTTCAGTGGTACATTTTTAAAACAAAATAGTTGAATCAACATTACAATCTACTTAATTGGTTCCATTCAGCAGGTTCCAATGTGCATAGGTACCCGCAGTCCTCATCCTTCAAACGTTGGCTGATTCTTAAAAACTGAATTGAACTTTTGTTACATCTGAGAACAGAATCCATACAACATTTACGGCAGACAGAAAAAAGTGGACTAACCTTCCATTGCTTCTTTATAATAACCCAACATTTCTCGTGCAGTTCCCCTCCTTAGAAAAGCCTTTACATTCTGCATGCATGGCAAAGAAAGTATTGAGTCCATGTTTTCTTTCATCCAATATAGATACCAAACAATTAAGCACTCAAGCAGCAGATAAGCACTCAAGCAGCAGATGATACATTAGAAGTTAGAAGTTCACAAGGAACAAACACAACAAAGGTTAGTCAATATTTAACCAAAAGGTGGCATTACTCCCTACACATCATAAGATAATTCTCAACTAGACCTTAGCCCCTAAAAAAAAAAAATTCAGGCTTGCGCCATCTGAATCCAATAAAAGGTTTATTATCTATTGAGACACAAATTAAATTTGTCATCTCATCAAAATTATTTAGGCTGATAAGCATAAATTTTCTGTTTAAAGAACTTCCGAACATCACATGATCACATGCATACGAAATAATAATTCACATATCCACCACAATGACCAATACTAGTTCGTACCTTTGTTTGCTAAGTAGGAAGCCATAAAGAAAAAAGGGGGAAAAGCAAAGGGGTGAGTAAGGAAGCACTAAATTATCTGCATTTGGTGACGATCTTCAACGAAAACTATTACTAAAGCTGCATGTAACTTGGGCAGCAGAAAGTTTTATCATATGCAATAGCCCTAAGGAGAACAAGATGTTGTTAGATCAAGACAAAGTCTTTCTCATACTAAAGAGCACGAATAAATTGTAGCATGCATTTACAATGGTATTACACATCAAGGAAGAGGAGAGAAACCTTCTTATCAAGATCGATGGCTCGAGTGCAATCTTCTTCAGCTTGGTTATAACTATTAAATAAAAAATGAATGATTAATATAAAACATCCAAGCAGATAAAATAAGATAAAAAGCTTAACACTTTGGCCACCTTCCCAACTCCAAATATGCAGCAGCCCGGTTATTGTAGTATGTCGCATTACTGCTGTTGAGTTTGATGGCTTCTGAATAAAATCCTATGGCCCTCTGCCACTGCTTATCTTTGAATGATTGATTGCCCTAAAATGATATTCAGACTATAAAATTAACATACACCACACACATAGGTGGCAGCTACCACTAAATTTCACCACTAAACCAACACAAGTTAGAAGAAGGGGAAGAAAAGTAACATCTAAATCAACTTTGACAAGAAAAAATGTTGAAGATTATGATAAAATCGATTAGAGATGTTAGATTGATAGTCTGAATCTTTAAATTGATGTGTATGTTAGATAGTTAGGGGATTGTGTGGATATGAATCCCAAAATTCCACCTATTTCCTTTCTAGGGCTCTAGCCCTGTAGGTGTATATATACTTGTACAAACGTTTGAAGTATACACAAGAATTTTTCCTTTAACATGGTACCAGACCCTTCCAGTCATCTCTTCCGATCTTGAAAATCGTCATTCTGCGATTTGTTACTTCGCATAATTGATGGCCCGTATTTTCAGAGACTTTGTGTGAATTGCAAACACTGTACAAGTGGTCTCAATTAGTGCAAACATATTTGAAAGGAAAAGGAAGACCGAAGACTCGGTCATGGGATGAAGCCGACTCTATGGTTATGTCATGGTTGTGGGACTCAATAGATCCGAGAATCAGTGAGTTATTTTCCTGACTTCTGCTAAAGCCATATGGGATTCAGTCCGTCGAACCTATTCCAAGGATCGAGACACTACTCATGTTTATGAAACATCTATGGTGGCAACAAAATCAGAATTTTAATTTTCACATCAAGAATTTTTTTTTTGATAAGAAACATATTTTATTAAAATATTGAAGTTTACAATACATTAGGCGGATAAGATATCCGCTAAACGAAATGCTAACAGAGAAACTTCGGACCCCTAAAACACAGTTTTTAATCGAAAATAAAATTCCAATCCCTATATAGCTTCCGAGACACTTAGGTGTTTATAATCTTTCTGTAAATTCGCCCAACTTGCCACTCTGAATTTGATTTTGTCCCATAGCTCTTCAACAGTCTCCTCCTTGTCTTCGAATACTTATCCAAATCGACAAAATAAAGCTCCAGGACGTGAGAATAAGAAAGAATTTTGGTGCTTCTATTGCAGGAAGACTGGACATACAAATGATAAGTGCTGGAACCTTCATGGCAGACCACGTGAAGGGAACTAGAGACATAGTTATTTGGGTCACAAGGCGCACTAAAGCGCTAAGGTGCCTTGGAGCGTGAGACGCAAGACAAGACGCACACTTTATCGAATTAAAGCACAATTGGCACAAATTTTAAATTCAACATATATAAAGTAATTTATACTATTTAAATTAAAATATTTTTCACAAAGATAACAAACAATATAAATAAAAATCCATTAATAAATAATGTATTATAAATCATAATAAAAAACATACTCCAATCATCTAAAATTAATTAGTAAGTCATACATGCATCATAGTATATTAAGGAAAAAAACTTCAAAAATCTAAATCATCAAATTATTCTTCCTTCTCAACTGTATCAACTCCAGAAGTTGAAGCTCCATATTTGTATCTTTCTGATTTCTCGTCAGTTTCACCAAAATCAATTTCTTTCTCCTCCTCATTATTATAATGATAGATAATGAATCTTTTTTTATCGTATTTGACATATTCGTACCTATCGTTGTTTCTTTCATAGAGGATGGACCTCGAGATCTAAAATTATAGGCATCTTCATTAACCCCAGAAGCTCGTCCAACTTCACCCCAAGTCAAATTATCATCACCAAACACAGGATCATTTTCGCCATCACTATTATTATTTAGTTACCCCATCAACCATTCATTACTACCATCTATATTAGCCAATGAAATAAGATCAATCGTATCACACATATTATATCGACGCCACAAAACCCTGTTATACTTGATATAAATCAAATCATTCAACTTTTTTTGCTCCAATCTATTTCTTCTTTTGGAATGAAGCTCCTCATATTTGATACAAACTAATTTTAGGTTTAAAATAATAAATATATCTAATATTTCATTAAATACTAATATTTAGTACTTACGTCTTCAAACACACTCCAATTTCGTTCATAAGTAGATGAACTACAAGTAAGGCTAAGAACTTTCAGCGTGAACACTTGCAATTCGGTGTCGAATACCCAGAAGCCAACCACCATTCCACTGGTAATTTTGAAATAAAATAAAAAATTGATAATTAAAACTATTATATATCAATTATCATATAATAAAATAAAGATTAATTGGTGATTTTTTGTTTATTTGTCTAACTGTCATGGGCATTCCAAAAAGTCATTCATTCTTTTTATACATTAGCAACTGATCCATAATCTTATCTTGCAGCTCTTCAGTTTCACACATCCTAGCGATACAATTATACAAACTTGTTACAACTTCATTGTCATTTTTTATATTAGAACCCGAATACAATAACTCCGGGTTTAAGAAATGCCCAGTAGCATGTAAAGGTCAATGGAGTTGTGTATCGTTCACCTATGATCAATTATGTCAAAAATATCTTTATATTTATTCTCCTTGTGATCAAATGAGGCAGCAATAGCTTCTTTAGCCCGTTTCATAGTCTCATAAATATAGCTCATTGGAGGCTTTTTTTCTCCATCACCCAATCGAAGAACTTTCACCTCTAAACCACAAACTTTAACAACATAAACAATTGTATTCCAAAATGAAGGCATTAGTATAACCTCCGTTGTCCGTTTATCTGGTGCCTTTTTTGCAAATCTACTAGTGGTCTATTTCTCATATGTAGACATTTTTCTCAAACTCGCCTTGTGCTTTTGAAACCGCTTTAAAGCCAAAAAAACAGTTGCAAAACGAGTTTTTCCAGCCTGTTATATATATCCATCTTTCATCATGTTTAAAATTTGGGACCTGCTATATATACATTAACCATCATTGCCCTTTCTTCAAGTAAGGAAATTTAACGAAATCTTCAAGCATCAAATCTAAACAATGAACAGTTGCATTGTTATTTGGGGTTCAAGGCGCACTAAAGCGCTCGGGTGTCTTGGGGCCTGAGGTTAGAGTTGGAAAAACTCGTTAGTTTGAGAAAAATGTTTACATATCTGAGAAACGGACCACCAGTAGATTTGCAAAAGAGGCACCAAATAAACGGACAGCAGAGATTATACTAATGCCTTCATTTTGGAATACAGATGTTTATATTGTTAAAGTGGGTGGTCCAGTGGTGAAAGTTCTTTGATTGGTTGATGGAGAAAAAAAACCTCCAATGAGCTATATTTATTAGGCAATGGATCGGGCTAAAAAAGCTATTGTTGTCTCATTTGATCACAAGAAGGATAAATATAAAGATATTTTTGATATAAATGACCATAGGTGGACGATACACAACTCCATCGCCCTTTAAATGTTGTTGGGCATTTCTTAAGCCCGGAGTTATTCTATTTGGATTATAACGTATAAAATGACAATGAAGTTGTAACAAGTTTTTATAAATGTATCGCTAGGATGTGTGACACAGAGGAGCTACGGGATAAGATCATGGATCAGTTGCCAATATACAAAAGAACTGAATGACTTTTTGGAATGCCTATGGCAATTAGACAAAGAAACAAAAAATCACCAGACAATCAATATTTTTATTTTTATTTTATGATAATTGATATATAATAGTTTTAATGTTCAATTTTTTATTTTATTTCAAAATTACCAGCGGAATGGTAGTTGGCTTATCGGTGTTCAACACCCGAATTGCAAGTGTTCATATGAAAGTTCTTAGCCTTGCTTGTAGCTCATCCGCTTATGAACAAAATTGGAGTGTGTTTGAACATGTGAATACTAAATATTAGCATTTAATAAATATTAAAATTTATTATTTTAAAGCTAAAATTAGTTTCTACCAAATATGTGTAACTCCATTCCAAAAGAAGAAATAGATTGGAGCAAAAAAAGTTAGAATGATTTGGTTTATATAAGTATAATAGGACTTTTGGGGCGTCGATATGATATGCGTGATACGATTGATCATATTTCTTTGCCTGATATAGATGATGGTAATGAATGGTTGATGGGAGACTAAATAATAATAGTGATGGCGAAAATGATCTCGTGTTTGATTATGATAGTTTGACATGTGGTGAAGTTGGACGAGCTTCTGGGGTGATGAAAATGCCTATAATTTTAGATAACGACATTACGTGTACATTAAATAAAATAAAAGAAGATCTAATATCCATTGTTATAATAATGAAAAGTATGAAAAAATTAATTTTGGTGAAACCAATGAGGAATCAGAAGGATACAAATCTGGAGCTTCAAATTCTGAAGATGATGACGATACAGTTGAAAAGGATGAATAATTTGATGATTTAGATTTTTGAAGTTTTTTCCTTAATATACTATGATGCACTTACGACTTACTAATGAATTTTAGATGATTGAAGTTTGTTTTTTGTTATGATTTATGCTACACTATCTATTAATATATTTTTATTTATATTGTTTGTTATCTTTGTGAAAAAATATTTAATTTAAATAGTATAAAATACTTTATATATGTTGAATTTTAAAATTTGTGTCAAATGCGCTTTATTCGATAAAGCGTGTGCATCGCCGTCCGACTCAGGCCCCAAGGCACCTTAGCACTTTAGTGCGCCTTGCGCCCCAAATAACCACGGAATTGACTTTATATCCTAGAAGAAATTGCCCCCAGTAAATAGCTTCATCTTGTTTTCTCTTCTTCATCAAATAAAAATATCATTTGACTTCAACATTTTAGATTATGGCACTCGTCCTTTGGTGTTTTGAAGGTTATGCTTCCGTCTTGGTTTGAGGGTTTAGAAAATAAACACATTCACTGTGATATGTGTGAGTCTGCTAAACACAAACATGTATCCTTTCCAATTAGTAATAAAAAAGGTTCAATTCCCTTGTATCTAATTCATGGTGATATATGGCAACCCTCCAATATTTTTAATATTTCAGGATCTCGTTGGCATGTATTGTTTGTGGATGATTGCACCCGAATTTCATGAATGTTTTTCTCAAATTTAAGAGGAAATCAGTGATATGTTTCAAAATTTTCACAACATGATCCACAATCAACTCGGGGCAAAAGTAAAGAGATTGAGGTCCGATAATGCGAGATATTATTTCAACCAAACCCTGTCCCCATATCTTGAAGAAGGAATCATTCATGAGTCCTCATGTATTAATACTCAACAACAAAATGGAATAGTCAAAATAGGGGGAAACTTGATCCTAGAGCTCTTAAGAGTATCTTTTGAGATACTCATCAAGCAAGAAGGGATACAAGTGTTACCATCCACCTACAAAGAGGTTTTTTGACACGATTGATGTCACATTTGAGGAACAAAATTCTTATTTCAGCCAGATCTCATTCCCAAAACGAGCATCTACCATCTCTCAATGATGATGACATTGATGCATTCTTATGGTGTGGATTATCAAAAACTTTTTGCTCCAGTTGCCAAGATGATTACATTTCGAATTTTACTATCTCTCACTGCCAACTTCAATTGGAACCTCGATCAATTTGACCTTAAGAATGCCTTCTTACATGGCATCTTGGAGGAAGATATTTACATGGAGATTCCACCAGGATTTAAGGATACTGAGAAAGACAATAAAGTTTGCAAGTTAAAAAGGCATTATATGGTCTCAAACAATCACCAAGATCCTGGTTTGGAAGATTTGAACAATAATGCTGAGATACAAGCAAAGTCAACGAGACAATGCACTCTTCTTCAAGCACTCAAATTTAGGGGAGTCACAATTCTCATAGTATATTTTGATGACATAATTGTGGCCAGGAGCGATGAGAACGAAACACCGATCTTAAGAAGATGTTTGGCAAAGGAGTTCGAAATAAAGGAACTTGGAAGATTGCAATACTTTCAAACGATATACTGGTCGAAAAGCCATGAATGATGGGAATGATGGGTAGGTACACGGCGTTGAGCAGGATGCAGGATGCAATAGGGTAGGGTTGCGAATCATGAAGACTGAAAAGTGGACAGCCCGGGAGTGGGCTCAGAACAATGCATGGGTCAGGTGATTGATGGGCCCAGATAAGAGTTGGTTGAGGAATTGAGTTTTGATGGCGAACAAGTAACCTTGAAGGAATGGTTGTGCTATTGTAATCCATATTGAGATTGGGCTAGACTGGAACAGGCGTGTATCTTACTGGCCTAATAGCTGCAATATGGGTTGAGGCCAATCCATGTTTGCTTTAAATTTGCGCGAAGCAAGCCCATACACCAGACGACACAAATAGGGAGGGGAGAAACATGCTATGGAGTCCTCGTTTAACCAGAGGATGGACGCATAGTAGTAGAGCAGCCATTATGGGAATTGACCAAAGCTTAAGGACAAGGAATCGAGAATCCGAACGGTCTCACAAAAGGGAATTGAAGAAAGAAGGCAAGTGTTCAGGGCTTAAAGAATTTGAAAAGAAGTTGGCTGTTCGAAGACAAAAAGAGGATAGGGAAGAGGAAATTAGAGCTGAAAGAGCGACAAAATTCCTGCGCCAAGCTGACGCCCATGGGAGGGACCAGGGTAAAATTATTCAAACTACTCCAATTTCATGATCCTATTTGTGAATTAACCATTGGCCTGGTGTCTCATGACAGCTTGTGTGATTGAAAGGGTCTAATTATGAGCATACATGTTTACCCCATGTTTCCTCATAACCCTCCGAATCTATTCACATGGGTTACGGTTAAAAGATAGTGGGTTGCTATTAAAACATTGGAGGCAGCTTGTCATGCTTTCCCTCAATTTAAAATTTTGGGATAAATTGATGGTATTGTTGTTTGCTTGATGATCACCCGGTCTGCAACTAACTTCTTTGAAGTCAAGAATGTCAATGAAATTGAACCAGTACTAAAGAAGTCGTTTATTATCTTCACAGCAGCCATGGAATCTGGAATTACTATTATCAGCATCATGGCCCTGATGTCCTCTTTTACCATATTTAAGTTCGGGACGTAGAAAGATATCAAAAGTTGGCAATTGATAATTTTTATTGCATACTGTTGTTGGTTTATTGGGTGGCCGTGCTGGTGGGATGCACTGTTCTCTATTCATGTTCCTACTTATTGAGGAAGGGTAAGATGCATTGGGACTAGAGCTGAACAAGTTATCCTCAACTCTTAGCCTTGAGGACAAGGCTAATTTTGAAGACGGTGACCTGTTCATTTTTGCTTTTACTTGGATGTTAATCTAGCTTGTGCTAGGGTACAGAGGTTATCTCTGGTTTATTTTCCGTGTTAATCTACCTTAGTTTTGCTTTGTTCATCTATTTTTACCATATATAAATTGTGGTTGCAACAATGTTCCTACTTATAGGCAACTTGCTTATATGTTTACCAAAGGACTCGACACCGCAGCCTTTCAAGACATAATTTGCAAGCTGGGAATGAAAGACCCATACCTACCAAAGTTGAGGGGGAGTGTTGGAGATTATGATAAAATCAATCAGAGATGCTAGATTGATTGTCTGAATATTTAAATTGATGTGTATATTAGATTAGCATAGATTAGGGGATTGTGTGGATATGATACCAAAATTCCAGCTATTTCCTTTCAAGGGCTCTAGCCATGTAGGTGTATGGAATTGTGTGGATATGGATCCCAAAATTCCAGCTATTTCATTTCTAGGGCTCTAGTCTTGTAGGTGTATATATACTTGTACAAACGTTTAAAGTACATACACCAATTTTTCCTTAAACAAAAAAAAATATGAATTGACTAGGGCAAGAAACCTGAGCAGGACAGATAGCGCATGGGGTACACCTAGGAGCAGGACACAGCAAGGCACACCCTCGACATCCAGACTCGAGAGTCAAGCCAAGTGTGCATTATCAGCAAAGTGTGCACCTTAGTGGGTGATAAATGCAGAGATTGTGAAATCAAAATTGAAATTAAATGTAGAGGCCATTCATATTTTCTTGTACAGTAGTTTGCAAATAAATGTTTTTGTATTACATGCGACAATTTTCTTCATATATTTAGAACTTGCAATATTAAGCCAAAGAGTACATTTATTCAAATAAGGTTGTGCCAGCCGAACATAGGGTTTTGCATTTAGGTTAAAGGGCACATGTCTGCCTCAAAGCACCAAACATATTTAACAACTATGCCAGTGTTCATTTTGTGTTCCAGGTAGAAGGCCTTTAGGAAGCTAGGACCATGCAACCATAGACTACTTTTATACAATCATCCTTTACTGAGAACCAAAATGAACTGCAACAAGAATTCATTTTAAGCCAAAGAATACAAATCATGATACACTCATTGAAAAGAAAGGCCAGATCAAGTGGTATAGTAGAGATGAAACCACTGTCACCCAGGAATTCAAGAAGTACAACTATATTTTTCTCAAGTAGAGCTTGAGGAAAAGGTCAATCTGGACGTAGTACAGACACGTGATTAAAGAAATTAAAACCATGTAAAAAGGTAAATAGAGAAATAAATGCAGGAATTAGTATCGTTTTAACATCATGGAAAGCTCGACAAATGAATAGAAAATAAGATTTGTGCTTGGTGCATGTCATGGATGAAACGCGTGGAAGCATGCAGGGTACAAGTTCCCCCACTTCATAAGAAAATCATCGTAAAGACAATCACATTCTCTTTTGCTGTGTGCAAGGTAAAGGCTGTGAAATTCTGCAGAAAAAGAACGTCATTATACTTTACCTTTTCTTTTGCCATCTCCGCTGATGCTTCCTGGGTCACAACAGTAGATGATTTAGACTTGCTGGCAATATCAACTTGCTCTTGTAAAGATGTATACATGGTCTGCAGGGTGTCCAATAGAAATCTATCACCCCCATGCCTGGCCAAGAGCGATACAGAAACTGGGCATTTGTCATAAACACCCAGCGGTATTGCAACCTTGAAAAAAGAAATAAGAATTTTTCAGCCAGGAAAAATAATATGCAAACAGTATGGTGTGTGAGAAAGGGGTATTTTAAGTTCGACCTGGCAGCAGCCCGACATACTAGCTAAACTTGAAAGAGTAGATGTCTGGATCAAGTAGTCCTCTGACATAATTTCTTTTGCGCCTAGTTTTGTAGGAGGATCGATTGTCGTAGGAATCACCAATATCCCCTCATCCTGTTGAGTCCAAATGTGCGAATTAAATAATAGATTAAAAATAACAGTAGCATCGCCATATCGAGGCCAAAATATCTAGAAACTTGATTGCTAAAGAATGCAATTGCTTCTACAACTTTTCCATGTATTGTTGACGTAGTAGTAAATTCTTCTAGGTTTTTAATCATATATAATTTTATATAAAAAAAATATTCAGCAGGTTATCTATGTCTTGCTTGTAAACTTTGGTCCCTCCACAGAGACTATTCTTCTTTGCATCAGTTCTGATCCATTCAAGGAATAAGCTTCCAGGGTGCGTGCTTTTTCTATTTAAAAAAAAACTACTATTATTTTAGAAATTAGGACGTCCATTTACTTTACTACTTTATTAAAAGTAAATCCCGCAACTGTTATTGTTTTCTATGTTAAGAGGAAATTAGGCAAGAGATACAGGAAAATAGATGGTGATTGGCGACCTCAAACAATTAAAATAAAGAGAGAGCATAAAGAAATGCTTTCTACCACACACAAGCGGTGTTAGCAAGACAAGAGTAAAACATTGACAAATGTCATACTGGAAGAATGTATACCTTTAAAAGGGCATTTATAGCTGCGCGTAAATCACTCATTATAGTTTGACATTTTTCAATTTCTGTATCAATAGGCCCCAACACTTCAGCAGTCATTTGTGCTGAGATAACTGGATTTATAGTAGGCTTTGCTGAATTGATCCATTCACTATGACTTTGTCTGAACTCATGACTGAAATCAAATAGAAAATAAAAGCATTACTCAAAATTGCACAATTCCAACTTACTGCAGGACCAAAATTGCAATTCTCCTGAAATTTCTAAGAAATGAGTATTTCCAAGTGCAACAAATTAATTACTTCAATCTAATCTAACCTTTTAAGTGTCTGCAATACATTTGCTAGAAGTCTTATTGGAGAAGATTTTCCCTCGCCGTTTGACTGCTTCGTGTAGAATGATTTTAAGCTGGGAATCTTCAAAGCCAAATAATCACCAATATTTTCATGCCTCAAAACTTGTCCTGAAAATTGGAGCTTTATAAAGATCGAGAATGTAATGACCTACAATAGATCAACTCCCCCAAAAATTAGTGACATAAAAGAGCATACTTCCATAAAGCTTCTCAATGGACTTTATCACCGCCTGAATCACCCAGCTTGAAGGAACTTTTGACAACTGGAAAAGATCATCAGATATCAAAACACTCCTAGGATTGCGTTGTGCAGTATATGGAACCTGCAATAGCACATGTCCAACACGACGAAGTACACTAGGATCCTTGGCAAACCATCCTGAAAAATTAGTCAGTCTTTAATAATCAACAAAGTACAAAGGAAATAATATTTGGGATTTTAAAAAGCAACAGACTGTTTTTACTATACTATAAATTTCTAATCAACTCAGAGTCATCTAGTTAATATACGGACAGTCACCCATCAGTATCAAAATGGTAGCCAACAAATCAAATTTGGGGAGAAGATCCAATCAAAATTACTTGTACTGAAACTAAAAAATGTGACTCGATATCAACAAAACCACTTGACTCAACATCTGTTTTCGTAGACTTTAACCAAATAAAAATCATTAAAAAATAAACGGGAATTTGTTTTGAAGGAGTACACAAGAATAAAAGTGACTACACTCTGTAGTGCATGATGTATAAAATTATCATTTTCTCAGAAATTTAATTAATTGCATTTAAAATAGTTACATAAACAAAGATATTCAATAATTTAAGATTGAAAATGTAAAAATCATATCTGAAGGACCAAGTTGGACATGGTATGCCATAAAGGTACATGAAAAAAAAGTGTCGGTCCTGAATGTGAATATGTGATAGCTAGTACTAACGTCTTGTGTTCGTACAATCACTGGATATCGACAACTATTCAAAATTCAATTACAACCATCTAGCTCATGAGTGACTTTTACATTGTTTGTGTTGTGCATTGTTGATGTTTGACTAATTCCATTACCAGAGACTAGAAATTTACCCAAAAAAACACTAATATACATGAGCAAGAAGATTTTCTCAAAGTTTTAAGCCACCTTTTAAACATCTCTAAGAAAATCTCTATTTATATTTTTTCCAAATTTTCCACCTTTCCTCTTTTATATGTGAAACTTTGACATCATTCCGACTTGGTCATTAGCATGGTGCTATAGAGACAGATTTAGAGCATCTTAAAGAAGATGCTAATACACAGAATGAAATACCTACCAACCGTGTCAAGACTCCCAGATACAGATATTACGCCTGAAAGGGAGACAGCCCCATAAGATGGTCGAAAGCCTAGTACACCACAATATCCAGCAGGCACACGCACACCACCATCAGTATCTATGCCTGTCACGTTATAGTAAATTAAACATCCATATACTTTTGCAAAAAAAAAAAGAACACAGCGCTTAAGCACCATCAAAATTGTAAATTGCACGCATTCCTCAGCAGCATTCTTTTTACCTAAGAAATATAAAAAACTTTGAGAAGAGGTCTCGATCCTACTAGATCGGGGGGAATCTTAAAATCAGCCATGACAAAAACAGAACTAAGTATACGAGGAGCAGTCTCAAACTTGTTGCAGCAGAGATCCGCCATTCAAGAAATGCAATTAGATAGGACTTAGGTGAGACAAAAAACACATATCAATTGACTTGAGGGTTGCATGTTAAAACACACAGAGAAACATTTCATTGACACTATCAATGCAACCATGGAATACCATGTTTCTCGTGGATAGATAGGCCAAAGCTTCGCAAGTAATGGACTCTTAAGGGTAGAAACATTCATTTACCTAAAGCAAAATCAACAAAATTAGCAGCCACAGCTACGGCAGCGCCACTTGAAGCTCCTCCTGGAATTCGAGCAGGTGAGGTGGGATTAGTTGGTGCCCCGTGCCCGTAGTGGTTGTTTTCTCCACTTAGACTGGATATGAACATAAAAGCTAAGGAAATATTCAAAGTTTGAAATAGAAAAATCTACAGAAGACGGCACAAAGGAAGGAGAACACATAGCCAAGAACAACTTCCAAGATAGTTCAGATCTGAAGCCTATAAGGTAGAACTGTGGAAAACACATTTGAGTACAGAATGATGCAAACCTGAATGCCATGTCATCCACAACAGTTTTTCCAGTGCATGTGGCACCTCCGTCAACGAGGGCTGCAACCACGGGACTTGTCAAAGTCGCAGGCTCGTGTGTTCTTGACCAGTCTGGATTGCCAAATCCAGTTACAAATCCTTCGATATCAAATCTGGTATCAAGATTTAAAACAGAATTTACTCTTATTAGCCAAGAGTAATACGCATATTTGAACATTGGCAAACATTTGAAGAACAGGAGACATTCTTATGAAGCAAGAAACTGATAATCAGAAAGAGAACTCTTTACTTTAAGAATAAAAGTAGGGGCGGGCTAACTGAACATCAGGTACATGAGGAATACAAAGATTATGCTCGGAAAAAAAATCTTCAGTAACTCTTAATAGTCCACATATAGCTCCTTTTCAGACATCCAATAGAGAAATATCCTATTATGCGACAAAAAGAACCCTGCATAGCATTCTATGTAAATGAAACTAATATTTGAATTGAATCATGTCCTTTTTGAACTGTTATATTGAATAGACTGATGACACAAGATAAAGGCGATAAGAAAAATACAGAAAAGGGTTCCAATCAAAATCCTTCCTTTTCACTGAATTTTCCATTAGGAAACAAATCAAATGAAGAAAACAAAACTAATACAAAAACTGGCAGCCAAAAAGCTTCCACATATCAAGGTATTATTTAAGCCACCGATAAAACAATAACAGAATACCATTACGAATTCAATGGGGTGGAATTTAAACGGCCTTACACATCAGAAACTGCAAAAGTGAGGCCAGTAAGTGGATGAGGAGCTTTTGGCGGCGCAGGCTGCGGGGGCGGCAGAAGCTGCAACCGCTCAATAAACGCCCCGAAATCTTCTTTCACCGTCCGTGTCAGCTTCTTAGCCATAATCAATATCCCAGCAAGTCCAAGCCCGAGCAAAACCCACAAATTCACCGATGAAGACGCCATTTTATTAGCTATGCAGCGTTTAACTACTCAGTTCTTGATGTTTGTGCAATCCCTTATACCATGTGAGGATTTTTGGAGCAAAAACAACCTGACAGAGAGGGATTGCAGTTACAGGCGATGAAGAGAGAAACCCAAGTATGTAGAGACGAAAGCCGTGTGATGAGCTTATCAGTCATCGGACAGATAATTTTTTTGATTTTATTTATATAGAGTAAAATTAATTTATATATATATAGAGTAAAATTAAGGGGCCGGGATTTGGTAAAAAATCCCTAAACAGAAACTTCATTTGCTGTTCAGTCCCCAAAATCATAAAATTTTCTCTGAATCACCTGAAAAGATGAGGAATTTGTTTTAAACTCCCTCCACAATATTTTATTAATTTTTTCTCTTATTTTATTATTATCTCTCTCCCCAATTCTCTCCCCCAATTCTCTCAACATCGTCTCGGCTGATCCCTAATCCTCCTTCAACCTCCACCTTCGAAACTACATCCACCTCCACGGAGCACCGATTTTTTTGGAGATTCAAGAAAAGAAAACAAGTGAGTTGCTTCTTCTTGTTTGTTCGCTCGTTTTTTCCATTTATTTGATATTTGGTACGCCACTTGTTCTTGATTTATGATACTTTGACGATTTCGCAAAACAAGTGATTTATTCATCTTTCTGTTTCGGTGGATTTTTCCAGTTATTATGATATTTGTTAGCACAATTGTAATTTATATATGTTATTGTCACGATTTCTATTTTAATTCCCTAGCCACCAAAACCCACAGAAGGCTACTATTCTTGATTCTCCATGTACGTATGTGATGCCCAGTGCAGAGTTATTGGTTATACCAACAAGGAGAAGCAAAAGGATGAGACAAAATCATCAGTGTGTATTGCATTTTGCTAAGAGAAAATTGAGTGTGTTTTAAGTCTGTTTCCAACAAAGAGAACCAAAGAATGTGATAAAAAATCAATTTGGATAGCATTTGATTCGACATTATAGAATAAGGGCAAAAATCATTTGCAATTTCCAGGATGCTAAAATGAGGGGAAAAGGCATTAAGGAAATCCGAAACAACCCTTAACTATGCACTGCTTGGCCAGGTAAATCTGGTACATCATGGTTCTATAATTATCACAGCAAGCAAGTGTTTGTTGTCAATTATAATAAGCTTTGCATTGTTTTGTTTGTCTTGATTTTATAATGTTATTAATTTTGATTCTACGTGTTGTTTGGAATTATATTAGAAGTTTACTTTTTTTTTTAATTTGTTATATTAATATATCGGCAAATTGCACATAAATTCCTATTGGGGTTCTGAACTTTGCGGTCAGTACCCAATATTTCTTTTATTTATATTCAATGCCTGACAAATTGTATTTGTATGTTTAAACTCCCTAATGAAGAGGCAAAGACCGAATACCCTCCTATTTAATTAAAACTCATTACTACCCTCCTTTATATTATATCTTCTCTCCCTTCTTCTTCAGAGGAGGTTCGGCCGAGTAAAAAGAAATCACGACATCAACTGAGACGCAGAAAATAGGGAGAAAAAAGGCGACAAATCCAAGAACTCGAGATAAGAATAAATGGAAGCAGGGTACGAAGGAGAAATCCAAGCAAGGTACGAACGAGAACCACATTTTCCTCAATGTCTAAGGTTTGTTAATTGTGGAAATTTTTTTGTGGTTTTCAAACTGTTAATGTTTGTTTTACTTGTATTGTTAATATTTTTAGAAATTTTGATTGTATTGTTAATATTTTTAAAAACGTACGAACGAGAACCACATTCGAAGGAGAAATCCAAGCAAGGTAAGAACGAGAACCACATTCAAATTTTTCAGTTGTATTGTTAATTTTTTTAGAAATTTTGATTAAATTAAAAATCTAAAAAATTAGTACTTGTGCTTGATTTCGAAGCTGTTGTTCCTAATTCCTTGTGTTATGTACAATTCAATTTTTATGTGATTATTAGGGAATTTTCTGTCTACTGTTGTGGGCAGTGAAATAATTTTTTTGCGTATAACACCATGGCTAGATTTGTTGATAAAATACACATGTCTAAATGCTATTTTTTGGTTTTTTGTATATGCAATTATGTTCTGTTTCTTATTTTTTTTTGTAATTGTGTTTGTAATAATTATTGTATAATTGTTTTATGTTTTTTAATGTAGAAACTACTGCAGAAGACAAAGTAAATCATGATTATAATGAGAAGAGTAGTGGTAAAGAATTTTTTCACGATGTTCCCCTCCGTATTTTAAAACTGTGATGGCGAATTGAAGCCAATTGTAGGGGAGCAACAAATGATTCGGATAAATGATACTCTTTTCGCCAAATGGATTGATATGCTAGTCCTTGCTATCAGTAGTGGGCGGATTGATTATTTTCTGAACAGATTTGAGGGTGATTCGTGTTTTTTTTTGTTGGTGATAATATTACCATCCCTTTCAAATCAGCTAATTTCTCGGTTGTGCTCGGCCTACATCACGTTGGACAACCAGTTGACTTGGACCTGAAAATGGAGTCCAAATATTTGACACGTCATTTTGACGGCACGGTCACCAATGCCAAGCGAATAGTCATTTATGAAAAATTGATTTTCCTTGCAAGAAGTGACGATGAATGTGATATTGATGATTTTGTGAGAACTTTCATTTTGTTCATTTTCAACTGCATAATATTTCCCACGGACAATTGTATCACTCCTGAATTTATATTTCCTTATCTCGATGATCTTACGAATTTTTTTGAATATGCTTCGGGAGATGCTGCCTTCCGATTTTTATATCGATAAATATGTCAGATCAGGAAAAAACTTTATGTTGATGGATGCACGGTTGGATTGATGGTTAGTATTCAGCTTTACTAATTATGGTCATTAACTTTTATTTTATTTTTTGTTTTAGGCTTGGTTATATGAGACAGTCCCAGTTTTAGGAGTAAGGCGTGGTTTAAATGTTTACCTCTGGTTGTTTTGTTGGTGGAAGAGCAAGATCCCACTAAATGCAGCTGGCACTGAAACATTGTTGAAACGCATAGATTAAACCCAGGTACTTATAATTATTTTAGTTTATTAATCTAGTTGTGCAAAATTAATGTTTAGTTGATTGACAGTGGTATATTTTTTTTGTGAATAGATTCTGTCGATACATCCATTTTGTGAGGATGAGAAGTTGTTAGTGGACATGAATCTTGGTTTAAAGCAAGAAACGAATAGATGTGAAGTAAAACGTTTTGAGAAACTTGTGATGAAACAAATGAATGAGTTAAAGATACTGAGAAAGAGATGTGCTGAGTTAGAGGGTGAAAAGGTTCGACGTAGAACGAAGGGAAAAAGGTCTGTGGCAGATAAGCGTGAAAATGTTGTTGATTCTGAGGAAAAGGTTGATAAAACAGAAAAAAAAAAGGTGACTTTTGAGTCACCACATGATGCAAGAGCTAACTTTGGTGATTTTGTTGACGTAGTGGTAAATGCAGTTGTTTCTGATTTGGCTAAAAGAAAAGAAAGAGTTAGATGAATCCCATTCTTTGAATGCTTGTGTTGATGAGAGCATTGGTGGTAGTTTTGTTGCTACTTCTGAAGTGGAGAATAAAACGGTTTCTCAATCTTCAATTGCGGATCATGTGAGGGCTAGGGATGATCGTGTAAAGAAAAAAAAGGGTTCCATGTTTGTGACTCCACCTAGCTCAACACCAAGACGTCAGAGGAAGTTGAAAAAACATGTAAATGAAGTGTCAATTATTTCCAAATCGATTGTATTAAGTTTAATTTATTTTTTCTGTTTTTCAGTACTATTGTTGTTATTGATGTTTGGATTTTCTGTTATATTGCTGAATATATCGCCACTTTTGGACAGGAAGTTATAGACGTTGAGAAGAAAGGCAATACTCCTGGCAAGGTTGCCATTGATGAGTTTCAAGGTAGATCAGATTTCTGTGGACATGGAGAAGCTGATGATGAAGAGAGAAAATTGGTGACAAACTTTCTTGCTAGAAAAGAGTTGGAGTACGTTGATATTCCGTATGTTTCTTCTTCTTATTTTCGTAATAATGTGTCCAAATTTTTTAATGAAATTGAGTTTTCTATTTTGTAGTGTTGTTGTTTGGGAAGATGCTGATTATGAGTTTAAGTGGACCGATATTATGTCATTTTCTTTTTGGTGATCCTGTTGAGTCTGAGATAATTAATGTTCACATGAGAATTATGCAAAAGCAAAGTTTGCAGCATGGATTTGAGATTTATTGCATGGACACAATGGTGCAGGTTCGTAGCAGTATGAGTTTTGCGTTTTTTTTTGTTTTCGTTTTACTATATTAAGATAAATGAGTATATGTGTTCTTCAATCAGAGAATCATCTACCAAATGACGCAGACAATATGAATGATTACTGCTTGGGAATATTAAATCAATGGCCTTGATTATTCCAGGATGCCTATCAGAGAAAAAAGTGTACTCATCGAACCCCATACAGTTATGTAAAATCAAAGCACCTTTAAGTTGGAAACAAAACCATCCCTAGTTATCATTATTTTCAGCATCCACAACTGCATATGCTAATGTAAAAAGATCATCGTTCGCATCTTTTGCAACAGCAACCAAAATATTTCCCTTATATTTATTCTTTATATGAGTGCCATCCAAGAAAACCAAGGGCCTACATCCACTGACAAAACCAGTTGCACATGCATTGAAACAGATAAATAATCGTTTAAATTTATTACTAGAAGGTCAATTTCACACTCAACAATACTTCCAGGATTAGTTTCTTTGATGGCTCTACAATACCATCTTAATCTATCATAAGACCAATCATCTGTACCATAAATGTTATGCATAGCCAATTTTTTCCCTTTCCAAACTTTGTCATAACTGAGCTCGACCCCATAATCTCTTTTTATGTCTTTCAACATCATACATGGTCTATACGATGGCTCTCCCCTCAATCTCTCCATCACAACATTGGAGACCCAGGCAGCATCAACTTTAGGATGTCCTCTACTACGTAGATTGTCATTTCCACATGTATGGATTAGATTACATTTTCTAATGCCAAAAAGATTGTCAGATTTGTGTCTGAAAGCGTAAATTCTCCAAGAACATTTGTTTACACTACACACAATAGTAACCTTCTCATTATCATTCTTTTTGTACGAAAAAGAACGTCTCGTAGCAATTGCATAATTTTTTGCAAAACTCGAAATTCAGCAGCATCCTTGAATATTTGACTGTTCCCACGGATGCAATTACTCCAAACGTCTATCGAATTTTTTAACAAAACAACTTGAAGATGACCGTCATTGCTACTCACTGTGTCATCTTCAGATTCAACCCTATTTTACGTAATGTAAAAATTTGTTAACACTAACATTTTGTACCTTTTAAGAAATTATTAAGACAACACATGTTAAATAATACTTATGTTCTAGATAACGATATAAATGATCAGTTAGTTGAAAATATAATTGACACATCATCTACTTTCACAAGAAGCACACTCACAACAAATCTCCATGAAAAATACAATAAAAAATGTTATCATAAGTAGTTGCACATGAGTTTTTACCTCCCAATATATGGCCTCCTATTTGGTCTTTTCTCACTGCCCTCATGTTAATTATTGTAAGTTTCATAGATGTGTGAAGATGGGTCATGATACGAAAGTCATCATCTTCATTCAACGTCACATACATCTTCTGATGGGGGGCTAGATACTGCAATGTAATAGTTTGGGGGGAAATCACCGTACATTTTCTCCCAAAATTAAGAAACAACTCTGTTAGAGAGAAGCCATTGAAGGTTGAAATCATATAGAGCTCATTTTCGTACTCGCAGCTACCCAGGAATGAAAAATTTGATGATCCAGATCCATATTCCATTTCTCCAAGAAATCAAACAAAAACCTGCGTCAATTAAGTAGTTACAAATTTCACATGAAAAAGATTTTACTAAACACAAAATTAGAAGAAAAAACAAATTCATACAAAAACTTAAAAAATGTTCTTCACAAACTTATTCATAAAACATTCATCAAATCTAATAAAACTATTTATATATCACGATAATATAGAAATAAGAATACATAATTAAAATACAATATGAAAAAGTAAAATCAACGATAACATACGATTTAATAACAACACTAAAGTATAATAAAGCTCGAATTAAACAAACATGATATGATGAAACCAACATAAACGAATAGAAACTAGAAACAATTAAAGAAGCACAAATCGATTACATCAAGTAAAACAACACTACAACAAAAGAATAATAATCTATACAACAAAAAAGTGACATACTGACAATACATTAAAACAACAAACAACACACATAAACTTGCACAAACGTACAATAACTAATACAAATTCCAAAAAAACATATTTGAAGTATAACCTCTGAAAAAACAATAACATGCTGATGAATAGAATTAAAATAAGTTCTAACCTTAAACCAACACAAATTAAAGAAAATCTAAATTTGTCGACTATCTTGCTTCTCCAGTGTCTTCATCATTGAGCTTTCAATAATGTATTTAAAGAAAAAAAATCTTGTGTGAACCAAAAAGCTTGTTTATATGTCATATATATGTAAAAAATTTACGTATAGACTTCGATCTTTCAAAAAAAATTACACAGATACTCGTGAAATTCAAATTGTATTCCTAAAATGTTCTGTTATTCATTTTCCACAAATATAAAGTTTTTTTCCCCACAAACATTGAGAACCTGGTTCACTGTTCAAATTAATCAAATTTATTTTCATTCACAAAAGCCTCCAGTAACTCTGCATTGGGCATCTCCGTAGTATGCTTTCCCAATTTCTCATTTTTTGGCCTCCAATTTATAAGTTTGTGGCATTAGTGGACGAATGAACGCAAATTATTTTAAAAATAATGTACTCCTTCAAACAAAAGAGGACAAATTTTTTTGGTCAAAATAATCTGAAAATTTAGAAAAACTAAGTATCTGGTTTCGATTGTTTTCTTTACGTCACATGCGTACATGAAGAATCAAGAACAATAGCCTTCACCGTGGGTTTTGTGGCTAGGGAATTAAACTAGAAATCGTGACAATAACATTGATAAATTACAAGTGTGCTAACAAATATCATAATAACGGGAAAAATCCACCGAACAAAAAAGATGAAGAAATCAATTGTTTTGCGAAATCGTCAATGTATCATAAATCAAGGACAAATGGCGTACCAAATATCAAATAAATGGAAAAAAACGAGCGAACAAACATGAAGAAGCAACTCACTGGTTTTCTTTTCTTGAATCTCCAAAAAAATCGGTGCTCCGTGGAGGTGGACGTAGTTTCGAAGGTGGAGGTTGAAGTAAGATTAGGGATCGGTTGGGGCGATGGACGAGAGAATTGGGGGAGAGATAATTGGAGAGAGAGAATTGAGGAGAGAGAGAATAATAAAATAAGAGAAAAATTAATAAAATATTGGGGAGGGAGTTTAAAACAAATTCTTCATCCTCTCAGGTGGTGCAGAGAAAATTTTAGGGTTTTGGAGACTAAACAACAAATCAAGTTTCTGTTTAGGGATTTTTTTCCAAATTTCCCTAAAATTAATTTATATATATATAACCAAAATGTCTATTTTGCTTTTTATCATAAAATACACATTTTTTTAATTAAAATTTGTATATTATATTTTAGAAGTAAAAAATAATCGGATTAAATTTTTTAAATTGTACATAGTGTTTAATTTATTATATTAGATAGATTAAATAGATTACACCTTTCAAAAGAAAGATTATTATCTAAATAATTTTAAATAAATCAATAGATAATATAGAAAATATATTATATTTTTTATTTAACTATAATTTTGATTTATACGTACTTTTCTCATTATGTAACTTTTAAAAAAATATCCAAGTAAATAGTGATTGTGATAAATTTTTTTTTAAATATTTTAGCTATATAAAAATTTTACTTAAATGTTTGAGTGAGTCTCATGTGAGACCGTCTCACGGGTTATAATCCGTGAGACGGGTCAACCCTACTCATATTCACAATAAAAAGTAATACTCTTAGTATAAAAAGTAATACTTTTTCATGGGTGGTCCAAATAAGAGATCCGTCTCACAAATACGACCCGTGAGACCGTCTCACACAAGTTTTTGCCTAAATGTTTTAGTTTTAGTAAAAATATTATGTTTTACTTGAAAATTAATTCAAAATTTCAAAATATAATTGAATGTGACAAACTCATCAAAACACTCATCAAATCCCCAACATAATATGCTACATGTTTTTTTACCAACAAATAAAAATTAGAAATTTATTTAAGCATAATACTACAATACTGAGAATGGTTAAGGGTTTTGAAATAAATTTTATTGGATTAATTTTTATTTATCAAATGACCATTATACCCTTTTATTCACTTGAAATTGGCTGAAATCCGGTCAATGTGTATCAGAGATCATTAACAAATTAAAGTCAATTTGTCATTTATCTAATAGTTCCTGTACGATTTTAAGTTTTACTCTATTTTAAAAAATAAAATACTTTACTTACTATAAGAAATAATATATACTAACCATGGAAACAAATGTGTTGTGTGCGTACAAGGGGAATCTTGTGCATGAACATTAATTTTTATAAAAATAAGTATTTGTATAAAGAACATGGTATATTTTACATAATAACATTATGGTTGGCTTAAGCGTTCTTGGATGACAGAAGTACTAGAATCGATGACCTTCTATTAAGCTCTTGTATTATATTGCGTCGAGTTATCGACGTTGATCTGGTTCATTGTGTTTGTCTTAAAAGAAATGAGATACTCGTGAGACGATGTCACAGGAGTTTTTGTGTTTAGAATATTGTACGACTGTTCTGTATTCAATTTTCAATTCTTTTTTTTTTAAATTCAATTATAAGATAATAGAATTGATAAAATTCATTATAACCAAAATTTAGGGAATACAAGTTAACTAGCATGAAAATAATAATATATTATATTTTATACCCAGTAATTTTTGTTATTAAAGTAACAAACAACTAACAAGCATATTTTTATTACAGAGTTAGGAAAATATATTTTTTTAATTGAGTAGGTAAAATAAAGTTAAATCACAAATCAACTAAAAATCATTGACATAAATATGATCGAAAGATTTCTATAAAATTTATCGGCTTACTTTTATTTTACAAAAGGGAGAAAAGGCATAATTCATCTGCAAGATTACATCGCTATCGCACCTAAAAGTAAAACTGTGAATCTATCTGTAGCTCTCGCCTTGTAACAGCCCCCTCCGCACCCCGTCAATTGTACAACATGCATCGAGAAATGCCAGTCGTTGCGAACTATGAATCAATGCATCTTCCTAGCAAAAAATCGTCTACTTCAACACATGGATACGATGATAAAGACGATACCTGTAAACGGTTAATGCTCTACAGGTGCAGCCTGCACGAAAGGTTGCTGTCGGGGGGCCACTTCCGCAGCAGCAGCTTGTCTCCTTTGTCTTTCCCGTAGGTAAAGGACAGTTAACAGGCAAACAAAGAGGGTCAAAATCGTCGCGTTTCCTTCTTCCATTATCACATTTTCGATCCAAGCCTCCACTTTTGGGTGAACCTCGGGAAGGGAATCGATTATATCGACCTGAAAACCAGGTGGCTTCATTCAACACGCGGCATAACTATACTTGTATAACATAACCAAGGCACGCCCCTCAGCCTAGTGAAAAGGGAAAGGAAAAGTTGAAAGGGCTAAGAAAAAGAACACGAAAACACAAACCAGGAAACTGTTGGCATAGTTTCTCCGTATCCACAAACTGGCGAGGGCTAGTGATACAGGTAACTTTGCAGCAGGATCAACTTCTAATGCTTGATCATAGTACCTTTTGGCAAGATGAAGATCAAATGGTAGTCCTTGCCCGTGCTCATGCATGTATCCCAGGTTGAACATGGCTTGTGCGTTGGATTGAGATTTAGCATGCATATAGGCCTCAGCTGCACGATCATAATCCCGCTCAGTGCCCTGTGACGAGTAAGAGAAGGGATAAAAATATCAAGCAACACCGGTAACAATCGTTATAGCCAGGTATGACAAGGGTTGGAGAAAACAAAAGAAAACTATTTCATCAAGAATAAAAAAGGTCAATCAAATCCACATACCCGGCCATAGTAATATGCATCTCCTATCAGCAAAGCAGCGTGTTCATTACCCTGCTCAGAGGCTTTCCACCACAAGGCATGTGCACGTTGATGCCTTTCAGCATCAGTGCATATTCCAGATTCCCCCACGCACACACTACGTTCCCCGTACTTGTCAAGAATCCAAGCAGCATTACTTTGTGCCACCTCATACCCTATCTCAGCCATCCTGGAATATAAGAGCAATGATTTGCCAATATCACCTTTCAGATATGATTCTAGTGCCCATCTAGCCAAGGAACTCCATGGTCCACGTTCTGCAACCAGTTTATACAACGCCGTTGCCTAGCATAAGGTAAAAACATAATCACCAGAAGGACAAAACTAATTGTTCGTACAAGCATTTAACTTGTTAAATGTAACCGAAGAGGGAAAAAGAACTTGTCAGAAAACCATGATAGGAGCGAGAGAATACACAAGGGTATTGAACAAAAAGGGGCAATTTGAAAAATGAGGCAAGGCAGTCAGGGCGCTTGCATTTAGTTCAAAGCTCTATGAGCATAGTACATAACAAAAAAAAACGAAGAACCAAATTTCTCCAAAAAAAAAAAATATCGAGGTAACAATGAATATAAGCAGGTATAATGAAATATAATATTTAAGCTGGCATTCTCACATACCATAGGAAGATTTTTCTTAAGCCCCAGACCTGTATGAAACATCTTTGCCAAATGGTAGAATGCTTTTGGTTGACCTGCATTAGCAGCCAATGCAAAGTGCTTTGTAGCTAGCTTTAAATCACGCTTCACGCCAAGTCCCTTGAGATACATTACCCCAAGGTTGTAAAAGCCACCGGCTTCTTCATTATCTGCAGCTTTCTCAAAGTATTCTTTTGCCTGCAACAGAAAAGCAAAGAGAAAATACTTGAAATTTCCTGCCATTTTGCATTAATAGGAATAGCCTCACAACTTATATGCAGGAGAAACGAGCTTCAAGAATGAAAGGAAAAAAAATGCACAAAATAAAATACCCAATAAAAGTGCACAAACAAATCTGGTTAAATTATTGCCATCAGATCAGACAAAAGAATAAGTGAATATGCATCAGAAAATATGCATTTTACAAACCCAACGAAGTATATCATCCTAAATTGTGGTCCTCAACACCAAGCACAAATAGCAAATTGAAAACTAAGCATAATAAATCAAACTGAAAAAAATATATAGAAAGAGAACCCCAAGAGATAGAGAAGGAAAAAATAAAATGAGAGAGATAGAGAAGAAAAAATAAAATGAGAGAGATAGAGAAAGACATACCTTGGTATAGTTCCTTTTCTCTACTCCATATCCCTTCACATACAAATATCCCATGCCATTGTAAGCTGAGTACAATTGCTGTCTGGAGGCAAGCGTAAGCCATTCCAGGGCTTTAGTATAGTTCCTTTCAACGCCTGCACCTCTTGCATATATTTCTCCAAGCAGTTCCATTGACCTAGGTTCCCCTCTCTCCACTGCCTTAGAAAACCACCACAACGCCTTAGAGTGATCACGCCTGATGCCCCTCAGACCGAAGTAGTAAAATATTCCAATTCTGTACATGGCTGCAGCATTTCCTTTCTGTGCCTGGTACTCCAAAATCTGAAAATCTTCATCATCCTCTCCTCTGGACTTTCTGAGAGCTTCTTTATTTTCCTCTGCACCATTGTGAATTCTAATTGGTTCAACTACAGGTGAGTCCTTAGAAATGAGAAAACTATTCACTGCGACCTCTGCCAATTCAGCATACAGCACAACTGCTTTATCATGCATCTACACCAAAGAAATTTGAATCCACATCATGACAGATACATTGCTTAAGAGAAGAACAAAGTCTCCAAGGAATTATCCGTCTCCATCAACTTTCCTTTTACGCTCCCTATTCTGTGACTAAAGTAAATAGACCTTTTTTCATTCCATACATGTGTGTGGAGGTGTGCATGGAAACTTAAGTTGTGACAATACACAATAACTTGCTGCTTACGATATTAAAGAAATTTATAAAAAAGCATATCATGCCTACTGAGTTCGAATCAGCTTAATGGCTAATTTTCATTGCTACCAGTCCTTTCAACAATTCTTTGCTATTCAATCCAATATTTACAGGCATATAGGAAGACACAATTTAATGAGAAAATTAAGCCTACAAGGGGAATCTTTGTCATCTCAAATACAATGGATTCTATTTCTTATTGCCGACACATGAGTTAACTTACTGAAACGAGGTTATTGACAATGATCCTACAGATGTAAGACACAAGTACACAACCATGAGGATCAACCTAAACTACAGAAAACTTACTTCTTGGCGATAGTAAGTAAATGCTAAGGCCATCTTCGACTGCATATTCCCACCCTGTGCTGCAAAATGATGATGCAAAAACGCCTTAGCATCGCTCTTCTCCTTCCCCATTCCCATGCTATACAAAAACCCCAAGACCGACTGCCCTTGCGGTTTCCCAGCCGCAGCAGAGGCCTCTATATTCGCCACCGCCTCCTCCATGATCCTGAACTCCCCCGTGCTCGCAGCCTCCACCATCTTCCGCACCCCATCATAATAAATCACCTCTTCCTTAGGGTTCTGGTTGCCGAAACTAGGATCGGACTCGAACAACGGCGACCAGGATCCAGGGTCAAGTACTGAGTCAGGCTTAGATTCCGACTCCGGAAAATCATCGAAATCCGTGACGTCATCGGGACCAGACGGGTAATTTGGCGCGGCGGCGGAATCCGAGAGGTCGTCCTGGGAGAGGACGAGAACGAATGGGCGGGCGACGGCGGAGAAAGGTAGGATGGCAGCGGCGAGGAGGAAAATGGAGGTCAGGTGCTGGATTTTCCGGCAGCGCATATCCGCGGAGATCTCTGCAAAATGGGAAATGTGAACGGAATTTACCGGTATAGAGTCTATTCGATAATTGGGAAGCACAGTAAAATTTATCGTAAAATGCCACGCTAAGAAACATAGGTAATGCCAACCAATGAGAATCCGCCAACTCAACATTTTCCCATGCCCCGTGGCGCATATAAATCAATTAATTTAGGGCAATTTCTTTTCATTAATCCTAAAATTGTTTGGAAAATGCTAGAGAACTCGAGTTCAGCTCGTTCCCCTAGCTGAACGCCCGAAATTCTCGTTCATATGCGCCGGAGATATCAGCGGCGTGGTATATTTCAGCAATCGTCATGTCAATTGAGATTAAGCTCTCTCGATCCAACCGTATTTATCGCCCCGATGTGAGTTTTTCCCGCTGTATAATATACTGAACCATCTCGTCTTTCCTTTTTTGCATGCTTTTTATCAGAATTGCTCATTTTTTACCTGAATAATTGTGGAAAGGAGCCCCTGGAAGGCAAGGTGATCACCAAACTAAATTCCGGGATCTCCTATCAGTCGATTCGCGTCACCATTGATGGCACTGTTAATTTACAGGTTTGCTTATTTTCGTTGAATCTTTTCTTGTTGGACATATTTGTAGATTGTGATTGTGGTGGTGTAACTGAATTAACAAGTATGTTCGAAACATTTCTGTAATTTATTCATCAATATTTGATTGATTTAGGTACGCGGAGGATCGGCTGGAGTTATAGAATCCTTTTATGGTGTCATTAAGCCAATCCGAATAATGTAAGTGTCACCTGTTTATGTGAGCAAATTTTTTTTAAAGCTTTGATTCTTTAGTTTTATAAAGCTATTGTTGGCTGTCGTTTAGGTGCATTTGATTGTTTTCTTTAGTCATTTGGTAATCTAGTGAAGATCCATTGGAAAAATGTAATCTTAATTCTACAGTGGTTGACCGAAGACATTCAAAATCATTTTGTTATTGTTCAGTTGCAGTAGTCTTGTTTTGTTTTGGTAGGTTAGTTTTATAATGGACTCTTAAGGTATGTTAATCAGTTATAATGGAGACCAGCATCTAACGTGATCAATCCGAAGTAAATGTTGCAGCTAGACTTTTAGTCCTGAATGTATTAATTCGCCACCAGAGGAAAAGAAACTTTAAACAGAAGCTGATGATCATGCTTTCATGATTATGATTAATTTTATTGAATTTTGTGACGCGAGGAACAGTAAGAAGGTTGTTGATATTGGATCATCAGGAAGGCTTGGATCAGGGACAACAGAGGTTCATTATCTCTAACAGTAAACAACACAATATATTTCGTTCTGGAATATCTTATGTGCTTATTTCTCATTACAGATTCCATTTTCTGTAATGCTGAAAGATCCGAAAGAAGAAAATCTGGAAAAGTTTTTTGAAACATACCATGGAGGCAATATTAGCATCCAGGTCCACTAATGATTCTTTGTATCTTTACTTCTTTTCAAGTGCATCTCCAGATTAAATTCTAGCTTATCCTGTTATTTCAGGAGGAATATTCACATGCTTGAATGTTATAATTGCTATCACAGTATCTGATGACGGTGGATGTCGTTAGAGGATACTTGCACAAATCATTGACTGAAACAATGGAATTTATTGTTGAAAGTGAGAAAGGTACGTATACTTCTATCATGTAGATGCCTATTTTCTATGCTAGTTTGTATGTGATAGCGATGACCTTTTATTTCCATGGCCACTCATCTCAGACAATCTTCTACAGCAACCGGTTTCTCCTGAAATTGTCATGTTTTACATTACACAGAACACTCAAAGGCATCAATTACTTCCTGAACTAAAATCAGGTTGCTCAAGTTATTTTCCATGTGTTTTTAATTTAACTTCAATTTACCAGCTAGATCATTTTATGAAATGTTGAGAAAGAGAATAGCTATGTTTTTACTTGTTGACATGAACATATTTGTGATAACTACCATTTCTTCATGCTAATAAGCTCTCAGTCATATTAACTGCACTTCTTGATGTCAGTTCTTGTTTAGTTTATTTGTATTCTTCTTCTTGTTCTTCTTCTCCATCTTTATTATGGAGCCACTCATGGTCGGCTCTTTCTTCCATCTGATGATATAATGTTCTTTCTAAAGCAGTACAAATTGTTTACTACTCTCTTATTTCTGAGTACTCTTCTCTACAATTATGTATGCATGTAGATTCAATTGCACCGAGAGTTTCAGACTTCATAGAGAACAATTTAAAATTTTGTACATGAATCATAATGGGTTTCATAACCAAGCTTAATATTAAAGAACTTCTTTATGGACAGGGGTGTGTCCCAATGGTTGACTTTCTTGACAACCAACTGCTTTATAATTAATGGAGGAACCACGAGGATTATAAAGAAATCAAGTTTTTTTTAATGCTTTATGACCCTTTGCAAGTTATTGAACTGTGTGGGGACATTACCCTATTGTGAGAACTTAGCCCATATTTAATAATAATAAAATAATAATAGTAATATATCCTAATCTCTTCTCTCTCCCCGACTGCAATTCTATTCAAAAAACCTCAACCAATTTCGAAGCTTTGTCCGTCGATTGTGGCCGCTCCGATTGCCCAAAAATTAAATTAAATAAATATTTGGGAAGCCATCGAAGTCTGCATTCCATCGATACCTTTTTTGCTAGGAAAACTCACGACTCCCGGAAAACCCGTAGGAGACCGCCGTCTGCTTTCGCCGGAATTCATGGGACAACTCTTGTTTTAGGCTTCATAGAGCTCGATCTATTAGACTTGAGTTAGACTTCAAGTTGTAAAAGGTAATTTCAGATTTTAGGGTTTCGAAAATTGCGTATTTCTGTTCATTCGAGCTTTTATTATTGATATGTGTTATATTGTTGGTTGTAGGTGCTATATCTGAGCTGATTGGAGGTATTAATAAAATTTCAGAATTTATTTGAGCATAATTTCGAAAATTCAGATTTATTTAATTGGGTTTTCGAATTTTAGTGTTTAATAATTAGATGTTTAGATGCTATAGCATTGTCGTATATTAATTTTAGAAATTTTAAAGCCTAAATTATGGATTTTTGGAATTTTAGGCTAAATTGGTGAATATTGGAAAAATAAATGGAAGTTGATGTAAAATAAATTATTTCCACATGATCGGATTCTTCGGGAAAATCCTTAGGAAATTTCAGGGGTAAATTAAGTTTTCAATTAAGGTACGCATGAACTGTTTCTTTATAACGTCTATAATGACGTGAGATGTCATTAACTATTTTGTAATGAGTTGTGGCGTGCCTTATATGCTTATGTGAATAATGTGATTGCAGTTACACATTTATTTTGAGTTGATATGCTCAGGGTGATAAATAATATCTATTTTTATTATTTGAAAATAATAAAATAAAAAATATGTTTATTTTTAAAGGAATATTTGAGATATTTGTCAACTAGTCATATTAATTATTAGTGCATAGTATTTCGAGCCTTGTCTCCTTTGTTGCTATCATTACTGATCTGTTGAGACATTGAGTCATCAATGGAGCGAGTGATAGGGTTAGATCGCACCTAACATGTAGTAGCCCGAATTCCAAATTGGGTAATTAACGGATTAATGGTGATTAAGAAGGTTTAATGTGTAATTTTGACCGAGTCATGACCGGACGGACCGAAGATGGTTCGGAAGCACCGAAGAGTTCGGAAGGTCCGCAGTGGGTTCGGTGGATCCGATCATGAGGTGTCAAGAGCAGCTGGACACGTGCATGTTCGGACGGTCCGAAGTGTATGATCGGAGGATCCGATCATGAGCTGTCAAGAGCCAATGGACACGTAGCGTTCGGACGTTCCGAAGTGTTGTTCGGAGGATCCGAACATGGCCTATAAATAGTGCTCGGATTTCTCATTTTTGACTTGCCAATTTCTTGAGTTTTCTCTCATTTTGGAGAGTTTGGAAGGTTTCTAGGGTTAGTTGTTGGTCGAGCGATAGCCAAGAGCTGCCAGGAGTAGTAGCGTAGCGGCGCCTGAGTTTCAAGGCAATCGACATCAAAGGGCTGTCGACGGACGAAGGTAAACCCTAAACCCTTGGTAGTACTAGGGAGTACTGGTTTTGCTAATCGAGCATGGTAGTATTGATTGAGTATACTTTTGATGCATAGGCTTGTTCTAGACCTGATTAGCGGTGTTGCGTAAGGCTAGGCTTGCTGTGATAGAGGTACGAAAGTACTATCCGAGATATCCTGGTTGAGTATACATTCTTATATGTGTTGCATGATTATGTGGTGCATTGATATATGTCATATGATGCATGCTATTATGTCACGTTTATTACTGCACGTTGCATTTCATGTTGAGCCGTATCTCCTTCGAGATAGCCTTTACTGTTGAGCTGTATCTCTTTCGAGATAAGCTATATCTTGGGGCCGCTCAGCCCTGTCTTGTGGACGCATGGACACCGAGAGTACACAGTGGCCGACGGGTCGGGAGGGCTTCGGTGGTCCGGGACATTTTAGGTCCACGTCTGTCTTGTAGTGGATGCAGTGACCCAGATGTGTACCGCGCGGCACTATCCACTTGGCGCCTCTAGACTGAGCATTGTTGAGATCCTTTTGTGACTCCTGTTTCTTGACTACCCCGGTATCATGATCATAGCATGTGCATTTCATATAGGTCTGTATACTCATACTTTTGTACTGGGCGTTCTTATCGCTCACGTCCTCGGTTTTGTTTATTCTTGGACACCCCATTCCCTCGGGGCAGGCCTCAGGTTGGACAGCTCGGGAAGAGCAGGAGGAGGACAGTGAGTATCTGGTTGGTTTAGTTTTCAGTACTATTCTATTTCGATTGGGTTGTATAACTATCATTTGTTGGTATTTTCCGCTGTTATCTCTGATTATTGTTAATTAAGTTATTTGCGTGCTTAGTTCTTGGTTAGTAGGTGATTCTGGAACGGGTCACTACATTTATGGTATCAGAGCATGCGTACGATTTTGGGATATAGATTTCTGTTTTGGGATTTCCGTTGACCAATTTACTAGTTTCCCCATTCTATTGTTGTAGCAATGGCTGACCACTTTGGTGACGGGAGTAGTCAGGGGAGTGTAGGTCGATGGGGTGATCAGGACGATCATAGACGTCATTCTTTCTGTTTCTACTCCGATGGGTCATTCGGTGTTAGCTAAGCGTCTAGTGATGGGTTGTCCCTTAGATTTTGAGGGTAACGATGTTGTTATTTTCGTTTTGTTCATCCTCTAAACTTGATTTCGAGGACGAAATCGTTTTTAAGGGGGGGAGAATGTAGTAGCCCGAATTCCAAATTGGGTAATTAACGGATTAATGGTGATTAAGAAGGTTTAATGTGTAATTTTGACCGAGTCATGACCGGACGGACCGAAGATGGTTCGGAAGCACCGAAGAGTTCGGAAGGTCCGCAGTGGGTTCGGTGGATCCGATCATGAGGTGTCAAGAGCAGCTGGACACGTGCATGTTCGGACGGTCCGAAGTGTATGATCGGAGGATCCGATCATGAGCTGTCAAGAGCCAATGGACACGTAGCGTTCGGACGTTCCGAAGTGTTGTTCGGAGGATCCGAACATGGCCTATAAATAGTGCTCGGATTTCTCATTTTTGACTTGCCAATTTCTTGAGTTTTCTCTCATTTTGGAGAGTTTGGAAGGTTTCTAGGGTTAGTTGTTGGTCGAGCGATAGCCAAGAGCTGCCAGGAGTAGTAGCGTAGCGGCGCCTGAGTTTCAAGGCAATCGACATCAAAGGGCTGTCGACGGACGAAGGTAAACCCTAAACCCTTGGTAGTACTAGGGAGTACTGGTTTTGCTAATCGAGCATGGTAGTATTGATTGAGTATGCTTTTGATGCATAGGCTTGTTCTAGACCTGATTAGCGGTGTTGCGTAAGGCTAGGCTTGCTGTGATAGAGGTACGAAAGTACTATCCGAGATATCCTGGTTGAGTATACATTCTTATATGTGTTGCATGATTATGTGGTGCATTGATATATGTCATATGATGCATGCTATTATGTCACGTTTATTACTGCACGTTGCATTTCATGTTGAGCCGTATCTCCTTCGAGATAGCCTTTACTGTTGAGCTGTATCTCTTTCGAGATAAGCTATATCTTGGGGCCGCTCAGCCCTGTCTTGTGGACGCATGGACACCGAGAGTACACAGTGGCCGACGGGTCGGGAGGGCTTCGGTGGTCCGGGACATTTTAGGTCCACGTCTGTCTTGTAGTGGATGCAGTGACCCAGAGGTGTACCGCGCGGCACTATCCACTTGGCGCCTCTAGACTGAGCATTGTTGAGATCCTTTTGTGACTCCTGTTTCTTGACTACCCCGGTATCATGATCATAGCATGTGCATTTCATATAGGTCTGTATACTCATACTTTTGTACTGGGCGTTCTTATCGCTCACGTCCTCGGTTTTGTTTATTCTTGGACACCCCATTCCCTCGGGGCAGGCCTCAGGTTGGACAGCTCGGGAAGAGCAGGAGGAGGACAGTGAGTATCTGGTTGGTTTAGTTTTCAGTACTATTCTATTTCGATTGGGTTGTATAACTATCATTTGTTGGTATTTTCCGCTGTTATCTCTGATTATTGTTAATTAAGTTATTTGCGTGCTTAGTTCTTGGTTAGTAGGTGATTCTGGAACGGGTCACTACATAACATCTCATCGATGGAGCGAGTGATATGATTAGCACTCTTGATGACTGCATGAGGATTGATCGGGTCGCTACCGGACCCTCGATGCTACGTGCATGGAAGAGCAACGGCTTGATGTTGCGTTGCTGCATTCCTGGCACGGGTGACCACTGTTTGTGTTGCTGATGCGATTCGTTTGGACTCCGTTTTGGTATTCGTTATTTTGTTGTTACCTGCACGCATTGAATTGCATTTTACTTGATTTTATTTTCATGTCATTTATATTTGTCATGATTTTACTGGTTAGTCGTACTGGAGCCTAACCCCTATTTTCTTTTTATGTTGTGGTTGTTTTTGATGCCATAGCATGTTATTCAGGAGGCTTTGACGCGTCTGATGGAACGTCAAGTAGCGATGCCCAGTAGTTGGGTTGTTGATGAGAGTTCCCAGTAGGGATGGCAATTTTCCCCACGGGTTTGGAGCCCCGCGGGGAAAACCCGAAACGGGGATGGAGATCCCCGATTTGTTCGGGTTCGGGTTCGTGGATTTTTTAAATCCCCGATGTAGTTCGGGCGGGTAGGGGTGAGCATTCGGTCAATTCGATTACCGACCGAACCGAATTAGCCATAACCGAACCGAACCAAAATATTTAGCCATAACCGAAATGACCGAATTAATTTTCATAAGCGATGAAAACCGAACCGAATTAAAATCGGTTAATTCGGTCCGATTAGTTTTAAAAAAAAATTGTGATTTAACTTTAATTATATATGTAATTTTTTTTTAACACTACAGTTTACATAAATGTATAAAAACATAAAATCACACACATCACAATTGTATAAGTTTTATTTGAATACAATTAATGCATATTATATCGATTTTAAAATTAAAAATTTCAATATTTATAAAAATTGATAAATAAAAAAAATTATTAAATAATAATATTTATTATATCGATTAATTCGGTTAACCGATTTCAAAATTTTGAAAATCGTAACCGAACCGAATTATCCGAAATTTTTTAATTTGAAAACCGAATTTCCGAAATAACAGAAACGAATTTCCGAATTGGCTCGTTTCGGTCGGTTAATTCAGTTTAACCGAAATCTTGCTCATACCTACGGGCGGTTATGAGATTACTATCCCCATCCCTGAACCCGTCCCGAAAATAATATCAATAATAAAATAATAGTATTATTAATATAATAATATTATTATTAATAATAATAAAAATAATATTATTAATATTGATATTAATATCAATATTAATATTATCACTAATAATAATAGATAATAATAAGTTTTGGTTTGAGAAAATTTCCGAATCTATCATCGTCTTACCATATTAATATATTTGAAAAAGGGATGAGGACGGGGAAGAGAAGCTGATCCCCGAAGTTCCAGTTTGGGGATTCCCCGAACCCGAAAAAGTGGGGATCGGGGCGGCTATGGGGGTGGGATGGAATTCGGGGACGGGGATGACAAACACGCCCCGTCCCATTGCCATCCCTAGTTCCCAGATATATAAGTATATATATGTATGTATTATATCATCGAGTCATACAATTGCCAGAGGATGCCCTGTGTAGCTGTACTGTTACTTTTACGATGTTTTGGATTGATAGTTGTGTAATCGAGCCTTGTGGGCTCTATACGTGTTAGTCCTGGCCAGTGCGACTATAAGTTTGTGAATTGGTGTTATGACTTTATTTTGAGTATATAAATGTTGTTTGGAAATTTTTGGGATGTCCTACTTATGGGGAGGTCATGCCGAAATTTCTGTTGGCCCAAAAGAGAAATTTTTAATTGCTTTTGCTGTTTACATTCACGAATCCTAGTTGTTTGGTCATTGAATGCTAATCAGGAGCACGAGCCCTTACAGTTGGTATCGGAACGTAACTGATATATGCTCGAACTAGAGTCTAGGAGTCTAGATGATTGCGTATGTGTTTGACTACTTGCTCTTATTTAAATTAATTGCTATGATCTATTTGAATTTGCTTGAGTTAGAAATACTAGTTGACTAGATTTTAAACTTAGCTTACTTTAATTATTTTGTGCTTATTAAATTATTTTGCCTAGGTATTAAATCCTTGTGTCTTATAGAATAACACCTGGAGGAATAGACTAAAAGGGGAAAGAAGTTTTACAACAGTCTGAAGCACATAATGTGAGAGGATTTGATGATATTATCAGGGGTAAACATGGTCGTCCTACAGGCTATGTCGCTAGAAATGTGGAAGAAGAGGTGAATCAAGAAGTGTAACATTTGACTCAGAAAGTGAGATGGATGCAGTTGATAATTTTTCAATTCCAAGAATTACGTCATTCCAAATTCTTTGGCAACGAAAGTGGTGAAAGAACAGCATGATGGTTGAAGAGTATAAACCATCTGTTCAATTTGCTCGAGTATTCCCAAACTGTCAGACTGATGTGGGTCATCTATCAACTAAAAGACCGAGCACAACTCTGGTGGGAAGCCACAGAGGAAGCACTCAAGGAATCTGGTGAAATAATTACTTGGGAAGTATTCCGTGCTAAGTTTGCACAGGAATATGCACCACCATCGTATTATTCTGTCAAAGAAGATGAGTTTAACCAGTTGGTGCAGGGCAATAAATCAGTTGTTGAATACGCTTCTCAGTTTTATGCTCTTTTGCCATGTGTTCCACACCTTGCGAAAAATGATTAGTACAAACTTTCATGTTTTCTGCATGGACTGCAAAGAACTATTCATATTCTGGTAATGACTGGGATCGCCTAACACTCGTGTTCAGGCAGTGGAGAAGGGAAGAAGATAGAGATAAGTCTACTTAGGGGAGAACCACAACCAGTTCCAGTTTCTATTCTTCAGAGATCTGGAAGTAGCATGCCGATGTCAGTAAGTTTACCTCCTTATGAGCCTCTACATTCATACCAGCAACCCAAACAACAAAGATTCAAAGCAAAAGACAAGCAATTTAAGAAGAAATCCCAATCTAGCTCCTCCAGTTCAAGCAGTACTAGAGGGGAAGGTGCAGTTGGGTCATCCAATGTTGTGTACTATGACCGATGTGCTGGAAGAAATTTCATTGCACAGTGTATAGGAGTTCAGGAGTCTTGTTATATCTATGGTCAGGTTGAGCTCTATGCCAAAGTATGTCCCAATGCAGAGAAACAACAATTTCAGCCACAATAGTTTGGTCAGATTCTCCGATGACCAGCTTTCAGGTCATATGCTCCCACACAATCATTTCAGCAGTCTAGTTATCCACCACCCAAAGGTCCTCTGCAGTAGCAATTTCCTGGGGCACAGCAAACTCGAGTCCATACCTTGACTCAGGACTAGGCCTTCACAGTAGCCCGGTTCAACAGCCGATAATCGACGCACATTCTCATCGTTCCGTCTTTTTCTTTACAAACAATACTGGAGCTCTCTAAGGCGACATGCTGGGTCTAATATAGCCTTTTTCCAGTAAATCCTGAAGATGTTCTTTGAGTTCTTTCAACTCTGCTGGGGTTAAACGGTATGGTGCTCTAGAAATAAGATTTGTCCCTGGAATCAATTTGATGCTAAGATCTATTTCCCTTTGAGGCGGCAAACCTGGAATCTAATCAGGAAATACATCAGGAAAATCCTTGACAACAGGAATATCATAAACTTTCCATTGTTCTTCTTGTGCTGCGTCGAGTGTATAAATCATAAATCCTTCATTACCTATTGACAACAATCTGAACATTTCCATCATAAATCTCATCAGGAAATACATCAGGAAAATCCTTGACAACAGGAATATCGTAAAAGTTTCATTTGCTGCCATAATACGGTCTAAATCTGACCACTCCATGGAAAAATCCCAGTAGCTTAATAATTCATCAATATATCTATGCCGATGATACAATCGAAATCAGACATAGCTAACTTGATTAAATTAGTTATCATAATATTATCCCCAAATCTAATCACACAATTTAGGACTATCTCACGAGACATTAAGTATACACCCGTAGGAGTAGCCACAGACAGTATCCAACAACGAAATAGTAGCAATCTCATTCTCATCAACAAATGCAGCAGATAAAAACGAATGAGATGCTCCATTGTCTATCAATATACGTTCAAGATAACAAAAAACATAGCAAATACCTGCAATCAGTCCTTCTGGTGCATCCTGAGCCGAATCCTGAGTCAAAGCATGGACTCGAGTCTGTTGTGGCCCTGGAAATTGCTGCTGAAGAGGACCTCTGGTTGGTGGATAACTAGACTGCTGAAATGATTGTGTAGGAGCATATGACCTAAAAGCTGGTCATCGGGGAATCTGACCAAACTGTTGTGGCTGAAATTGTTGTTTCTTTGCATTGGAACATACTTTGGCATAGTGCTCAACCTGAACACAGACATAACAAGACCCCTGAACTCCTATACACTGTGCACTGAAATGTCTTCCACCACATCGGTCACAGTACACAACATTGAATGTCCCAACTGTACCTACTGCTTGAACTAGATGAGCTGGATTGAGATTTCTTCTTAAATTGCTTGTGTTTTGCTTTGAATCTTTGTTGTTTGGATTGTTGATATGACTATAGAGGCTAGTAAGGAGGTAAACCTTCTGACATCGGCATGCTTCTTCCAGATCCCTGAGAAATAGAAGTTTGAACTGACTGTGGTTCTCCCCTAAGCAGACTTGCCTCTATCTTCTTCCCCTTCTCCACTGGCTGAACATAAGTGTTGAGCGATCCAATCATCACCAGAGTATAAATATTTCTTTGCAGTCCATGCTAAAAACGTGAAAGTTTGGACTGATCATTTTTCGCAACGTGTGGTACATATGGCAAAAAAGCAGAAAACTGATAAGCATATGCAACAACTGATTTATTGCCCTGCACCAACTGGTTAAACTCATCTTCTTTGACAGAATAATACGATGGTGGTGCATATTCTTGTGCAAACTTAGCACAGAATACTTACCAAGTAATTATTTCACTAGATTCCTTGAGTGCTTCCTCTGTGGCTTCCCATCAGAGTTGTGCTCGGTCTTTTAGTTGATAGATGATCAACTTCAGTCTGACAGTTTGTGAATACTCGAGCAAATTGAACAGATGGTTTATACTCTTCAACCATCATGCTGTTCTTTCACCACTTTCATTGCCAAAGAATTTGGGAGGACGTAATTCTTGGAATTGAGAAATTATTAACTGAATCTTTCCCATTTTCTGAGTCAAATATTCTACTTCTTGATTCACCACTTCTTTCATATTTCTAGCGACATGGTCTGCAGGACGACCATGTTTACCCCAGACAATATAATCAAGTCCTCTCACATTCTATGCTTCAGACTCTTGTACAACTTCCTCCCCTTTTTTGTCTCTTCTTTCAGGTGTCATTCTATAAGACACAAGAGTATTAATACCCAGACAAAATAATTTAATAAGCACGGAATAATTAAAGGAAAGCTAAAACTTAGTTTTTGTCAAAACAAACTTAATCAAATGGATTGGGCTTTAGGAAACATGGGCTGGATTCTCATACCTATTCCATATTACAATTTGCTTATGGAACTCTTCTAATTTGCTCATTATTTTGATACTATAACTTATTATTTGAGCTCCAGGCCACAAAAACGGCTTGTTCTACTCGTGTATCAGCTAGATTCCCATCGACCACATGATATTTGTGCTTTTCATTTTAAATAATTTGGGGAAGGTTCACTAATAGGATATTATTATCAATACATAGGTGGTTTCCGGGTGACCGGGAAAATATGTACTCAATGCTCGCTGATGGATCCTGTCGGGGGTGAGTTAACTGTTGAGGCGTCTGCTCTTCCTATTCAATCAATCGATATCCACTTGCTTAGAGTGGAGTCAATTTTGATTGGCGAAAAGATAGCAACAGAGTCCTCTTTGATTCAAACAACTCAGGCATATATCATTCACTTGACTAAGTTTGGTTTTATTTTGTATTCATTATTATATGTCTGTAAAGGTTCTCTGTCTTGTTAGATATCAGATGGAGATGTTTGCCGTCAAATGTCTTTGCCAATTTATATTATTCTGCCCCGCCTTGTGACTTGTCCAACCATTTTTTCCGGGTGGGTGTTTGACTGCTGATCTCTTTTCGTATTTTGTTTTTTAATCAACACATGTAAGAAAGCTAATTCATGATGTAGATTGTATTTAGTTTTGGTAATGAATATCAACTCCCATGGTGATGGTTTGTTCAAGGTCCTCAGTATTGGACTATTGGTTCAACAGTGGATAAGGTCTTGCTAAATGATATGTTTGTGGAATCTCATTGTTTGACAACTAGTTTGAATGATGAAATCTCATGCCATCCTTATTGATTTTGGACAAAGAAAATCGCGCAAAACAAAAAGGATGAAGCGATTAAATTTAAAAGTAGAGTTGGACCAACCAATCTTAACTAGATCCAAATTGCCACCCAGCCTTTGCTTGTAACGTGCGGCTTTCCATTTCTCCATGCTCTAGATATTTTTTAAGTTCTTACTCTTGATATCTGTCATTAATTATGTTCCTTTCGATGATCATCAAAATTATGCTTTGCTACTGTTTATAGAGGAATCTTTTGATCCTTTCAGGTTAGTATCTTCTAGACTTGTGCCATCTGCACTTCCCATTTTTGGGAATTGTGGATGCAATTTTATTAATTGTAATCATTTTATAAGTTATGTTTCACTATTTAGAGATGCTAGGCTCTTTCATGATCCGGAGAGCAGAGAAGGCATTGCCTTTTGCTTTTTATTTATTCTCTGGGAATCGTTTGTTGTTTTATATTTCTTTATTAAGTTATTGGTTTAAACTTAAGCGTATAGATGTGAAATGAGGAGCTGGCCGAGTCTATGCTTTGTTGGTATCGGGTGTTTGATCTAATCTGGTTTTAGCTTGTTTGCATTTGGTGTCACCTACTATGCGATGTCTGCTGCATATGTGAATACTTTGCTTGACACTAGTCTAAAATCTTCTTAGCAGTCCATTTTCAGTCGAGTTCAAGGTTACCATAGCCATTACCTTTGTGTCAGATCTATCCAAGAAGGGCTCAAAGTCTGACCCAAAAAATCCTATGCCATGGGTATGCATCCATTCTGTTACTTATATATGAGAATGCAGTTGCCACTTTGTTGCAATCTTAATCCGCTCTCGCATTTTTCTAATATATAGACAGCAATGGAAAATGTTCCTTTAGAACTGGTGCGCACAAAGTGACATGATTGCAGAAGGTAACTTTGTCGCCTCTTTTTTTTCTTTTTTACATACAAAATTCTATGCCAAGTGAAATGGATTGAAAACCAATTCACAGATTACCTGGTGTCTGGTGATATAGTTACTTTTCATTTTGATATCAGGTTTCCTGCTGTAATATTTCAACAACTTTTGATTTCATGCATTGGTTAGCTGTATTTACCAAGATGCAACGAATACCCAGCAAAGAGAGGTCAAGTACGTGCAAGACTTGACTTCTTTACGAATTATAATATTTTTTTGCAGTCAGCCTTGTGTTGCGCCTATTCAATTGGTATTGGTGTAAAATGTTACATTGGATGTTTGTATCATTATACGTTGTTTTTAAAAAAACTATTATTTTTTCAACAAAGCTACCGACGTTGTGGGGATCGCCAGGCCGCTCTTCCGTTTGTTTAAGAACATCCCAAAATAAGAAGGAAAATGAAGCAAAAAAATGCATGATTCGTCAAGAACCTTTCGATTCCCTCACTCTAAGATGGGTATACCAATTGCGTCAAGCTCAGCCATAAACACCGAAACCAAATAGTTTGTTTCTAGTCAAATGAATTGTTCCTATAATCCACGCACTGTGATAACCCACAAAGATTAGCTAGAAACTCTGCCTGAATGTTCATCTCATCTCTCAAATAACTTCCTTCAAATGCCTCTACACTACCATCATAGTTGTGCAGGAGACAATTCAGGATTACCATTACTGGTAACCCATTTGATATAAGCCAAAACCATCCATTTCATAATGGAAAATGAAAATGAAAATTTGGATTTAAAGATTGTCAAAGATATGATTTTAAGTGTAGATAAAGAATTGAAATCCTCGATACACCCTTTATTTGTCGGTTGAAGACACCGCGCAATGACCGCCGCCAAGACTCTCAACTGCCAACCACTGTCAATAATTGGGAAAACGAAGAGAACTAATAGCAAGGACGCCCAACTTAGGCTTCCGAATTCGTTCTCGTTATAATATTCATCATCTCATTAAAAATCGTGGGATCAACATATCACATATACAATATATTAACACTTATTAACACTCATTCAGTTGTAAGTCTCGCTGTCCATACATTCATCTTATTTATATTTTATATTAAATAAATTCAATTTCAAATTATTTACATAATTTAAATTATTAACATAATTTAAATTATTATTATTTTATAATTATAATTATATATATATAGTACGTAAAATTATTTTATCTTATTTTATGGGTGTCATTTATATAAAATTAAAATTTTATTATAAACTTGAAATGAAAGAGTACAACATATAAAAATAAATCGCATTTGCATAAAATTTTAAAAAAACAACATATAAATTAAACATAAGAGAAGCTGTAAAATACTAATTTAAGGATTGTTGTTGTATTGTGACCAAATATATTCAACTAAGTCGGTACGAAGTTGGTGATGCACATGACTGTCACGTATTTTGGAATTTGTTCCGAGATAATCATGAAACCCTCAGTTTGAGCCTTGGACGGGTTGTGCGGGGTCGTCACCTCCATCGTTGTACCAATTTGTCACGTAAACCCCCTCATCTTCAACAATCATGTTATGTAAAATAATGCATGCTAACATGATATGTTTTAACTTTATCTATACCAATAACGAGCTGGACCTCTGACAATTGCCCATCGAGCTTAGAGCACTCCAAATGCTCGTTCAACATATTTTCTTACAGCCTCTTGTCTTTCCTTAAACAACCCCCTCTTGGGAGCCTCTAGGCAAGGAAAAGTTTTTACGAAAGTAGCCCATTTCATATATATTCCATCTGTTAAATAATACACATTCATATATTGAGTCTCGTTGACCATGAAATTAATCTCTGGGGAATTTCCTTGCAAGACATTATTGAATATGAGAGATTCGTACAACATGTTAATATCATTACGTGAACCGGCGACACCAAAAAATGAATGACATATCCACAAGTCTTGAGACGCGACCAATTCAAGCACGATTGTTGGTGACCCATGGCCTCTTGTAAACTAGTCTTTCCAAGCAACTAGGCAATTTTTCCATTCTCGGTGTATGTGTAGGACCGAGAGCTGGTCACTTTACCAAAAGCTATAGCTAGTGGTAATGGTGCAACTCAAATCTTTTAAACCGCACAGCAGCTCAAGCACCACGGTTTGATCGCTTTACCAAACAAGGACAATTATTGCACCCAACAATTTTTCTCCCAATAATTGCACTCCTTGCAATCAATGTGAATCGAACCCGTGATCTTGGCTCTGATACCAATTGTAGAACTGAGCGCTTGCCGCTTTACCAAAAGCTATAGCTAGTGGTAATGGTGCAACTCAAATCTTTTAAACCACACAACAGCTCAAGCATCACGGTTCGATCGCTCTACCAAGCAAGGACAATTATTGCACCCAACAGTATGCAATCAAGGTTTCCCAACATTCTAGGGAATCCGTGTCTCTCATCATGTATTTGAATAAGACGTTGAACATCATCAGCATTTGGCCTTCTCAAATATCGATCACCAAATAGTTCAACCACATGTCAGTAGAACTTGAAAAGACACTTGATGGCAATTGATTCACCCATGCGTAGGTACTCGTCAAGATGGTCGGCCGCGACTTCATAGGCCGATTTACGAATTTAGTTGTGCATTTTTGTAGTGGTAACAAGCCTTTTCTTCTTGCTGCACCGTCCCTTTGCTGAAAATATGAAGAACGACTCTCAAGTGCATTCACTATTCGAAAGAATAACTATCTTCGCATGCGAAATCGTCTTCGAAGTATTTGATTTGGATACATCGGGTTTGTGGAAAATAATCATTGAAGAGCCTTGCATGCCCGGCTTCACGATTTTTTTGGATGAGCCTTCTTCTTCGCCGCATCACGTTATTACTTTGATATGCTTCATCTATTTCTCGGCTTTGTTGAAGTATCAATGACATTAGCTCTTTACCCGGATCATAATATTCGTTAGCAACTTCAACTTGGACTTCGATTTCACTTGTCGAGCTAGAGCTGGAACTACTGGAATATTGAGATATTTTGGAGTAAACAAATTCAAGTCTACGTGTTATCCAAGTGGTATGTTTTTAGAATGAAGAATTGTATATCACAAGGTGTCTATATATTTATTCTTCTCAACGGCTATATTACTATGGCTACTTTCCAACAACCAAATTTGCAACAGCTATATTCCAACGACTACTTTGCAACGACTATATTCCAATTATTGAAAATTACAATAACTGAAAAATTAAATATTTCATCTCCCTCTAACCTCTTGACATAAACGGTCGTGGATGATAAGATGTTCATATGTCATTTGCGAAGTGTCTTTCAAAAGGATTGTGTATTCCTTTAGTTGAACTTTGGCTATGACATCTTTTTCTTTCATCTCCTCTACTTCAAGTTGTTTTTGTTTCATTTCAACTTCAGCTTTTTTAATGCTTGTTTACTAAGTAAATTTCTAACATATTGTCAAGTTTGATTCTATACACTCCATGTCCGATTTCGTTTGGCATTTTCCCTTTCTTTTTGCTGCCTTTTGACCTATTGGACGAGTTTCTTCTTCGTTTAGGTCTACAGATAGACTCGCATCTTGGTTGGATGAGGTGTTGCTTGCTCCCGACTCCGAGGTCCTTACTTTTTCGTGCCAACAAGGTGATCAACGGACCGTGAAGTAAACATTGGATGATCTTTTACGATTTTCCACATATGCTCAAGATTAAATGTGATGCCGTTATTTTTGCGATATTTTTCATACTCAAGCCGTAGTATATCCTCATAATTGTGGCCTCTACGATATGCATTATAAATGCTATTGTAATTTGCTTAGAATATATATACTTTTTTTTGGATGGTATTATGTCGATGCAATCGTATGACACTTGCACTTATGTTGGGTGTACCTGCGGGATGATTTTCATTGTAGTAGCTTGCAACACGTCCCCAGAAAGCTTCTGTCTTTTGATCATTGTCGATGATTGGGTCATCAGTAATAGTGAAACGATCTCGCTAATACCACGTCATCAACTTTTAGCCAGGTTAACCTTTTTTCCTACCCTCAGCGCCTGAATCCACCTTCTCCAAATTTGCGAGTTCGATTGGGGATTCACGACCAGACAATTGAATCGCTGGGACGAAAGTCGGAGTGGTCGGTTCATTTTCCGCTGGAGATGTAAAAGACATATCGGTTGCATGTAAAATATGGATTTTTTTAATGATAATTTTAAATTTAAAAAAATACATTAAAGAAGGAGAAATCATCACATGTGTTGGGCCAACTATTTCTAACAGTTCTCACGCCCTCTCAGGCATGTTATTGCACGTGCATGAAATAATATGTCTGGAGCGTGCAGGCACGCGCTGTAATGAGATTATGAATGTTTTTTGGTTTCCGGAATTGAACTCGTTCATTTAAATGAATGAAAGTTGGGTCAATGCTAATGTTCGAGTGTTTGAACAAACATCTATATTGGTTTGAACCCCACTTGAGTATTTAAACATCCTATTTTTAACATGAATGTAGATGCTCTTATAGTGATCAAAGCAGCTTATCTGGACTTTAAAGGAAGCATTAAGATTTCCCAACAATACCAAAAATTTGCCTCCAGTTCTAATTGAAAGTAAATTCGCAGCAAGTAGTGGAAAATACATAATGAAAGAAATATGCTTACAGATAATGCAGCAGACAAGAATTTTCGGACTTAAATAAAATAAACCACCTTCCGTGGATATACAATCAAGAACATCAGACGATACAATAAGATATTAACAATTAACAAAATACTCCAACTTCACAATATTGATAACCCACAACAAAACACAAAAATAATAAAATAGAAAAACATTTTCCCAAATAAACAACATACCATCTGTTAGGCCATCTCCAAACATAAAATCTATTTTGGTGCAAGTTTTACACTTAAATAGTATGATTTTTGTACCAAATGCAATGTTCATATCCAACCCATTTACTTCAAATCTTACACTAAAAGAATATTCTCGAAATATTTTTTTTATTTTACATATGTTAATTCTTATATTTTTAAAAATTTATATTAATTGATACTCACGGGAAATTTAGGGTCCGCTCCCAGCAAGTGTCACTAATCCAGACGCGGGTTTTGAAGTTATCCTGAGCCTGAAATAACAAAGAAGATCGTTAAGAGGGGGCCAGGAGGGTGTCCTGGCGTAGCCCCTCCGACGCTCAAGTCAGTGACTGAGGATATATGGGGGGAGCAGCTAAGGGTGCTGCTGAAAACAATATAGTGAAATCATCCTCTAAATGAACACTCAAACCTGGTATTTATAGGAGAATACCTGGGCCCTAGATGGGCCGGTCTACACCTGGGCCCTAGATGGGCAGGTCTTCCTTTTGGGCTTGAGATGGGCCAAGGGTAGTGGGCTCATCCATGGGGTATCACCAGTCTCCCCTTCCCGAGTCGAACTGAATCGCAGGTTCGAAGTTCGATTAGTCATGCTGTCCTCGGCTTACCGAGTGCGAGTTGGGTATTTTTCCCCGGATGTTCAGTAGTCTCCACAAGTTGGTCCTCTCTCACTTCATTCTCATTTCCTCCTCAAAATTTGTTTTGCTTCTCCCCAACACCTCTCCCTTGCTAGCACCACGCCTAACACCCTCGCCTACCCTTCCCAGCTTGCGCCTTCTCGCCCTTCGCTACATCCGCAGCGCGCCTTCGCCCAGCACACTCTCGCCCTCACCCCTCCACTCTCGCCCAACTCCCAGCCGCCGAGTCTCGCCCAACCATGCCCACACTCGCCTTTACATCTCCTCGCCGCCAGCACCCGAGCCTCGCCCAGCACACCCTCGCCAAGCAGCTCGCCCTCGTAGCAGCAGCAGTATCCCCCAGCAGCAGTCTCGCCCAAGCTCGCCCAGCAGCAGCAGCTCGCCCTCGCAGCAGCAGCAGTCTCGCCCAAGCTCGCCCAGCAGCAGCAGCTCGCCCTCGCAGCAGCAGTCTCGCCCTCGCCGGAGCAGCAGTCTCGCCCAAGCTCGCCCAGCACACCCTCGCCAAGCAGCTCGCCCAGCAGCAGCAGTATCCCCCAGCAGCAGTCTCGCCCAAGCTCGCCCAGCAGCCGCAGCTCGCCCTCGCCCTCGCCCCAACACCTCGTCCAGTATGTTGAGAATTTTGATACATTCCCTTGAGAATGGTTGTGTGATTTCTGAAAAAATTATGGGGGCGTTGCCCCCACACCCCCACGACCTGACCCGCGACCTGATTGGGCAGGTCAATCCCCGTAAACTCTGCTCCCCCAACAACTTTCGTTATCGACTAACCACAAATTTTTTCTTCCTCCCAAACTCTACTCCTCTGCTAAGCGATGCCCTAGCAGGAAAATAACAATTCACCACCTCCACCCTCTAACTCCTCTGCTAAGCCGGGTCTTAGCAGGAAAATAAAAAACTCAACATCTACACCCTCTAACTCCTCTGCTAGGTGACGCCATAGCAGGAAGATAAAATTCAATGCTCCCACCCTCTAACTCCTCTGCTAGGCGATGCCCTAGCAGGAAAATAAAATTCAACGCGCCCACCCTCTAACTCCTCTGCTAGGCGATGCCTTAGCAGGAAAATAAAATCAACACCTCCACCCTCTAACTCCTCTGCTAAGCCGGGCCATAGCAGGAAGATAAAATTCAACGCTTCCACCCTCTAACTCCTCTGCTAGGCCGGGCCCTAGCAGGAAAATAAAATTCAACGCGCCCACCCTCTAACTCCTCTGCTAGGCGATGCCTTAGCAGGAAAATAAAATCAACACATCCACCCTCTAACTCCTCTACTAGGCGATGCCTTAGCAGAAAAATAAAATCAACACCTCCACCCTCTAACTCCTCTGCTAAGCCGGGCCTTAGCAGGAAAATAAAAATTCAACGCGCCCACTCTCTAACTCCTCTGCTAGGCGATGCCTTAGCAGGAAAATAAAGATTCTCCACCCTCACTCTCTAACTCCTCTGCTAGGCGACGCCTTAGCAGGAAAATAAAGATTCTCCACCCTCACTCTCTAACTCCTCTGCTAGGCGACGCCTTAGCAGGAAGATAAAAATTCTCCACCCTCACTCTCTAACTCCTCTGCTAGGCGACGCCTTAGCAGGAAAATAAAAAGTCAACACTCCCACCCTTTAACTCCTCTGCTAGGTCATATCTTAGCAGGAAAATTTAATTTCTCACGCTGCTCCTCTACTAGGCGATGCCTTAGTAGGAAAATAAAATTTTTCTCTTCTTCCAAACTCTGCTCCTCTACTAGGCGATGCCTTAGTAGGAAAATAAAATTTTTCTCCTTCCCTCTCATAATACAACAACATTCATGAACTGAAAAGGAAACCTTATTTTATTGAATTCCAACGGATATATAAGACAAATTCATAAACGAAATATATCAAAATTCAAGTCAAGATTAATATTCTCTAAGGTGGCAAGCGTTCCTGAGCCTCTTTAGACCTTTGCCCAGCGCATTCTCCAACTTTCATCTCTGCTCCTCTTGTACCTCCCCAGGACAAAGTTACTCATTTCTTCCTTTTCTAATCATGCTAAGCTCCACACTCGCTTTCTTCCCATCTTCTTTCACTATCCCCTCATAACACCGACGCGCGACCATCTGGTCCCCGCATAAGGCTCCAACCTCCTTCCCTACAGGGAACTTCAACTTCTGATGATATGTGGACGCTACAGCTTTGAAATCCTTTAGAGCTGGTCGCCCCAGAATTCCATTATACGCTGAAAGGGTATCCACCACGGTGAATGCTATCATTTTTGTTACCCGCCGAGGATCAGTCCCCAAGGATAGGGGAAGCACAATCTGACCCAAAGCTGGGATGGCGTGTCCTGCAAACCCATACAACGGGGTGGAGACCGGCTCAAACTCAAATCCTTCCACCTTCATTTGATCCAACATGCTCTTGAACAAGACGTTCACGGAGCTTCCATTATCAACAAATATCTTTGCCACATCATAATTGGCAATGGTGGCCGTCATCACCAAGGCATCGTTATGAGGAGCCACGATGCCTCGAAGGTCTTCCGGCCCAAAACTGATGACGGTGTCTTGTGGTAAGTCTGCACCCTACATATCTCAAAGTTCTCCAACCTTCTCCCACGTGCTTTCCCAGCTCGCCCAGAGTCTCCATCAGTAGCATCCCCCGAGATCATATGAATCATTCCTCTCGTAGGGTGGTTATCCTCGTTCATTCCTCTCCTCTCGAGGGACATCCTGACCTCGACTTTCTCTCCTCGACTCCTCGATCCTCTGATGTACCCATGGAGGACCTTGACCACGTCTAGGGGATAGGCGAGACCTCAGTCGACTCCCGGATGCGGATCCTTCTCGTCTGTCCCGCGAAGGCAATCTAGCCCTGCTCTCAATCCTTTGCGACTTCTCCCACCTCCCCTCGGACTCTTCCACCTCCATCACCTTGTCATGACTTCTATCCAGATGAACATGAGATGAGAACCGTCCTCTACCTCTAGTTATATCCTCCTCCCTTTCACCTGCACCCCTCTTCCTTCCTTTTCTCTCTACTCCCTCAACTCTTCCTCCCCCGGGCCGCTGCTCCATCCTCTTGTGCCGCTGGGCATCCTCTAGATTTACATATTTTTCCGCCCGAACTAACAAATCATCATAGCTCGACGGAGGTTTCTTGACAAGCGATTTGAAAAATTCTCCTCCTCTAAGTCCCTGGGTAAAGGCACTTATCATGATGTCAGGAGTGGCCGCTGGTATCTCCAATGCTACGTTGTTGAAACGCTGAACAAACTCTCGCAAAGTTTCAGCTTCTTGTTGTTTCACCACAAACAGGCTCAAATAGTTTTTTTGGTGTTTCTTGCTGCTAGCAAATCGGTGCAAGAAGGCAGCTGAGAAGTCCTCAAAAGAACGTATAGAGCTGGGCTGCAAAGTGTTAAACCATTGCTGGGCTGACCTCACCAACGTGCCCAGAAAAACCCTGCACCTGACCTCATCTGAATACTGGTGCAACAGAGCCGCATTCTCAAATCTCCCCAAGTGTTCTTCGGGGTCTGTATGTCCATCATATTCTCCAACGTTTGACTGTCGGAAATTCGGAGGAAGCCCTCTTCCAAAATGGCGAGGGAAAAAGGACTTCCTTTCTTGGGGGCTGCAGCTCTGTTTCCCAATTGCTGCCTCAGCGTCCGTATCTCCCTCCACATCTCTTCCATCTCCGGATTCTCCTCACTTGGGCCGGGTCGCGTCTCCTCCACCCTACTCTGACTTCCCTCCACATTCTCCTCTCGCTCCTGGTGAGCGGCCTGATATTCTGCAAACATAGACTCTTGATTCCTCTTCATGGCCTCATCTACTGTCCGGGTGATAAATTGACCCAACTGTTCTAGGGTCAAGTTCCCCACATTCTCATTGGGACGGGGTTGCTCGACCCTTGTCTCGTGAAGGGGCTGCTCGGTTCTTGTCTCTTGACGAGGTTGCTCCTGTCTTGTCTCAAGATGCGGCTGTTCCTGCATTGTCTCAGCACGAGATGGTTCAGGTCCACTCCGAGGACGTGATGATGCTGAGGTAGCTCTTCCACTCCCTCTCTTACCTACCATATCTACGTCTCAACTCAAACTCCCACAGACGGCGCCAAGTGATACTCACGGGAAATTTAGGGTCCGCTCCCAGCAAGTGTCACTAATCCAGACGCGGGTTTTGAAGTTACCCTGAGCCTGAAATAACAAAGAAGATCGTTAAGAGGGGGCCAGGAGGGTGTCCTGGCGTAGCCCCTCCGACGCTCAAGTCAGTGACTGAGGATATATGGGGGGAGCAGCTAAGGGTGCTGCTGAAAACAATATAGTGAAATCATCCTCTAAATGAACACTCAAACCTGGTATTTATAGGAGAATACCTGGGCCCTAGATGGGCCGGTCTACACCTGGGCCCTAGATGGGCAGGTCTTCCTTTTGGGCTTGAGATGGGCCAGGAGTAGTGGGCTCATCCATGGGGTATCATTAATAAATGTAAATAATAATATTTAAGTTTATAATTTAATTATTATATAAAAATTAAATTATATATAATATGACTTAATATACAAAAATTAGTAAAAGTGAAAAATAAGAATAAAAATTCAAACATAATACGAATACAACTTCAAATATAATATAAATACAACTTCAAACATTTGAACGACTATATACATCCCACAAACAATCAATTAAAACATTCTGTAGTGCGAAATGAGCGTTTTTGTCTTCTAACTTTTAAATCGCCAAAAATATTCTGAAATTTGATATACTCATCAACAACCATTTCTATGTCTAGAGTTGGTACTTCTCTCGCATTTTGAATGGGTGCACTGAGGTCACGTTTATCTTCGATAATCATATTGTGCATTTTGATACATGATTTCATTATGTCATGTAAATGATGTTTCTTCCAATCACGTGGTGAAGATGCCACGATTTCAAATCGTGATTGAAGAACGCCAACTGCCCACAGCACATATTCTCTACAGTATTCTTGTTTCATTGCAAAATATTTCTTTTCCAAACCGTGTGGATCATGAATATTTTTTACAATAGTTGATCATTTCAGATAAATATCATTAGTTAAGTAATATCACATATCATATTCGTTTCCTCCAATTGTATAATGAGCAATACCTTGTGTAAGGTTGGAGAATAGATCGAGAGTCTCCAAAACATTTATATCATTTTTGGATCCAGGCATACCAAAATATGCATGTCATGTCCAAAGATCGTAATCAGCTGTTGTTTCTAAAATTATTGTTAAAGAACCATTACGACATGCATATTGATACTCCCAAGCCATGAGGCAATTTTTCCACTTCCAGTGCATACAGTCAAGACTTCCCAACATCCCCAGGAATCCTCGTTGTTCACCAATATAGAGTAATTTGGCACTAACATCGGAATTAGGTGATCTTAAGTATCGTTATGAAAAATCTTCCACTATTGCCCTACAAAACCGTTGCATACACTTAATTACAATAAATTCTCCAATTTTGATATATTCATTAGTAGCATCCGCGGGTAAAGCATATACTAAAATTTGCATATGCTAGAATTTGCAACGCAACTACTGTTTTTTGAATAGTCGATAGACCATGTCGCCCCACACCATCATTTTGTTGTGTGAAATAAAACATTGTGATTCTTTATCGCATCAATGATACGAAGGAACCGATTTTGAGACATTCGAAGTCATCTTCGAAACATTGCTTCATCATATATTGGATTCTCAGCAAAGTAATCATTGAAAAAATTACGATCGGTGATTTATCGATCACGATGGATGAATATATGACTTGGAATTGAACCTCTATGTGTGGCTCCTTGCTCTTGTTGGATGATGTACGAAACAACCAACCCTTACTCTTGAGCTATAACATTTAAAATTGTATTTCTTTTGTTTTCAAAATGCTCAACAACATTCATCCAATCGTTATGTGTTTCATCTTCATCGCTCGACAAAGAAAATGAGTTAGAGGATGATACATGAGATTGGAAATGAAAATTCATTTTCAAGATAGTGAGAATGTAAAATATGTGGTGTGAGAAAATAGGATAATTCAATCATATTATATAATGGTTTTAAAGAATATGACCGTCCAATGGATTATATTCCTATCTACACCAGGACCGTTGGATTATATTTTCTATATTGATCATATATTATGTTCCTAGAACCGTTGGATTAGATTTCTTAGCTAGATATTTACTATTGGATTATATTACTATCTAATCTTCATTGTTGGATTAGATTCCATTTCTATCTACAAAAGGACCGTTAGATCAGATTACATGTAATCTTGACCGTTTGATGAGATTACAATTTTATTATCTTTTAAGTATATCTAAACTATATATGATTCATAAAATCATCACACCTACAAATTTCAATATTATTGTCTCTTCCAAGCAAGCTTATGACATTCAATGCTAGAACTGTTTCTTACATCGTTGAAGAATACACGATTCTATGTCATGTATAACTTGACATAACAAAAAATCCTATCATAGGTATCAACTAGTCCAAAGACCAGTTTTGGACTCGTGTCGAAAGGCTTACAACCCTACCAAACCAAACTGTAGGACCGAACAAAAGATCAATAAAGTGTCGCATGAAAGCTGTAGTCCGTCACGTTGTTGATTATGAGGATGCAATCGCCAAATTGAAACTCTCAAACCAAATGGTGCATCTGAAGAGGATATTATAAGCATTTTTTTATAAATTATTTTTTTACTAATTTAAACTCTTATACGAGTCGGATATTTTCATGCAACTGAATAGAGCAAAAAATTTGTTTATGCAAGATCCTAAATATAGTAAATGATTCAAATTTTATCATGTATGACCTCTTATGAAATATATTGAAAAATTCTCTAGTGACATCAATCCATCGAGCCCAGTACCAAAATTTCATGTCACAAACTTGGATTCGTCACAATCAAAAACTCAAACTCCAGAGAGTCTAATATCATGTTCTCTTGGATTACATTCATTTTCAATTAATTTAAGTAGTAATGAAAATGCAGGTAACGGTTCATCCGAGCGACCTCTTGGAGTTAAAAAATAAAAATTTAAGAAAAAAAATGACAACATTTTAGAATTATTATCTACGATGAAACAAGGACATCACGACCTTATGAATGTACTAGAAAAAAGATTCACTGAACTTCAACGAAATTATGATATTAAAACGCTGACATTGCAAAATGATAAATTGAAATTAGAAAACCAGCAAAAGAAAATTGAAACTCGACAAAAAGAAATGGCGTCGGCTGCCTTTCAAGAGGATAACAAAATTTTGTACATGGATCTGAGTACAATCAGCGATCCAGAAATGCGTGAAATAGTTCTAATGGAACGAACAAAATTTTGCAAAAAAGATAGACATAAACAACAAGATGTTGACATGTTTCAAAAACATTTGAGTGATTTTGGAGAATATGGATCAAACCAGTTGTTACTATAATCTACACATTGTAAAAACTTAGAGAGGTTTTTTTCTTTTAATTGAAATTCGAATGTGATAAGGTCAATATATCTTGAAATCCTATGAATATGTTTCATTGTAAAATTATTGACATAAAATTAACTATGTAAGAATCTAGAGTATATGCATTTATTTTTAAAAAGTTAAATCAATGACATTTGAAAAAAAAAGTATCTATATTTTGAAAACTATCTTTTTTCAGAATGCGAAATAGAAAAGTGAATTTTTTTAGAAAAAATAATATGTGAGTTTTTGGATAAAAATTTTGATGACATAAATGTTGCTCGGTAATATTTATTCAAGTGTTCATATTATATTCCACGTCTTTGTACATATCTTCTAGTCATAAGTAAATGTCTAATACAGTGATTTGATTTCAAAACATAGATCTTTATTAAATTTTACAAAATTGCAGCAATCGTAACTTCTTTGTGGCTGCATCAACGAACATGAACATGAACACGAAGGTTATAATTTCCAAGGTTTTGTTGTTCCTCTTTAATCTTCTCTGCAGAAGACTTGGCTGAATCACTACAGCAGAATAACCAAATTGAACGAAGTGTGTGTATTTCTCCAATACCATATGGGATTTCCTTCAATTGTGGAAGACGCCCAAGTTGAAGTTTCTCAAGGCGTGGGAAGTGAGAGTTGTCTGCTATCCACTCCACAAGATCTATATGATGAATTCTTAAGCACTTCAACTCAAGGAATTGTCCTTCCACAGGATTCCATTTACGCCCTCTGACTGCGTGATAGCTCAAATTCAGAACTTCAAGATGAGGCAGTGAGCCAACCACCGTCAAATCTTCCCAACGCACCCCGCAGTGTTTCAAAGTCAACTTTTTGAGCGATTGTGGAAAGCAGAGATTTTGAGGCAAATTGTTGTCACTGTCCAAGAGAAGTGATTTGAGATTACGTAAACGGGCAAGATTGTAAACTTCATAGTAATTCCATCCAATGCAACGGGAAAATCGCCTGTAAGTAATTCCCAGTTTTTTTATGTTTGGGATTCTATGCACAACCTCATCCGTAAACCTGACATTCTGCATCTTAGAGAGAGTTTGCAGGTTTTTCAGAACAAGAAAATCTCCCCTGCCATTTTTGTTGTTGATGTTCAGAGGATCAGGCAAATAAAAGTATCCTAGTTCCCATTTTAGATGCCTGAGTTGTGGCATTTCCCATATTTCAGCCGGCAGCTTGATTGCCTTCAAACCCGAAGATTGACCAGTAATGATAACAGTCTGCAGATTCCAAAGTAGGGATAGAGATTCCAAAGTATTCAACATATTTGGAAACAATAGAGGGTTGAAATCAATGAATCTAGAGTTAACTAATCGCAAAATTTCTTCATAAGAGCAGGTATCATCCAAGTTGAGTGCTCTTAGCAGTCTATGCAGCTTTACAGCTGTGGATTTAAATTCACCACATGTCAATGAATGGGTATCAAAGACCAGTGGTCGGCATTCCTCTTTGTCGGAGCTTCGCTGAATAATAAGCCGACGCTTATTATCGATGATTCTGCTATGATTGTTGAGGCTATCCATCATATTGACACGAAGAAATTTCTCCTTTTGAGCTTCCCTGAGGCATAAATCTCTTAGGAGATCGTGGATGATGCAAGTTTTGATTTTGTTTCTAGACCCGTATTTATGAATCATTATGAGATTTCTTTCTATTAGTTCTTTTAAATTATCCTCTGCAATTTCCTCCAAACTTCTGGATCTGATCGGTTTAAGAATCCCCTCAGTTGTCCATAATTTCACGAGCCTTGAAATTCTAATCTCATGGTCTTCCGGAAATATCGCCATATAAAGGAAACATGGTTTTAGATGAACAGGTAAGTGCTTATAACTTAAAGATAATATATTAAAACAGTGCCCATCACCTCCCATATTTAATGCCGCATACGTATCATTAGCTACACACTCCCAATATTCAAGTGTTCGACTAGACTTTGCAAGAAGTCCACTAATAGCAACAATGGCTAGAGGAAGTGCTCCACAATTTCTCACAATTGTCTTTCCTACTTCCTTGAACTCAGGAGGGCAACTTTCTTTTCCAAACACCTTGTCACAAAACAAAGCCCAACTTTGATCCTCGTCAAGAAAATGTAGTTGATGAGGGGTACACGATCGAAAATCATCAGCTACATTTGTTAGTCTCGTAGTGATCATGACTCGACTACCATTGTTATTATCTGGAAAAAACCTCTTTATGTCATTCCAACACTCGATACTCCAGAGGTCATCCATCACAATCAAATATTTTATACCAGACAAACTTTTATACAACTGTTCTCCTAATTCATCGTCAGTCGGTTGAGTAATTTCTTCGCATCCCTCTTCTTTTCTACATTCATTAAGAACTCTAATATCCTTCAAGAGGGCTAAAATGATTTCGTGCCAGCTATATTGTTGGGAGATTGTAACCCAAGCATGTACGTGAAAGTGCTGCACGATATATGGATCATGGTAAACATTTGTAGCAAGTGTAGTCTTACCAATACCACCCATCCCGACAATTGAGATGATCCGGAGACTGGAATTCTGTCCGGTGAGTTTCTCCATGATTTGAATCAAATCTTTATCAAATCCCACCATAGTATTCATGCTATTGGAAGCACCTCGTATGAAAGAACCAGCAGTCGCAGCTTTTATTGGCTGCTCCATGATTTTTATCCCTCCAGTTTCCTTGATCTTCATCACATCTTTCTTCATAGAACCAATTTCTTCTATTACTTTCTGCAAATCTTGACTGAACAGAGTGGAACCAATTTCTTCTATTACTTTCTGCATATCCCTCCTTTCATCTTTAGAATTTTGAAGAATTTGATCCACCACGCGACTTTCAATGATATCTTCTGCAGCATGTGCTGATCTTGCAATTTTTCCCTCCAATCCCTGAATTTCGTCCGCCCTTATCAACGGAAAATCTTCAAGGAAATCTTGCAGAAAAGAGATTTTTTCAAGCAGAGAATGGATCTGGGCTTTGTCAAGAACAGCCCTTTGACGCGGTGGGTGTTGCAATAACTGGTCAAGAATATGTCCGAGAGAGAGCAGTGATGCATAAGCCGCCATTTCCGATCTCTGATTTATCAGTATTAGCGTTGACTTTACTGGCATCGGCTTTGAATCATCGTTGCCAGAGCAGCAGCCCGATAATTAGTTCCCGTTAGGATCATTTCCAAGAGCATTTTTCTTTCTAATTACATTTTTGGGTTTTTTAATGAATAATACGAAATTTCAAACTAATATATGCTTTTGGACTAAAAATACGAAATTATCAAACCATCAAAATTGGCCACCAGCTTGTCTAAATTAAAATTAAAAGATTGTGGTCTTTGACCTGACATCAAAATTTTTTTTAAGCAAAAACTTGTGTGAAACGGTCTCAACTGATCATATATTGTGAGACGAATCTTTTATTTGAGTCATCCATGAAAAAATATTATTTTTTATCTAAGAGTATTATTTTTTATTGTGAATATCGGTAGGGTTGACCCGTCTCATAGATAAATATTCTTGAAACCGTCTCACAAGAGACTTATTCTTTTTTTTTTTAAATAAAAGATGGAATTATTAAAATATTTTTTATTATTACAATATAATAAAAATTATATCTATTAAATTTTTTTTGAGGAAAATCGATTGTATTAATTATTGAGTTATATTTTATTTTGTACAATTTAATTTCCAGTTCTTTGTATTTTTAATCGTAAAATTTTAATTGTCAAATAATTTGATATGTAAAAATGGGTACTAGAATTTGAAGCGTACGTGTGCCACATACGTAACATAGTAAATATTTGATAAAGTATATTTTGTAATATTGTATTGAAAATTTTAATATACTTTTTTTTAATGACGGAAGGAGGGTACATTTAGATATTGAAACATGAATAATTATTACATTCAACATTTGATAATACATGAAAATCATATATTTGTCGTTAGTTTTTCTAAATAAAAAAATCTTTCTAATTTTTCATCGTTTTAACTCGGGTGTATTTGGTTTATCCTTTTAATTTTTCTACCTAGCTGTTCCAACCTTTTGAAATAATTATTACAAATTTTTAACTAATCGTTTAGCTTGAGAAGTAATTTAATATATTTTTGTCCGTGAGATGGATCGATCTAGTCAAAAAATTGTAACCGGAATTAGCGACGGTTTGTAACAAACCGTCGCTAAATGTATACTGTGTAAAAAAAATAGCCGGACATAGCGACGGTTTATTACAAACCGTCGCTAAATGTCTAATTTTTTAAAAAAAATAACTGGACATAGCGACGGTTTTTACAAAACCGTCGCTAAATGTCTAATTTTTTAAAAATTAACCGGACATAGCGACGGTTTTTTACAAACCGTCGCTAAATGTCTACTTTCAAAAAAAAAATAACCGGACATAGCGGCGGTTTATTACAAACCGTCGCTAAATGTCTAATTTTTTAGACAAAACCCGTCCAACCTAGCGCCCCACACAGAAAAGTAAACTCGATTTCACCCAAATCTCGTGCGCCTCAAAACCTAGCGCCCCACAACACACAATTAATTTTTTTTCCAGATCTCGTGCGCGTCAAATCCCAAGGTAACTCGATGTTGTTCGAAAATTTCTCACGTTCGGTAGAATTTGTGTGTGAATGCTCGTAACATCAATTCCTTTATGGCCTCTTGTCAATTTGTGCGTGAATGCTCCTAAAATCGATTCCTTTAGTTTGTTTCCTACATATGGAATGGCATTATATGCTCTTTTATTAGCCATAGTATTAGACTGATGTTAGATGTTAAGCATATTTGGATGTATGCATCTTTTCTGCAATGTCCATTGCCTCGTTACTTCACAGTTTGCTTGAAACCTCACAATTTTAATGAATAAAAAGGAATTTCAATATCTAAGCAAAATTAATTTTGCTCATTTCATATTGTAGAATGGAAGAAAACAGCGGCGATGAACTGTCGTACATTCCCCAAGTTGGAGACAATCAAAAGCCAGAAATAGGTATGAAATTCGAATCTTTAGAGGAGGCGTTTTCGTTCTACAACCAATACGCACGAGAATCTGGTTTTAGTGCGAGAATGAGCAATAGCAAAAAAAGTAAGAAAACAAATGAAGTTATCTGAAAAAAATTTGTATGCTTTAAAGAAGGACATACAGATGCAATAAGATGGAGTAAACAATCAAAAAGTGATGAACCAGTAAAGGAAAGAGCTCGTGGTGAGATTAGAACTGGATGTAAGTCAAAGATTTCAGTTGTGAAGGAACAAACTGGTGTAGGTTGGGTTGTTAGTACCTTCGTAGAAAGTCATAATCATCCACTATCAACTCCTTTAAAGGTGCATTTGTTACGCTCACATCGTACTGTTTCTGTAGCAAAGAAAGCACTAACTCAACAGTTTGCTGAAGCGAATGTACCTACTTGTCAACAAATGCGATTGTTTGAAATAGAGTCTGGAGGGCCTGAACATGTAGGTTGCACGGAAAGAGATATAAGAAACTACGAGAAAACGCTTAGGGATGAGCACAAGGGTATTGATGCCGAAAAATTGATTGATTTCTTTCTGTCTGAGAAAGACAAGAGTTCAACTTTCTTTTTTGATTACGAGACAGATTCAGACAATAGATTTATTCGTTGTTTTTGGGCGGATCCTGTGTCACGGAGGGCATACACTGCATTTGGTGATGTAGTGGTGTTTGATACAACATATAACACCAACAAATATGGGATGATTTTTGCACCATTTGTAGGAGTTAATCATCATCATCAAACCATTGTTTTCGGTTGTGGATTTTTGAGTGATGAGAAAACTGATTCCTTTGTTTGGTTGCTTAATAAGTTTCTAGAAGCCATGCCTAAAGGAGCACCAAACTTGATCATAACTGACCAGGATCCTGCTATGACGAAAGCCATTGGTGAAGTTTTCCCTAAAACAATTCATCGATATTGTTTGTGGCACATTCTAAACAAATTCCCAGATAAATTGAACCCGACGACTTTTCGTGACCACTATCAAAGCATAAAAAATGTCATTGTACATTCTACGACTTCTATTGAATTTGAGAGATCATGAGAAGAGGTTATGAATTGTGCTGACTTGGTAGAAAATGATTGGCTGTCATTGATGTATGAGTTGCGACATAAGTGGGTGCCGGCATATTTCAACCATGTATTTTCTGCTGGAATGTCAAGTAGCCAGAGGTCTGAAAGTTCACATTCATTTTTCAAGAAGTACGTATATAGCAATAACTCGTTGATGGATTTCGTAATTCGTTTCAATAAGGCACTTCGACACCAACGACACAATGAGTTAGTTGCCGATCATACTGATTTGAACGAGCGGCCGAAGGTTAAATCGAACTGGCCAATGGAATTGCAAATGGTGAATATATACACGGAAAACAAATGGTTGGAGTTTCAAAATGAAATTAGTCTGAGTCATGGTTATTATGTGCAACAAGCATCTATTGGAATTGAGTTTGTGGTTTACAATATCATTAATTTTCAAGGTTCTTCTTCTGCCAAACATAGGCTGCTTACGCATGACATACAAAGAGACGATATATCATGTAGTTGCATGAAATTTCAATTTGAGGGTATTCCGTGCAGGCATATGTTAGCATTTTTTCGTATCAACCAAGTTTTCCACTTACCTGATCAGTATATACTCAAACGGTGGACAAAAGATGCAAAGATTGGCGTACATTACACTATGGCTGAGCAAAATGTGGTTGACGATCCAGAAAAGTGTTTGATGTCTAGACATATGAGGCTATCTTGTAAAGCCTCAGCTTTAATTGATGTTGCATCTTTCAGTGATGAGGGGACAAACTTTTTGACTGAGCAGTTTGATTCTATTGATAGCAAAATGAAGGAGATGAATATTAATAGAACATTACGCAGTGGAATTCAAAGTAGGAGAAGCTTGGATGGAGCCATTGGTATCATTGATCCTTCTGAAATTAGAACAAAAGGACGTAGGAAGAGACTAAAATCATCGAAGGAGAAGTCAACATCAAGGGACAGACAGTGTCGTGGATGCGGGCGTCGAGGCGTGTCACATGACAAACGTAACTGTCCAAATTTGAAAGACGGGTATGTATTGATTAATTTTTTGAGAAGTTAATAATTTCTTTAATATTACTACAGATGACAAAGTTCATTTATTAGGTCAACCGTCAAAAATGATAACACTGATGAGAACTCAGATGAAGAAGATTTTGGCTCAATACATGGTAACTCAAATACATAAATTATTTTATGCATTTAAATTTTGTTTATTTCATAATTTTTTTGTAATCATCGTGTACATAATTGCAGGTAGTACAAACATGTGGACAACTGGAATGGGCTTTGATGACTGAAATTAATCTGTATGAAGTTATGTTTTTGGTGCTGGTGCTTGTATGGTATTAACTTTTGATTACGTATTACCGGGGTATGCCCCGAGTAGTTGTATATTGTGTTTGTGGAGGATCGTTGTTGTGATTGTGCCTGGTTGGTATTGTTTCGTATTGGATGTTTGTTGATGGTTTTGATTTAGTCGTTTTGGTTATTTTATATTTTTCCGGTATGCCCTATTTACGGGGATGTCATGCTGAAATTTCTCTTGGGCCAAGAATTTCGTATTGCATTGTTTCTGTTGTGATTGTGCCTGGTTGGCATTTCTATTCATTCCTTTATGCTAAAATATGGACAGTTTTATTAATGATAGCATCCCATAAACTGTTTTTTTTTAAAAAAAAATACATGTGTTTCTCTCCAAGTTTAACATGAAGCTTATCGTGTGATTTAAAGATGTATGTGGATGCTAGTTTTTATTTGCTGAAAAATTACTAATTTTGTTACTGATATAGCCGAAAACAAATTCCACAATTCTTAAATATTAAAAATCACATACCAACATGTCTTACGTCTTACACATTTACCAATATGTAGAAAATGACAAAAACTTGATAATGTATTTTTCAGTTAAACAAAGGTAACAACTTCCAACAACATATTTAATCATGGTCACTAAATTGTAGAGATTTCAAATTCTTGTTGGACGGGTTTTGTCTAAAAAATTAGACATTTAGCGACGGTTTGTAATAAACCGTCGCTATGTCCAGTTTTTTTAAAAAAGTAGACATTTAGCGACGGTTTGTAATAAACCGTCGCTATGTCCAGTTTTTTTTTTAAAAGTAGACATTTAGCGACGGTTTGTAATAAACCGTCGCTATGTCCGACTATTTTTTTTAAACAGTAGACATTTAGCGACGGTTTGTAACAAACCGTCGCTAATTCCGGTTACAATTTTTTTTTAAAAAAAAAATGCACATGAGCTGTCGCCCACGGATACCCTGAGCTGTCGCCCACGGATCATCCCTAATATATATATATAATGAACATCATATTTTTGGCATAAAAAAATAACATTTTTAATAGATTGAGCCGGAGGAAAGATTAATCTCACAAAATTAATTCATAAGACGATCTTATTGGAGTTTCGTGTTAATTCTTGTATTGGTGTATCCTTTTGATTTTTACTACGTAGTTGTTCCATGTTTTTGAAATAATTATTACAGATTTTTAACTTATGTTTTACCTTGATAGAAATCTATTGCTTACAATCTGTAATTGTTTGGTGAATCCAATCACGTGATCAAGTGGCCGCGTCGACCTTTGTCGGGACATTTGCCTAAACAATAAATTAAGGGTCCAAAAGCACTCAAATAAAATTTGTTTAATTGGGCTTTATAAATTGTTTTGTTTAGAGAAAAAATGAAACAATTTTTACATTTGGATGTTGATACCCCAGGGATGAGCCCACTACCTCTGGCCCATCCTCTGGCCCGTCCCAAGCCCAAGAGGAAGACAGGCTCATCAAGGGCCCATGTATTCTCATATAAATACCAGGTTTGAGTGTTTAGTTAAGGATTCATTATATTGTTTTCAGCAGCACCTTTAGCTGCTCCCCCTTATATACTCAGTCACTGACTTGAGCGTCGGAGGGGCTACGTCAGGACACCCTCCTGGCCCCCTCTTAACCATCTTATTTGTGATTTCAGGCTCAGGATCATTTCAAAACCCTGCGTCTGTACTAGTGACACTTGTTGGGAGCGGACCCTAAATTTCCTGTGAGTATCACTTGGCGCCGTCTGTGGGAACATTTGAGTTGAGACGTAGAGATGGTAGGGAAGAGAGGGAGTAGAAGAGCTACATCAGCATCATCGCGTCCTCAAAGGGGACCCGAACAGTCTCATGTTGAGACAAGACAGGAACAACCTCGTCCAGAGACAAGAACCGAGCAGCCCCTTCAGGAGACAAGGGTCGAGCAAACCCATCCCAATGAGAATGTGGGGAACTTGAATTTGGAACAGTTGGGCCAATTTATCACCCGGACAGTGGATGAGGCAATGAAGAGGAATAAAGAGTCTATGTTTGTAGAAGAGCAGGCCGCTCGCCAGGAGCAAGAGGAGAATGTGGAGGGCAGTCAGAGTAGGGTGGAGGAGACACAGCCCCACCAAAGTGGGGAGATTGGTGAGATGAGAGAAATGTGGAAGAAATACAGATGTTGAGGCAGCAGTTGGGAAGCAGAGCGCCGGCACCCAAGAGAGGAAGTCCCTTTTCACTAGCCATTTTAGAAGGACTTCCTCCAAATTTTCGACAGTCCAATGTGGGAGAGTACGATGGACATACTGACCCCGAAGAACACTTGGGGAGATTTGAGAATGCGGCCCTATTACATCAATATTCAGATGGGGTCAGGTGCAAGGTGTTTCTGGGCACGTTGGTGAGGTCAGCCCAGCAATGGTTTAACACCTTGCAGCCCAACTCTATACGATCCTTCGAGGATTTTTCAGCCGCTTTTTTGCACAGATTCGCTAGCAGCAAAAAACACCAAAAAAACTATTTGAGCCTGTTTGTGGTGAAACAACAAGAAGCTGAAACTTTGCGAGAATTTGTCCAGCGTTTCAACAACGCAGCGTTGGAGATACCAGCGGCCACTCCTGACATCATGATCAGTGCCTTTCCCAGGGACTTAGAGGAGGAGAGTTCTTTAAATCATTAGTGAAGAAACCTCCATCAAGTTATGATGATCTGTTATCTCGGGCGGAAAAATATGTAAACTTGGAAGATGCCCAACGGTACAGAAGGATGGAAAACCGACCCGGAGGGAGTAGGGGGGAGGGATCCGAGAGGGGAAGTAAGAAGAGAGGTGCAGGTGAGAGGGAGGAAGACATAACCAGAAGTAGAGGACAATTCTCTTCACATGTTCCTTTGAATAGGAGTCGGGATAAGGTGATGGAGGTGCGAGAGTCAGGGGAGAGGGGGGAGAAGTCGCAGAGGGTTGAGAGCAGTTCTCAACCTCCACCACGGGGTAGAAAAGAAGGATCCTCGTCCGGGAGTGAACTGAGATCTCACCCATCTTCTAGGCGGGGTCGAGGCCCTCCCTGGATACATCAGAGGATCGAGGAGCCGATGAGAGAAGGTCGAGGTCAGGATGTACCTCGGGAGCACGCGGAACCGAGGAGGAGAACGAATGAAGATAACCACCCTACGAGAGGAATGATTCAAATGATCTCGGGGGTGCTACTGATGGAGATTCCGGGCGAGCGCGAAAGGCGCATGGGAGGAGGTTGGAGAATTTTGAAATATCTAGGAGTGCGGACCTACCCCAGGATTCTGTCATAAGTTTTGGACCGGATGACCTCCGAGGCATTGTGGCTCCTCATAACGATGCCTTGGTGGTAACTGCCACCGTTGTCAATTACGATGTGGCACGAATATTTATTGATAATGGAAGCTCTGTTAATATCATGTTCAAGAGCACTTTGGATAAGATGAAGGTGGAGGGATTTGAGTTCGAGCCAATCTCTACTCCTCTATATGGATTTGCGGGACATGCCATCCCACCGCTCGGTCAGATTGTCCTTCCTCTATATTTGGGACATGAGCCTCGGCGGGTAACAAAAATGACAACATTTACTGTGGTGGACACCCCATCCGCTTACAATGGAATTCTGGGGTGACCAGCCCTAAAGGACTTCAGAGCTGTAGCGTCCACGTATCATCAGAAGTTGAAGTTTCCTGTAGGGAAGGAGGTTGGAGTTTTATGCAGGGATCAGAGGATCGCGCGTCGGTGTTATGAGGGGATAGTGAAAGAAGAGGGGAAGAGAGCGCGTTTGGAGGTTAACATGATTAGAAAAGGAGGAAATGTGTGGCTTGGTCCTGGGTACAAGAAGAGCAGAGGGGAAAGAGGGACCCATAGTGGAATGATCTTTACAGAGTGATTGAGAAATTTAATTCTGGAGCTTATTACTTGAGAAATTTAATTCTGGAGCTTATTACTTGAAGAATACTCAAAGAAATACTTTAAGGAGTCCCTGGAATGTTTATCACTTTAGGGAATATCATTCTGGATTTTATCGTTGATGTATTTCATATTTACATTTTCTCATGTAATCAGTTGGAATTCAATAAAATCAGGTTCTTCTTTTTAATTCATGAATGTTGTTGTATTGGAAGGAGAGAATTTTTTTTTATTTTTTCCTACTAAGGCATCGCCGAGTAGAGGAGCAGAGGTGGGGCGGGGAGAAATTTTATTTTTTCCTACTAAGGCATCGCCCAGTAGAGGAGCAGAGTTGGGGCGGGGAGAAATTTTATTTTCCTACTAAGGCATCGCCTAGTAGAGGAGCAGAGTGGGGGCGCGGAGAAATTTTATTTTCCTACTAAGGCATCGCCTAGTAGAGGAGCAGAGTTGGGGCGCGGAGAAATTTTATTTTCCTACTAAGGCATCGCCTAGTAGAGGAGCATCGTGAGAAATTAAATATGCTTGCTAATATATCACCTAGCAGAGGAGTTAGAGGGTGGGGGTGTTGAATTTGTATTTTCCTGCTAAGGTATCACCTAGCAGAGGAGTTAGATGGTGCGAGGTTGAATTTGTATTTTCCTGCTAGGGTATCACCTAGCAGAGGAGTTAGAGGGGGGAGGTGTTGAATTTTTATTTTCTTGCTAAGGCCTGGCTTAGCAGAGGAGTTAGATGGTCGATGTGGTGAAATTTTATTTTCCTGTTAAGGCATCGCCTAGCAGAGGAGTTAGAGGGTGGGCTGTTGAATTTTATTTTCCTGCTAAAATATCACCTAGCAGAGGAGTTAGAGGGGGTGTTGAATTTTTATTTTCCTGCAAAGGTATTACCTAGCAGAGGAGTTAGAGGGGAGATGTGTTGAATTTTTATTTTTCTGCTAAGGCCTGGCTTAGCAGAGGAGTTAGAGGGTGGAGGTGGTGAAATTTTATTTTCCTGCTAAGGCCCTGCTTAGCAGAGGAGTTAGAGGGTGGGGGTGGTGAATTTTTATTTCCTGCTAAAGCCTGGCTTAACAGAGGAGTTAGAGGGTGGAGGTGGTGAATTTTTATTTTCCTGCTAAGGTATCACCTAGCAGAGGAGTTAGAGGGTGTGGTGTTGAATTTTACTTTCCTGCTAAGGCCCGGCTTAGAAGGGGAGTTAGAGGGTGGAGGTGGTGGATTTTTATTTTCCTGCTAAGGTACCACCTAGCAGGGGAGTTAGAGGGTGGAGGTGTTATAGGGAACCTTGAAGATGGGGGCGACGAGGGCATACCATGTTAAAAATTTATTTTGTTTGTTGTTAACGAACAATGTTTGCCGCATACGGGGATCGAGGGCATACCATGTATCAAAATTCCCAACGTACTGGACGAGCGTGCTGTGGGGCTCGGGCGAGCGTGGCACAGGGCTGGGCGAGGTGATGGGGGCTGGGGCGAGGATATGGGCGAGCCTGGCTAGGGCGAGGCGATGGGGCTGGGGCGAGCGTGCAGGCTAGGGCGAGGTGATGGGGCTGGGGCGAGGAGATGGGCGAGCGTGGCTAGGGCGAGGCGATGGGGCTGGGACGAGGTGATGGGGGCTGGGGCGAGGAGATGGGCGACCGTTGCTAGGGCGAGGCGATGGGGCTGGGGCGAGGTGATGGGGCTAGAGCGGAAGGTGGGTGAGCGTACGCTGGGCAGGGCGAGCAGGCGAGGCGTGCTTGGGCGAGAGGAAGGCGGGCGAGCGTATGCGATGATGGGCGAGCGTGACTACAAGCGGCGAGGGACGAGCGTGCGTGCGTGCAGGGGCGAGCGGCACGGCAGGCGAGCCTGCGCGCTGGGCGAGCGTGCTGCTGGACGAGTGTGCGCGCTGGGCGAGCACGCAACGGCGAGGGAAGAGCGTGCACTCGTGCGGGGCGAGGAGCGCACTGGGCAAGCTTGTGATGTGGGCAGGCGTGTGCGATGATGGGCGAGCGTGACTACCAGCGGCGAGGGGCGAGCGTGCGCACGTGCAGGGCTGCGATGATGAGCGTGCGAGAGCGCGTGTTTCCAAATTTTTGGGAACTAACGAGCGGCTGGAAGATAATGCACAACTCGCACCCGGTACCCCGAGGACAGCACCACTAATCGAACTTCGAACCTGCGATTCAGTTCGACTCGGGAGAGGGAGACTGGTGATACCCCAACGATGAGCCCACTACCTCTGGCCCATCCCCTGGCCCGTCCCAAGCCCAAGAGGAAGACAGGCTCATCACGGGCCCAGGTATTCTCCTATAAATACCAGGTTTGAGTGTTTAGTTGAGGATTCATTATATTGTTTTCAGCAGCACCCTTAGCTGCTCCCCCTTATATCCTCAGTCACTGACTTGAGCGTCGGAGGGGCTACGCCAGGACACCCTCCTGGCCCCCTCTTAACGATCTTATTTGTGATTTCAGGCTCAGGATCATTTCAAAGCCCTGCGTCTGTACTAGTGACACTTGCTGGGAGCGGACCCTAAATTTTTCCGTGAGTATCAGATGTGATAATCTGAATTAATTTTTAAAATTTAAAAAGAAATTGAAGTGCAAGACTTAATATGATATTCATCAAAGTTAAAATTGTGATATGTCACTACAAAATATATATATATATATATATATATATATATATATATATATATATATATATATATATATATATATATATATGTGACGGTCAAATCCATCGCTAATTTTGTTAAAAAAACTGTCGTTCAATTCAGTGACATATTTTCACAAGCAACATATAAATATAGCGATAATTTTCATATACCGTCGCTAACGGATTTTCACAAGCATCAAATATTATTTATATGTTGCCACAAGCTAAATAAATCATTATACACATAATTTATAATATGCACTATAATCTCACAATTGTAAAGCTGAACAGGCTCAAAATAAAAGGCAAGAAGAGTATCCTAGTTGTTCTCAAACATTAATTAAATTATCACATTTTGACGGATGATTATGAAATTTTGACGAAAGAATAAAGCAACATTAATTAATAATTAAATTATGAAATTATACTTGATTCTTAATAATTAAATTATGAAATTTTGACAGATGATGATTATGAAACTTTGACGTCATTCATAATTTTCAATATTGACCCTTTTATATAGGCAGGTGTTTTATCCAATCTAATTTGCATTGGGTTTCAGCACTCAAATCTAACTTTTGGAAGGCTTTGATCTTCTGTTTTACAGTAGATTATTTGCACTTGCCCTTCTTTTTGCACTTCTCTTATAAGTTCAAACTTTATTTTGAAGTGTTTTGTTTAGCCATTGAACACTGGATTATTTACAATAGAAATTGCAGCTTGGTTCTTGTTGTTCCATATTCAAATCAGTCATAATTTTCTTGACCCAAAGTGCTTGATTCACAGCAGCACAAGTAGCCACATATTCTGCTTCTGCAGTGAATTGTACTATAACTTCTTGCTTCTTACTGGACCATGAAAAATTTCTAGAATAAGAGCTAAAATAGTAACCTGAGGTGCTTCTCATATCATTAGCACATCCAGCCCAATCACTGTCGGAATATACATGAAGATAAATGTAACGCCCCAGATTCGACGGCTGTCCTCACTGTATCAAGACGGGTCTTTCCAGCATGCTTATGTCCTCACTCACACGCACCCTGGGAAACTTCTCAGGAGGTCACCCATCCCAAAATTGCCCCAAGTCAAGCACGCTTAACTTTGGAGTTCTTATGTGATGAGCTACCGAAAAGAAGATGCACCTTCGTGATATGAGTAGTACCAATCAAATCTTTTAAGCCCTCTTCAACTGTTCAGTCCATTACATTGCACAGTCTCGGAATCCCTCTCATTCCCGTGTGGGTCGGTTCATTCATGTTCCCTTCACCTAGAAGCCTGCCAGGAGCCGCTCATTGTCCGTGCAACTGATGGCACCGGCGATCACCCCCCGCCCTCTTCGGCCCCGGGCCTCACATGCCCACCAGCTTCCGCTTGGTTCGTCCCCGAACCACACCGTACTAAGAGAGGTCGGCTCTGATACCACTTGTAACGCCTCAGATTCGACGACTGTCCTCACTGTATCAAGACGGGTCTTTCCAGCATGCTTATGTCCTCACTCACACGCACCCTGGGAAACTTCCCAGGAGGTCACCCATCCCAAAATTGCCCCAAGTCAAGCACGCTTAACTTTGGAGTTCTTATGTGATGAGCTACCGAAAAGAAGATGCACCTTCGTGATATGAGTAGTACCAATCAAATCTTTTAAGCCCTCTTCAACTGTTCAGTCCATTACATTGCACAGTCTCGGAATCCCTCTCATTCTCGTGTGGGTCGGTTCATTCATGTTCCCTTCACCTAGAAGCCTGCTAGGAGCCGCTCATTGTCTGAGCAACTGATGGCACCGACGATCACCCCCCGCCCTCTTCGGCCCCGGGCCTCACAATAAAAGTTTTTAACTTGGCTGAACTTTAATCCATAATCAATTGTGACCTTAATATATCGAAGAATTCTTTTCGCTGCTTGAAATTGAATTTCACTAGCACAGTGCATATACCTTGATAAAAAACTTACAACGTGCGTTATATATGGCCTGGTTGAAGTTTGATACATGAGGCTGCCTATCAGACTTCTATACAATCTTTCATCCACTTTTCCAGCTCCATCTTCTTTGCAAAACTTCCCCTTTTGGTTCATTGGAGTTTCTGTTGGCTTGCACTCTTCCATGTTAAATTTTTTTGAGAACTTCCCTTGCATATTTATGTTGGCTATTTCATTCGCTTTTGACACACCTGCATATCAAGGAAGAATGTCATTCTCCCAAGATCAATCATTTCAAATTCATTTTTCATCTCATTTTTGAACTTTTCACTAAATGCATTGTTACTTCATGTGATAATTAGATCATCAACATACAAAGATACCAAAAATATTTCTTCATCAACCTTCTTAATGTATAACATGGATTGTTGGAACTTCTCAGTTCGCAATCTTAATTTTGATGTTAACAAAACTCATCATCTTATTTCTAACAATCTACCTTAGTGCGCAGACAGCTAAAACTGAACTAATCAGTTTACGAAGACATAACTGAAGCTATCAAATATATCAACTGATTGAACCAACTGATCGCCGAAACCAAATCAGTCCAACTGGTTCTTCTATCAAGCAGTTCAGTTAGTTGTCCAGATGATAGGTAATTCAGCAGGAAGACCTCAAAAGCCTGGCCAGCTGATGTTGTGTTCAACTGACGAAGAGCTCAACTGAACAAAGGTGAAATCAGTTCAACTGACGAGTCAACTGATTTCATTAAGCCCAACTGAAGATCAGTCAAGCTGACCAAACTGAAGCATCAGTTAGAACCTTTCAGTTGCAGATCAAGACAAGCTCACAGTAAATGGATTCCAGCTGTGCGTAGATGTACAAACCTTTGTCCAGTCAAAGGACAATAATGGCCGTTGCATCAGAGCATTAGAAGACAAAACGCTTCAGAAGGGCAGACGAAAAGTCTAGACACAAAGTCCAAGAAGCCGATTCAAAATGCAACGGATACAATAATTGAGTCTCACTGTACGATCAGTTCTTCCCGCCTATATAAAGAGGAGATCAGTGAAGACTCAATACAGAACAAGAACAAGAAGAAGAGAGTGAAAATAAAAAAATATAAAAGGGCACGCTCAGTTGCAAATCAGCTTATCGAAGCATTCAAGCCCAGAGGGAACTCTTCATCGTTGTATCTGCTTAGTTTAGAAGCCATTGTCCCTCAGTGTGTGAGAACACTTTTGTTCAGTCCTCACACACACTCACTCACTCTCATAATCACTCAAATACAGTCTTGCACAAAGACGTTAAACTTGTGTATGTAGTCTTTGACATATAGACGTTAAAGAAATTTTGGCTGGAAGGTGCTCCTGCCTTCAGTCGTAGCTAGGAGTTCAGTTTAGGCAGTAGTGTAAGTCCTAGCTGAGTTGGTTTGTACAAGTAGTTGTATAGATCAAAGTTTTCTAGTGGAGGTAGAAGGGGTGACGTAGGAGCAGTTGAAGTCTCCGAACATCCATAAACATATCTTGTGTATTTAACTAATTAACTATTGTCTTCAAAATGTTTGGATCAGTTAGAGTATTCGTCAGTTCAGTTGTTAGCGTAACTGAACTGAAGAATGCAAAAACTAATCTAGTCTTTTTCAGTTAGTCAGTTTATATAAGGTAAAATATTTTCTAATATAATGGTATTCTTCACGAATGATTTCTTCGAGTTTCTTCCGCTTGGTTTTTTAACCAAACTTGATTTAATTCATCGGTGTTAATATTATTAGAATACGAGCTATTGAAACTCATTGAAGACTGTAGTGTTCGAAATGCCTTCGAAGGCACTAGCACACTCTATCCTTCATGGATTCACTCAGGTGTTTTTCAAAGCCTAATTCACCAAGTGTGTTTCAATTCTACTATACCGGGACCTTGGTGCTTGTTTCAAACCATGCAAGGCCTTTTTCAATCAATATACCTTCTCCTCATGTCCTTGTAGAGCAAATCCATCATGTTGCTCTACAAAGATTTAATTCTTCCTCAAAGTATCCATTCAGAAAAACTGACTTGACGTCCATGTGGTGGATAATCCAGCCTTTTTGTACATCAAGAGCCATCAGCATTCTTATGGTATCCAACCTACTAACTGGGGCGAAGGTTTCAGAAAAATCTACTCCGAACATCTGGGCATATCCCTTGACAACAAGTCTTGTCTTGTACTTATTTACAGAACCATCTGGATTTAGTTTAATCCTGTAAACCCACTTTACTCCTATAGCTTTCTTGTGCTTGGGTCTATCCACCAACTCACATTTTTGGTTTTTTTCAATAATCTTTAGCTCCTCCTTCATGGCATGTACCTATTTGTTTTTTATCAGTTACAGCTTCTTCATACCCTAGAGGCTCCAATACAGCAACATTGCACCTTTGATAAATGTCAGAGAGCGATCTGGTTCCTCTAACAGGTTCATCATCTATATCATCATTCTCCTCCAGAACCTCAAGTTTCTTATTATCCACACAACTCCACTTTTCTTGCTCAAAAAATTGCACATCTCTACTTACTTTCTTATTATGTGGTTGACAGATCCTGTAGGCTTTTGAGGTTGAGCTATAGTGTACAAAAGTTCCAAATTTCGCTTTTTTGTCCAATTTGTCTCTCTTAAATTGAGGAATATAAGAGAAACACAGACAACCAAATATTTTCAGATTAATCACCTTTTGTTTGTAGCCATACCATGCTTCAAATGGAGTTATATTTTGCAAGACTGAAGTTGGCAGTCTGCTTAGAAGAACAACTGATGTGCTTGCTGCCTCAGCACAAAATTTCTCTGAGAGCCCTTTTTCATGAAGCAAACACCATACAATCTCCATGATTGTTTGATTTTTTCGCTCCATTCTGTCCAAGACTGTATGGTGCTATCAATTGATGTTCAATGTCTGCATCTTCACAAAAATTATTAAATTTTTTTGAGTTATATTCATCCCATTGTCAGATATGATCACTAGCATTCTGCAACTGCTTTGAGTTTCAACCCAAGCCTTAAACTTCCCAAAGATGTCAGCTACTTCAGATTTAAACTTCATAAAATAAATCCATCTCATTCTTGAATAATCATCAATAAAAGCAATGTAATATGTAGTGCCATTTAACGATGGTGTTTTCATTGGTCCTCCTATATCTGTTTGGATTAGCTGTAGCTTATGAGTAGCCCTCCAGGCTTTATTTTGTTGAAAACGAACTCTGGTTTGTTTCCCATATTGACAAGCAACACACATAAGAAGTTCTTTCAATTGAGGTAAACCTTTCACCATATTTTTCTTGTTCATTGAAAACACATCAGAATGGTGAAAGTGCCCCAATATTTTGTGCCAAAGCATTGTATTGCTTTCTTCTTTCTGTACAGCAGCTTGTTCCTCATTAGTTAAATCTAAAGCAAAGCTTTTACCTTGCATTTAAACTTTAAATAACTCTATACCTTTCTCGTCTTTGATCACACAATTTTTATCTTCAAAAGGCACTTTACAACCTTTTTTCAACAACTGAGTAACACTCAAAATGTTTTGATTAAGCTCAAGAACATATAAAACATCGTAAATTAACTTCAAACCTGAATGCCTTCAGTTGCTACAGTCCCTTTTCCTTTCATTGCAATATATGCTCAGTTTCCAATTCTTACTTTAAAAACGACAGTCTCGTTAAGCACTTTCAAGAGATCTCGATCATAAGTCATGTGGTTTTTACCACCACTGTCTATAAGCTAACTTTCTGTGAAGCCATTGCTGGAAAAGCAAGATACTACAAAAAAATTGTTCCTCTTGAGGTTGATCCTCGTAACATTTGCTTCTCCTGGTGGTTGTTGAGTGTTGCATATAATTTTCACATGCCCTAACTGACCATATTTGTGATATCTTGCTTCTAGACTCTACCAACACTTGTTCCGCGGATGGTTTGTATTTTCTCAATTTGGGCAAGGTGGAAAGACTTGATTGTTGCTATTTTGGTTGTTCTTGTTGTTTGCAGGGCTTCTATGTAAGAAATATGACACATGTTAAAGAAGAAGCGTGTACAAATTGATATTGGCGACGGCCAAGAAAATTTAGATGCGTACACGATTCTCCTTCTGAATCTCGTCTCCCGATACAATCATCGATGGTATGAGAAAACGCCTATAAATAAGAGCGATTGAGGTCCCTAAGCACACACATCTCATAAGAAATATACACCATCTACGGAGAACGTGAAGTGCTTAGAAGGCTTCAACCATAAGGTGTTGGGGAATTACCCCGAAGTGATGCCGATCACGATGATAATATAGTACCCAAAAATTGCGGAATAAAACAACCAACAAAAACGCAAAGATTTACGTGGTTCACCCAATATAGGCTACATCCACGGAGCACTGCAACTTTTATAACCGGAAGAAATATTACAACAAGTGTATACACCAATACACTCAATATCTCACGATCCCAACCCCGAGTATACCGAGAAAATATTTTCTCTAACTCACAAAAGAGAATTCCCGCACTCAAGAAAAAAATACACTCTTTTTTTCTATGCACTCTCTTTTTATCAAAGCTGAAAAGCTTTTGATTTTGGGATACAATAACTGAAGGAATTGAGCTCTATTTATAACTAAAACCTTCAATCATTTTTCAAAAAAATTCTATGTGGGATAAGAGATTTATATTATTTTATTTAATGTGTGGGCCCCACCCCATTAAATAAAATCACCTAACAATTCTCCCACTTGAAGACTTGATTTCAATCATGTCTTCACACCATCAGTGCAGCAGCTCATACCTACTTTGTTAGTCCAGGAGACCAACTGAAGTCAAACACAACTTCAGTTTTTCAATGATAACAGCCTTCGTGAGCATATCAGCTGGATTCTTGCTTCCAGGAATCTTCTCAAACTTCAAGACTCCATTCACCCGATCTCTAAGGATCCTCATTCCAAGGATTTGTTTTGTAGCATCCAAATCCTTCAAAGCAAATTTCTTTGATAACTCTTTCTTGAGTTTATCAATCTCCTCCAGACAAGCTCTTGCTATCAACATATCATCTACATATATCAGTAGTATGATATAATAACCATCAAGCTTCACATAAAAATAGTGATCAGCCTGATACCTCAGAAAACCATCATTATTCATTACACCATCAAACTTCTTGTACCACTGTCTTGGAGCTTGTTTGAGACCATACAAGCTCTTCTGAAGTTTGCACACTATTTTCTCTTTCCCTCGTACTTCAAATCCCTGTGATTGATTCATTTCTTCAACTAGCTCACCATGAAGAGACGTTGTCTTTACATCTAACTGTTCCAGATGTAAATCTTCTTTTACCATCAATCCAAGTACAGTCCTGATAGTAGTTAACTTTACCACCAGAGAGAAAATATCAGTGTAACCAATGACTTTCTTTTCACCTTTTACAACAAGTATTTCTTTGTACCACTTGCTACCGTCATGTTCTAACCGGTACTCCCACTTGCTATTTAAAATCTTTTTACCTTCAGGAAGTTCTGACAACTCCCACATGTGATTGGATGACAGTGAATCCATCACATCTTCCATGGCTAACTCCCACTGTTTAAAGGTCTCATAAACATCCGATTTATTTTTCGCAAAATAAACCCAAAATTTCCTGCTCGAATCGTCAACAGTAGTGCCATAATATATTGAGTGATCTCGAATGGATGTCACAGGCGATGGTCCACATACATCAGTATGTACCAGCTCCAAATCCGCCGATATCGGTTCTCTGACCTCTTTTGAAAAGCTCACCTTTTTCTGCTTTCCAAAAAATACAGTTTCACACAGCTTGTGTTCAACGATCTTTAATCCCGGTAGCTTTCCGTTTGAAACAAGCATCTTCATTCTCTTCTCACTCGTATCCCCAAGCCTACTATGCCATAGACTTGAATTAGCTCCAGCATCCACAGCTGCTAATTTATTTCTCAGACTGGAAGTCATATAAAGTGTTCCAGTTTTCTTTCCTCGAGCAACAATCATGGCTCCTTTTTTCACTTTCCAAGAACCATCACCAAAGGTCACCTTATGACCTTCGTCGTCAAGCTGTCCCACTGAAATCAGATTGTGTGTCAACTTTGGTACATGCCTTACTTTGTTGATTTACCAGACAGATCCATTTGTCATCTTCATCCGGATATCACCCATACCAATTATTTCCAAAGGTTTTCCATCAGCCAGGAAAACTTTTCCGTAATCTCCCGCAATGTAATTATCGAATACATCACGATTACCAGTGGTATGAAACGAAGCTCCCGAGTCCATAACCCAAGAATCAACCGGGCTTTCCATGGATAATAATAGAGCATCATGTACCTCCTCAGCAACAACATTAGCGTTGTTCCTTGTTGATTTGCAATTCTTTTTCAAGTGACCAGTCTCACCACAGCTCCAGCACTTCACATTCTTTTCAAAGTTGCTTTTGTCTTTTCCATTTCTTGACTTGGACCCACCATGCCATTGGTTAAAACTCTTTTCGCCACTCCTGCCCCTTCCTCTATTCTCGAGATTTAGAGCAGAACTTGATTATGTTCCTTCACCAGAATCCATCTTGCGAACTTCCTCGACAAGAATTTGATCTCTGACATCATTAAATTGTAGCTTTCTTTTTCCAACAGAGTTGCTAACCGCTGCCCGCATTGGTTCCCAAACATTTGGTAAAGACGCCAAAAGAATAAGTGCACGAATCTCATCATCAAAATTAATTTCAACCGATGTTAGCTGAGAAACAATCGTGTTGAACTCATTGATGTGTTTAGCCACCGAAGCACCTTCTCTCATCTTCAAGTTAAATAACTTCTTCATGAGATGGACTTTATTGCTTGTTGATGGCTTCTCGTACATGTCCGATAAAATGGACATCATCTCCTCCGTTGTTTTTGCCTCCGCCACGTTATGTGCCACGTTCTTCGTTAGGGTCAATCGTATTACACCTAATACTTGTCGGTCAAGAAGCTTCCAGTCATCATCCTCCATCTTCTCCGGCTTCTTTCCAGATAGAGGTTGATGCAACTTCCTGCTATACAGATAATCTCTAATCTGTAACCGTCAGAACGAAAAATCTGTTCCGTCGAACTTGTTGATTCCCGGTCCCGATCCATCATCTCCGGCCATCACTTCTCTAGCCTTAACAGAAAATCAAAAAAATCTTTTCTGATGTGGAAGATCAGACAAAGCTGCAATCACAGAGCATACTCAGAATTCTTAAAAATTTTCACAACAAGGCTCTGATACCAGTTGTTGGGGAATTACCCCGAAGTGATGCCGATCACGATGATAATATAGTAACCAAAAATTGTGGAATAAAACAACCAACAAGAACACAAAGATTTACGTGGTTCACCCAATATAGGCTACATCCACAGAGCACTGCAACTTTTATAACCGGAAGAAATATTATAACAAGTGTATACATCAATACACTCAATATCTCACGATCCCAACCCCGAGTATACTGAGAAAATATTTTCTCTAACTCACAAAAGAGAATTCCCGCACTCAAGAAAAAAATACACTCTTTTTTTCTATGCACTCTCTTTTTATCAAAGCTGAAAAGCTTTTGATTTTGGGATACAATAACTGAAGGAATTGAGCTCTATTTATAACTAAAACCTTCAATCATTTTTCAAAAAAATTCGATGTGGGATAAGAGATTTATATTATTTTATTTAATGTGTGGGCCCCACCCCATTAAATAAACTCACCTAACATAAGGAACTCAGAGAAATAAAAAATTTTCAATGGCGGGATGTAATTCTCGATCCGCTTTCCGCATATTATATATCATGTTTATATACGTGCAAAACATAATTTTTGAGAAAAAATTCTGACATTCTAGGCTTGTTATATTTGTATTGTTTTTTTTCTTGTTCTTGCCATGAAAGTTGTTATGGAATATCGAAAATCACCCTCCGTAAATGCTTCTGGACCATATTCAATAATTCTTCCAAGGTAATACTTGACATATCTTTTGATGAAATCGTGGCTTCAAACTTTTCAGGAATTGCGATGAATATCTTTTGAACGACTCTGGAATAAGAAAAATCCGTCTTGAGAAGTCTGATTTTGTTGACAATATTGAGAAGTTTGCCATAATATGCTTTAATCGTTTCTGATTCCTTCATCTTTTGCATCTAAAATTCTGAAATTAGATTCAGCACTTGCATCCCTTTGATCATTTCGCTTCCTTCATATTATTTCTTCAAAAAATCCCATATTTCTTTGGCTATTTTTAGTGTCATGATTCTTGGACAATTCTATCCTACTCCGGGAGATTTACTCACTGTCACTAAATAATATATACATGTATAGCATTTAAAAATAGCTACAATAATTTTATTAGCATTTATAAATGGGTAGAATATAGAATTTCTTATAATAATTAAATTTTAAAATATTGATTTTTTACATTTCATATGATTCTACCACAAAAATAAGAATAATAGAAATAAAAATCTCAAACCTCAAACGTAAAAGTTTTACTATCAAAAAAAAAAAAAAATTCACGTAAATATAAAATATTAAGTTTTAAATTTTGAGAATAATAATAATACTAATATAATGATATAACACATGTTATATACATTAAACGAAATTAGTTTAATAATTAGTTTGGTTGAATTTGGTTAAAATAGTGTAAAATGTAATAATAATAATAAAAAAAAGACACGCGTAAGAAAAAAAGTAAGACAAAAACTTGTGTGAGACGGTCTCACTGGTCGTATTTGTGAGACAGGTCTCTTATTTGTGTCACCCATTAAAAAGTATTACTTTTTATGCTAAGTGTATTACTTTTTATTGTGAATATGAGTAGAGTTAACCCGTCTCACAGATTATGACCCGTGAGACGGTCTCACATGAGACTAAAGGGGAGTACCTCACCTGGTGTAGGATAGAATTGGCCATGATTATTGTAAAAACAGAAGTTGAAACCTTTGTAAACAAGATGACTTTTGCTTTTGATTTTCTTTGCTTAGTCTTCTTTTGATTTTTGATTTTTTGATTTGTTCAACCGTTGGATTGTGAGACAAATCTGGAATTTCATATTCTTGTTCAACAGCTTCCTACAAATCTTTAGCATCCATATACACTTCCATTCTAATAGCCCACACTTGATAAATTTGTTCCATCAAACAATGGCGGTGCAAATTGTTATGAAAGAACCTTTTGATTTCATTCTGAAATTTTTAAAATCTCAAAGATTCTCACGAACTTGGCTCTTGAGACCATTTTGTTGGATATTTGGGAAGCAAAATAAAATAATAATAATAATAATAATAATAATAATAATAATAATAATAATAATAATAATAATAATAAGAGAGTATATGAGAATGCAAAAGAATAATAATTTATTATGCAATTAATGTTTATTTATATTATATAACCAAGATAGAGTCCGAATTAAAATAGAACTCAGTTACTTTTCATTTTGATATCAGGTTTCAAAGGCTTTTGATATCATCTCGAGGCAAACAAAAGCCTCCTTGCTTTTTTAGGTGCCCGAGTTGTGGCATGTTCCATATCCCTTCAGTTTCCTTAATATCCACCACATCTGTCTTCACAAAACAAATTTCTTCTATTACTTTCTGCAAATCTAGACCAAAGAGAGTGGAGCTCCTTTCACTTTCAGTTTCAGAATTTTCAAGAATTTGACCGACCATACGACTTTGGATGATATATATCTTCTGCTGTATATGTTGGGCTTACAATATTTGCCTCCAATCCTTGAATCTCTGCTCCCTTTACTAGCGAAAATCCTTCAAGAAAATCTTGCAGGAGAAGTGATAGTTTCAAGAAGACAATCGATTTGGCCTTTGTCAAAAACATTCCTTTGATGTGGTGGGTGTTGCAATAACTGGTCAAGAGTATTTCCGAGAGAGAAGTGTTTGCACAATATTCGATTTCCGGGCGTGTCAGGTGCGAAAATATACCGATTTGTGTGAAAAATAAAATCTAACTTCTAAATATTCAAACGACGTGAATTATAAATTCGACCATCAGTTATAGTCTCCTAAAACAAATGCAATGCCAAAAATAAAGAAAACTATTGGAAATTGATGCAAATAAACCCCTGACATGATTTTGAATTTACAAAACTGTAGGAATTCATCAAAGACATGAAAAATGTAATAAATTGTTGCTGAAATCTAGAATGAGAAGACGTAAAATGCTAGAAATATACTGAAACGCTTGAAAGAACTATCGCTTGAAGATTGAATTTTTGCAGAGAGTATTTTTGCAGATTTTTGCTGAGTTGAGTTGTCTGTTGTGTTGTCTTTAGAGTTCTTTGCCGATCTCTTTTTCTTTCCAGTGTTGTGCCGTTTCTTTCCACTCCCCCATGAGCCCATGATTTTTCCCACTCATGCCACAATTTCCACTTGTCCTCCCACGTTCTTCTTCCTTCTCCGCGCTCAGTGACCAGTTCTGAATCAATTAAAAATCAATCTGCCACACTTGATGGGCCTATATAATTCAAGTGGGCTTGTAATTAAATTGGACTTCTATAATTAAATTGGGCTTCTATAATTAATTATTTTTAGCCCAAACAATTGCCCCTCGCAAACATTGGTCCGTGGGCCAAAATGCTTGTATGTAGCCCAATTCTAGCTTGTTTGTTGGAGCGGCCCGTGAGCATTTTCTCTTGACATGGGCTTGTAATTTTTGATCAGGCCCAATTCTCGCTTGGGTTCTTAGCAGCAGACTCATTTTCAAATTCAAATCCACAACCCTTGCCCCTCTTTCGTCTTCTCTCTCGGTGCTTCACCCTTTGCTCCTCGCTGCTCGAAACTCCCTCCTTCTCGTTCCCTTCGCTCCCTTCTGCTATAGGGAGGTCTTCGCCCTTAAGCCCTTCGATCTTCTCTGCCGCCGCTCAGCCCGCTCGCTCTCATCTCTAGTGTAGAAGACGCTGCTTCGTCCGATTTCTCCGCTGAGGTGCTTCTCGTTCGCGTTCTTCGCCCAACCACCTTCCGCTGTCAACGAGGAACCGTGCTGTTATCTAGAATCAATTAGTCTCGCCTCCGCCGTCGTCTCCCCTACGCTGTGGTTGCCGAACATTTCTGTATGGCTCAAAAATCGGCTCCTGCGTCTTCATTGGAATTGAGTGTCGCGGCTGCTGGTTTAAATGTTGCCCAAGTCGAAGTTTCCGGCGCCTCCACCGCTGGCTTCGACGCTGCTGGTGCCTCGTCTGCTTCCGCCGCCGTTTCTGCCATGCTGCCCGTCGCATTCACCGGCCCCGCTGTGGTTGCCGATGGCTTGACAGTGGTTCGAGGCTCTCCTCCGGCGCCTCCGCTTGAATCGAGCGTTGCTGTCGCTGTCTCTCCCCAAGTTAAAGTCTCTGCCATTGCCGCTGGTTTCACCCCGTTCGCCGCCACTGGTCTCAACTCATTCTCTGCCGCGTCCGGGTTATCCATGGGTGTCCACTCGAGCTTTGGCCAACCGTCTACCGCTATGGGTAATCCCTTATTCCTTCTTGAATTGCATTTAGTATTTCTCGATTCCTTGAATATTGTCTGGTGTTCTTGATGGACTTGCAATTCTATTCCCAGCTTTGCATGATTTGGTATCCTATAAACCAAATGATGGAAAATTGGTTTATCTGTGAAATTGAGTTAACTCTTTCGACGCCGGGTTTCTGAGGGGAATTATGGATTTGATATGGTTAGGCCATTCATTAGCCGTTGCTTTGTAGGTGCGGTAAAGTGGCCATTATTTGTCCCTGTGATATACATCAGTAACCATTGATTTTTTCTGAACATTTCTTGCGTTTATGCAGTGGTTTTTGACCTCAATCAATCTGTTGGCTCTGGTTTTGTCCATGTTGCCACCCCTTTTGTTGGTTTCTTTTGTGTACAAAGACACGTTTATTCTTAGCAGGTAGCATAGATTGGCCATGAGTTGGCCTCAATTCTCTGGTATATTCGACACCTAAGCCTTGGTGTCGTTTGGGGCTCTTTGCAACACAGGTAAGACTCAACTCTTACGTGCTCTTATGTGCTGTTATGTGCCGCATCCACTCAAGACGATTCCCTCGCCCCTAACATTATGCATTGCACTTCAGTCGGATCCCTTTCTCGCATACACGTATATGCATTTGCACTTCAGTCGGACCCCTTTCCCGCATACACGTATATGCATTCGCACTTCAGTCGGACCCCTTTCCCGCATACACGTATATGCATTCGCACTTCAGTCGGACCCCTTTCCCGCATACACGTTTACTTACTGTTCTTGCATGCGTTGATTCCGCCTTTGATTTGTTGACTGTTGGTTTGGTGTTGTGGTTGTTGTGTGATGGATGTGAAATGAAGGTGGGTTTGTATGTGATGTTGTGTATTGGATGTTGCGAAGGAATTTCTATTCGTTCTTAATCCACTTAACCCAACTCGCTTCAATAGCTTCAATCAAAACCATAGGTTGGCTTAAAACTCCCCGCTCGCGATTATTTCCTCCCCTGATATCTTATCAAAACAAAATGAATTCAATATGATAAATCAAATATGGCTTAATTGATCGTTTCATTTTTGAATCATAACCAACAAATATTTACATTAGTGGCCCTACGGCCTACTTTAAATCAAATCTTACAACATGAACGTGAAGCTGGAACATACAAAAATGGCTGGTTAGCCTATTTTTCTTCAAAAGTCAATTTCTGGGTCCTCTTGGAGTTTGCATAACGCCCTTGTTCTCTTCTGTTCTTCTTTTATTACTCGCTTTTCCGATCGGTGAGCTCAACTCCCCGTTCAGTGTGTTTCTTTCCTGCCATATTCTACATGGCCTGAAGGCCTACTTGACGGTCTGTCACTGCACATGCAAACGACCAACTTATATAATGGCGGTACGGTCTACTTCACCATGATTTCTCGTAACATAAAAATATTGGAAATATCGACCGAATTCATATATAATAAGTGGCCATATGGCCGACTCCCTAGTGAAATAAATGGACTTCCAAATAATGAAAGTGGCTTATTGTCCCACTTTCTCTGATCAATTTTATTGTTGAATCATGAACAACGAATATTTATTTCAGTGACCCTAAGGCCTACCTCACATGATATCTTGAAATAAGGAACTAAATATATACAAAAGTGGCCCCGAAGGCCAACTCCCCACTGAAGAAGGTCAATTCCCCACTGAAGAACAGCCTTTGCGTTTCCTTTACTCGCTAGCTTTTCCCATTTCCTCCCTCATAAAATAAGGCTTGAGATACTTGCCATTTATGCATCTTTTGTGTGGATGCCCATCTAAACTTGATAGCCAATATGCATTTTCGTCTAACACCTTATGTACTTTGAATGGTCTCTCCCAATTGGGAGACCATTTGCTCAGCTCCCTATCCTTCGTTCCTAAGGCACTATAGCCTTCCACACTATTTCCCCTTCATGGAAGCTTTTCTTGTTAACTCTTTTGTTGTAAATTCTCGCAACTTTATGTTTCTGTAATAGCAGAGCATTGTACGCTTGGATTCTCAGCTCATCCAGTTCTCCGTATTCATCTTCTTGGACGACCTCAATTCCATAGGTGTCCCATGGTTCCTCCTCTTCTAATTTGTTCAGTACCTCCTGCACATGCGCCTTCCATATAGAGGTTGCAGCTACCTCTTTTCCCTTGTGGTTCATTTCAATCATCAACCTCCTCAATTAGCGGTTGAATTATCGGCCTAGGCGGCACGATAACAGTAGGCTTGAGGATTCTTTCCAACACCGAGCTTGGAGTTGGTGTTTTCATGTACAATGGACTTTCTTTCTTGCTATTACTACGAATTTTTATAGGCCCAAAATCCCCATCGTAATATCTGGCTTCCACTTCACTTGCACTTGTTTGGAACGGCTGTCTATCTTCTTCTACAACCTCCACATCATTCCCTTTCCAAAATAACAACAGTTGGTGCATTGAGGATGGGATGCACTGGTTTGCATGGATCCAATCTCTGCCTAACAACGCTTGGAAGTTGGCAGAGTAGTTCACAACAAAAAATGCACATAAAGATGAGATGGTCCCTACAGTAACATCAGCGGGGAGTACTCCAATGATCTTGGTGGTTTCTCCGGTAAACGCAGCAACCGAAACTTCCGAAGGAATCAAGTCTTCTTCAGCTTTGCCCAGATTTCTTAACATTCTTACTGGAAGAACATTCACAGCTGAACCATTGTCAATCAACACCCTCGACAGTGGCTTCCCATTCAAGTGGACTTTGATGTACAACGGCCTTATGTGCTTGGTCATGGCCGATGTAGGCTTTTCAAGTATCACTTGTTTAGGCTTACTCGGGTGATCTTCCTTGATAATCACTCTTGAACTCCCTTCAGGGAGTTTATTTGCTTGCGCTGATTCCTTGGGCATCAACTCCCCATTCTCTTCTTCCATCATTTTAAATCTCTCTGGTAGTATCACCACTCCTGTGGCACAATCCACTGTGATGTGAAACTCTCCAACGCAAAAATTGATTGTTTTTTCTCTTTGATCATCCTCTTCGCTTAACAAATCATCGTCATCTTCCACAAACTTATCTTCAGTAGCCGTTCTTCCAAACTTAGATTTACTCCCCACTGGCTCCCTGGAGACTGAAACATCAATTGTGGGTTCATTTCTCAACTTAGCGGACTCCTCTCTTCTTGCAATAGCTTTTTCTCTCAACAGCTGTCTCTTTTGAGTCCTAGTCGGTGGCCTAGGGAACTTTTTGTGTTTGGCCACTCTCCAAGACTCACTGAACTCCCCTCTGGCTGGAAGGACGTATCTCGGCTTTGCTCTCAGGCTCTCAATCACTTTTCCTTTTGAGATTTCATATGCACGCCGCTCCATGCACTGATCAGCTGATACTTTCCTGGTTTCCACCTTTCGTGACTCAACTCTACGTATGTTTCGCCTGTCTGAGTATCTCTGTTGCTGATCACGTGATGATTCCCCTCTAAACTTTTGATTCTCAAGCACTGGTCTTTCAAGGAAATGCTGGTTCCTCGGCCGATAGGCCGCGGATTCACCGACATTTCTAGGGAAACGCTGCTGAACTGTTCGCATTCGATCAGCAATACACCTTCCATGAGCTTCAAACAATTGACCCTTTGGAATCCAGTATTTCTTGATTACTCGGTCTTTCACTGCAAAAGATCGGCTTCTTTTCTCATTGAGAAGATCCCTCAAATCTGTCACATTCACATTAACCAAAGCCACTGGGGAAAAAGGATCATCATCCACCGCCATAGACTCTTGTTTGTTAGGGAATTTAACAACTCCCTTGTTAATTCTATCCTGCAAAATGTTCTTGAACGCCCAACAAGATTTAGTAGCATGATTGTAGGAGTTGTGGTACTTACAATACTCTCGTCCTTTCAGTTCTTCTATGGGTGGCATCATGTGATCAGCTAGAAAGTGATGAATTTTTCTTTTACCAAGAAATCAAAAACTTCCTCGGTCTTTGATACATCAAATGTATACTGCATGTCTTTGGGTAGTTGGGAGTTGTTCTTCTTTTCAAGTTCTGTTGGCTTCTTTTTTAGCAGAGGAACTGTGCAAGACCCAGCTGATCGAATCTCTGCCAATGCCACGTCTTCCACCTCCTGATAATAAGACCCTATAGCAGTTTTCTTCTTGTATGACTCTTCTCGCAAGAGTTCTTCGTATTCAGCCACTTTGGCGGCTAGCTCAAAGAAATCCCTGAACTCCATACCTTGGAATTTCTTCCTAATTCAAAATCCAGCCTTTTTTGTGCCATCTTCACGAATTTGATCTCAGGTAGGAATACCTTACACCTATTCTTTATCTTCTTGAACCTGTCTATGAAATATTCCACAGACTCTCCTTTCTTTGAGTGACTCTGGATAAGTCGGCAACGCACAGTTCTGGCTCTGTGCTATAGAATTGAATGTGAAATTGTATTTTCATCTCTTGCCAACTCATCACTGAATTTCTGGGGAGTGAAGCATACCAAGCGAAGGCCGTCCCAGTGATGGAATTCGGGAATAGCCGCAACTTTAGATTGTTGAAATTCTCCAAGTTGGCTAATTCCCCGCACTGGATGGTGAATATGGCTATATGTTCCATGCTCGATTGGCCATCCTCCCCACAGAATAGGCTGAAATCATGAACTCTATAACCCCTTGGATATGAGTTATTCACGTCTATGTATTCTGGATAGGGTTTGTGGAATTCTGGGCGGCCTATCTGCCTCAAGGCCGGCCCATATAGCTCTTGAACAGCCTCTCTCACCATTTCTGGGTCAACCGCGTGAATGTTTCGAGCTGGAAAGCCCCCATCTACTCCTTGATAATCCATGTGTGACATATCTTCATACGTTCCCGGTTGATACAGAGGATTTGTTACGCTGCTTCGAACTCCCCACTCCATGAGCACGTGAATATGGCTGAGCCCTCCCTCCTAGGGTTTCTTCTCTCTTGTGAGGTGGTGTATACCTTCTTTCTGGCTGATTTGGGAGAGTAAACTCCGGGCGGCGAGGATCGTCAACCCTTGAGTTTCCAACTCCCTGGTCAAAGTCAGGGACCTGGTTATTTCCCTGGACTTGGTTGCTTCCTTCTTTCTCCTTTATGCTATGCTCTTTGTCGGTTGACTGGTTCGGTTTACCCAATACTGTCTTCAAGCAATCAGACACAGCCTTGGACAGTGCTTGTGATATTTCTTCCATTTTCATCGCAGTCAATTCTTCAACCAAACGGTTTGAAATATGAGCATACATCTCTCGAACATTACTTGGATGCAAATCCAACTCCCTGGTCGGCTCTTCAGCGGCCGGAGCGGCCGGCTGCTTTGTCAGTGGAGCGTGAACCTCTTCCTGGCTTGGTTGAGACTCCCCATCCCCTTGATTGACGTTTTCTTTTCTTCTTGGCGGCATAGTGATGGTCCCACTGGGCATGCCAAAAATATGTTTGCACAATATTTGATTTGCGGGCGTGCCAGATGCGAAAATGCACCAATTTGTGTGAAAATGATAAAATCTAACTTCTAAATATTCAAACGACGTGAATTCTAAATTCGACCGTCAGTTATAGTCTGCTAAAACAAATGCAATGCGAAAAATAAAGAAAACTATTGGAAATTGATGCAAATAAACCCCTGACATGATTTTTAATTTACAAAACTGTAGGAATTCATCAAAGACATGAAAAATATAATAAATTGTTGCTGAAATCTAGAATGAGAAGACGTAAAATGCTAGAAATATACTGAAACGCTTGAAAAAACTATCGCTTGAAGATTGAATTTTTGCAGAGAGTATTTTTGCAGATTTTTGCTGAGTTGAGTTGTCTGTTGTGTTGTCTTTAGAGTTCTTTGCCGATCTCTTTTTCTTTCCAGTGTTGTGCCGTTTCTTTCCACTCCCCCATGAGCCCATGATTTTTCCCACTCATGCCACGATTTCCACTTGTCCTCCCACGTTCTTTTTCCTTCTCCGCGCTCAGTGACCAGTTCTGAATCAATTAAAAATCAATCTGCCACACTTGATGGGCCTATATAATTCAAGTGGGCTTGTAATTAAATTGGACTTCTATAATTAAATTGGGCTTCTATAATTAATTATTTTTAGCCCGAAGAGATGCATAAGCTGCCATTGTTGATTTCTCACTTGCCCAAAATTAATCTGTGATTTCTTGCACCAACGTTGACTTATTATTGTGCAAAAGCTGCAGCCAATTACACTGGCCCATATTATCATTTTTAGAAATATATTTTTCTAATTAAATAAATAATATACATTATATTTTAATGAGATATATTAGATAATTTAAAATTTAATTAGTTGTTGCTTACACCACTGTAATTTGTGAATATACCAAAAAATACATGTGCTTTTCATCTCTAAACTCAATTAAAAACATATATATATAAATATACATACATACATATATATTCCTTAATTTGATTTAAAAAAAATAAAATAATAACTTGGGTTTCTTTTTAATTTTATGTCGACTTTTTCCCATTCCTTTTAAAAAAAACGAGAGGGTTGTGGAACAAAGCCGATTACTTGCATCAATTTTATTGGCCCAAAGAGACTTTCCCGCCTCATTAACAGAACGAGCTGCAGATGGTCGATTCAAGACAATCCACTAAGATTTGGGCCGAGAACTGTTCTTTTCCAACAAGGCCTCCTTATCTATTTAAGAGTCAAATTGAAATTGTGAGTCTGAAAAAACCGAGTCCCTATCATGATGAAAGAATGGTAAATGACTCTTGTATTTTCTTCGGCTGATTTACTACAGCCTACCAATGGAATTGATCCAAGTGTTGGTATTTCTCCAACAACATATGCTTGACTTCTCTCGCACAACCTAGGTCGTCTCTTTTAAAAAAAATTTACATGAAAGTGGTTACGAGGATGGGTAGGCTTTTATTTAAAAAAATTAGATTCAAATGTGTTAAATCGACATTTAATTCCCGACATCATTATTGAAAATTGATCTCTTTCAAGAAAAACTTGACACCATGATGGCCTAAACAACTTTATTACTTTGTTTCTTTCACACACATACACGTATATATAGGATCTCACACTTAATAATATATAATGTGTGTGTGTAATACATATTGTTTGGGCTAAAATAAAATTAGACAAGCCCAAATTAAATTAAACAAGCCCAGGTAAATTATGCAAGCCCATCAAGTATAGCAGATCAAATCCTATTAATTTAAACTGATCACGAGACGTTGAGAGAGAGAAAATCGTGGGAGGAGAGAGAGAAATCGTGGAATGAAAGCAGAAGAACGTGGATAATGGGGGAGTGGAGAAGAACTGTACAATGGCTAGGAAGAAAATGGGGCATAGGCCAACACAGAAAGACACACAACTCTCCGCACAAAAATCTGCAAAAAGCTCTCTATTAATTTTCAGTTTTCAACCATTAGTTTTCAAGTTTTCCAGTAGTTGTTCTAGCATTCTAGGTCTTCTCGTTTTAGACTTCAGCAATAATTTATTATATTTTTCATGTTTTGATGAATTCCTACAGTTTTTGTAAATTCAAAATCATGTTAGGGGTTTATTTCCATCAATTTCCAATAGTTTTCTTCATTTTGGCATTGTATTTGTTTTAGGAGACTAGAACTGATGGCCGAATTTAGAATTCACATCGCTTGAATAGTTAGAAGTTAGATTTTATTGTTTTTCACACAAGTTGGTGCAACTTCGCACATGGCACACCCGCAAATATCAATATTGTGCAAATAATTTTTGGCACGCCCGGTGGGACATTACTATGCCGCCAAAAAGGAAAGAAAACGTCAATCAGGAAAGTGGGGAGTCTTTGGTTAATCAAGAGGGAACTCAGATTCCACAGCCAGAACCACTTGTTGTTGAACCACAGGCCGAAGAAGTGGATCTGCATGCTCCTACTACATACAATCAAGTTTCAAACAGCGTGATGGAAGAAATTGACTGCTGTAAAGATTGAGGAAATTTCACAGGCGTTATCTAAGACAATGTCTGACTGTTTGAAGACCCTTATGAGTAAACCGAATCAGTCTATCCGAAGAGGGCAAAATACTACTGTCAAAGAGGCTGATCAGGGAAGCAACCAAGTCCCTGAATTTAACCAGGGAGTAGGAAACTCAAGGGCTCGTGATCCCCGCCGCCTAGAGTTCACTCTCCCAAGTCAACCAGAAAGAAGGTATACACTACTTCACAGGAGAGAAGAGACCTTAGGGGGGAGAGCCCAACCATATTCACGTGCTCATGGAGTGGGGAGCTCGAAACAACCAGTTACTCAAGTGTACAGCGTGACAAATCCTCTGTACCAACCAGGAGCTTATGATGACATATCACACATGGATTATCCAGGAGTAAATGGGGGCTTCCCAGGAGGTAATATTGGTTTAAATGCAGGGTTTCAAACTCGGGGGCAAACTATTATCACCATCCACTCCCCAACAGAAATGCAACAATGATCGATCCTGATGTGGTGAGGGAAACTGGTCAAGAGCTGTATGGGCCGGGTTTGAGACAGATAGGCTGCCCAGAGTTCCACAAACCATATCCAGACTACATAGATGTGAATAACCCGTACCCAATGGGTTACAGAGTTCATGATTTCAGTTTATCTCTGGGGAGGATGGCCAGTCCAGCATGGAACACATAGCCAGGTTTACCATCCAGTGCGGGGAATTAGCCAACTTGGAGAACTTCAACAATTCAAAGTTGCGGCTATTCTCGAATTCTCTCACAGGGACTACATTTGCGTGGTATGCCTCACTCCCCAGAAATTCAGTGATGAGTTGGCTAGAGATTAAAAGACAATTTCACATCCAATTCTATATAATAGAACCAGAAGTGTGTATTGCCAAAATAAAGGAGAATCTGTAGAGTCTTTTATCGACATGTTCAAAAAGATGAAGAATAGGTGCAAGGTGTTCTTATTTGAGACCGAGTTCGTGAAGATGGCACAAAAAAGGCTGGATTTTGAATTAAGGAAGAAATTCCAAGGTATGGAGTTCATGGACTTCTTTGAGCTGGCTGCCAAAGTTGCTGAATACGAAAAACTGTTGCGGAAAGAGTCATACAAAAAGAGAACTGCTATGGTGTTTTATTATCAGGAGGTCGAAGATGTGGTATTGGCAGAAATTCAATCAGCTGGTTCTTGCACAGTTCCCCTACTAAAAAGAAGCTGGCAGAACCTGAAAAGAAAAACAGCTCTCAACTCCCCAAAGATATGCCGTATACATTTGATGTGTCAAAGACCGAGGAAGTTTTTGATTTTTTCGTAAAAGAAAAATTCATCACCTTTTCACCTGATCACAGGATGCCACCCAAAGAAGAGCTGAAAGGTCGAGAGTATTGTAAGTGCCACAACTTTTTCCCCCAGTAGATTTGGTTAATGTGAATGTGACAGATTTGAGGGATCTTCTCAATGAGAAAAAAAGCCGATCCTTTGCAGTGAAAGACCGAATAATCAAGAAATGTTGGGTCCCTAAGGGTCAATTGTTTGAAGCTCGTGGAAGGCATAGTTCTAATCGAGTAAGAACAGTTCAGCAGCGTTTCCCCAGAAATGTTGGTGAATCCACGGCCTGTCGGCCGAGGAACCAACATTTCTTCAAGAGACCAGTGCGTGAGAATCAGGGGTTCAGAGGGGAATCATCTCGTGAGCAGTACCAGAGATACTCAGACAGGAGAAACATATGTAGAGTTGAGTCGCAAAGGGTGGAAACTAAGAAAGTATCAGCTGATCAAGACAGAGAGCGGCATGCATATGAAATCTCAAAAGAAAAAATGATTGAGAGCAGGAGAGCAAAGCCCAGGTACGTCCTTCCAGCTAGAGGTGAGTTCATTGAGTTGGAGGGTGGCCAAACACAAAAAGTTCCCTAGGCCATCGACTAGGACTTAGAAGAGACGGCTGTTGAGAGAAAGAGCTATTGTAAGAAGAGAAGAGTCGGCTAAATTGAGAAAAGAACCCACAATCGATATTCCAGTCACAAGGGATCAGGTGGGGAGTAATTCCAAGTTTGGAAGATCGGCTACTGAGAATAAGCTAGCAGACGATGATGATGATCTGTTAAGTGAGGAGGATGATCAAAGAGGAAAAACAATCAATTTTTGCGTTGAAGAGTTTCACATCACTGTGAATTGTGCCACAAGAGTGATGATACTACCAGAGAGATTTAAAATGATGGAAGAAGAGAACGGGGAGTTGATTCCCAAGGAATCAGTGCAAAAGAGAGATCATACAAATAAACTCCTTGAAAGGAGTTCAAGAGTGATTATAAAGGAGGATCACCCAAATAAGCCTAAACAAGTGATACTTGAGAAGCCTACACCGGCCATGACCAAGCATATAAGGCCGTTGTACATCAAAGCCCACGTGAATGAGAAGCCAGTGTCTAGGGTTTTGATTGACAATGATTCAGCTGTGAATGTTCTTCCAGTATGAATGTTAAAAAGTCTGGGCAAAACTGAAGAGGACTTAATTCCTACAGAAGTTTCGGTTGCTGCATTTACAAGGAAAACCACCAAGACCATTGGGGTATTCTCTGCTGATGTTACTGTAGGGAGCGTGTCGTCTTTGTGTGTATTTTTCGTGGTAAACTCGTCCGCCAACTTCCAATCGTTGTTAGGCAGAGATTGGATCCATGCAAACCAGTGCATCCCATCCTCAATGCACTAGGTGTTGTTATTTTGGAAAGAGGACGATGTGGAGTTTGTAGAAGCGGATGGACAGCCCTTTCAGACAAGTTCAAGTGCAGTTGAGGCTAGATATTACAATGGGGATTTTGGGCCCATCAAAGTTCGTAGCAATAGTAAAAAAAAAAAAAATCAATTGTACATGCAAACACCAAATCCAAGCTCGGTGTTGGAAATAATCCTCAAGCCTACTGTTATCGTGCCGTCTAGGCCGATAATTATCCTCTGATTGAGGAGGTTGATGATTGATTTGAACCAAAAAGGAAATGAGGTAGCTGCAACCTCTATATGGAAGGCACATGTTCAACAATTACTGAACAAATTAGAGGAGGAGGAAGCATGGGACACCTACGGAACGGAGGTTGTCCAAGAAGAAGAATACGAAGAGAATTAACTCCAAGTTGATGAATTTTTTATGGCGCCATCTCAAATGGAAGATGGCCAACACGAAGTACAAGACCCGTTGGAAGAGATTAATTTGGGGGAGCTTGAGAATCCAAAAGTGGTGTATGTGAGTAAGCTACTGGAAGAGCAATTGAAGCAGGATTTGATCAATATGCTGAAGGAATACAAAGATTGTTTTGCATGGAGTTATGATGACATACCAGGGTTAGACCGAAAATTGGTCGAACACCGACTTCCACTCAAAGAAGGTTTCAAACCATTTCAACAGCCATCTCGTCGCATGTCAAAAGAAGTCGAGTTGCAAGTGAAAGAAGAAGTTGAGAAATTGTTAAAGGCCAAATTTATAAAACCAATCAGATATACCGAATGGCTTTCGAACATTGTGCCAGCCATGAAAAAGAATGACAAGGTCAGAATATGCATCGACTTCCGAGACTTGAACTGTGCAACTCCCAAAGATGTGTATGTGATGCCGATACCTGATATGTTGATTGATTCAGTGGCTAGACATGAGTTGTTATCTTTCATAGATGGATTCTCGAGCTACAAGCAGATCAAAATTGCAGAGACAGACACTCACAAAACAGCATTCAGATGCCCATGAGCTGTTGGTATGTTTGAGTGGCTTGTCATGTCATTCGGGCTAAAAAAACACAGGAGCCACGTATCAAAGGACTATGAACTCGATCTTTCATGATATGATAGGACTTCATATTGAAGTATATATAGACGATATTGTTATGAAATCTAAACAAGTTGTTGATCACATCGAGCATTTGAGGAAGAGTTTCCAAAGAATGAGGCAACATGAGTTGACGTTAAACCCATTGAAGTGTGCTTTTGGTGTGAAAGATGGAAACTTTTTGGGATTTCTGGTACATCATAGGGGATTTGAGGTGGATAAGAACAAAGCCAAACCTATTATGGAAGCAAATCCACCCAAGAACAAGAAAGAGTTACAACGTTTTTTTGGGCAAGTAAATTACTTGAGGCGTTTTATCTCTAACCTTGCAGGGAAAATAAAGGAGTTCTTACAATTTCTGAAGCTCAAAGATGGCGGGGAGTTCAAATGGGAAAATTCGCATCAGAAAGCCTTTGATGTGGTCAAGGGATATTTATCCAATCCACCTATTATTATGCTTCCCAGGTATGTAATACTCCTTAAACTATATATCTCTGCTGCTCATGAGTCAATTGGATGTTTACTAGTTCAAAATAATCACGAAGGAAATGAGAAAGCCATCTATTATTTGAGTAGATTCCTTACCCCAGTAGAGATAAAATACTCTGTGATTGATAAGCTATGCTTAACACTGTATTATGCATGTACTAAGTTAAGACATTATTTGATTCAATCAAGAGTGTTTGTGGTGGCTAAAACCGATTTGATTAAATACATGCTTAATAGACACATCCTCTCTTGGCGGATTGGTAAATGGTCTTTAGCATTGGCCGAGTTTACATTGATCTACTACCCCCAAAAGTCAGTAAATGGCCAAGCTATCGCCAATTTTTTAGCTGATCACCCTTCACTTGATGAGTTTATTGGAGAGCGGGTTGGGTTTCCAGTTTGTTGAGTAGGAGTTCAACCCTGGGAGTTGAAGTTCGATGGATCAAGTACAGAAACAGCAGCCGGAGCTGGTATTGTGATCACTTTCCCAAGAGGTGTGAAAACCGCTCTATCATTTAATTTGGGTTTTCCATGCACCAACAATCAGGTGGAATACGAAGCATTGGTCAATGGGCTGGAAATTCTGAAAGACTTAGGAGCAAAAGAGTTGTTGATATCAGGAGATTCACAGTTGGTGCTCAAACAACTGTCAGGGGAGTTTAAATGCACTAGTTTATCATTGGCACCATACTATACCGCAGCATCCCAACTTCTAGATGATTTTGAAGAAGTATCATTAGTACACGTCCCAAAGCAAGAAAATTGGGAGACAGACGAGTTAGCACAAGTCGCATCGGGATTGAAGATGTCTCCTGAACTTACGCACGGGCTAGTGTTGATTCAAAAGAGAAACCACCCCTCAATTCAGCAAAGAGGGATTCAGGTAGACACTCTCAACTTGGATATAAACTTAGCTGGTGATTGGAGAGATGATATAAAACAGGTGCTAAAATCTCCCGGGAGAGATATTCCACGAGGTCTAAAAATGAAAGCTCTTAACTACGTCTTAGTAGAAGGAGATTTGTACATGAAAGGGTTAGATAGTTTGCTCCTCAGATGCAAAGGTTTCCCAGAGGCATTGGAGATCATGAAGCAAGTTCACGAGGGAGTGTGTGGAGCGCATCAATCTGGAGTAAATATGAGATGGTTGATAAGGAGGTATGACTACTATTGGCCATCCATCCTGAAAGATTGCATCAAATATGTAATGCCCAGAGCAATGATTGACATGTACGAATTCATAGATATGTTGTGAAGATTGTACATAACCATAAGAAATAAGAAATGATATCATATATGATTTTCAGTATGATTATGACTTGTTAGGACAGAAGTACTGTATTGGATTATGATTGAGAATATGATAGTGTTGATATCTATTGAGAATTAGATTGACCGGCATCGAGAATATTGGAGTATTTATATTTCGGTGAGACCAGAAGGACCGAACCGAGATCGGAACGTACGATCAGAGTTCGCACCGTCCGTTCGGAGTTCGGAGCGTCCGAGCCAGGTGGCTGGACACATGGATGGCATGCAATAGTTCGGATCGACCGATCGTAGTTCGGATCATCCGAGACAGTTGGCTGGAGACGTGGAAGACATGCAGGATTCGGAACGTCCGAAGTGAGTTCGGAGCGTCCGAAGTATGTCAGATCGGATCGTCCGAAGTAGATCGGATCTTCCGATCGTTGTCTATAAATAGAGGCGCGAGGTCTCAGTTTAGAGTCATTCCTACGAGGTCTCAGTAGAATTAGAAGTGTTAGAAAGTCATTTCTATTTCAGATTCATCTTCTCGACTGTGACAGCAATTCTACGACGGAAGGTATACTACATGCTTTGTTTTGGGGAATCACGACTCAAATGAGATCACATTTGAGTTTCCCAACTAAAATCACATACGAGTTTTATTGTTTATATCTTGATATAGGTATTATTATAGATTTGTTTATATGCAAATCTCGTTATGCTTTGTTTACAGATCATGTTACATTGCATTAGATGTTTATTAGAACTTGTATTCAATTCCTATTATGCTTTGTTTACAGATCATGTTACATTGCATTAGATGATTATGCTTGTTTACAGATTTTGTATTCATGCATTAAGATAGGACAGTCTGGAGATCAGGCAGACTTCTAGACGTTCGGTTCTATCCCAGCTTAGGGGAAGATCACCCCCCTATTGTAGACGTGGATACAGATCAGGCCGAAGTCTAGGAATAAGACGTACCGTCACCCCGATTGGGAGGGTAGGTGATAGATCGTCTTATTCACACCGGGATCCCTAGAGTTTTAGTCGAGTCGCATCTAGACATGATTAGGCTCGCATTTCATGATTTTATATGAATGACATTCATATCAGCTTGTTTCATGTTTTATAGTATTTATATGCATGTTCACATGTTTATACTGGGATTTGTTCTCACCGGTTTTCCGGCTGTTGTTATGTCTGTATGTGTGCATAACAACAGGTGGGGCAGGATTTGGGTCGAGACAGAGATGATCGTGTTAGCGTGGAAATCTCGGGCCTAGCAGATGGACCAGTAGTTGTCTTTTATTATGTACTGTCTTTTATTACTGGTTAAGGAAAACATACAGAATAATACATGTATTTGATGTTTGTATGTTGTATTTAAATAAAGAACTCATGCTCGTTTGTTTACATTAGATTTAAGGTAAAAAGCGAAAAATTGACCCACGTTTTTAATAACAATCCATTTAATCCCAAGAAAAAGAATTAGAGCCCGGGTCCCCACAACAGGTGGTATCAGAGCCGATAGTTCCGTTAGACTGAAATAGGATAGAATGAGCGGGGTAGATCGAGTCTTCTTCCTTGCTTGATGATGTGCTAGCATGATTATTGCTTTCTTATTACATGTTGTTTGGTATTTGATTAATTTCAGCATGTGATTGACTGAATCAGAACCGATTCTAGATCAGAGGTAACTGACTAGATGATGGCTGAGACAGTTGTATATCTTGTTTACTAATCAGTTGGATTATTAGATATGCCTCCTAGAAGAGCAGCCGTACCTCTACGACCAGCAGCGCCAGAGCAGGGGAGTACATCCGGAGATTCTATGGATGTTACGGCGACCCCTATGGAGACGTTGCTGAAGCGATTCCAATCCTTTCGACCTCCCACTTTAAAAGGTACCGAGAATGCCATCGAGTGCGAAAGTTGGCTTGAAGATATTGAGATGCTATTCGACTCGTTGGAGTACAGTGATGAGAAGAGGATCAAGCTAATTGGCCATCAATTGCAAGATATAGCAAAGAATTGGTGGTTGAACATTAGGAGAGCTTTAGAGCAGCGGGGTACCGAAATTTCTTGGAAGGTATTCAAAACCGAGTTTTATCAGCGATTCTTCCCTGTATCCTACCGTAAAGATAAAGGCGCTGAATTCGCAAACCTGAGGCAAGGGCCATTAAACATTGAGGAGTACGTTGCTAAATTCTCTTCTTTGCTTCGTTTTGCACCCCATGTTTCAGGAAATGACGAGGCCATGGCGGATCAGTTTATAAATGGCCTGAATCCAGATATCTTTACGTTAGTCAATACTGGGAGACCCGATAACTTCTCGGATGCATTGAATCGTGCCAAAGGAGCTGAAGCAGGATTGCTTAGACAACGGAGTGCTCCGTATGTTGCACCAAGTCCAAGACCGCCACTACCTCCATCCCAAGTTCCTCCTCCTCGAGTCGAAAGTGGTGGTAGTGGTAGTGGACGCAAAGAACAGCTGAAGGCGAAGGGGAAACAGTTTAAAAGACCAGGGAGCAGTTCGTCGAGCTCCAGCGGATCAAAACAGAGTGGTTTTGATCAAAGTTCAAGGTTTATCGGTGGTTATTGCAGTTCCTGTGGAGGAAAGCATGCGACTGAACAGTGTCAAGGGGTGACAGGGAGATGCAACTATTGCAGGCAACCAGGGCATTTTGCCAAAGTCTGTCCACAGAGAGGTGTACAGCAAGGCCAGAGTGGAAGAGCATCCGGTTCAGTACCTCAGTTTGAGCGGCAGGCATCGTCGGTTCACTCTTTTCAGCCTCCACCAGCACCGACTCCACCCAGAGGCCGAGGTAGTCAGACTGTGACTCAACCTCCGAGGCAACAGGCCCAAGTGTTTGCGTTGACAGAGGAGCAAGCACAAGATGCACCAGATGATGTTATAGCAGGTAACTGTCTCCTTTATGGTTATCCTGCTTATATCTTGATAGATACAGGTGCATCGCATACATTCATCTCAGAACGATTTGCATTGTTGCATTCATTGCCTGTTGAGTCGTTGTTAGACGTTGTGTCTATTAATTCTCCGTTGGGAAGTGGATTAATATCTGTAACTACGGTTAGACATTGCATTCTACAGTTTGAGGGGCATGAGATTGACTTAGATTGTATAGTGTTGGGTCTAGCTGATTTTGATTGTATAGTCGGTATTGACATGCTAACGAAGTACAGAGCCACCGTGGATTGTTTCCACAAGATTGTCAGATTCAGACCCGAGATGACAGACGAGTGGAAATTCTACGGGAAGGGTTCCAGATCTCGGATTCCCTTGATTTCGGCTCTTACTATGAACAGACTGTTACAGAAAGGAGCGGATGGTTTCTTTGTTTATGCTGTAGATATGCAGAAGTCGAGCCCGGCATTGGCAGATCTGCCAGTAGTACGGGAATTTCCAGATATTTTTCCAGATGAGATCCCAGGATTACCTCCGGTTCGTGAGATAGATTTCAGCATTGAACTTGCGCCAGGTACCGTACCTATTTCGAGAGCTCCATATAGGATGGCACCCATCGAACTCAAAGAATTGAAAGCACAATTAGAAGATCTTCTAGCCAAGGGATATATCAGACCTAGTGTATCTCCTTGGGGCGCTCCGGTGCTGTTCGTGCGAAAGAAAGATGGGTCGATGCGGTTGTGTATCGATTACCGGCAGTTGAACAAGGCAACGATCAAGAATAAATATCCTTTGCCTAGGATCGATGACCTATTTGATCAGTTGCAGGGATCCTCGGTCTATTCTAAGATTGATTTACGTTCTGGTTATCATCAGCTCAGAGTTCGAGATATAGACATACCAAAGACAGCGTTTCGAACCAGGTATGGACATTACGAATTTATTGTCATGCCTTTTGGTTTAACAAATGCTCCTGCGGTATTTATGGGCTTGATGAACCAAGTGTTTCAGAGATATCTAGATGAATTTGTGATTGTCTTCATTGATGACATTTTGGTGTATTCGAAGAACAGAAATGAGCATGCAGAGCATCTCAGAATTGTGTTGCAGACGTTGAGAAATGAGCGACTGTATGCTAAATTGTCAAAATGTGAGTTTTGGTTGAATAGAGTTGTCTTCTTAGGACATATCATTTCTGGAGATGGTATTTCTGTTGATCCAAGTAAAGTGGAAGCTGTGATCAGTTGGTCGAGACCAACTTCTGTACCAGAAATACGCAGTTTCATGGGCTTAGCCGGATATTACAGAAGATTTATCAAAGATTTCTCCAGTATTGCAAAACCAATAACTCAATTAACACAAAAGAATGCACCATTTGTTTGGTCAGAGGAGTGTGAGTCTAGCTTTGTTGAATTGAAGAAAAGGCTGACCAGTGCTCCAGTATTGACGATACCTTCAAGTACAGGTGATTTTGTTGTATATTGTGATGCTTCTCATAGAGGTTTGGGATGTGTTCTTATGCAGCGAGGTCATGTGATCGCATACGCCTCGAGACAATTGAAGCCACATGAAGTTCGATACCCCATTCATGATCTTGAATTGGCGGCTATCGTGTTTGCATTAAAGATTTGGCGTCATTATCTCTATGGCGAGAAATTTGAGATCTTTTCCGATCACAAGAGCTTAAAGTACCTATTTTCTCAATCAGAATTGAATATGAGGCAACGTAGATGGCTAGATCTTCTGAAAGACTTTGACTGTGAAATCAAATATTATCCAGGTAAGTCAAATGCAGCAGCAGATGCCTTGAGTCGTAAGGTATGTTCATTGTCCTTATCGACGATAGGTGTTAACAAGTTAGTTGAAAATTGCTGTATGTCTGGATTAGAATTTGATACAGATAGTAAGCCACTACGACTCTTTACGATCCAAGTTGAGCCCAATTTGATTATGAGGATTAAGGAAGCACAAAAAACTGATCAGAATGTGCAAAGATCAATCCAAATGGTCAGATCAGGGCATGTACCAGAATATCAGGTACGAGATCATGTGTTGTACGTGAATAACCGTCTAGTTGTGCCAGATGTTGCAGATTTGAGGCAGCAGATTCTGACAGAGGCACATTGTAGTCGGTTCAGCATTCATCCTGGTGGCAGGAAGATGTACAATGACTTGAAGACCCAATTCTGGTGGAAACAAATGAAGTCAGACATTGCCGAATTTGTGTCTAAATGCTTGAACTGCCAACAGGTGAAGGCCGAGAGGAAGAAGCCGGGGGGTTTACTTCAGAGTTTATCCATTCCAGAATGGAAATGGGACCACATTTCCATGGATTTCGTGACGAAGTTACCTCGATCATCCAGAGGTTGCGATGCGATTTGGGTCATTATTGACAGATTGACCAAATCTGCTTGTTTCATCCCTTATAGAATGACGTATAGACAGGATCAGATGGCGGAGATTTATATTCGTGAGGTAGTCAGATTGCATGGAGTGCCGAAGTCTATCGTATCAGATCGTGATCCACGATTCACTTCACACTTCTGGCACAGTTTACAGCAGGCGTTAGGTACGACCTTACACCTTAGCACTGCTTACCATCCTCAGACAGACGGACAGTCAGAACGGACTATCCAGACATTAGAGGATATGTTGAGAGCCGTCGTACTAGATTTTGGCATTAGTTGGCAAGATTCCCTACCTCTTTGCGAATTCTCGTACAATAATAGCTATCAGACGAGCATTGAGATGGCACCGTTTGAAGCTTTGTATGGCAAGAAGTGCAGATCTCCACTATATTGGGACGATGTTTCAGAAGTACCAGAACTTGGGCCAGATATGATTCGTGACATGACTGAGAAGGTAAAGATCATTCAGAAACGAATGAAGACAGCACAAGATCGACAAGCAAAGTACGCCAATATCAGACGTAGACCGTTAGTATTTGAGGCGGGAGATAGAGTGTTTTTAAAGATTTCTCCATTTAGAGGCGTTGTTCGATTTGGCAAACGCGGAAAACTCTCTCCTCGATACATTGGTCCTTACGAGATTCTTGAAAAGATTGGCGATCGAGCTTATCGACTTGCTCTTCCTCCTTCCTTATCCGGAATACATGACGTATTTCATGTATCAATGTTACGCAGATATATGCCAGATGTTTCTCATGTTATTCAACCGAACGAAGCTGAACTTGATCACACCTTGAGCTATATAGAACGACCGATACAGATTCTTGATCGAAAGGACAAACAGCTCAGAACGAAGACCATTCCACTTGTGAAAGTTCAGTGGAGTCGACATGGCATTGAGGAAGCGACGTGGGAAACGGAAGAAAACATGAGGCAGAAACACCCCGAGTTATTTATATGATATGAGTATGTATTCAGTTTAGATTATCAAACTGTTTTAGATACTTTGTATGGTTACTTCAGTTCGAGGACGAACTTCTGTCTTAGAGGGGGAGAAATGTAATGCCCAGAGCAATGATTGACATGTACGAATTCATAGATATGTTGTGAAGATTGTACATAACCATAAGAAATAAGAAATGATATCATATATGATTTTCAGTATGATTATGACTTGTTAGGACAGAAGTATTGTATTGGATTATGATTGAGAATATGATAGTGTTGATATCTATTGAGAATTAGATTGACCGGCATCGAGAATATTGGAGTATTTATATTTCGGTGAGACCAGAAGGACCGAACCGAGATCGGAACGTACGATCAGAGTTCGCACCGTCCGTTCGGAGTTCGGAGCGTCCGAGCCAGGTGGCTGGACACATGGATGGCATGCAATAGTTCGGATCGACCGATCGTAGTTCGGATCATCCGAGACAGTTGGCTGGAGACGTGGAAGACATGCAGGATTCGGAACGTCCGAAGTGAGTTCGGAGCGTCCGAAGTATGTCAGATCGGATCGTCCGAAGTAGATCGGATCTTCCGATCGTTGTCTATAAATAGAGGCGCGAGGTCTCAGTTTAGAGTCATTCCTACGAGGTCTCAGTAGAATTAGAAGTGTTAGAAAGTCATTTCTATTTCAGATTCATCTTCTCGACTGTGACAGCAATTCTACGACGGAAGGTATACTACATGCTTTGTTTTGGGGAATCACGACTCAAATGAGATCACATTTGAGATTCCCAACTAAAATCACATACGAGTTTTATTGTTTATATCTTGATATAGGTATTATTATAGATTTGTTTATATGCAAATCTCGTTATGCTTTGTTTACAGATCATGTTACATTGCATTAGATGTTTATTAGAACTTGTATTCAATTCCTATTATGCTTTGTTTACAGATCATGTTACATTGCATTAGATGATTATGCTTGTTTACAGATTTTGTATTCATGCATTAAGATAGGACAGTCTGGAGATCAGGCAGACTTCTAGACGTTCGGTTCTATCCCAGCTTAGGGGAAGATCACCCCCCTATTGTAGACGTGGATACAGATCAGGCCGAAGTCTAGGAATAAGACGTACCGTCACCCCGATTGGGAGGGTAGGTGATAGATCGTCTTATTCACACCGGGATCCCTAGAGTTTTAGTCGAGTCGCATCTAGACATGATTAGGCTCGCATTTCATGATTTTATATGAATGACATTCATATCAGCATGTTTCATGTTTTATAGTATTTATATGCATGTTCACATGTTTATACTGGGATTTGTTCTCACCGGTTTTCCGGCTGTTGTTATGTCTGTATGTGTGCATAACAACAGGTGGGGCAGGATTTGGGTCGAGACAGAGATGATCGTGTTAGCGTGGAAATCTCGGGCCTAGCAGATGGACCAGTAGTTGTCTTTTATTATGTACTGTCTTTTATTACTGGTTAAGGAAAACATACAGAATAATACATGTATTTGATGTTTGTATGTTGTATTTAAATAAAGAACTCATGCTCGTTTGTTTACATTAGATTTAAGGTAAAAAGCGAAAAATTGACCCACGTTTTTAATAACAATCCATTTAATCCCAAGAAAAAGAATTAGAGCCCGGGTCCCCACAAAATATGCTAAAGGATGCTAGCCATGTCAGAGACACGAGAACATCCAAAGAATTCCGACGTATGAGCTCCACAGCGTTGTCAAACCATGGCCGTTCAAGGGCTGGGCCATGGACTTAATAGGGAAAATCTATCCAACATCATTTAAAGGCCACTCGTTCATCCTTGTGGCCAAATATTTTTTCACCAAATGGGTAGAAGCAGTGTCTTTGAAGAAAGCGGAACAAGGGGATTTCATTAACTTTGTGAAAGAGAATATTTTTCATAAATTTGGAATTCCAGAGTCACTAATCACGAATCAGGGAACTATGTTCACGGGTTCAGATATGAGGGAATTTGCAGAAGACTGTGGAATCAAATTGATAAACTCGTCCCCTCATTACCCACAATCCAACGGGCAAGCCGAAGCGTCAAACAAAGTGTTGATAAGGATTCTACAAAAAAATGATGGAGGAAAATCCCAGGGATTGGCCAAGGCTACTGTCAGAGACGTTGTTGGCATATAGGACATCAAAAAGGGCTATGACTGGGGTAAGTCCATTTGCCCTCACCTTTGGCCACGATACAATACTACCATTAGAGATTATGGTACCATCAATGCGAGTGGCAAAGCAGAACGAACTTTTCCCTGAACATTACAGCGAAGCAATGATTATGGAGTTAGAAGAGGTTGATGAATTGAGAAGCCAATCATATAACGCTTTGTTGTTGCAAAAGCAGAAAGTGACAAGAATATACAACAAAATGATCAACAAGAAAAGCTTCCAAGAAGGAGATATTGTGTGAAAAACCATACTGCCCCTAGGGACAAAGGACAGAGACTTAGACAAATGGTCCCCAAATTGGGACGGGCCATTTAAGGTGCACAAGATTCTAGATGGGAATGCATATTGGCTATCAAGTTTAGATGGCCAACCACACTAAAGATGCATAAATGCCAAGTATCTCAAGCCGTATTTGCCAAGTATGAGGGAAGAAATAGAAAAAACGAGCGAGTGAAGCAAACAGAAAGGCTGATATCCAGCAGGGAGTTGGCCTTTAGGGCCACTTTGGTATTGGTGTGAATAATGAAAATCTGAGTCCGTAGTATCTTGCGAGCAACTCGAAAGGAAATTACAAAGGATGGAATTGCAGGGCACCAAGACATGGCTGGAAAGAGTTCAGAAGGGCATGGAAGTCTGGTTTTGATATAAGGCTTATTGTCCATTTTTGTATATGTTTAGTTCTTTATTTCAAGACGTCATGTGATGTAGGCCTTAGGACCACTGAGGTAAATATCTGTTGTTTTTTATTCAACAATAAGATGGATCAGAGAAAGTGGGACAGTAAGTCACTTTCATTATTTTGAAGGCACTTTGTTTCATTAGGGAGTCGGCATTATGGCCACTGATTATATATGCATTCGGTCGATATTTCTAATGTTCTTATGGTACAAGAAATCATGGCGAAGCAGACCATACCGCTATTATGTAAATTGGTTGTTTACATGTGCAGTGACAGACCCATGAAGTAGGCCTTTAGGCCACTTAGAATATGGCAAGAAAGAAACACACCGAGTGGGGAGTTGAGCTCACCGAGCTGAACAAAAAATAATAAAAGAAGAACAGAAGAGAAAAATGGCGCTATGCGAACCACAAGAGGACCCAGAAGTTGACTTTGGTGTAAAAATAGGCTAAACTAGCCATTTTTGTATGTGTTTAATTCGTTCTTGTAAGACTTTATTTGAAGTAAGCTTTAAGGTCACTGATGTAAACATTGGTTGGTTATGATCAAATGAAGTGGGCCAATAGGCCACTTTTTTCATGCTAAATTCATTTTGTTTCACTGGAAAATCAATTAAGGAAATAATTACGAATGGGGAGTTTTAAGCCAACCTATGATTTTGCTAGAAGCTATTGAAGTGAGTTGGATTAAGTGGATTAAGAACGAATAGAGACTCCTTCCCAACATCCAATACACAACATCACATACAAACCCATCTTCATTCCACATCCATGACCCAACAACCACAACACCAAAACAACAGTCAACAAATATAAAGCAGATTCACTGCATGCAAGAACAACAAATAAACGTGTATGCGTGAAAGGGGTCCGACTGAGGTCGAATGAAGTGCAGATGCATATAAGTGTATGCGGGAAAGGGGTCCGACTGAAGTGCAATGCATAAATTCTAGGGACGAGTGAGTCGTCTTGAGTGGATGTAGCACGTAAGAGCACATAAGAATTGAGAGTTACTTGTGTTTCAAAGAGCCCCAAACGACACCAAGGCTTAGGTGTCGAATGCACCGGAGAGCTGAGGCCAACTTATGGCCAATCCATGCTACCTATTAAGAATAAACATACCAACGTACACGAAAAGAAAAAACCAGCAATAAGAAGATATGAAGCAGCTGTGTGGCTACGAAAAGTGGTTGGAGTAGTGGGTTCAAAAGATTTATCATCAGAACCTTCAGAAGAAGAATTTAGGCTTGGTTTAAGAAGTGGAATACTTTTCTGCACAATGCTAAATAAACTTCAGCCTGGAGCAGTGCAAAAGGTTGTTGAAAGTCCATGTGACCCTGCTATTATACCAGATGGTGCTGCATTGTCTTCTTACCAGTATTTTGAAAACGTAAGGAACTTTCTTGTATCGGTGCAAGAGATGGGGATGCCAACTTTTGAGGCCTCTGATCTCGAGTAGAGAGGAAAATCGTCAAGAATCGTGAATTGTGTATTGGCACTGAAGTCCTATAGTGAATGGAAACTGACAGGACGAAATGGGGTTTGGAAGTTCGGTGGAAATGTTAAACCTACTGCATTTGGAAAGCAACTATTCGCAAAAAACTCCGAGCCATTCTGTTTGGGCTAAAAATAATTAATTATGGAAGTCCAATTTAATTACAAGCCCAATTAAATTATATATAAGCCCATAACGGATTAATTGTCATCGATTCAAACCGATCACAAAGCGTTGCAAATAGAGGGAGATCGTGGAATGGTGGGCGGAAGAACGTGGCTCATGGGGGAGTGGGAGAAAACTTCACAGCAGGAAGAAAAAGACATCGGCAAACACACCAACTAAAAACACACACACAACTCTACACAGACAAAATTCTGTAAAAAAGCTCTCTGCAAAAAATTCAATCTTCAAGCGATAGTTTTTAAGATTTCTAGCATATTCCTAGCATTCTTCGTCTAGATTTCATCAGCTTTCTTTAATATATTGTTGTGTTTTGTAATTTTCTACTGATTTGTTGATACAAATTATGTCAGGGGTTTATTTTCATCAAATTCCAATAGTTTTTATTCGTTATGGCGTTATAGTTGTTTTAGGAGACTAGAACTGACGGTCGAATTTAGAATTCACGTCGTTTGAATTTTTAGAAGTTAGATTTTTATCATTTTCACACATTGGTGCATTTTCGCACCTGGCACGCCCGCAACACCAAATATTGTGCAAACATATTTTTGGCACGCCCGGTGGGACCATCACTATGCCGCCAAGAAGGAAAGAAAACGTCAATCCAGGAGAGGGGGAGTCTCAACCAAGCAAGGAAGAGGTTCACGCTCCGCTGACCGAACAGTCGGCTGCTGAAGAACCGACCAGGGAGTTGGATTTGCATCCAAATAATGTTCCAGAGGTGTACGCTCATATTTCAAACCGTTTGGTTGAAGAGTTGATTGCGATGAAAATTGATGAAATATCACAAGCATTGTCCAAGGCTATGTCTGATTGCTTAAAGTCAGTATTGGGTAAACCGAACCAGTTAGCCAACAAAGAGCAGAATATAAATAAAAAAGAAGGGAACCAAGGAAGCAAACAAGTCCAAGGAAGTAATCAATTCACTGAACTCGACAAGGGAGCGGGACATTCAAAGGCTGGCGATGCTCGCCGCCCAGAGTTCGCACTCCCAAACCAACAGGAAGAAAGGTACACACCTTCACATAACAGGGAAGAAACTTTAGGTGGAAGAGTTCGGCCATATCCACGTACAGATGGAGTGGGGAGTTCGAAACAACCTGTTAACCAAGTCCATGCGATTACTAATCCTTTGTATCAACCAAGAATGTATGATGATATACCACACTTGGGTTATTTGGGAGTTGATGGAAGTTTTCAAGGATGGAATGCTGGTTACAGTACATGGGCTCAGACTCGGGGGGCAAACTATTATCACCATCTGCTCCCCAACAGAAATGCGGCAGTGATCGATCCTGATGTGGTGATAGAAACTGTTCAAGAGCTATATGGGCCGGCCTTGAGACAAATTGGCCGCCCAAAATTTCTCAAGCCATACCCCGACTACGTAGATGTCAACAATCCATTTCCCAAAGGTTACAAGGTACCAGATTTCAGCCTATTTTCTGGAGAAAATAGTCAATCTAGCCTTGAACACATTGCAAGGTTCACTATAAGGTGTGGGGAGCTGGAAAACTTGGAAAACTTTACTAATTTGAAGCTGAGATTGTTCCCAAATACCCTTACTGGCACAGGATTTTCGTGGTATGCCACACTTCCCCGAAACTCAATCTTAAGTTGGCAAGATATGGAGAAGAAATTCCATACTCAGTTTTACCGAACTGAGCATGAGGTGTGCATCGCTGATTTGTCAAGGATGTCTCAGAAGAAAGAAGAAACAATTGATATGTTCATTGATAGGTTTAAGAAAACAAAGAACATGTGCAAGGTGTTTCTGCCAGAGACTGAGTTTGTCAAAATAGCCCAAAAGGGGCTAGACTTTGAGCTCCAGAAGAAGTTTCAAGGTATGGAATTCAGAGATTTTTTTGAACTTGCAGCAAAGGTTGGGGAGTACGAGGAACTATTGACAGAGGAGTCGGCTAAGAAGAAAACAACAGTGAGCTCTTATTACCAAGAGGTAGAAGAGATTGCCCTGGCCGAGATTCGATCGAACGGCTCGTGCATAGTCCCTTTACTCAAGAGAAAATCCACAGAGTCAGATAGGAAAGGCACCACCCAACCTCCTAAGGACATGCAGTACACATTTGATGTTTCCAAGACAGACGACATATTTGATTTTCTGGTTAAAGAAAAATTCATCACTATTCCACCCGATCATCAAATGCCTGCTAAAGACGATTTGAAAAGTCAAGAATACTGTAAGTATCATGACTCATATAATCATTCCACTAAATTGTGTTGGGCTTTCAAAAATATTTTGCAGGACAGAATTAACCATGGAATCTTGAAGTTCCCTAACAAACATGATTCCATGGCAGTGGATGATGATTCTTTTCTCCCAGTAGCTTCTGTTCATGTGAATGTGACAGATTTGAAGAATCTTCTCAAGGAGAAAAGAAGCCGATCCTTTGCAGTGAAAGACCTAATAATTAAGAAATGTTGGATCCCAAAAGGTCAACTGTTTGAAGCTAATGGAAGGAATAGTACTGATCGAGTAAGAACAGTTCAACAGCATTTCCCTAGAAATATTGGTGAATCCGCGGCCTATCGGCCGAGGAACCAACATTTCTTCGAGAGACCAGTGCATGAGAATCAAGGGTTCAGAGGGGAGTCATCTTGCAATCATCGTCAAAGGTATTCGGACAGGAGAAATGCATATGCATTTGAGTCACGAAAGGTGGAAACTAGAAAATTATCAGCTGATCAAGGCAGAGAACGGCGTTCATACGAAATCACAAAAGGAAAAATGATTGAGAACAGTGGAGTAAAGCCGAGATACGTTCTTCCAGCTAGAAGGGAGTTCAGTGAGTCTTGGAGGGTGGCCCAACACAAAAAGTTCCCTAGGACACCGACGAGGACACAAAAGAGACGACTTTTGAGAGAAAGAGCTGTGGCAAGAAGAGAGGAGTCCGCTAAGTTGAAAAATGAATCCACAATTGATGTTCCAGTTTCCAGGGAGCCAGTGGGGAGTAAGTCCAAGTTTGGAAGATCCGCTACTGAGGATAAGTTTGTTGAAGATGATGATGATTTGTTAAGCGAAGAAGATGATCAAGCAAGAAAAACAATCAATTTTTGTATTGGAGAATTTCACATCACTGTGGATTGTGACACAGGAGTGGTGATACTACCCGAGAGATTTAAAATGATGGAAGAAGAGAATGGGGAGTTGATGCCCCAAGGATCAGTGCAAAAGAAAGAGCATGCAAATAAACTCCCTGAAGGGAGTTCAAGAGTGATTATCCAGGAGGGCCACTCAATTAAGCTTCAACAGGTGATACTGGAAAAGCCTACACCGGCCATGACCAAGCACATAAAGCCGTTGTACATCAAAGCCCACGTGAATGGGAAGCCAGTGTCTAGGGTGTTGATTGACAATGGTTCGGCTGTGAATGTTCTTCCAGTAAGAATGTTAAAAAGTCTAGGCAAAACTGAAGAAGACTTGATTCCTTCGGAAGTTTCGGTTGCTGCATTTACAGGGGAAACCACCAAGACCATTGGGGTATTCCCCGCTGATGTTACTGTAGGGAGCATGTCATCTTTATGTGCATTTTTTGTGGTGAACTCTTCCGCCAACTTCCAAGCATTGTTAGGCAGAGATTGGATCCATGCAAACCAGTGCATCCCATCCTCAATGCACCAACTGTTGTTATTTTGGAAAGAGGATGATGTGGAGGTTGTAGAAGCGGATGGACAACCGTTCCAAACAAGCGCAAGTGCTGTGGAGGCCAGATATTACAATGGGGATTTTGGGCCTATCAAAATTTGTAGCAGTATCAAGAAAGAAAACCCATTGTACATGCAAACACCAACTCCAAGTTCGGTGTTAGAAAGAATCCTCAAGCCTACTGTTATCGTGCCGCCTAGGCCGATAATTCAACCGCTGATTGAGGAGGTTGATGATTGATTTGAACCAAAAAGGAAAAGAGGTAGATGCAACCTCTATATGGAAGGCGCATGTGCAGCAAGTACTGGACAAATTAGAGGAAGAAGAAGTATGGGACACCTATGGAACTGAGGTTGTCCAAGAAGTAGGAAAAAGCTAGCGAGTGATGCAAACACGAAGGCTGATATTCAGTGGTGAGTTGGCCTTGTTCAGCGGGGAGTTGGCCTTCAGGGCCACTCTTGTATATGTTTAGTTTTTTATTTCAAGTTGTCATGTGATGTAGGCCTTAGGGCCACTGAAATAAATTTCTTTTGCTTATGATTCAACAATAAAATTGATCGGAGAGAGTGGGACAGTAAGCCACTTTCATTCATTATCGTTGAAGGTCCTTTATTTAACCAGGGAGTCGGCCTTATGGCCACTTATTTCCAATGTTTTTATGGTACCAGAAATCCTGGTGAAATATACCATACCGCCATTATAAATTGGTTGTTTGCATGTGCAGTGACAGACTCATGAAGTAGGCCTTGAGGCCACTTAGAATTTGGGAGGAAAAGAACACAGCGAGCGGGGAGTTGGGCTCACCGAACGGAACATCGAATAATAATGAAGAACAGAAGAGAACAAGGGCGTTATGCGAACCCCAAGAGAACCCAGAAGTGGAATTTGGTATAGAAATAGGCTATCTAGCCATTTTTGTACGATTTTTAGCTTCATGTTGTAAAATTTTGTTTTAAGTAGGCCGTAAGGCCACTAATGTAAATATTTGTTGGTTATGATTCAAAAAACGAGAAAGATCAATGAAAGTTGGCCAGTAGGCCACTTTTATCATATTGGATTCATTGTGTTTCGATAGGGAATCAAGGAAGAGAATAATCTCGAGTGGGGAGTTTTAAGCCAATTTATGGTTTTGATTGAAACTGTTGGAATGAATTGGGTTGAGTGGATTAAGAATGAATAGAAACTCCTTCCTAACATCCAATACACAACATCACATTAAACCCATCATCATTCCACATCCAACACCCAACAACCGCAACATCAAACCAACAGTCAACAAATCAAAAGCGGAATCACCGCATGCAAGAGCAGTAAGTAAACGTGTATGCGGGAAAGGGGTCCGACTGAAGTACAAATGCATATACGTGTATGCGGGAAAGGGATCCGACTGAAGTGCAAATGCATATACGTGTATGCGGGAAAGGGATCCGACTGAAGTGCAATGCATAATGTTAGGGGCGAGGGAGTTGTCTTGAGTGGATGCAGCATGTAAGAGCACATAAGATCACATAAGAGTTAAAAGGTACCTGCGGTTCGGGAAGCTCCAAATATAAACATCAAGGGATGAATATCAAATGTACCGAAGAACCGACGCCAACTCATGGCCAATCTCTGACCCATGATCACCTGCTAGAAATAGACATATCGATGTGTACAAGAAAACCACTGCATCTACGCAAGAAAGATTCAGAAAACCAATTGCTACTGATGTATACTACAGGGCCAAACAATGGCCACTCTACCGCACCTACAAAGCAAAGGCTAATGAATGGCCTAATAATACCAAATCCATAATTCCCCACAAAAACCCGGTGTCAAAAGAGTTAGCCCAACTACACAGCTAAACCAATCGCCCATCCTTTGGTTTCTCGGATACAAAGTCATACGAAGCGAAAAAGAAAACTTCAATTCAATCAAGGCGAATCGACAACTTTCGGGGAGCCAAGAAACAATGAGTAACCATTCAAGAAAAAGGAAGAGAAAAATACCCATGGCCGTGGTAAATGAAATTGCCCGTCCCGAGAAATCCACGGGAGCAGGCGCAACAACTGAGGAAGTCGGCAAGGGCATGAGTTGCGTGGGATGAGCAGAGACGCCAAGATGAGTGTCTAAAGTTGATATAGCGGCTGCCAAGGGGCGACCTGAGCCGAGTGGGGAGTTCACCTGTGCCGAGAGAAACTGTCCAGCACTTATTTGAGAGCCCATCGACGACACAGAGACAACAAAGAATGGATTGGGGCCGCTATTGGAGCCGGCGAACGCCACAGGCAGCGTGGCAGCAGCGGTGGCGGAGGCAGAGGAGAACCCGCAACGTTGGAGTCAGAAGGGAAAGCCGATATGTGGTCTTGGGCCATACCACGTCCTTGGGCCACGGTGAAGCCAGCGGTGGAGGCGTCGGAAACTTCGACTTGGGCGACGGTGAAGCCAGCACTTGCAACATTCGATTCCAGTGGAGGCGCCGGAGCCGATTGTTGAGCTATAAAGAGATGTCAAGCGACAACAGTGGAGAGGAGATGACAGTGAAAGAAGGGGCTAGCGAAGCAACAGCAGCGGGGAGCGATTTGAAGAAGAAGCGGGGAAGATGGACGAAGGGGGAGTGGGGCTAGCAAAGTTGCGGGCTTCCACAGTGCAGCGGAGAATAATCAGATGAAGGCCGCGAGAGAAAGAATGAGGAACTTGAATCACAGCGGCAGCTTGGGAGGGAATTCAAGAGAGTAAAATGAGCGGTAGATTCAAGTTATTTGGGAGAGCATATGGGCTATTTGAACGTACAAGTATGGCCCAAATCACAAAATCAAAATGGGTCATCAAATAAAATTCAAATGGGCTTTATATAAAAGCATTTTGGCCCATGGGCCAATGCTTGCGGGGGGCAATTGTTTGGGCTAAAAATAATTAATTATGGAAGTCCAATTTAATTACAAGCCCAATTAAATTATATATAAGCCCATAACGGATTAATTGTCATCGATTCAAACCGATCACAAAGCGTTGCAGATAGAGGGAGATCGTGGAATGGTGGGCGGAAGAACGTGGCTCATGGGGGAGTGGGAGAAAACTTCACAGCAGGAAGAAAAAGACATCGGCAAACACACCAACTAAAAACACACACACAACTCTACACAGACAAAATTCTGCAAAAAAGCTCTCTGCAAAAAATTCAATCTTCAAGCGATAGTTTTTAAGATTTCTAGCATATTCCTAGCATTCTTCGTCTAGATTTCATCAGCTTTCTTTAATATATTGTTGTGTTTTGTAATTTCCTACTGATTTGTTGATACAAATTATGTCAGGGGTTTATTTTCATCAAATTCCAATAGTTTTTATTCGTTATGGCGTTATAGTTGTTTTAAGAGACTAGAACTGACGGTCGAATTTAGAATTCACGTCGTTTGAATTTTTAGAAGTTAGATTTTTATCATTTTCACACATCGGTGCATTTTCGCACCTGGCACGCCCGCAACACCAAATATTGTGCAAACACATTCACAAGCTCTCTATCAAGGTGCATGTCCACAAATGAGAAAGCCTTGAATGTTGTAGGTAGTGATGTAGAAGTAAATAGGATGCGTAGTTCTTCCTCGGGTATTCTCGTTCGAGAAATTTTATTGGATAAGAAGCCTGAAGAATTTCCAAATCTTTTTTGAATCCGTATTAAGTAAGGTCGTGCAGGAGTTTGAGCATCATATTGCAAGTCAAATTGAATTGAAGAAGTTTAACCTTAGAGACTCCACTATTTCTTATGGCGATAAATCTGTGCTAAAAAGTACTCCATCTAGTATGAAGATGGAACAGAAGAAACCAACATCACTAAAGAAAGATGATATGCCACAAATTAACAAAATTCATGGTGAGGAATCTGAAAGTAAATTTGCAAAGCATAAAGTGATAGTTGACCAGCAGCAAAAGGACATTAAGATGCTGAAGTAAAATCTTTCTATTACAAAAGCTGAGTCCTTGAGGAAAATCGGAAGCTCTATAATTAAGTCCAGGACCTAAGAGGCAATATTAGAGTATATTGTCGTGTGAGACCTTTTTTACCGGTCCAGTTCAACTCGTTGAGTAGTGTGGAACAAATAGCAGAGGGAAGTATTACATTGAACTCTTTAACGGGGATGAATGATCAGATGGAGAGTCGGTGATGAGGATGGCTTTTGTTTGGACCAGAGGATGGAGTCACTACCAGGTTAGATTTAAGAACTTGAAATTTGACTTGGAGATTTGTTGTTGGGTCATTGAAAATTATTAAAGATTAGAGCCTGCACTGGAAGAAGAATAAGGAAGAAGAAGGAAAAAGCGGGATACAAAAATTTTGAATGTGATTGTTTCTACCAAATATCTTGACCCAATTTTGAAAGCATAATGGGCTTCATGGGCTTCTAGATTCATGGGCTTCCAGTTTTGTGGGCTTCACTAAAAAAATAATGATAATAAATAAATAAATAAAAACAAAAAATGGATTAAGGATTTATTGACAAGCATTTTGGCCCAATGGGCCAATGCTTGCGGGGGGCAATTTTTTGGGCTAAAATAAAATTAGACAAGCCCAAATTAAATTAAACAAGCCCAGGTAAATTATGCAAGTTCATCAAGTATAGCAGATCAAGTCCTATTAATTTAAACTGATCACGAGACTTTGAGAGGGAGAAAATCGTGGGAGGAGAGAGAGAAATCATGGAATGAAAAACGGAAGAACGTGGATCATGGGGGAGTGGAGAAGAACCGTACAGTGGCTAGGAAGAAAATGGGGCATCGGCCAACACAGAAAGACACACAACTCTACCCACAAAAATCTGCAAAAAGCTCTCTGCTCATTTTCAGTTTTCAAGCATTAGTTTTCAAGCTTTCCAGTTGTTATTCTAGCATTCTAGGTCTTCTCGTTTTAGACTTCCACAATAATTTATTATATTTTTCATGTTTTGATGAATTCCTACAGTTCTTGTAAATTCAAAATCATGTTAGGGATTTATTTCCATCAATTTCCAATAGTTTTCTTCATTTTGGCATTACATTTGTTTTAGGATACTAGAACCGATGTTCGAATTTAGAATTCACATCGCTTGAATAGTTAGAAGTTAGATTTTATTATTTCACACAAGTTGGTGCAACTTCGTACCTGGCATGCCCGCAAATATCAATATTGTGCAAACACATACACAAATATATAATTATATAAGATAAAAATTAAACTTCTTCTGTGCTAGAGAAACTTCCTTCGGAAAATCTTTTCAAAACCATCATGTCTGAAAAGCTAAATCGAAAATATCATTAAAAATTGTTAATTTAACAATCAATTAAATTTAATATGTACAATCTAGCACCCAAATAATTTCATGTGGTCTAAGTGGATTTTTAATTTAATTTTCGGGTGTTACAAGAAATATGGGACACAACTCGAAAAATATATACAGATATTGGAAAATCATCTCAATTCTTTGAACGTCGGACAAAACTAAAAGACATCAAGCAGGGGGAAAATTCTGTCACCCAATACTTCTCTGACCTACAGGATATTTTGCAGGAATTAGAATTGTTCTTTGAGGATTCAACATTATATTCCACATGTTGTATAAAGGTCCGATAGTCTCGGGAAAAAAAACGAGTCTTCGACTTTCTAGCGGGCCTCGACGACCTTGATAATGTTCATGGCCGAGTGGTTGCTGGTGATCTATTTCCCTTGCCTGAAGATACATTTGCTGATGTTAGGCGTGAGGAAATGCGTAGAAAGGTGGTGTTTTCTGTTGATACATCGTCCCAACGCTCAGCCCCTGATGTCTCTGCCCTTGTCACTCACAAGATGTCACCCACTGTCACGCCCCGAGATCGTGACTTAGCATCTGAATTGTTTAAAAATTTAATGTTTTAACAATAAGTCTCGTAGTACATCAAATGAACAAAAGTCAGTCTATTATATAAAATGAAATTGTCTTTACAATGCAAAACATAAGTACGAAAGCGATAACTTCATCACTAGCCCTAAAACATGTCTTCTTCTTCATCCTCTGCTTCATCTTCGTTCTTATCAAGTGAGGAAAGTAATGGGTGAGCGTTTGAGAAAACACATGATAGGTGAGAGACGTTCGTACACCCTAATAACAGAATATACATAATTGTGGATACTACATGTCGTATTGAAACATATTATAAACAGAACGTGAACACATATAAGGCACTGAAATTTCATCTCATCATGCATGGTTCATTATTACTCCTATAAGGGAAGAGACTATTGTATCGATTTTATACCCACAAAAAGAAGCCATATATTACGGTTTTATACCCACTATAGAGGGTCATAAATTATGATTTGATTCCCACCGCAGAGGTCCATATCTTATCATATAACTTTCAACTTCAAAATCAAATCATAAAAGTGCCCTTTCAAAATTTCAAGCATATCGAATGAATCAAACGGAGTGAATGAAACACATACAAATCAGAGGTAACATGATGTACGATCGAATATTTAAAACAAAAAACATCATTGTTTAAAACATAGATAAGTCTACTTATAAAAATATATATATATTACAAAAGCTCACTTACCTCTTACCTTTAGTATTACTAGAAAAATTCGAAAACAGAAGCAGAATTACACAGCAACACTTCAAAAAGCTAACATCACTTTGACAGGAAAAAAATCGCCCAACGCGTAGTTCAAAAACTCGACTTTTGCACTAAGAAATCTCGAAAATTGACAACACTTGTGGAGGAATAATCTCAAAAATTTGATGCTTGTGAGAGTGTTAATTAATTTCGAGTGAAGGGTCTAGAATATTTATAGGGAGGCTTGCATTCTTGTGCTGCCCTAACTTGCCTTAAATAGTTCACTCTTGCAACTGTAATCAAAGGTTGAACCTTGGTCATCAAGTCATTCCATCTTAGTAGTGGTGATCGATTTTTAGGTCTATTATGCATTAAAGGGGCCAAATTTTGGGTCCCAAAAGTCTTATTTGATGAATTGCATGCAAGTGATTTATCGGGCTTCACATCCACTGCTCAATGCCCTTACAAAAGACCATGACGTGAGCACTGTAAATGCCCATGCCATATGAAAGATAAGTGTTGGGAGATTCATGGCAAGCCCACAAACTGGCATCCCCGAAAGCAAGACAATGCACATGTGGTTCAGCCTCAAATCGCCTAGGATGTTCCTGGACAATCTGGCATGTCAAAACCATTCACCAATGATCAAATTGAGCAGAATGAACAGTATTGACAATTCCTCTGTTAGATGTCCTCAATCCTGCAAAAAAATCTCAAGTCATTCATGCTGAATGACCCAATCTGGTATGACTTTTTCGGCCTTTTCCTCAAATTATGTTGGATATTGGATTGTTGATTCTGGTGCTTCAGACCACATGACACCCACTTCAATTTTTTTTTTGGCACCATTATTACTTATTCGAGTCCCACCTATGTAAAAATTGCAAATGGATCTTTGACTCAAGTAGTTGGTTTTGGTAGCATTCGTCTCTCAAAAAGATATTATCCATATTTCTGTTTTTATCAAAACCATATATATCATCCGCACTATTTACACGTAATCATAATGATATAATGGAAAGTGGATATAAGAAAGTAAGATACGTTGAAAATGATTATAGAATATAGTTCAAAATTTAGTAAGTACGGACTGAAAGATTTCATCGCTATAAAAAAATAATTGTACATGTGTAAATATATTTTTTTTGTATATGATATAAATCATTCTAAATCTAAATTTTATAAAAGTATATATTTATGCTAAAAAAAATTGAGATCTGAAAATCTTATTGTTTTTTTTTTAAAAAAAAAACCTTTTAATGACGGTCGATTGTCACACCAAGCTCGTTCCAATCTGACCTTTCAACAAACACTTGCAAAGTTGTGGAAAGGTTAAATTAGGGTTTTTTTTGGGGTTCTAATGTTGAGGGACCACCATGGCTGATTCATCATCAACCTCCGAAGAACCCCCAATTGAAAAGTTAGGGTTAGGGCTTTTGATCCCTCATAAGGACCTGTCGGATACGGTTGCCTCCCATCTATTGGATGTTGAGGTTAAGCGTTCCGAGTCGCCGAAAATTTCCCCTGATGGGGACAATGATTCACCAACGAAGGGCATGGTGGAGGTGATGGAAGATGCTGATAGCGACGCGGAGGCGCAATTGCTTGATTCCATTGAAAGGCAGGTGCGTCAACTGACGATTGAGCAGGCCGAAATCGAGGCGGGCCTTGAGAAATTGCAACACGTTGGAGGCTGGGAGGAGAATGATGTGAAAATAGAGGAGAGGGAATATGCTGACGAAGAAAAGGATGAACAGGAAAAGGAGATTAGTGAGGAAGAAAATGGGGTCGAAGAGGGTGATGAGGAGAATGCTGATGTACATTTACCGGGAGCGAGACCGTTGAGGGGGGCGAGATATAATAATCTAAGTGGTGGTCGGAGGTATGTTACCTATCCAATTAGACCTGATGCGGAGGATTGTGTGTATTACATGAAATACTGGTCCTGTAAGTTTGGATCAAATTGCAAGTTTAATCACCCTCCGAGGAGAAGGAATCAGGTCAGTTTCTAACAGAACGTCTGTGATTGTGTGCAGAATAGAAGAAATATATAGATCGAGAAGAAATATGTGGATCTTGGTTGTTGTTTATTTGATTGTTGCTTATGGTTGGTGCATTTTATGAGATTGAGTAATTGGAATCTACTTGGTAGCACTTAATTTATATTTTTGCTAGGGAATGGCATATGATGGCACACTTGTTCAGAAGAACTTGATTATTGTAGAACAGTGTTTTATGGGATGGATATGTTCATCAGTACTTTGCATCTGTAGTGTTATTCCCATTTGAGTCGTATATATACGTAGCTGGATGGATATGTTCATCAGTAATTTGCATCTGTAGTGTTATTTCATTTTTGGTTATATATATTTATAGCTGCTGAATGGTCGCCCGATAACAATGTTTCTTTCTGCTACTGAAAGCGATGGCATGACCCTCTTTGATTTTGAGTATAATTATAATGTTTCTCTTACTTACCCTTTTGTCTTTAATATTGGGCATGGCAGCATAGCTAGTTATGTCTTTTGAGTTTGAGATGGTTGAAGTTTTATTAGTCATTTGTGAGTTTTGTCAATCTTATAGAGGAAATCATACTGTGAATATTTTAGCTACTTGTAAATTTGTAATGATGTGCATACTGCAGTAGCCTGTGCCCTTTTTTCCTGTTGCAAATTTCTTTGTAATGTCAAAACTTGGTTAGTAGTGACTAGTGTGAAGATCGGGTTCTAACGCACTCATTTATGCATAGCACGTGCTAACTCGAAATTCTTCTCCCTCTACACTAGGGTTTTCTTACTGAGAAAGAAAGTTAAATATCATTGCTAAGTTGTAGATGGACTTTGTCCCAGCTTCATTATTCAGTGTTAATTGTTTGTCTGTCTCAAATCCTTCGAGGTACTGGAGGTGATTACTTTCACTCGTTAATTTTCTTTTCCCTTAATGATTTGACAATGCAGGGCATTAATGAGAGAGTGAAGACGAGGGAAGAAAATTCTGAGAGGGAAGGACAGATAGAATGCAAGGTTTATTGTCAATGATATATTTTTTTTCCTGGTCATAGACCGATCCATTTCTTCAAAGCATATGATTTTGTTGGCACTTGGCAAGACCTAAATTTCGATTTTCTTACTGCAGTTTCTCCTTGATACGTCATGGTATAAGAATGCTAGATGTCCCTTGATTCCTGATCCTTACAGTGTCCCTTGTTATTTGGTTTGCTAATGTCTGAATTATATCGATATACCCTTTCCTGATAACTATTATCCTTGATATTTTCAGCATGTTAATGGCTGGTGTTTCTGGTGACATGCCATTCCAGCTTGACTGCTTATGTATTTTTGTTTGTCTGAGGCAAAAGCGTACTTTAATTCTTTGCAGTATTACCTGTCTGAAGGAGGATGCAAATATGGAAAAGATTGCAAATACGTTCACGGCACAGACCGAACCTCCATGTCCCATACTCCGGAGTTAAACTTTTTAGGACTGCCGATTCGACTGGTATAGCTCTCTCATTCTCGTAATTTGAAACTGATGTTTTTCTAATGAACGCTGTGATACCCTTGTCCCACCTCGAAAAAATCAAAGATTTAAAATGAGTTTATAATAGCTTACAATGGACTTCTATAGAAACTTGGGTTAATCATTTTCGTAAAGCGAGGACGAATACGAAATAGTTGCTATAGGGGCCCATTGTGCAGTCACGCAAGCGCGGGCTCGGGCGTGACAGAATGGTATCAGAGCCGGTCACCGGCATGGAACACCGGGAAATAAGTGCTATGCAGGGCAAAGTGCTACGTGCATGGGAGCCACCTCTTGAACCTGCAGGGCAAAGTGCTACGTGCATGGGAGCCACCTCTTGAACCTGCAGGGCAAAATGCTACATGACGGGAGCCACCTCTTGAACCTGTAGGAGCCACCTCTAGATTCTCGGTGCTGGTGGATCGAGGGGTCAGGCCGCGACGAGAACGTCGCGTTCTGAAGGAGGGGTTATTGTGATACCCTTGTCCCACATCGAAAAAATCAAAGATTTAAAATGAGTTTATAATAGCTTACAATGGACTTCTATAGAAGCTTGGGTTAATCATTTTCGTAAAGCGAGGACGAATACGAAATAGTTGTTATAGGGGCCTATTGTGTAGTCACGCAGGCGCGGGCTCGGGCTCGGGCGTGACAAACGCGCTGATCATTTTTCCTCCTATGCAGGCTTTGTGTTAATTTAGATTTTTTCATTGACTTGAGATAAACTAATTAGTTTTGATTGGCTAAATTATTTAGATGTCATTTTCCCCCTGATACTTAGAAATGGGAACAGTAGAATTTTAGCTATGTATTTCACGGAATCAGACACTTGGTACAAATAATCCACCTATTAAAATGGCACATAGTTGTGATCTTTTATAAGTGACAATTCAATGTTTTATATCTTTGGCGTGATCCAAAATAGTAATGGTTTTCTTTCTTGCAGGGAGAAAAGGAGTGTCCATACTACTTGCGCACTGGGTCCTGTAAATATGGGCCAACTTGCAGGTTTCATCATCCAGAACCTACAGCCATGACAGTAGGTGACTCACCTTCTGGATTTAGCAATGGTGGATCTCTTCCATCACAGCATATTTCCACATCTTCTGTCTCCTCGTGGTCTTCTCCAAGGACCTACAATGAGGCATCTCCGTTTCTACCTTATCCTCCGAACCACCAAGGCGCCCCTACTACGAATTCTGAATGGAATGGGTATCAGGTAATGTATTACCTTTTGAGTATTCACATCTTTGTATGGACCACTGTTTTCTTTGTTCTTCTTTTGTTATAAATAGGTTTATTATTCATGTAAAAGATGTTTTAGAGATTAATCAAAATTTCACTCCTTGTAACTTTTAATTTTGTCTAGGTATGATATTTGAGTTCTCACTCTAGCTTTCTTTTGGGCAGTTGGTGTTAACGGATAGCTTTCTTCTATCTCTATGTCTGATTGATTTTTAAAATTACAGCATTTTTCTCTAACATTGAATAATATGAGGAATATTATAGATGGTTCACTTGTCCATTACTTTTTATCCACCTGCCGAAGCATTTACTCAGATCTGAATTGGTAATAGATTCCAAATCAATCCTATCTTGTCCTGATTTCAATGGACATGTGGTTGGGGATAATCTATTTTCCTTACGATTTGTGTTTTTCCCTTTGCCCCTCATCTCTCTTTTATGTTTTGGAGTGCTAGGGGGGATAGCATAGATGAATCTTTAAATATCCCAGGATTGTTTAAGATAGATGCTATTTATTTTGGGTATCAAAATCTTCCGTGTCTATAAGATAGATGCTCATTGTTTCTTATCCGTTCCTTCCTTTGTTTTGATTTATTTGAGGGTGCTGCTTACCCAACATCTGAGAGGAGCCTACCTACACCTCCAGCTTTTGTCATAAACAATCTGCCCACTGAGTTGAACTTCCCCATGCAACGACAACATGATTTCATAGTTGATGAATATCCGGAACGGCCAGGTGAACCTGAATGCAGTTACTTCTTGAAAACTGGAGACTGCAAATACAAGTCTAGTTGCAAATATCACCACCCAAAGAATCGTATATCAAAAGCAAAGGCAAACTCATATGTTCTCAATGATAAAGGCCTGCCCCTTAGACCTGTAAGTTTGCATTGTAATAGTTTATCGTGTGCCCGCTGCTTTTAAGGTGTTTGCAAGCTTATTTTTTTAACATGTATTGGACTTGGAAGACTCGAGGTTAAAGAATAAAATTATTGACCAGATAATACGTGTCAAATGTTTTATGACAATGTTCTCGATAATGCAGGATCAGCCCATATGTACACACTATCATCGCTATGGCATCTGTAAGTATGGACCGGCTTGTAGATATGATCACCCGTTGAATCCTGGAACGTTTCCGCGTCCTTTTGATCAGAAACCTTTTGGCGACTTGAGAAATGTTGATGGAGCTGCAAAGTTTAGGCAAGGAAATGAAAGCAGATCTTGAACGTAGCTACCTGATATTAGCATAAGAAATGTTACTGAAGTTTTCTGGTAGTCATCAGGATTTAAACTTCTTCTGAACTTTGTTATGATTCTGAACTAAAATTTTTAGACTTAGACATAATATTTATTTTAGTCGTGTCAATGAAAGCGCAAGCAGGTATTTGAGGGATTCTTTGGATGTTCTTTTCCTTCTAATATTTTGTCTATATTGTTAAGTTGAAGCCCATTTCGTATCCTCTTTACCAATTTGCTTTAAAATTCTCTGGTAAGGGGCAAATGCAACGCATATCATTTGATAAGGTACATAGATCCTGTCTTTTATCATTATTCAAACAAAAAAAACTTTTTATCATTATTTCTAATGATTTTATAGTAATTTATTAAATGATTATATTTTAAAAAATACACGAATTAATTATATAAACAAATTATTAAAGTTACAGTAAACTCAAACACGTGTAATACAGTGCACCGTGGTGGCGCAGTTGAACATTTATAATAGGTTTGTCTCCCAACAACTCTCGTGACTTTAATTTGCCACCACCTTTTTTTTTTAATAGGTATCTTGTGAGATGATCTCACGAATTTTTATCTGTGCGATATGTTACTTTATCGATATATACAATAAAAAATAATACTCTTAGCATAAAAAATAATATTTTTTATGAGTGACTCAAATAAGATATCAGTCTCACAAAATGCGACCCATGACACCGTCTCACACAAATTTTTGACTTTCTTTATTCATGAGCAACAAATATTGGATCCAGGCTATAACGTTTTTATATAATTTTACACGAAAATATTAAAAATAAAATTATAAAAATTAAATAATAATAATAATAATAATAATAATAATAATAATAATAATAATAATAATAATAATAATAATAATAATAAGAAAAAGAAAAAGAAATTATAGCCACCTTAAAAAAACATATTGACTAATAGGTTTTAATTTTTTATTATAAGTTTTTCTCACTTAATATATTAGTACAAAAAAAAAACCTAGGTTGAACATGCACTTTAAACATTTGGAACTTGGATGGATTTTATTTACTCCATACTCCGTATATTTTACAAATTTCTCTTCTGGAAAAAAAAAAAAACATGATTAAATATATTTAAATCGAGAAAAAAATGGTTTAACCATATTTTGACCGTAAATAAATGTAGTTGCACTAAATATAAAAAATGGATCGAAAAATCTATGTCTGGAATAGATAAATATAGGATTTTATTTTTTTCAAAATCAATTTAATGTGAATCAGAAATTAATAATAAAGTGAACCGACATTAAAAAACCACCATATTATGTAAGAAAAACAAAATTATTATATCTATTTATATACTTTTTCAAGATAATATATAAGAAATAAACTATAAGTTCCTTATGCAGAGGCAGCCAATTGTTTAACTGAAAAGTTGGAATGTACTATGTAGCATCACCAAAGTGTGATCACAAACATGGATGACCTTATATTATATCCTAGATATATGTGGTAAAAAATTTAATTTTTACCAATGAAAAAACCAAAATATAAAAAAAAATGTTATAAAATAAATTAAATGACTAAAGAATGATGCAAAAACAAGTAAATTCAATATGCGAAAAGGATTACTCGAGTGACATATTTATAGGTACAAGAAAATTCTCAGATATGTTAACCATGATATTACAAGGAATTGATATAATCACGATTATTTACCATTTTCCGAATATTTTATTATGATTTTCTCTACTCACACAAATATTTGATTATCTTTACATCCATAATATTATTACACTCTCCTGTAGATGTTTTTCGACATATGCCTCGAAAAATCTTACTAAGAAAGACTTAAAGCATCCCTTGTTGTTACTTAATTGTCTCGCTAAAAAACTTGTCATGAAAAACTACTAGAAAAAATCACACAAGGGAAAAAGAGTGCGGTTAGGATTTACTCCCCATGGTGCAAGTATCGAATTGGACTTCTCTAAGTTGCCTCATTTCGACCTTGTAAACCAGTTTCTCAAAGGTTGACGTGAGCAATGATTTTGTGAAAAGATTGGTCATATTATTATTTGAATGAATCTGTAAAATTTCAATATCCCATCTCTTCTACAAATCATGAGTGAAAAAGAACTTCGGAGATATGTGCTTCGTTCCATCACCTTTGATGTATTCATCATTTAGTTGTACGATACATGTCGTGTTGTCTTCATAGAGTATTGTCATCATTTTTTTTTGCTGGAAGACAAGCCACATTGATCTTTTATATGATGAATTACTGATCTCTCGACAAGACACATTCTCGATTAGCTTCATGAATTGAAATAATTTACGCATGGTTAGATGAAGTGGGGGGATTTTTACTTTGTAGATCTCTAAGGTATAGATGTTACATTATAATTAAATAAGTATCTAGTTTTTGATCTTCCCTTGTACGGATCAGATAGGAATCCATCAACTTCATAACCAATCAATTGCCAATCACAAGCATTAGATTAAAATAAACATAATTCATGGGTGTCATAAAGATATCTAAATATATGTTTAACTCCATTTCAATGCCTTTGTGTAGGAGAATAAATGTATTGCCAATAAATTTACAGCGAATGCTATGTCCAGACTTGTGACATTTGCGAGTACGTTAATACGCCAATTGCACTAAAATATGGTCCTCGCGAGGTCAAAAAATATATTTTGCCGTATCAAGGGATCAAACAATCATGGGAGAACTTAATGGATGAGCCATATACATATAAAAGCGTTTTAGTACTTTTTTTGTATAAGTTGATTGATGGATAAAAATTCCATCCGTAAGGTGCTCAATTTGCAAGCCAAGATATAATTCTGTTTTGCTTAAATCTTTCATCTTAATTTATTTTTTCCAGACATCAAATGTGTTTTAGAGTTTATTTAAATCATCAACATATACATCAATAATGAAAATTGTTGATCGATTCAATTGAATAAACAACACATGGACATATTGGATCATTTTTGTAGCCTTCTTGCAACAAATAGTCGCTTATACCACATGCGCCCGGATTGATTTACCATACAAGGATCTTTGCTGTTTAATGGAGTAAACATTTTTACAATTTGAACCAAATGCTTCTGGGATTTTCATGTAAATATCATTATCACGTTTTTGTGCAAGTATGCAGTAACAACATACATAAGATGTATTTCAAGTCTTTCTTGTACATTCAAGCAAATAAGTATTGGAACGTAATTGCATCCATCACTAGAGAGCATGTCTCTTCATAATCAATACTGATTCTTTGAGAAAAAGCTTGTGCTACCAATCGAGTTTTGTATAGAGTCACTTCATTATTCTCATTTTGTTTTTGTACAAAGACCTATTTGTAACCTACATGAATGTTTCCTAAGGTGTTTGGATCACAAGTCCCAAAACCTCATGTTTTGATAATGAGTTGAACTGTTTTTGCATTGCATTTTTCTACCTTGGTCAATCATGTCTATTACAACATTCATCGATAGATTTAATATCTAGATTAGCATTTTCATTAACATCAAATGTCACATTATAGGAAAGCTTATTGTTGACAATAATTTCTGCTCAATTTAATTTTTTCGCCGTTCTGATATAATTATTGAGATCTCTTCATTTTCAACTCCGGGGATTTGATCATCAACTTTTTTTAGAGTCATCAATCAATAAATCAGATATCTCAATATCTGTATTATTTGCTCATTCTACCATTAATCTTTTACATTCAAGCATCATATAATATATACTGTCGGACACGCACGCGCGTTGTGTGTAACTAATAAATATTATGTATTATGCATATATGGTAAAAAAAAATTATATCATATGTTCTGATTATGTCATTCTAGTAGCAAGACATACGTATTGCGTGTGCAACATAATAAATTTAATAATATTATACATCATATGGTCTGATATGTCATTCAAGACATATGTATTGATGTGTGTAACTTAATAAATTTTATAATATTATTATATATCATAATTAGGAAACAATCTTGTATATAGTAAGTAAATAGAACGATATTAATGAGATTTGAAAATTATTTTTAAATTTCTATGGTAAAGATAAAAATTAGAACTATACTTACAAAAATAAAACAGAAGACCTCGCAATCTAAAAAAAATCCAATATTTTCCCCAAAAGTTCTATTATAGCATATATGAAGGCTTAAAGTTCAACTAAAATCTAAATTTGATGGCTGAAATAAATTATAAAGAAACATTGATGTTCATAAATTTGTCACGAAAATGTATCACTCCCAAGGCGAAGAAGCTCTGCAAACCTTTAAAAACTAAAAAACCACATTTTAGAAATTGAAAGTTACAATTTAATATAATGTGGAGAAAATGAAACTTGATACAATTTAACAAACTAACTAAGAAAATTATCCATAATGATTTGAAGAAGAATAAGTTTAATGAATCCTCGAATGGATCTCTTAGCTAGTTGTTGAGAACGTTGCCCAAAAGCGGTATATAAGACAGACATATCTCGTAGACTTACATGTAAACCAGATATAAAGATGACGATTAGGGTTTCTGTTTATATTATAATTATATAACTTCAAGACCCAACAGATAAGATTTATTGCTACACAAACTTTATATATGGTTTACATGTAAGTTTATAAAGATGGATCCAGATCTATAATAAGATCTTTTATTTACAACTGAATGTTATACAGAGTCAACATATCTTAATGAATACAATATGATTTATGGCTACACACACTTTTGAGAACTAGTTATGCACAAATTTACATGCCTTCCGGAAAATAACGCGACACAACAATTTACATGGGAATTTTGAATTCATTAGCTGGTAGAATATGCCAAAGAAAAAAAAAGAGAGAGACTAGTCGTATTGTTGAGCGAGGATGAATGCAAAATAGTTGCTCGCTAAAGTGAGATCCTAGATATGGGAGATAACGAAAACTACCGTGCTCTACAACTCAACCGTATGAATACGCGAAAATATATATCACACCCTAACACATGATATTTCTTAAAAGAACAAGTGAGAAATCTGAAGGATGTTGAGAATGAATATTTTATATGGCCTCAAATTGTTGTACAACGAACATTTACATCATTCTGATATTAAGGTGAGAATGAAAGAAAGATCTACCGGACACTATGGACATGTGGTGGTCGGTATTTCAGCTTACTTCTACACTGTTACATAGCAGCAGAGATCAAATTAAGTATTCATAATAAACCAAGAAGAGGGCATCCGGGGTGTCTTTTGGTAAGTTGTTTATATAGAGATAGAACCGTAAAACGTCTTCTTTTGAAAGCGTTTCTTGATCAACTACGTCTCTGCTGCAAGTCAGAACCCACAAATCACCAGAATTCACTCTCTTGAGGCTACCGCGGCAAAAGGGGCATGATTCTGATCTCATATTCCTGCAAGAAAGTAAAGATGTACAAAGAAGAACAAAGATTAAGCTTTCTTTTAAGATCAGAGGAGGGAACGAGGGTCGTGCATAGTTTATATACCAGTCCCGGTAGCAGTTGATGCACATTTCATGACAGCAATCTGGTAAGACAATCTTGGTACTGGGCTCTAGGCAAATTCCACACTCATCTTCCCTTTCCAAGTCGACTTCCAAATTCTTAAAAGTATTATTGGGTTTCTTTTTGGCAATCATGTCCAAGCCATGGACTTCACCTTGATAACTATCTTTATCCAATGTGATATTGTACAAGTGTTCCAGAGAAGGTAATATCACAGCTGCAAAGTATGCAATCTTTTATTAGTCAATCGAATAGTAAAATTGGAGAGTTGTCGATTGATACCGTGAACTTGAAACTCTTTTAAAAAAATACATTCACGCCATCTTTAATTGAACATACACAATTTTGAAAGGTGAATCCAATAAAAACTCAGAACCACGCAGGAAAACAAAGGAAATCTAAAATTCGAAATCTAAAATTCATCGAGCATTACCCAACCGGTTTTGAGATGACAAGTGAACGAGTTGACTTGAAAAAGAAGAGTAAAAATAAATAGATTGATGCCCCTTTGAATCATATGACAGCAAAACATAATTTGCATACCATAGAACTGTCTAATAGTCGCCTTTCTACCATGGGAAGGAAACTTCTGTTTTGAGTCGAGGTGCACCTGAAGAAGAAAATACGCTAAACTTAGACTATGCCGTCATCTTTAAAAAAACAATGAGCAATGGCTTGCACAAAATCTTGTTAATAACTGACCTTATAAACAACTACGTGGATAAGATTTAGGTAGCTTGGAAATAAGCATGAGCACGAGCAGTCAAACCATTGCAATAAAAACAAAAATATAGGTGCCAACTGATTGTAGACCAGTTTCATTTTCAGACATGCACCGCCTTTAGCTTTCGAAATCGAAGCTGCCCTGGAGCAACAATTTGGCTATATTATGATCCATGGAATGGAGAACAATGTGTTTCTAAGAATGCTTACGCTCTGCTAAAAGACAAACTAAAACTCAACAAATCCATTAAGTTGATATCAAAATGTATCATCTATTGACAGATTTGTGTGAGAATAAAATATCAAGAAAGTCTAAACGTCGAAAACATTTTAAACACAACTACAGATATGGCATATACAAACAGATCAACGGCATAAGACAGTTTCTAGCAACAGTAAATTGCGTCCTAAGGACATATAAAACAACAAATGGCAAAAGAATTCAGTTCAATAACTTACTTGCTCCTTTTGATGCTAAAAGAAGTAATTGTTCTTGACATCAACAATTTTTTTCACCAATTATACACAGAAACAAACTCGCACGAATAATAGAACAACCCCATGAAGGAAGTCCATATGTCACACAATCAAAGCTATGTCGGCTAAAGTACAAATTTTCAACGCTGATTGTAGCAATCATAGAACTAAACAAACACAATTCTTGCTGTGTTTATTGTAAACAGCTAAAGGTTCTCTATTCTAGGTTCCACCATTCACCACAAGCAAATCAAAACACACCAGAATCACAGGCAAAATTTAAAAACTATACACCATAATCAGTCCCATTCTCTACAAACGAAACAAACAGTAACCACACAAGTTCTTTTCAGATAAAAGATTCCCCACTTGGTAATTCGATTCCACCATGAAACCACGCAACCTTAAAGAATCCAAACGTTTCAGAATGAAACTCAAGAAAAGCAAACTAATGAACAGCAAGAGAGAGAACCCACAACATATTGGCATGCTGTATATCAGACTCAATGGCCCTCAAAGAATCTTGGCAAGAAGCGGACTTTTCAATCTGGTAAAAATCCATCACCACAAAAAAAAAACAAGATTACGCTTTTTCCCTCCCTGCCTCTGCGGCCTGCGCCTTTTACCACTTTTTCAACAAACAGAAGAGAATCAAAGCCAGAGGGTGAAATGCATTCAACCAGTTAAATGGGTTTCTGGCAAAGAATTAAAAGATCATTTTTTTTAACGGTCCTTGAAAACACATTCAAATTCTATAAATTGAAACCGAGTGTATTGAAGGCAATCGGAGAGAGAGGAGGTGAAGTCTATGCAGTGTGACACAAGTTATACAAGAGAGAGAGCCATAAATACTCCATCATAAAATTCTTATATATTACAAAAAAAAAGTTAAATGGAAAGAGACAGAAGGAGATTCGGTCTTCGTTTTGGTTGATTTGCAGTTAATGCGTTATGATATTTTGTTGGATTTATTGAAAAAATTTCCTTTGACTGAGTGGTGTGATTCTACGAATCCATTGAAATGCCAACAACCTTTTCTTGAATTTATGTTTCATGTATTCACAAAGGAAAATTTCAGTCAATTAATATGATTTAGATTTATTGAATTTCCATATTATTTCCATATTATTTAATAGTGACTCTATTTAAAAAATTTATCTACATTTTATTGATAGTAAATTTTATTTTGAAATATGCACTTTTTTAAAATTCATGATGCTACTAAAATAGGCTTTTGGTGACTTGGTCTTTTTGTTTTTATATTCTGGCATAATATAATTTGGTTACAATTGAGTTTTGAATCAAATATCTATTATTAAATTTGAGTTTTTTGTGTCAGATATATTATAAGTTATGGAGAATCAATTTTTATGATGAATCTTATTTTATGTCGTTAGTAATAAAAATTTTATTATTATAATAACTAATTTGAATGTGTGGAATATAAAGAATATACACAAAAACTCACATGAGACGGTCTTACAGGTCAATTTCGTGATGCTGATATCTTATTTGGGTCACTCATAAAAAAATTTATTTTTCATGTCAAAGATACTAATTTTTATCGTAAACATGTGTAGGGTTGAACTGTTTTTTAAAAAAGATTTATGAAACAGTCTCACAAGAGACTTACTCAAGAATACACCGAGAAACAAAATTTAAACATGGAAAAGTTAAGAACAAATTATGGAAATTGTTTTTTTTTCTTTATTTTATGATGAGATAATCGTGTTCTCCCTTCTGCGGCCCAAATTCCAAACTAAATTTTCCCTAAGTAGTCGTTGGTCGGTTTTGAAATTTTGATTTCTCAAAATTTAATTTAATTATTGCATTTTTAGTTCAAATGTTTCTAACTTACTAAATTTTGGAATATGGTAGAAAAAAATTATGCCCATCTTATTGTCAAAATATACTCAAAACATGTTGTACGTATTAATTAAAAAAATATTTTAAAGTAAATGAATTCTAAATGTTTTTTATGTTAAAATAAATAGATGAATGATAAATTAGAAATCCTGGAATAGTCTTCGGTGAAACCAAAGTAAATTATACATAGACTAGGCCTGTTTTAAAGCGATAAAAACTAAAAAGGTGCTTTAGGTTGACCTAAACGTAAGGTTAGATTAAAAAGATTAAAATAAATTATGTATATTTAATTTATATATATATATATATTTATATATATATATATATATATATATATATATATATATATATATATATATATTTCCTAGGAATAAAAAAAATTAGATATTTTGTTTATGATGATAATCTCTACGCCACAAAGAAACAATAAATGAATTTTACAAAAATAGTGTCTCTAATATTTTTTTTATAAAATGAAATATAATTTATTTTTCGTTTTTCACTTAATCTTCACGCCTTACATAATATTAAGACTAGTGTTTTTGGGTTTTTTTTTTCAAATAATTTAATTTTTAAAAATTAATTCAAAAATAATTTTTTAAAAAAAATTTGCAAAAATATTACAATCTGCGCTTCGTAAGCGCGACTGTGCTCACGTGGAGAAAATTTAGAATACGTCGATGTTAGACATAAGAGTACGTCGATGTTAGACATTTTGCCAATGAAAATTGAGAGAAAATTTAGGAAAAAATTGATAACTCATTCGTGAGCACCGTCCGCGCTTACAAAGCGCGGATTGCAGTATTCTTACGATTTTTTTAAAATTATTTTTGAAATAATTTTTACAAATTAAATTATTTAAAACAAAACCCAGTGTTTTTGCGAGTTTTGCTTGCATGTACAATATATTAATACTAAATAAATAGCATAGATTTTTTATTAGTGAGAGATATAATTTAACTATAGAAATAATATATTGTTGCTTAATATATAGTATAATATAAAGATTATTATCTATATTTTTAGTATATAAATTTTTTGGACGAAAATATAATCCATAAATTATAAAGCGTTGAACAACAAGACGTGTAACTCAAGTATCATTCATTGAGTGAGAGAAAATATTAGTCATAAATTTTTGGACGAAAATATAATCCATAAATTTTTTAATCATATTATATATTTTTTTAAAAATATTAATTTTTAGTCATATTAATCACCATAATATTTTTTATTATATATAACTATTAATTTTTTTTGAAACCATATATAACTATTAATTAAAAAATTAATTATTATCAGTTAAAGTAAACCCAAAAAATAACTAACTTTTGTATATGATAGTTGAGCCTATTACAAGGAGACCAAATTTTTTTCTCCAAAATTGTCTTATAATTAGATTTGATTTTATGTATATATTAGTAATTTTAAGCACCATCAATTTTTTTATATTTTTCTCGACTAGCTATTATTAAAAAATTCAATATGTTTAAATATTATTTTAGATATAAAAAATCATAACTAAATGAAACAATTGCGTGAATGTGATATATAATACTGAATATATTATATTGTTTTATACAATACATCAGGTGTGATGATATTAGTTGTAATTAACAAACACACACAAGGATATTATTTTATTTATACACACACACACACACAAGGATATTATTTTTTTATATATAGTGTGCACGGTAGGTGTGCAGCATATCAAAACTCATATAAGTGTTGATATACTACACACCTACCGTGCACACCTATGTGAGCACTGATGAGATGTCACTCACCCATATATAAATGTGTGCGATGATGTTAGTTTTGTGAAAGTCTTTTAAAATTTCAACAATATCAAATATCATTGTGTTGAAAATAAAGAATTATTGAATGTTGAAAATAAGAGTTATAAATATTGAAAACTAGTGTGCGATGATGTATGTAATGATATATTTATTTTTGGATTATTTCCAAAGAAATTCTATAAATATGTCTCTCAATTTGTGAAGAAACTCACAATTGAGTAGAGAGAAAATTTTTATAAAGCGTGTAGTTTGATATATTTTGTTAGTTTGAGATTTTTACTTTTTACCGTAAATTTTTACTTTTAACACATTGCGATTTTTTTATACGAAAAATATATTACAAAATTCAATTAAATTTTTTATCTACTTTAAATCTCAATGTAATAGATTTTATCATTAGGACACCCACAATAGTAGTTACTGTAATTGCCATGTCATCCAAATATATTCAAATTCATGTAGCTTCTTGATTTGTGTGCCAAATGAATAAATAGTTATGTAACTGGGTATTCATTTTTTTCTACCAGCGTGAGAAGACCTGCAGTCTCGTAGGTTATTTTGTTTTGTTTTGTTTTTTTCATTTTTAATACTTTTAAATTATAATTAATTATTAAAATGAAATATACATGGAATATCTCTTTCGCTGTGAGATGTCTATTTTTTTAATATATTTTTTAAATTATATTGCAAATCCAATTGATTAAATGTTGGAGATAGGCAGTGATTACTATATAAAACAAACTTTTCCTGCAACATTCATTCTTTCTCAATGAATTAATTTTTTGAACTTTGGGTTTTTATCGTTACCCAATGTTCAAAAATAATTCTATAAATGCATCAAGTTTTAAGAAATTAAAATTCTTATTTTCAACATTCTACATAAATATTTCTCTCAAAAAAAAAAAAATAGACTTTCAATGATTATTGTATGTCAATAGGAATCACTGTTGAGCATCATGTTGCTCATGTACGTACACAAAATAGATTAGCCGAATCATTGATTAAACATCTACAACTGATTGCTAGACCAATTATTATGAAAACAAAACTCTCTGTTTCTGTAGAACCCGTAACTTAGACTACGTATAAGCCATGCATAATTCTAGTATTTAAATTAAAATGATTTTTATTGCACGAGTATTTAAACGCTTTTCCTTAATTTAATTATTTTATCATAGTAGTTTGCTTTTTATCATTTCAGTTAATTCAGTGAGGCCGGACTGGAGTTGGAGTTTAGAGATAAAGTTTAAGATTTAGAAATCATTTCCAGAATTTATTTTAGCTAGCAAGTAAGTTAATTTAAGTTAATAAAGAAGTTTAAGGAATTATTTAAGTTACTTGAGGTGAGTAGAAAATAAATTCATTTAAGATCCTTAATTAAGGGGTTAGTTCACTAAATTAATTAAAAGATAGGTAAGGCTTTTAAGGGTTATAAATTTAGTAAATAATCAACATTTCCCTTCATTTTTATTGATGATTTCGGCCACCTTAGAAAATTAAGAAATTCAACGGCCAACTCATCCTTTGACCCATTCTTTGTTGTTTTAGCATGATAATATTTTTAATTATTGAGCAATCTTAATTAATTAACTAATAAGCATTATCCTAGTCTAGATGGCACGAGGAATTCGGTCACCACATTCTAGAGTCATCCAATAATCATTTGTTAGCAAACAAAATTCAAAATTCAAAAAAAGTGGATATTTGGTCTTGATTTTTCCCTATATTTTGCACACATCTCCCTCACTCCCCTAACCAATATTTCTCCTCTCCATCACCGAAATCCAGAGCAATTTCAGTGTTAAAAATCGTGAGAATTCAGTGAGAGCAAGAGAGAAAAATCGAGAGCAAGGTAGCAAGAAAAGAAAGCGCTCCACCTCCTCCGCGCCACATCGTCTCATTCTTTCGTTTTTCATTCAAACGAAACCAGACATGCATATATTCTTACTTGACTCTTCAATCAAGTCCTACTATCGTTATTTTTATGTTTCATGATCATCATTTCATGCAAAAACCGAAACATAGCAAGAAATTTTCAGAAAAATCACACATGCAGATTTCGACTTTCATGATGCTCTTCACGGGTTCTCTTGTTTTGATGTTTCAGGTGGATGGTTCGACTCCAGGCTCACTAGGCTACATCTAGACACATACTAGGGTGTGTCAAGACCATGTTGGTCCATTCAAACAAGCCCCATGCATGATAGAATTCGAATTTGACAGCAACTCTTCATTCTTGGCCATTTGAGTTTTCGAAAAATCTGTTGTGTGCTGTCAAGGGGATGGATCTGATCTAGGCTGCCACAAGGCATATAGCCATGGTTAGATCACTTCCGTAGCATGTCTAAGACGTGACTAAGTCGCCCTTTTGGTGGCTTGGTCCATGGTGAATCGGTTTTTACAAAATAACTCAAGAACAGCCCCTTCCCCATTTTGGCTCTTCATTTGTACAGCATGTGTGTTTCGAATTTTGGTGGATTGGTGTCGATCTTGGTTGGCCTATGGCCCTTAGCCACGGTTCATACCATACCCCAAGATGTCTAGATCGTGCCATGGTCAACAAATGGCCACTGGAAAGGTCCATGACAGCAAACGAAGCAAAACTCCCCAAGCGCATAGATTACGTTCTCGGCTAGGAGTGTGGTCTTGTTTCTGGCGTGGTTTGGATTGTGGCTGGCCTAGGGCCCTTAGCCATGGTTCAAACCATTCCTTGGGATGTTGGTAAAAGTCTCTGGTCGGTGGTTCAAGCCCCAATGGCCGGTAGTCTCGAAAACGACACAAGAAAAGAAAATGTGCAACTGCTGTAATTTTGACAGCAAGTGTGCTGTTGTTCTCAGGCGTCGTTTGAGTTCTTGGTTGGCTTTTAGCCCATGGCCTTGGACTGGACAGTGCCTCATCGAGTCAGGAAGGTCATGTTTTTGGCCGTTTGTGATTTGGATCATTTTTGAGGTCGTACGAGAATTTACGGTGCGATGTGCCAAATTGACTCTCGAAAGAGCATTTCATGTTTTGGCCTCCATTCACCTAAAATTCGACTTGCATCATTTTAGGAGCATTAATTCACCATTTTAAGCGTATTTTAATCATGACTATATGATGTTTCAGTGTTGGCTCGGGTTGGTTCGGAGTCATGATTAAATACGAAGTCGTTCGGTGTAATTGTCACATTTTCGAATTTTATTGCATAGTTTGGTCCCATAAATCTATTGCATATTTTTCATGGTATATGATGCCACCCGGGTCAAATGGTCGAGTCGGGTCGGGAACTTTGCCGGGCAGACTATCAAAAATGTTGGAGGAAGTATGAGTCTGAGCGTGGAACTTGGATTACGACTCCTCAAATGCTGCGAAGGACCTGAGAACAAGGAAAACAACCACGTGAATGGGCGCCGGAGGGGTGTCCAGCGTGGCCACTCCGATGCTTAAGTCAGTAGGGTACTCAAGCAAGAAAACCAATGTAACCAAGTGATGGTTGTGGTGATTGGTGTGTAATAAATGAGAGTATTAAATGTTCATCAATATCTGAATGAATGAATAAATGCGAAACCTGATATTTATAATGGAGGAGGTAATGATGATCTCGTTTTTGGGGGTGTGCGAGCATTAAATATAATAGGGTGGCTGATTGTACCATATTGTTCTGACATGTCAAATCGTATTAATCATGTCCGATCTGTCTTGTCACCCATTAATGTTAACCAAAGGAAGATAGGTCGGCCGCGTGCACTCTACGAAGTCAACGTAATTAAATGTTTCCCTCGCATCGAGATGTCAGAAGAGAAAAACTTCTTGGGTAATTGTGCCAGAACTCGGGCGCCAGGTCTTAAACCCACAACCTGTTATTCGAGCATTAGTTATTGCATTTACTACTGTACTGACCCGAGCATCTGTAGTGACCCGTTCCAGAATCACCTACTAATCAAAAACTAAGCATGCAATTAACCTAATTAATTATAATCAGAGATAACAGCGGAAATATGGCCAACAACAATAGTTATACAACCCAATCGAAATCGAAGTCTAGACTAACTCAAAATGAAATATCCAGTACAACCATATCGAATCAAATGGAAAACACTGAAAACTAAACCAACCAGCTACTCAACGTCCTCCTCCTGCTCCTCCTGAGCCATCCAACCTGAGGCCTGCCCCGTGGGAATGGGGTGTCCAAGAATAAATAAAACCGAGGACGTGAGCGATAAGAACGCCCAGTACAAAAATATGAGTATACAAACCTATATGAAATGCACATGCTATGATATGATACCAGGGTAGTCAAGAAACAGGAATCACAAAGGATCTCAAAATGCTCAGTCTAGAGGCGCCAAGTGGATAGTGCCGCGCGGTCCAACCTCTGGGTCACTGCATCCACTACAAGACAGACGTGGACCTAAAATGTCCCGGACCACCGAAGCCCTCCCGACCCGTCGGCCACTGTGTACTCTCGGTGTCCATGCGTCCACAAGACAGGGCTGAGCGGCCCCAAGATATAGCTTATCTCGAAAGAGATACAGCTCAACAGTAAAGGCTATCTCGAAGGAGATACGGCTCAACATGATATGCAATATGCATCATAACTCGTGACATAATAGCATGCATCATATGACATATAACAATGCAGCAAATACTCATGCAACACATATATGAATGTATACTCAACCAGGATATCTCGGATAGTACTTTCGTACCTCTATCACAGCAAGCCTAGCCTTACGCAACACCGCTAATCAGGTTTAGCACAAGCCTACGCATCAAAAGCATACTCAATCAATACTACCATGCTCGACTAGCAAAACCAGTACTCCCTAGTACTACCAAAGGTTTAGGGTTTACCTTCGTCCGTCGACAGCCCTTTGATGTCGATTGCCTTGAAACTCAGGCGCCGCTACGCTACTACTCCTGGCAGCTCTTGGCTATCGCTCGACCAACAACTAACCCTAGAAACCTTCCAAACTCTCCAAAATGAGAGAAAACTCAAGAAATTGGCAAGTCAAAATGAGGAAATCCGAGCACTATTTATAGGCCATGTTCGGATCCTCCGAACAACACTTCGGAACGTCCGAACGCTACGTGTCCATTGGCTCTTGACAGCTCATGATCGGATCCTCCGATCATACACTTCGGACCGTCCGAACATGCATGGAAAATGACGTGTCGATCAACACTTGACACCTATGATCGGATTCACCGAACTACACTTCGGATCGTCCGAACTCTTCGGTGCTTCCGAACCTTCTTCGGTCCGTCCGATCATGACCATAGCCAAAATTACATCTTAAACCTTCTTAATCACCATTACTCCGTTAATTACCCAATTTGGAATTCGGGCTACTACATTCTCCCCCCCTTAAAAGATTTCGTCCTCGAAATCAGGCTTAGAGAATGAACAAAACGAAATAACAACATCATTAATACATCTCAATTGTTGTTGAATACAACTGATACTATGATTACAACTGAAAACACAAACTTATACAAAGCACAACTCAAAAGAGCTCTGGATGCTCCGAACGCATACGACTCTCTAACTCCCAAGTGGCTTCTTCAGTGCCTCGACGCTGCCACTGCACTAAGACAAGAGGAATGATCTTATTCCGCAACACCTTATCTTTGCGATCTAGAATCTGAACTGGTCGCTCCACGTAAGACAAATCCGTATCAAGTTGAACTTCAGATGGATGTAAGATGTGCAACTCATCTGCTACATAACGTCTCAACAAGGATACGTGGAACACATCATGAATACTTGATAGGTACGGCGGCAACGCAAGTCTGTAAGCTAAATCTCCCACACATTCCAGTATCTCGAATGGACCAATAAATCTCGGAGACAGCTTACCCTTGAGACCAAATCTCAAAATCCTGCGAAAAGGCGAAACTCGGAGAAACACCTTCTCACCTGGTTGAAAATGAAGAGGTCGACGCTTTGTGTTCGCATAACTAGCCTGTCGATCCTGAGCAGTCTTAATCCGCTTCTTGATTACTGCAACCTTATCTATAGCCTGCTGGACTAACTCCGGTCCCTCTACCTGTCGTTCCCCGACTTCATCCCAGAATAATGGAGTACGACAACATCGCCCGTACAACGCCTCAAATGGTGCCATACCAATACTACGATGATAGCTGTTGTTGTACGCGAACTCAATCAAAGGCAAATGATCCTGCCAAGCGGGTCCGAAATCCATAACACAGGCTCGCAACATATCCTCAAGCGTACGGATAGTCCTCTCTGATTGACCGTCAGTCTCCGGATGATAAGCAGTACTCAGACTCAGTGTAGTACCCAAAGCTGACTGGAAACTACCCCAAAACCGTGAGGTAAAACGAGGATCTCTGTCACTAACAATACTGACAGGCACTCCATGCAAACGTACAATCTCCTGAATGTACAATCGAGCCATACGATCGAAAGTGAAATCACGATTATACGGCAGAAAATGAGCAGACTTGGTGAGTCGATCCACCACTACCCAGATAGCATCGCTGTTCCTCGAAGATAATGGCAAGTGAGTAATGAAATCCATCGTAATATGCTCCCACTTCCATTCTGGAATAGGTAAGTTCAACAACAATCCTCCCGGTCGACGGTGCTCTGCCTTAACCTGCTGGCAAACTAGACACTTGGAGACAAACTGATACACGCTGCGCTTCATCCCTTTCCACCAAAACCGCAGCCTCAAGTCTCTATACATCTTGTTGCTTCCTGGATGAACACTTAACTTGCTTCGATGCGCCTGAGACAATATCTCGTCCCTCAAAGTGTCATCCTCTGGTACTACAACCCGATTAGATAAGCACAGAAGACCATTGGACTGATAATGGAAATTACTATCACCACCAACTAACCGAGCTAATCTCTGAGTCTTGAGATCAGACATCTGAGCTTCTCGAATCCGAGTGAACAAATTGGGCTCAGATAAAATGGTAGCAACACGAATGCTCTCCATACCTTTCCGATGCTTGAAGTTAAACCCCAACGAGCAACTATCCTGGATGGCACTAGTCATAGCACAAGTCTGAAGTGCAGAGGCTCTCACCTTGCGACTAAGCGCATCAGCTGTGAGATTCGCAGAACCTGGATGGTACTTGATCTCGCAATCATAATCCTTCAGCAAATCCATCCAACGACGTTGCCTCATGTTCAACTCAGCCTGAGTGAACAGATATTTCAGACTCTTATGATCAGTAAAGATTTCAAACTGAACACCGTACAAATAATGACGCCAAATCTTCAGCGCAAACACAATAGCTGCCAATTCCAGATCATGAGTGGGATACTTCTCCTCGTGAGATTTCAGCTGTCTGGAAGCATAAGCAATCACATGACCGTTTTGCGTCAACACACACCCTAAGCCTTGAGTGGAGGCATCGGTGTAAACACTGAAACCATCAGATCCTGACGGTAACGCCAAAACAGGTGCGGAAGTCAGAAGTCGACGAAGCTCTCTGAAACTATCTTCGCACTCGGATGACCACTCAAATGGAACATCCTTCCGAGTAAGTTGCGTCAATGGTCTGGCTATCTGAGAGAAATTCACGATGAAGCGACGATAATACCCTGCCAGACCTAGAAAACTACGGATCTCAGCCACCGTCGTCGGACGTGACCAATTCAGCACTGCTTCAATCTTGCTGGGATCCATAGAAACTCCTTCCTTGGAAATCACATGACCAAGGAATACCACATGATCAATCCAGAACTCGCACTTACTCAGCTTAGCATACAATTGCTTCTCGCGAAGAATCTGCAACACAATCCTCAAGTGTTGGGCATGCTCTTCCACACTGTGGGAATAGATCAAGATATCGTCAATGAAAACCACCACAAACTGATCCAGAAAATCTCGGAAGACTCGGTTCATCAGATCCATGAACACCGCTGGCGCATTCGTCAATCCGAATGGCATAACTAGAAACTCGTAATGCCCATAACGAGTACGAAATGCAGTCTTGGAAATATCATCATCTCTGACTCTCATCTGATGATAACCCGATCGCAAGTCGATCTTGGAGTAAACAGAAGTACCCTGAAGCTGATCGAACAAGTCATCAATACGGGGTAAAGGGTACTTGTTTTTGATCGTCACCCGATTCAGCTGGCGATAATCAATGCACAACCGCATCGATCCATCCTTCTTCTTGACAAACAAGACTGGAGCTCCCCAAGGCGAAACACTCGGGCGAATATAACCCTTATCAAGAAGATCCTGCAATTGCTGCTTCAGCTCTCTCATCTCTGACGGAGCAAGACGATAGGGGGCACGAGAAATCGGTGCAGTCCCTGGCATTAAATCTATGCCAAATTCCACCTCTCTAACCGGAGGAAAACCAGGAATCTCATCTGGGAAAACATCAGGAAATTCACAAACCACTGGAATATCCTCTAGACCAACACTACCTGTGGATGAATCAATCGCATAGATGAGGTAGCCTTCCCCGCCCGACTCTAAAGCACGACAGGCTTTCAGAGCAGATACCACTGGCATCGGAGGTCGCGCTCCCTCACCATAGAAAAACCAACTAGAGCTTTCAGTCGTACGAAACTGAACAAGCTTCTGGTAACAATCCACAGTAGCTCGGTAGGTAGTCAATAAGTCTATACCCAAGATACAATCAAAATCTTCCATCTCTAGGATCATAAGATTCGCAGTCAACTCGTTACCCTCAAAATCTAAGGGACAACCCATCACTAGACGCTTCGCTAATACCGAATGACCCATCGGAGTAGAAACAGAAAGAATGACGTCTAGAGAAACATAGGGTAACCTATGACGCTTAACAAATCGTGCAGAAATGAAGGAATGAGAGGCTCCTGTATCAATAAGAACAAAAGCAGGAATACCGCATAAATGAAAAGTACCTGCTATGACTCTCTCCGTCTCATCTGCAGCCTGATCCTGGTTCAGCGCAAAAACCTGACCTTGGGCACGAGGTCGAAGATTCGAACTACCCACTGCCTGACCCTGCCTCCTCTGCTGAACAGTCGTCTGAGATCCAGAACCGGATCCTGCTCCACCTCGCAACTGAGGACAATTCTTCTTAATATGCCCCATCTCTCCGCACTGATAACAAGCTCCTGCGGCTACTCGGCATTGCTCCGATGGATGGTTCTTCCCACAATGCGCACAAGACTCCTTCTTCTTACCAAAGCGGAAAACACCACTAGATCGAGATCCAGATCCAGAAGAAGATGAACCAGATTTCTTGAATGACTGAGATCGAGGCCTCAAAGTACTCGGAGGTCTAGAAGAAGAAAGAATAGCCCTACCACGCTGGAGACTGATCTCTGCCTGGCGACACCGGTTCACTAACCCATCATAAGAAGTAGGATTATCACAGACAGTGACTCGATCAAAGATCTCCTGATTAAGGCCCTGGAGGAAATGATCATACTTGGCCTCAGAACTGCCACTGATATGAGGAGCGAAGGGTAACAACTCAAAGAATTTCTGCTGATACTCATCAACAGACATACTCCCCTGCTTAAGGTTCAGGAGCTCAATCGTCTTGGCTTGGCGAAGGGCTGGAGGAAAGTACAGCTGCATGAAAGCTGCACGGAAATCGACCCAAGTCACCCTACCTTGGGACTGGACTATCGGCGCAGAAGTTGATCGCCACCACTTGCGCGCACGGCCCTCGAGAAGAAAGCTAAGGGTCTCTATCTTCTGCTCCTCGGTGCACTGAAATGCACGGAAACAACTCTCCATGCGCTCTAACCAGTCCTCAGCATCATCGGGAGTCTCACCACCAACTAAAGGCTTAGGCCCCATCTGAATAAAACGATGCAAATCGAAACGCCTAGGACCATCCCGACGATGACGATGCTCACGATGACGTCTATGATCGTCCTGGTCACCCCATCGACCTACACTCCCCTGACTACTCCCGTCATCAAAATGGTCAGCCATCGCTACAAGATAGAATAGGGAAAATGGTAAAATGGTCAACGGAAATCCCAAAACAGAATCTATATCCCAAAATCATACGCATGCTCTGATACCATAAATGTAGTGACCCGTTCCAGAATCACCTACTAATCAAAAACTAAGCATGCAATTAACCTAATTAATTAAGTTAGTTGCATGCTTAGTTCTTGACTAGTAGGTGATTCTGGAACGGGTCACTACAGCATCGCTCATGGGCAGGACCCATGACCCGAGAATTCCCGCGATATATCAATGGCCCGGGACATATCGGGGCATCATCACTCCCTTCTTAAATAGTCGGGCTAGAGTCTACTCGCTGTCCCGATTGGTCCCGCGTGCCCGGTCAGGAAAGTCACTTCGGTACGCTTTCTGGTCTGATCATAGTTGTACCGATGCTAGTACATGGTGGAAACACGCGGCATACATCAATCACATCTCCAGCGTTTTTATGTTCTCGAGGATGATTTATCACAATATTTCGAGACATTTACTGATTGTCCACGTGCACGTGTTTTAGTGGTCTTAACACATTCTCTTTCCAAACAAGCGACAGTATGCTTTAATTAGCCGTAGGCCCTTCGCACTCCTTCATTTCAAACGTCCTTTCCCTCCCCCTCCTATAAATAAACTGGTGGACAAGATGCATCGGCATTAGCGGAACAATGTCAAGCTCCAGCGATTCCAGTATCTGCAGCAGTGTTATCTCCTCCGATGGTGCGCAAAGTCAGATCCCAGCTGAGTTGCGTCCATACGTAGAATACTTTAAGAAGACTGTTGATGAGTACATTCTGGCCAAGGTCATATGTGCTTGGCATAAGCTTCAATTCATCGGCCTTCTATACTTGAACGGCACAGTCCTCACCCGTTCTCAAAGGATGGTAATGAGGAAATATAGGCGGGAGCTGGGGATATCTCGCATTGAAGAGTTGTTGACTGACCAGAATCTGCTGCATGCCATGTTGTGGAAGGAATGGCTTCATCTAAATAAGGTCTCGAACACCAATTCCTTTGCCAGTCTTGGCATTCAAGAGGTTACCGACTGGATGGATGAATGGAAAGGCCGAGTGGCCTCGGAAATTTCTGTAATACGACGCCGACCATTTCCTTAATAAAAATTTCAATGATTATTTCTCGCGTCCTCTTAATTTTCTGTAAATGTCTTAACATAAAACAAACTAATCATCAGTCGAAAAGTTGAAAAGATTGGTTTAAAACAACATAAAACGCCAGGCCCTTATGCTGTCCTGACCCATTAGCTGGGTGCTGGGATCGCCTATTCCCGGGTTATCACGTAGAATGCCGGGACTTCGTATCTCCCGGTCTGGAGTCTTATGTTAATTAATGTTCTCGGATTTCAAAGTGCCATTATGATGCCTACTTGGCATCTAGATCGCTTTCGACGTTACACTTCCCCAGAATGTGACAAGGATGACGTGTGGATATCCGTGTGTCTTTTCAATGGCTCAGTTCTATGTTCGAGGTTTATCTCCATCGTCCATGTGTATAGATCTACGGCTGTGATTAATCGCCCCTCTATACAGGTGAGAGGGCGTTTCAACTGATTTAAGACCTTCCGTCTTGCCCTACATTACATACCATTTACCTATAAATATGAAGGTAAGAAGAGAAGGCGTAGGTCATTAAATCAAAATGTCGAGCTCGAGTGCTTCCAGTGCTTGCAGCAGCACACATGCTCAGGTGACTCCGGAAATGCGTCCTCACGTGGAGGAGCTGAAAAAGAGAATAGAACAGCGCATATGGGCGAAGGTCATGGTCGTGCGAGATAAGGTTTACGACCTGGATACTACTTACCGTAACGGTCTCGCTCCTACTCGAGCACAAAGAGCAAGAGCGAGGAAGTACATCCGGGAATTTGAAGTGGCCCGAGTTACAGACTTGGCTACCGATCAAGTTCTGCTACACATGATGCTTTGGAAGGAGTGGCATCAGTTGGAAAAGATTATGACCGCCGAGCCCTTCGTGAATCTTCGAATTCACGAATTAACTAACTGGATAACCGAGTGGCAAGACTCTGTATCTTCAATAATGGACAACCTAACTGCACGCCGCCTTCATTTTCGACCATAATAAAAATATTTTATTGGTGCATACTACCTCTTTACTTTTCCCCGCCTGGATATAGAAGAATAATCATACGATAAATTGGAAAGTCCCGGTCTTTAAATATAGCGGATATTTACTCTTCCACTTCGCTTCTCTCGGGACATAAATAAGACCGAGATATTGTATTATCCCAATTCTCTTATTCGCTTTTCCAGTCAATTAGTGTACAGTCACAAATGATAAAACTTTTTGCTGGCGTGTTGTCAGAGTCTGTACACATTCCCAGCTATCATGACGCCTCGATTTTAGCATCTGTCTTTTCAATTTTCCTGCCGAATTATGCCGCTCAATTTCCAAGGCTCATCTGGCCCGTCCAATCTATTTCGGATCAACGGCATAGATTCCATCTTTCCCCTATATATAGTAGTTCATTGATTTTTCCAAAAATCATTTGTAAATTCATTCTGCGGCGAAGCCCTGTTCGTTTCTTCTTTCGATCTCTCTGTTACGTAGATCTTTCCGGCAACCTCTCCGGCTACCAACCACTACTTTCACTCTTTTCTAGTAAGTTCTTCTTTCCTCGCATCTTATTTATTCCTTTTTCCATCATGTCCAACTCTACCTCCTCTACTTCCGGTAAGAATGTGAGAGGTCAATCGGAGGACAACTCCCCTACCCCTTCCGAGCAATCTGTTCAAATTTCAAGGGGTGTTCCTACTATCTCTTCTCGGCCCCTTCCCCAAAAGGTCGCAAAAGCGTCTTCCTCCCGACCCTTGGGCTCCCCGAGTAAGGGGAAAGATAAAATAACAGGGCCCCTTTGGTTTTCCACGGTGACTTCCACTCTCCGTCCGGGTAGTTTAGGAGAAATCCGGTCTTTGGGAGTTATTCTCTCTTCTTATGACGTTAGAATTCCCGGACCAAATGACCACCCCGACACCCCTCTCCCTGGATACCATGCTTTCTTCATCGAGCTACTTAAGAGTGGTCTCCGTTTTCCGGTGCATCACTTTTTTGAAGGAGTTGCTCGATTTTTTAATCTCCCTCTTAATCATCTCCATCCCAATGCCTTTCGTATTATGGCAGCTACCTTCGTTTTGTTTCGTATGAAGCTTATTCCCATTAACTCCTCCATCTTTCATTATTTCTATTCTTGCCGATTCAATTATGGGGTCTTCTCTTTTATGGCCCGGATGCATTATCGGTTTTTAACCGACATACCTTCCTCTTTGAAGGGATGGAAAACAAAATTTTTCTTCCTTCAATTCCCATCTCTCCCCACCTATGCTCTCGGATTTCTTCCTTCCATGCCCAAACAATCTGAGCTTCCCCGAGATTTCAAACTTCTGCCTCCTTTCACCCATGCTTGGGATGCTTTGGGGAAGCAATCTTTCTTATCCTCAGTGTTGATTGGGTCGAATAATCTGGCTTATTATGGGATCGGATCCCGACCTGAAGACCCTGTAGATCAGATTATTGATGAGTTTGATCGACCCGGGTCACAGGCGGGTAAACTGCTTTTCTCGATCTTCTTATTCTCTCTTTTTTTTCTTTTTTTTTTTAATTCGCTCTGTCTCTATTGTAGCCGAAGAAGATATGATCAGAGCGAGCTTCCAAGAGGCTGCCGCTAAGAGGAAAGCGGAGCAAAAGAAAATTAGAGCGGATAAAAGGGCTAAGGAAGCCCAGGAACAGGAGGAACGCCAAGCCAGGGAGGCAGCCGAGGCTGGTGAAGCGGAGGTACGTCGAGCCAGGGAGATAGCTGAGGCTCAAGAAACGGAAGAACGTAGAGCCAGGGAAGCGGTTGTGGCCCGGGAAGCAGAGGTTAATGCCCAAGCGGAGGCCGTTCCTCCCCGTGAAGGGCCTCTTTCCTCGGGCATGGAGGAAGACCCGACTCCTCTGAATCGTCGCAAGAGGAAACCCACGACGGGGCCAGGGGTGGAGACAATACTGGTGGAAGATGAGCCCGAGGAGATGACTCACTCCCCTTCCTTTGCTGGTTCTTCCGCAGGTGCTTCTGTGGAGAGGCCTTTGGTTCTCCCCAATATTTTTGGGGATACCATCAGTTCAGGTTTGATAAGGGTGATTCGAGGCTTCCTCCGGCCTGATGAGGTGGCACATCTTCAGGGGATGCACCCTAATATGCTTCTAAGTGAAGGAGCATCCCGGACTTTCTCTGTAAGTCTATTATTTTTGCTTTTTCCTTTGATACAAGCTTTCATGACTTCTTTTATTCCCAGGGCTTACAGATGTTAATGCATGGGCATGAACGGGTGGCGAAGATGGCCAAGGGAGCTTATGCCCAAACCAAGGCCGTTCAGGAGACGCACGGCAAACTTCAGGAGGAAATTGGCCGATTAAAGAAATCCACGAGAATGTTCTAGCCCGGGAGAAGGCCGTTTGGCAGCAGCAGATGGACCTGATCCGGGCTGAATTATCTGATGCCCGGGCAGTGGTGCAGACGGCCAGGGCAGAGGCAGAATCCTCCCGAGCCCGTGCTGAGGATTTTGAGGCATTAGCTGCTGAGGCTAGAGAGGGGGTGCTGGCGGCCAGGGAAGATGCAGAGTACCACCGGGTCAGGGCTGAGGATTTTCAGGCAGCTGTGACCTTTTTGAAGAATACTCAATCAGAACAATTATCACACTTCCTGAAGTCCTCTGATTTCAAGCAAATGCTGGCCAGAAAGGCCTTCCCATACTTCGAACAAGGCTTCAACAAATGTTTGGAGCAATTCGAGGAAGCCGGTCTGGTTCCAGCCGATAGGGAAGATTTCCCGGATTTGGAGAAGGCTGCTGCATCCCTCCCAGATGATGAAGAGGAAGATACGGGTAGACAGGATCCCCCCGCGAATTAAATAACCCCTTTTTTTTCTTGTAATCTTTTTCCCTTGATGAAATATATATGCTTGTTTTTCCTTCGATTTTGTTTCCTTTCATGCTAAAGTAAAATTTTGTGATCTCGATTGCTAAATGGGATATGGTTCCACCGGGCCAGGGTACGGGTCCCTGGGCTTTAAAGATAATCCGGGGTACGGGTCCACCGGGCCAGGGTACGGGTCCCTGGGCTTTAAAGATAACCTTTCAAGCAATTTTCTTCCTTTTATGTAGAAATAACAGATACAAATGTTTCTCAAACATAATACTTCTTTAAATGAAAAGCATTCCATGGCCTTTTAAGAACATGCCCTTGAGGATCTTCGAGATAATAGGCTGTACCCGAGCTGACTTTTTTAATTACTTTGAAGGGTCCTTCCCATTTCGCTTCTAGCTTTCCGACATCACCCACTGGTTTGACTTTCTTCATGACGAGGTCCCCTACTTGAAATTCTCTTGCTCGGACATGTTTATTGTAAGATCTCATTATTCGGCTGCGATAAGCTTCCATCCGAAGAGCTGCCTGATCTCTCTTTTCTTCAACCAGATCAAGTTCAAGGGCTCGGGTTTGATCATTGTTGTTCGAGTAGGATTCTATTCGGGCGGAAGGCAACCCAATTTCCACAGGGAGGACTGTTTCTGATTTATAAACAAGGCTGTAAGGTGTTTCCTGAGTAGATGATCGTGGTGTGGTCCGATATGCCCATAATACACTGGGTAATTCTTCCACCCAATCCTTGCCTTTTCATGGAGTCGGGCCTTTAACGCCTGCACAATGATTCTGTTTGTTACCTCGGTTTGACCATTAGCCTGAGGATATGCTACCGAAGTGAAGGACTGGGTTATCTTCATTTCTTGGCACCAAGAGGTGATCTTCTTTCCTTGGAACTTCCTTCCATTATCTGAGATTAATTTTCTCGGGATTCCATACCTGCAGACAATATTTTTCCACAAGAATTTCATAACCTCGTCTTCGGTGATTCTTGCTAAGGGTTCAGCCTCAACCCACTTGGAGAAATAATCCACTGCCACGAGGAGGAATTTCTTCTGTGCCCGGGCTATAGGGAAAGGCCCCACAATATCTAAACCCCACTGATCAAAAAGGCATGATGCGAAGACGGGTTGCAGGCTTGTAGCCGAGCGGTGGTGGAAGTTAGAGTGATGTTGACAACCCTGACATTTTTGAACAAAACGGGCGGCGTCCTGGGTCATCTGAGGCCACCAGAATCCGGCCAATATGGCTTTGCGAGATAGCGCTGTTGCACCGAGGTGTTCACCGCAGCATCCTTCATGTATCTCCCGAAGGACATAATCCACTCCGTCTTCTGCTAAGCATTTAAGCAAGGGGCCCTGATGGGATCGTCTGTACAAGACATTATTTAGAAGAAAGAACCTGGGCGCTTGTCTCCTGATTCTTGCAGCCTGGACTGGATCTTCTGGGATTTTTTTATGCTCTATGTATTCCACGAGAGGGGCCATCCATGAGTTTGTTGGAGGCTGGGGTGTTTCTTCTTCAAGGGATGATACTAACCGAGTAAAACAGAGAACCTCCCGGGTGCTTATTTCTGTCAAGGAAGCAGCCAATTTGGCTAACATGTCGGCCTCGGTGTTCTCTTCCCGGGGAATTTGTTCGATACTCCAGTCCACGAAGGATGAAGCTTGAGAAGTAATAAGCTTGAAGTACTTGAGCATCTTTTCATTCTTGAGAAGTAATAAGCTCCATATTTCTTCCTCACCGGACTGAACCATCTATGTTAAGAAATCCGATAATGCCTGCGCCTTTATAGCAGCCCGGGGTCTGTACTCGATATCATATTCCCCGAGTTCCACAGTCCATTTGATCATTCTCCCCGAGATCTCTGCACGAGTCATGACTCTTCCGAGAGGAGAATTAGTAAGGACCACAATGGGATGCGAGAGGAAATACGGCCTTAGATTTCGAGCAGTCATTACTAAAGCCAATGCGATCTTTTCTAATTCACTGTATCTCAATTCGGGTCCTCGGAGGGCGTGACTGACATAATAGACAGGCTTCTGATCGGTCCCTTCTTCTTTGATGAGTACGGAGCTAACAGCAACTTCGGTGGCCGAGAGATAGACCCACAATTTTTCTCCGGGCTCAGGCTTTGCCAAGACGGGCAGTTCAGCCAGGTGTTTTTTCAAATCTTGAAAGGCCTGCTCGCAGTTGTCATCCCACCCGAATTTCTGCGCTCTCCTCATAACTTGAAAGAAAGGGTAACTGCGGTGTGCAGATCGGGAAATGAAACGTGATAAAGCTGCAATTCTCCCTTTCAATTTTTGCACGTCTCGGACGGACTGAGGAGAGGGCATGTCCACGATGGTTTGGATTTTTTCCGGGTTAACCTCAATTCCTCGGTCCGTGACCATGAACCCCAAGAATTTTCCGCTTTTAACCCCGAACACACATTTGGCCGGGTTAAGTTTTATCCTGTACTGCTTCAGAGTAGCGAAAGTTTCAGCTAAATCATCAATAAAATGAGCGACTTCCCGGGTTTTGATTAGAATGTCATCCACATACACCTCGATATTACGACCTATCTGTTTCTGAAAAACCAGATTCATCAACCGCTGGTACGTGGCCCCCGCATTCTTTAATCCAAAAGGCATTACAACATAGCAAAAGGTTCCCCCGGAAGTAATGAAACTAGCTTTATCTTGATCTTCTGAAGCTAAAGGGATCTGATGATATCCCTGATATGCATCTAGAAAGCTTAACAGTTCACATCCAGAGGTGGAATCGACTAGCTGATCGATTCGAGGGAGCGGATAAAAATCCTTAGGGCAAGCTTTATTCAAATCCCTGAAATCAACGCACATTCTCCATTTCCCGGTAGACTTTGGGACGAGAACTACGTTCGATAGCCAAGAAGGGAAACGGACTTCCCTAATGTGCCCGGCCTTTAGCAATTCTTCCACCTGTTTTTCAATTACTTTATCCTTTTCCGGGCCGAAATGTCGCTTTTTCTGCTTAACTGGCCGGGATCCCGGGAGGACGTTAATTTATGCTCGGCCACTCGGGGTGAGATCCCGGACAATTCCTGCTGAGACCAAGCGAAGATATCAACGTTAGTTTTCAAACATTGCAAGAGGTTTACCCGGGTGGTTGTGCAGATATCCCGGGCTACCCGGACGTTCTTCCCTGGCTCAATTTCTACCACTTCCTGTTCTTCTTCAGCCACAAAGTGTACTTCCCTTTCTCGGGCCTTCTCCTGGTGCTCTTTTCCCTTCCCTTCCTTCCTTGCTTTCTTTTGGTCAACCCGGACTGTTTCTCCATAACATCTTCGAGAAGAGGGTTGATCGCCTTTAACTTCTCCAACCTGTCCTCGCACTGGGAATTTGATTTTTTGATGATAAGTTGAGGCCACGGCCTTCATTTCATTCATGGCCGGCCTTCCCAATATGACATTGTATGAAGACGGGGCATCCACCACTGTGAACGTAGTCATCACAGTCTTCCTCAAATCTCCCATGCCCAGGGTCAAGGGTAGAGCAATTTCTCCTTCTGGATATACGGCGTGGCCGGCGAACCCGAATAGGGCAGTTTCAACGGCTTCCAGCTGGTATTCATGTAAATCCATTTGAACTAGGGCCTCTTTGAAAATAACATTAACGGAGCTCCCATTGTCTACAAACACCCTCAATATGTCGTAATTGGCCACCCGGGCTTGAATGACAAGAGCGTCATTATGGGGCAAGCTCACCCCTAGGAGATCTTCTGGCCCGAAGCTTATGACCGGCTCGTCTCTCCTCCTTCCCTCAACCTCTAAACATTCCCTCCTACTTCTCGCCTTTCTAGCCCGGTTAGAGTCACCATCGGTAAACCCTCCTGAAATCATTTTGATTATCCCCCGACTTGGGAAGGGATCTTTCCTTTCTGCTGGTTTGATTCTCTCCTCCCGGGTATTCATGTCCCCTCCCCGCCTCCCACTGGAGGTGCTTATTGTCTTTGGTGGTATATTCGATATCGGACGTCTAGACACCCAGGGTGGCTGTCTAGCCTTGTCTCTCGAAGGGCGAGGCGCTGACATAGGATGTTTATTGGAATTCCTCCTCAGGACCCGGCATTCATTGGTATGGTGGGCACAATCTTTATGGATGGTACAATACCCCTTTTGTGCTGGCCTGGGGGTTCTTGCCAAAGAATTGGGAGGGGGGCTTCATCTGATCTGCATTCTTGAATCTCTCTGTCTCGGGCAACTCTCAAAGGCACATGGGAGAAGTGTCCCGAGCTGTTCTTCTAGGGAGCTCTATCTTCGGTCTTGGTGACCCGATCTCCTCTTGCTCTTTTCAAGGCCTCTCTCTTCTGGTTCTGTTCTTCCATATTGATGTATTTTTCCGCTCGGGACAAGAGATCCTCAAAATTCCCCGGCAATTTTTTCGTCAAGGATCGGAAGAAATCCCCTTCCCATAGCCCTTGCATAAATGCTGTGGTTTTTGTCTCGGGTGCACAGGTTGGTACATCCAAGGCCACCCGGTTGAACCTTTTGAGGTATGCTCTCAAGGTCTCGTCTTGCCTCTGTTTTACCTCAAATAGGCTGAAAGCGGTTTTCTAAATTGTTCTTTTGCGAACAAATAATTTCTTCTGCTGCTATTTTTAACATTTAATCTTTATTTAACGGTCTATTTTATAAATGAGGCATTTTACTTACTTTACAAAGAAATTTTTTAATTTTTCCGCAAATATTAAAACACGAATTTTCGGGCCGTTATAGTTTCTATATGGGGACATGCAATTTTACATGCTGCTGCATTAATTCGCACAGACCAAGTGCATACCATAAATACTCTCCATTGCAGCTTGCATTTGGTAAAGAATCAGATATTTCTCATCTAAGAATTTTTGGATGTATGGTATATGTGTCTATTGTACCGCCTCAACGGAAAAAAATGGTACCTCAAAGAAAAATCAAAATTTATGTTGGTTAATATTTACAGCACGTTTTGCTGATTGTCATTTTAATGAGCAAATCTCCCAATGTAAGGGGGAGAAAAGAAACATATCGAAAATGAAATTACATGGATACATCATCATTGTTACATCTGGATCCAAGAACTAAACAATATGAAAAAGATATACAACAAATTGTGCATTTGCAAAGAATATCAAATCAAATATCATATGCATTTGCAGACACAAAAAAGACAATTAAATCATATATACATATTGTAAATGCCCATGCTCGAATTTAAATTCCAAAGAAACAAATTGAAGGCACTCATGATGTCATAAACGCTTGAAGCTTGGAAGGCAAGTCGGTTTCAAGGATAAAAATATTCAAAAAAGGAAAAACATAGAGAAACACGATGATCACAAAATAGAGAATGATATTCCTGCAGAAATACATGATAATGAAAATGTTCTGTTAGAACTACAAACTGATATGAATCATGAAACTTCTATCAATTATATTAATACTGAAAAAATATGAAACCGAAAAGATATAAAAGAAATTGATGAGATTTTTTCTTACAATAGGGCATTTGACATCATAAATGACAATGAAATCATAAACCAAAATCTTTTGGTGAATGTAAAAATCGACAGGATTGGATAAAATGGAAAGATGTCATCCGGGTTGAATTGGATTTGCTAAATAAATGTAATGTTTTTGGACCTGAATGTGTAAAACCTGTTGGGTACAAATGGGTTTTTATTCGAAAGCGAAATGAGAAAAATGACATAGTAAAATATAAAGCTAGACTTGTTGCACAAGAATTTTCTTAAAGGTCTGGAATTGATTATGTTGTTATGGATGCAATTACGTTTCGATATTTGATTAGTTTGACGGTATCTGAAAATTTAGAAATGCGTCTTATGGATGTTGTCACAGCTTACTTATACGTATCACTTGATAGTAATATATATATATATATTTATATATATATATATATATATATATATATATATATATATATATATATATCTGTGTGTGTGTGTGTGTGAAAATCCCCTCAAGGATTTAAGATGCATGAAGCACAAAGTTCAAAACTCAGATAATGTTATTCTGTGAAATTACAAAGATCATTATATGAGTTAAAGTAATCTGGTCGAATGTGGTATAATCGACTAAGTGAACACTTAATGAAAAAGGGATAAGTAAACAATTCAATATGCCATTGCGTTTTCATTAAAAAAACAACATCCGGATGTGTAATTATTGTTGTATATGTTGATGATTTAAACATCATTGGAATGAATAACGAAATTCAAGAATTTGTGTCGTACTTGAAGGAAGAATTTGAAATGAAAGACCTTGGAAAAACAAAGTATTGCCTGAATTTGCAAATTGAATACAGAAAATATAGAATATTTGTTCACCAGTCAAATTATAAAGAAAAGGTTATTAAACATTTTAATATGGATAAATTAAATCTTTTAAGTACTCCAATGGTTGTTAGATCATTAAACATAGAAAATGATCCATCCCGTCCATGTGAAGATGATGCAGTTATTTTTGGTCCAGAAGTACCATATCTAAGTGCTATCGGTGTCATCATGTATCTTGAAAATTGTATAAGACCTGATGTATCTTTTGCTGTAAACTTATTGGCAATATTTAGCTCATATCCAACAAAAATACACTGGAATGGAATTAAACATATATTCCGTTATCTATGATGAGCGAAAGACTTGGGACTTTTGTATTCAAAAGATACCAATCAAAGAATAATTGGTTATGCTGATGCTGAGTATTTATCTGATCTATACAAGGCACGTTCCCAAACCAGATATGTATTTACTCGTTGAGGCACTGGAATTTCTTGGAGTTTACAGAAACAAACACTTGTAACAACTTTATCAAATCATGCCAAAATTATTGCACTACATGAAGTAAGTCGTAAATGTGTGTGGCTAAAATCAATAACCAAACATATCCAAATCTCATGTGGATTATCATTTGACGAGAAGCATGTGATACTATACGAAGATAATGATGCATGTGTTGCTCAAATGAAAGAGTGATACATAAAAAACGACAGAACTAAACATATTCCCCCTAAATTCTTTGCATTCACACAAGAGTTTGAGAAGAATAAATATATTGATATTTGTTACATTCAATCAAGTAAAAGCTCATCGGATCTCTTCACAAAGACACTTCCTACGATAATATTCAGAAAGCATATATATAACATTCAGATGCGCAATCTATGAAATTTGTGAAGAATCGTTTGTGTTAACATGAGGGGGAGTTTACGTGACTGCATTCTTTTTCTCTTACTATGGTTTTTATCCCAATGAGTTTTTCCTAATAAGGTTTTTAATGAGGCAGTATAAAAACATGTAATAAAGACAATCATTGTATCATGATCATCATCACAAGCGGGAGTGTTGAAAATAAAGAATTATTGAATGTTGAAAAATATGAGTTGAAATATTTGAATGTTGAAAATAAGAGTTGTAAATATTGAAAATTAGTGTGTGATGATGTATGTAATGATGTATTTATTTTTGAATTATTTCCAAAAAATTTCTATGAATATGTCTCTCAATTTGTGAAAAAAATCACAATTGAGTAGAGACAAAATTTTATAAAGTTCGTAATTTGATATATTTTGTGATTTTGAGATTTTTACCTTGTACCGTAAATTTTTACTTTTAACACAATGTGATTTTTTTCAAACGACAAATATATTACAAATTCAGTTAAATTTTTTTATCTCCTTTAAATCTCGATGTAATAGATTTTATCGTTAGGACATCCACAGTAGTAGTTACTGTAATTGCCATGTCATCCAAATATCTTCAAATTCTTAATATTTATCATTGTAACTTCTTGATTTGTGTGTCAAATGAATAACTAGTTACAAATTTGTAACCAGGTATTCATTTTTTTCTGCCAGCACGAGAAGACCTGCAGCTGTAGGTTGTTTTGTTTTGTTTTGTTTTTTTTTTTTCATTTTTTAATACTTTTTAAATTATAATTAATTATTAAAATGAAATGTACATGGAATATCTCTTTCTCTGGAAGATGTCTATTTTTTCTAATATACTTTTTAAATTATATTGCAAATCCAATTGACTAAAATGTTGGAGATAAGCAGTTATTACTATATAAACAAACGTTGCCTGCAACTTTTATTCTTTCCAATGAATTAATTTTTTGAACTTTGGGTTTTGAAAGTTACCCAATGTTCAAAAATAATTCTATAAATGCATCAGTTTTTAAGAAATTAAAATTCTTAATTTCAACATCCTACATAAATATTTCTCCCACAAAAAAAAAAAAAACTACATACAAAAATTTTTTGGAATGGATAATAATTCCAATAATTTTTTAAGAGATTTTTGAACTCTCCAAATACAGACGAAAGTTAAAGTGACAAAAATTCTCGGGTTCTTCTGAGTGTCCAACATTCTCCATCTTCATTTCTTACACAATACTCACATAATTTACAACATTTTCCATATCCACTATCATATTTTTTGAATGTCTCTCTAAATCCGTGGAATACATATCCCCCAGAATATTGGTAGAGTAGACAATATTTGGTGCAAGCTCCATCCCATGGAATTAATCTTGTTCAATCACCGAGGGTTCAATCAACTGAATCGATAAGGACTAATGCAAGTGTAGTAGTAATAAAGGGCTAGAAGCACCTTATTAATTCCAAAATTCATAATTTCTTCTTTTATAGTCCCAAATAGGACTTGAAAATATTACTCTCAATCAGGCAAGCGAGACGAGCCAAGATTCAGATGGAGATTATGGCAAGCGAACAGAGTGGACAGTAGCAAAGGATAAGCTCCTTGCAGCAGCGTACACAATGATGAACGAAGACCCAACCATTGGTAATGCCCAGAAGAGCGAGTTTTTTCGGAAATGGGTGGTAGAATACCACAATACCAATCGAGATTAGAAAGCCTAAAAAAGAACTGCAAAGAAAGCCAAAGCACACTAGGTTGCGGTGAAAAGGATCGTGAATAGATATAATAGAATCTAAAATAAATAGTACATGGATCGACCAAGTGGTAGGAGTGACGAGGATTTGATGATGCGGGTTCATGAAGAATACAAAAGTACCTTCAAATTTACTTTCATAAATTGTAAGTTATTTATTTAATGAAAATAAAATATTAATCAAAGTGACAGTGACACCCATAAATATTTGGTTTGTCTGATATTTGATTGTGAAATGTAGGAAATTTGAGTGATGAAATATTTGATTGATGATGTGGATCACGGGGCCCAAAAATATTTGGAGGAAATATATTTGCTATTGTGAATGGCCTTAGTGTAACGCCTGAAAATCAATTTGCGTAGACCGCATGCATGCAAATTATTAAATTGACAAAATATTTTAATTAAATGATTTTAGATGCATGAATGATATATTTTGAGTGACTAAATGATTAATTGTGTAATTTACTCGATTGCGTAATATAAATATTTTCAGGCGAATATCGGTGGTTGGCTGTGGATGTAGTACCAGAGACGATCAAGGCGTTAAAGATTTAAAAGCTAAATTTTTTATTTTTAGTTAAGAAAATATTTATTTCAAATAATTTAAGAATTTTCATATTTTTAAGGTCAAATTTAAATTAATTAGTGAGAACAAGGAAATTATGTATTTTATAAAGGATTTTTTTTGGAAATATATATTTTTAAATCTTTTAATTTGAGGCCTAATAATTTTATTTAATCTTAATGGGCCTAATTTATTAATTAAAAACTAAGTTAATTAAGCTCATTAATTAAGTGATTTAGAAACCTTTTTATTTTTTAATATATAGTTAAGCCCTAAAACTTAAATACATACACACCTCGAAACACACACACACACCCCGTAACACACACACAATTACGTGAAAAGTGAATTGAAAAGGTGCAAGGCTGAAACCTTGGGACCTTGGCCATGGGAGTTTTGACAATTTTTTTCTCCATTGTTCTTCGATTTTCTTCCTCGTTTTTCTTCCAAGAACGATCATCCGACTCATTCGCATTCCAAGGTGGGCCATTTTTGGTGGGGTTTTGATGAGAGAAAAGGATAGAAAAAGGGTAGAAATTGTCATTTGTTCGTCACCGACGTTCCACCGTTTTGGTATTTGTATTTCGAGAGTTCTAAACGCAAAGACACGTTTATAAACCTTGTTTTTGCACCATCCAAATCATGATATGTTTGTTTTATGTTTTGAAGCATGAAAATTATATTGATCAAATTATTTGACGATTGGATGAATATTTTTCAAAATTTTGATGTTTTAATGCATATAAGGTTTGTGTTATATGATCTAAGGAATGCACTGCCAATATGAGAGGTTGAAGGCAGGGGCGGAGCCAGGATTTGAAAATACCTGGGGCTGGCTCCGTCCTATACTGTATTTAATAAAATAAATAATTAACTAAAAAATTTAAAATAAAAAATATGTAAACATTGACTTAATGAAAATATAGAACAAGAGTATTTAATACCTTCAAAAACAAGGACCTAAAACACTACTGAAGTTGTGTTCTTAGCTTTATTAAATTGTTATCAATTTTTTCAACAAAATTTCGTTCAATATAAGTTACCATAGAATCTCCGAAAAACTACGCTTCCATCTTGTTACGAAGAGTTGCTTTAACAAGTTTCAATGATTTTTTAAATTAATTCAGCTTGATAAGTTATTTAGGTTGAAATCGATATTTTTTTCAGCCATAGACTGAAATAATGTATGACCTTATCTTAATTCCAAAAAATATTTTTCAAATTTTTTACTCTTAAGAATCATTTTGGTCAAAAGCCAAAGTCAGTTCACTTCATTTTTAAAACCAACGATAAAAAAAATTATATTTACAAACATCAAAGAATAATATAGACATTAATAGAAAACAAAAGGCTTGATACATCATTTAAGACATTATGCAAAAAATTCAAATAATTGATAAATCATATAATATCACATGCTACGATTCACATGGAAAATTTGCGTAATTTCTCAAAATCAATACTTTATTTTTCTCAAAATCAATTCTTATATGCATATACCAGTTCATACTAAAAAAAATTAAAATTCTATAAAAATTTTAGTATTAATAGAAATTAAATAAAGATATAATAAAATATGTAGTAACTGCATAATTATATTATCATATTAGTTAAATTTAATATATTTGTGTGTTATTGTAAATATGGTCTAAAAATATATTTGGAATTTAAAGTTAATTTTAAAAATCAACTTACATTAAGTTCTTCAACTTTTTGAGCAAAATACGAGCGAAAGTCAAATTTGATTATAGATATTTGCATAAGATTATTTTAAAAAAATCACTCATAATTAACAAAAATTCTTCAAATTTACCTCAATAAAATAAAGTCAACAAAACCAAAAAATATATAAAAAAAATAAAAAATACAGAAAAACAAAAAAAAATTTAAAATTTGGGTGGGGCTGGATCCCACCTTTTAAAAACAAAAATAAAAAATACAGCAAAACAAAACAAAAAAAAATTAAATTTGGGTGGGGCTGGAGCCCACCCTAGCCCAAGGGTGGCTCCGCCCCTGGTTGAAGGGGACGAGTAAAGTGTCGATGAGGGCAGTCATATCGAAGATGAGCCATGCATTGGCGAGGCTAGAACCTAGGGTTTGCAAGGGTTTCTTTTGGGCTATAGGGGACAACTAGGAGGCGGCTGGACCAAGGGCTTAACCAGGCTTGGTCAAGACACTATGATGGTTGCATTGTAATGCTATGAAAAGTCCTAGCATGGTTGGACTCATTGACGCGCAAGGACGAAGGCAACCGCGGCCGTGGAAGGGCTTTAAGGTTCGGTTTGGCACGGCTAGGTTGTATGGTGCGTAGGCTGGTTAGAGCTGGTCCAGGTCGGCCTGCGATGGTCCAGGAGGGTAGGCTAGGGTCTGGGCGTGGTCTGGTCCATGGTGGCTCGAGGGTGGCTCAGGTTTTTGGAAGGGCGTGGCTTAGGAAGGGAAGAAGTGTTCGAAAATGGCTAGGAAAATAGATGGGGTTCGGACCGTGGTTCATGACTCACGGGGGTAGTTTAGGGATGAAAAGTTTAATTTTAAAATTTAGGAAGAAATATAAAATTTTGAAGTTATTCAGGTTAAAAACTCTTTATGGTTTAGTTATCAAGTCATTAAATCGAAAACCTCTGGTTTACGTATAATAAAAATATCACAAGTCAAATTTAATCTTATTTGATGGTTAAGGATATGCTCGAGTCAAGAAAATTAATAAAAAGTCAAAAACATGAAGTTCGGGTTTCTGGAGTAAAATGGTTATTTTACGTCTCGGATAGTTCGAGAGGTCTGGCAGTGTCCCGAAGAGTCATAATAAATGCTAAATGATATTTTAAAATGTTTATGATAAAAATATGATATTTTTACGATATATGCAAAGGCTGCACGATTTTCTCGGAAAATAGTATTTTACGATTTTTGAAGGATATAATATTTTTTAATGAAAGGAAAAATATTTTGAATGATGTGAATTGACTGTGACACGGAGGATAAAATGGGAATATCGTAAGGAAAAAGACTTCAGAGGGAGCCCGTTTACGGGAGAAGGCCTAGAGAGAGCTCGATGATCGTATTTCCATATTTGGATATCCCTTGGAGTTGTTTGAGGACCTTTTGGGTAACCAACAGGATTTCTTGCCACGGTCCAGTACGAGAGTTGGTGATGGCCCGCTCCCAGATACTTGGTGTATATTGACTGATCAGTCGACCAAATGATGAATGATAAAGGATAAAGCTGGTTTCAATGATCAAACTTCACCCAAAATGATATATGACGAGGAAATGATTTATGATGTTATATGTTAAAGGATTTACGAAAATGATATGTGCTTACGTGATTTTACACCAGTTTATTTTATTAAAAGATTTATTTTAAATATGCATGTGCCTATATTTATATTACTTGTTATGTATGGTTAAAACGTGCTTAGTCATTAGACTCACTAGATTTAAACGGTTGCAGTTGAGGATAATGATGAGGAAGGCTCCGTCGCTTGAGTGGATCGAGTCCGACAGTACACTCTTGAGGGATTTTTATTTTCCGTATTAACTTAAGATTTAAGATTTTAAAGTAAAGATTTAAAATTGTAATTATCACCCTTGTTTTTAATTATTTATTCGATAACATATCGAAAAAATGGCCAATGCTCACAAAAATAGATAATACATATTTCAATTATTTAGATAATTATCCTCGATAACTTGGGGAAAAAAAAAAAGAAGAAGCCGTGAACCTACAAAACAAGAAGTAATAAAAATATAAAAATTATCAAATTTAAATTATCTCAATGAAAAATATAAAATAAAACGTGCACCAACGTTACGTCTGTAAAATAACGACCACAATCTGTACGAAGCAAAGTGAAGTACGTGTACAAATTTTCAAGCTAAACCAATTGCTTTACTACATTATAAAAATAATATTTTTGACATAAACAACCAATAAAATATTTTAATGACATTGTTATTTTCTTTATCCAATCATAACTAAACATGAATTCATTACAACATATTCATTATGCAATTATATCACAAAAGCATTAAAATGAGAACAAATTGTGCATTGATAAATATCAGACAGATAATATAATCTCTTCCATATCATTTTTCATTTCCAGCAAAACCTTCTTCAAACTCCGGCAAGGCACGGGAACACCGGCGCTTGGCACACCCGCCTGTAATCCCACGGCTCCGTTCACTAGATTCACCGTCCTCCCACAAGCTTCAAATAACAAAGACCGAAACAAATCAAAGGGACCAAAACATATGTTAAGGAATAGAATTATATAGAACTGGTCTACATACATACTATACATACATAGCGGGTCTTTGGGAGTCTTGGACAGATGAAAGGAAGGTTGCCTGAGCTTGAGGGCTCTGTGTGGCTTGCAAACTTTGCCTGAGGATGCAGTAGTTTTTCTTGCATCCCTTGCAGGGTATCCTGCAGGCATTGGTTCTCGATTCAAACACATTAACCAATTAAGAAAGTCCTTTGAAACACATTAACCAATTAAGAAAGTCCTTTGAAATAGGAGGTTTATGACAAAATTAACTCGTGAAATTTACATTGTTACATTAGCATGTTGAATCATTTTTTTCCCAAACTTCCATATCATTTCTTATAACATGCCTTCTTTTGTTCTCCACAATAATAAAAAAAAAAAACAAACAAACAAAACGTGTGAAAGAACTCCCCTTGATTATTAAATCACCATTAATTATTTGAAATCACAGACAGAATAATGTATTGGAGAATTGAATGGGTAAAATTACTCTTCCGAACATAATTTGTTAGAGTTGGTCTCATTTGACCGTCTCACGGATCTTAATTTGTGAGACGGGTCAACCCTACCCATATTCACAATAAAAAGATACTCTTTGCATAAAAAGTAATACTTTTTCATGGATGACCCAAATAAAAGATCCGTCTCACAAGTACGACCCGTGAGACCGTCTCACACAAGTTTTTGCCAATTTGTTATTGCTAAAGAATAATTTAAAGAGTGGTTCTAACGTGAGACTGTCTCACGGATCTTAATCTGTGAGACGGGTCAACTCTACCGATATTCACAATAAAAAGTAGAGTGAGTCTTATGTGAGACCGTCTCACGGATCTTAATCTCTGAGATGGGTCAACCCTACCCATATTCACAATAAAATGTAATACTCTTAGCATAAAAAGTAATACTTAGTCATGGATGACCCAAATAAGAGATCCGTCTCACAAATACGATCCATAAGACCGTCTCACACAAGTTTTTGTCTAAAAAGTAATACTCTTAGCATAAAGTAATATTTTTTCATGGATGACTCAAATAAAAGACTCGTCTCACAAATACGATCTGTGAGACCGTTTGACACAAGTTTTTGCCTAATTTTTAAGAGGGTAAAAAGCGTAAAGTTATCATAAGCTTCGCCAAATCAATTGCCAACAGTTTTCAAAGAGAGAGAGGACAACGATGATTGGGAGGGAAACGCTGGGACGAGTTCCGAAAACAGTGCTAGCGGTCTGCCTGGGCACCACGTGAACAGTGAACTGAAAGGTTTCTCTTTTGCCTTCATTCCCTCCATTTTCGAACAATCGTTTCGATTTCTCGGCCTCATTATTACGATATTTCGAAACATCGCCTGTTCTTCTTCTTCTCGACAACTGTCTTTTTTCGAAGGGGAGTTTTTGTGTAGCTCGGTCTAGGTTGTGGTTTCTCAAGGCTCCATACCTATTTTCATGCATGCTCGGTTTGATTTTCTCCTTTTTTTTACGATTTTTGATGTGGGTTTTCTGCAAGAAAGCTTTATTCTGTTTTACGTGTGACTGTACGGTAATCTTTATGTGTTTAAACGAGGCCAACAGGGCTTATTACGATCATTCTTGGTTCTTCAGCACCTTATACCTTAATTTGTTTGATATTTGTGGTCGAATCTCTTGCATTCTTTAGTTTGGGTGTATTGGTTGTGCGTTTTAGATTTGTACGACGTTTGTTTACCTTTTGTTTTCCTGCAAATGAGATGGACTTTCTGTAATGGAAAAACATGAATGCGTGATGAAGGTAGAGTTAATTAACGTGGAGTTTTCCGGTTTATGGTAATTTGAAAGTGTGTCTTAGAAATCACAGAAATTATTGATAACCTTGATCTATGGTGGCAACGGTAATATTTTCCATTTAAGGAAATCTATGTAATAGCTCTTTTTCTTGGATTCTTAGAACCACTCCTTGGACTACGTCTTGACCTTATTTGACTTTTCTTTTAATTTTTTTTATCTTTTTCAAAGCAAATTATGTTCTTCAGGTAATATGCAAAATCGAGGCAAAAGCAAGATTGTTGGACATATGTTTCACAGAGGGATAGCTGCATGTGATGAGTGCACCAAAAATTGCTTAAAAATCCATCATCCAGAGCAGAGAGGCCCTTCATCCACTGTCAGTCGGTTTTTCAAAATCATGCACGGAAAGCATTGGTCTGATTTTCTGGTACTTAGAGATATTTCTTACCTATTGTTATACACACGATTTATCTGTATTGTTTTACTGCCTATCATAAATTTAAAAGGTTGAATCTGAAATTCTTCATTGATGATCGTTGGTTCTTCTAGTGTTGTCACTGTTTCTTCCTAATACAAAGGTGAAGGCTGTGTATATGTATATATACCTTTTATTTTGGTATATTTGCAATAGAAGACCTGAAATTGTGCAGTCATAGTTTGCTTGGGTTACTTAACATGTCCCACGGTAAAAATCCATGTATTGCCGGTGGGAATACTAGTTATTGAATTTAAACATTTTGTACCTTCGTTCCTCTTTCTAGGAGTGTTTTTGGAATTGTAGCAGTTCTACTAGCTATTCCTAACATCAGTTTGGCGTTTATACATTTTTAATTTGTACTTTTTGCATAGTGCTTTGTACTAGACACCGCAACAAGAAACTTTGCTTACCATTTATTTCTATTCAAATGAACTCGTGTCATGGATTCCACGCGTGAGTTATGATTAATGAATTTTTTTCATGTGTATATCACATAGTTAAGCAGTTGTAAATATTTCCAGACAACTTTACTACTCCTGATCAGTTAGCGTTTTTATTTTTTATTTTTATGGATATAGATTTTATTCTTTACGGTAGAAGAGTTCATGATACCTGACCACTAGTGCAGGCACTACTAAAACTGTACCAACACTTTGGCACAGTGTGATACTAAAAGCTAAAAGCCAAAGGTGAATAATGACACCAATGGCTCATGGAGCTTAAGTCTTAGCAGCGAAGCCAAGAAGGCACCTTTTTAGATTCAAGCATACAAATGCACATTCTACCTGGACGTGACAACAATTCTTATTTTGGACATAGTTAAAACAATTTGAATAAATTCAGCTTTAGTTTTGGCCTGTCACGAATATGAACCCCGTGAAGGTATGAGCAGAAGCAACAATTTTTATCTTAGTTTATCACAGTGAAATGTGTGCATATTTAGACAGGTAAAAGCCAATGTTATTAAGTACTTCATTAAGTTCAGGTTTTTGACAGAGCTCATTTTTAGTGCCTGCCTTTGAGTTGATTGATGGCTTAAGATGGAAGGCTCTAACAATGTTCCTGAGCCATACACCTAGTCACAACCTCTTCTCCTTTAAAAAACATTTAGAAGCTTGGATTTATGACGGAAACCTTTGGAGGATAGTGCACACCCATAGTGTATTTTATATGATTAGCGTGTGCAACTGATGACTTGAGTGGGATTAAACACGTAAAATGTCCACAACTTCATTTTATCTTTGACTTGATGGGAGTTTATTTAACTCATTTTCAGTTTTTGCCTCCCAAATTTGCTCGAGATGTGAGAGACTTGGTTGGTCAAAAAACTCAGATTGAGGATTCAAATGGGCAGAAATGGACTGTACGATTTTCACATGTTGATGATCTGCTGGTCTTCCAGGAGGGGTGGCACAAATTTGTTGAAGACCATCAATTGGAACATGGTGAAATGTTGGTGTTTAACTATGTAAAGCACAGGCACTTTGTTGTTGAAATATATGGACTAAGTGCATGTGAGATAACAGACTTCAACAGGGGAAGGAAACTTCAAAGGAAAAGATCCAGGAGTGACCAGGGTACAGTCTTTCATGATGAACCACATCAGATAAGGAACAAGCAATTCACTACATTTAAAAACAGTGGGGATCCTTCTTGTATGCTCGACAGAGATTCTGGAAAATATGATGTAGAAGATAGAGAGTTTTTGTTTGATTTATCAAAATTTGAGATGGGGAAAAATTCGTCTGTTGCTGAGAAATCTGAGACTTCTTTAGACAGAAATATCACCCATGTTGAGACCCTAATTAGAGAGCAGGTTGAAGTTGTGAGGAATGACACCCAAATGTCTATGCCACTAAAAGATAAGAAAAATAACCATTTGTATGGCATTTCAACTGATGCTTTCCAAACCGAACCTTCAGGTGATAGTAATTCCAGCAAAGATATGCCCTATGATGTTTCCAAATTCCAGGTTGGTGAGACAGAGAATAACTCATCGCTTGGCATTTCCAGTGATGCACTCCAAAACAAACATTCTGGTAATAGTGACTCAAGCAAAGGCATACCAGATGACGTTTCCGAATTTCAGGCTGGTAAGATGGAGAATAACCGTTTGTATGGCATTTTCAGTGATGCACTCCAAAAAGCGCCTTCTGGTAATAGTGACTCCCGGAAAGGCATGCCAGATGTTATCAAATGCGGAACTGGTGTGACGAATAACTATCGGTCATATGGTATTTTCAGTGATGTATTCCTAGCAAAATCTTCCAATAATAGTGATTCTGGCAAAGACATGTTCGACGACGGTTCTAAATTCCAGACTTTTAAGAAAAGTGTTTCCCCTCCTTTTATTGCTAGAGGTAGTTCCTCTTAACTTCTCACTTTATTTATTAATCAATTATTTGGTACATCAAGAAATAACCGTGTCTTGCATCAGATATGAAAACTCCTTGTATATGCAGTAGTCTGTTAGCTGAGAGCGATTATTCCTTAAACTCCAAGTTTTGTGATGCTTCAGTCACTAGTTCCATGCTCAAGGATCCATGTGTTTGTGTTTTTTTGTTATGCCCTCCAGTACATTTTCAAGAAATTGGAGTTCATGTAATTTAAAGTTGATATATAATCTTTGTATTGGTTTCATTTCAAACTAAACAGGTAAATCGGCTGCTACATTTAAGAAAGAGGTGGTGGAATTGGGAGAGGAAGTTTATGGTTTTCCTCTTGTATCTAGTGGTGCGTTATAGTTTGTAATCTTCTACCATTTTATGATTTACTGATATATGCTTTTCACACTCATACGCGGAGCTTATTAGTTTCATCTAAAATTGATCGGAAGATGCAGGAATAGCATCAACTTTTGGAATGAAACACGGTCAAATTCCGTCTCCCATTGTAAAAACCGAACCTGACATGGTTGATGTTTTTGTCCCAGCAGTAGCCACTAGTCCCTTCTCAGCAGAGGTGAAAAGCCTAGCGTTCCTGGTACGATTTTTCATTTTGAAAGATACTTCTTTCTCTTCACTATTCTCCATATATGGAGGCATTGCTGTCTTTTTTCAACAGGAAGTGGAAAAAGTTTGTCAAAAATATTCACCCTTGATGGCCCTCTATGTTTGATAAACGATAATGTGATAAATGTGCGGTGTTATAGGTGGTCTAATAAAGAGTCATTCATCATTTGTTCAAATGTGGAAGTAGGAACTGGCTTAAAAGTAAATCCCCAATTTCTCTGTCCTTTAATTCCCTAAAAGAAACCTAAATAGATGGCCGGGGAGCTATATTTGCCTCTACTAAACTATGTGGTTATCTATGTTAGACATCAATTGAAATAATCGTATAATCTTGAAAGATTTTAGTAGTAACGGAGCTATTAGCAGTAACTTCTGGTACAACAGTGGTTGTTGATTGCTCGATACTCTTATGGATAGAACATAAGCCAGGCCTAGCTTGTTTTCTAAACCACATGGTTTTAATGTACAGTTATTGGCTACTTCCACATTTTTTCCCCTTATAATTTTGTTGGGTTTAATTTATGTTCATAAAAGGTTTATTTTCTCTGGATTATATCATATTTTCCATCTTTTTTTATTGGTCCTCAACTCTCCTTTGTTCTTTCATAGGAGCTGCCATTGTGCATGCCTTCAATTCAGGGGAGAAGAGAGCGAGGACGTGGGAAAGTTGTCTATCTTAAAAATTCATCTACAAGGCTCTGGCCTGTGCTGTATCCTGGTAAATCATTTGTTAAAGCGTTTACTGACGGGTGGAAAACATTTTGCAGAGGAAACAACATCAGGGCCCGAGATGTATGCAGTTTTCAACTTGAGACACATATGCCATGCGTTTTTAAAGTTATCATCCGGAAAGCTGGCCTATCATCTGAGTGGTGATTTAAGGTTTTTGTTTTGCAGTATCAGCCAGATCTTCTAAACAAACTTTAGTCTTTTGTAGCCTTGTAGGATATCTGATTCCCCCCAGAAACTGGGAAAAAAATTCCGGGTTATGATCATGAACGGACGAACGTTCCATGTCTCAGACCGTCTATGTTCGATGGTAGTCTGTGTAGGCTATGGGAAGAAATTGTTTTGCGAAGTAATCTGTATGTGACGTGTGAAGCGCTTTTTTGTGCATACTTGTGAGGTGAATATAAATGAAAGTTGTCCATATTAAGGTGGGTGAGTGGTTATGCAAGAATCGACCAAACTAGGGGAAAAGTGGGAATGGCATCTATTGAAGTAGTAATAAAACTTGGCTTTTAAGACTTGTCTCAAAACATGATACATTAGAAGGCTAGGATGATTTATCTGATATTATATCACAAATATTTCGAACCAATATTGACTTTGCCCATATCAAATTTTCTTTTCCAAAATTAATACCATTATTTTCTTTTTAAAAAATAGTATAGAATATAACAAAAATCAAATTTAAACATTAATAGCAAGTAAAAAATTACTCTGATATCATTAGTTCATATTAAATTTACATGTATATAAATATAATTCTGTATTGAAGTTTAGTTTGCCATGTTGAAAACAAAAAAGCGAATCATTTTTTAACCATATTTAATATAATAATTTGAACAAAGCCAAACCAAATAAAAAATCAAAGTTTGTGATCGAAACTCATCATGTAGAAATCAAAGAAATGCGCTAGTTCCCTTGAGCGGTCCTCCCTAATTACACATCTCAAGGTGACTTGTGCATCTTTTCACAAAGCTCAAACAACAAAAAAAAGTACCATAACACAAATCTTATATTAAATTTCTCATACGATTTCAAGATTATGTTTTGTTCCGGCCACCGTCGCGGACACCTGATTTTGCTCCTCCACCACCACTTTTCTCATCTCAATCATCCACTGGATCCACCCCACAAAACAATCATAAATCCCAAGTGCAATATATATCCCAATCCCTCCCACAATCCCATTTGAAATGGAATATGTTAAAGGCATTATTAGCATGGTAACAAATGCTGGCACAGCTTCTTTAATGTTTCCCCAATCAATATCTTTCACCACTTTCATCATTAGCACCCCTACAATCACTAGAGATGGACCTATTGCCCATGGTGGCACATTGGCAAACATAGGTGTGAAGAATATAGATAGTCCAAAGTATATTCCGATGAACAATGCCGTAAGACCGGTCCTACCACCTTCTCGAATCCCAGAAACTGACTCGATATAAGTGGCGATTGGCGAAACTCCTAGCATGGACCCCAAGATTGTGGTGCCCGCATCAACCATGTATGCGGAGTACTCGCCCTCAAATTCGCCTTCCTCATTGACAAACTCTCCTATCTCTGCCATTGTGTACAATGTACCTGTAGTGGCCAGCACATCAACATACAACAATGTCACTAGGGCTATCCAAACTTCACTAGTGTTGAAGTTTGTGAAGCTAATGGCCCCTAAAGTGGACTCAATCTTGTGGAAATCCATGACTTTCTTGAAATACTCATAGTTTGAGTTTCCTTGTGGTGTGTATGGGAAAATTGTCACACTAGTTCCTCTGATCCATGACACTAGTGTAACAAAAAGCATGCCATATATCATGCTAACTTTGACATTTTTCATTAGGCCATAGCATATGATGAGGAAGCCGGCCAAGCCGAGCCAAAATGTCGGGCTTTGCATCGTTCCTCCGATGCACTCTCCCGTGGTTGGGTTCGAGTCTTTGCAAGCAGCGACTGTTACGAGAGTCGCAGCATCTGGGCCGATGAGGCCCAATCCTTGGTGGGCCTGTAGGCCCACAAACGCGATGAACAGCCCAATGCCAGCCGCACAGGCTAGCCTCACTGACTTAGGGATCAGCCGAGCCAGTTTGGCACGAAGCCCGAAAACAGCTATGGCAAGAAATGCACATCCTTCTACCAAGACCACAGCCATGGCTGTCTTGTATGACATGGACCCAGAACCATGGAATCCAACTAAATTATAGGCCAGGAAAGCATTTGGGCCCATTCCAGGAGCCAGGCCAAGCGGGAGGTTTGCAAATAAGCCCATTGCAAATGACCCAATCATAGAAGACAATGCAGTGGCAACAATAAGATCACTCTTGAGTTTTGCAAGGCATTTTTGGTAGCCTACATTAGGCTTCATCACACAGTCCGGACTCGCCGCTTGACCCAACTCCACCGTACAATCGAAAACGGAGCACAACCCACCAGAATCCGCCAAGATGGTAGCGTTCACGGTGATAATGTATGCCATCGTGAGAAACGTTGTCGTCCCAGCTTGCCACTCTTTGGTAAAAGAAGTCTTTCTTGATTCCAACTTGAAAAACTTACCAACTTTGCTCTTTGAAAATGCTTCATCCAAACCTCTTTGCACATTTGCACACAACTTTCTCCCCATTTGAGTGTTATTTTGTGTTTCACTTTTTCTTTTTGTTATGCTCCAAGTGTTTTGTTAAGTAGGTATATATGTGTATGTAGAATTTGGGCAGTCTTATTATGAGATTCTCATGCATTATTATGGGGAGGAATTTTTTTTTAATTTTTTTAATGTAAATATGATGTAATAAAGAATCTTGATTGTATGGATATGTTATTCAACAGTAATAATATGGTTTCATGCGGACTGACTGGTTGAATATGCAGGCATTACAAAACAAAAGGCAATCATTTATTTTAAGGAAATATAGTATGAGTAAAGTTGGTAGGCATAATTAAGGCTGCATTCTTGTATTAGTTAATAAGTGTACTTTTTCAAACTTTTATTTACTTTAACATTCTATATTTCCAATAATGCTGCATTTAAGTTGCCACTAATGACTTTTGTTCCCACCGTGATTTAACCTATAATGTCACATTATTCAACATACTTTGATGAATTGTGGGATTGTTTAAGGTTCAAATTTGAATTGATTGATTACACAAGAGTACTAATACGCTCTTGAAAGAGCGCTTGGATGAGACGATGGAGGATACATGTGTGGGGACCCGGACGCTAATCAAGTTCTTAATCATCATTGGGACTAATTAATCAATTACAACAGGGTCTAAATTTTTTTTTTTTTCAAAATGCGGAACGTAGTGACATACAACATATATACATATCAGTATATAAAATACAAATCCTGTATTTCAACATTTATTCAAACTAGGGTTTAAAACTAAAGGCAAGTGTTTAACCCTACATCTAGTCCAAGTCCGGTGCCACCACTCTAATCACGATCTAGCTCTTCATCTCTTCGACCCTGGACCTGTCCCACCTGTTGTCAAGTACACATACAGACAAGACAACAGCCGGATATACCGGTGAGAATATAATCCCAGTATAAATCAATGAAACATGCAATCATATAAAACACTATAAAGCATGTAATGTAGTGACCCGTTCCAGAATCACCTACTAATGAAGAACTAAGCATGCAATTAACTTAATTAATAATAATCAGAGATAACAGCGGAAATATGGCCAACGACAGTAGTTATACAACCCAATCGAAATCAGAACAACTCAAAATATATTCGGTACAACCATGTCGAAAAGAATAGTACTGAAAACTAAACCAACCAGCTACTCACTGTCCTCCTCCTGCTCTTCCCGAGCCATCCAACCTGAGGCCTGCCCCGTGGGAATGGGGTGTCCAAGATAAACAAAACCGAGGACGTGAGCGATAAGAACGCCCAGTACAAAAGCATGAGTATACAAGCCTATATGAAATGCACATGCTATGATATGATACCAGGGTAGTCAAGAAACAGGAGTAACAAAGGATCTCAAAATGCTCAGTCTAGAGGCGCCAAGTGGATAGTGCCGCGCGGTACTCCTCTGGGTCACTGCATCCACTACAAGAACAGACGTGGACCTAAAATGTCCCGGATCACCGAAGCCCTCCGGACCCGTCGGCCACTGTGTACTCTCGGTGTCCATGCGTCCACAAGACAAGACAGGGCTGAGCGGCCCCACAAGATATAGCTTATCTCGAAAGAGATACAGCTCAACAGTAAAGGCTATCTCGAAGGAGATACGGCTCAACATGAAATGCAACATGCATCATAAAACGTGACATAATAGCATGCATCATATGACATATATCAATGCACCACATAATCATGCAACACATATAAGGATGTATACTCGACCAGGATATCTCGGATAGTACTTTCGTACCTCTATCACAGCAAGCCTAGCCTTACGCAACACCGCTAATCAGGTCTAGAACAAGCCTACGCATCAAAAGCATACCCAATGAACAATACTACCATGCTCGACTAGCAAAACCAGTACTACCAAAGGTTTAGGGTTTACCTTCGTCCGTCGACAGCCCTTTGATGTCGATTGCCTCGTAACTCAGGCGTCGCTACGCTACCAATCCTGGCAGCTCTTGGCTATCGCTCGACCGACAACTAACCCTAGAAACCTTCCAAACTTCTCAAATATGAGACACAACTCAAGAATTTGCAATGCAAAATGAGGAAATCCGAGCACTATTTATAGGCTATGTTCGGATCCACCGAACCCACTTCGGAACGTCCGAACTCCTGCGTGTCCATCGGCTCTTGACACCTCATGATCGGATCCACCGAACCTACACTTCGGATCATCCGAACTTGCAGGTAAACTGACGTGTCGATCAACTTTTGACACCTCATGATCGGATCCACCGAACCCACTTCGGATCGTCCGAACTCTTCGGTGCTACCGAACCATCTTCGGTCCGTCCGATCATGACCACGGTCAAAATTACACATTAAACCTTCTTAATCACCATTAATCCGTTAATTACCCAATTTGGAATTCGGGCTACTACATTCTCCTCCCCTTAAAAGATTTCGTCCTCGAAATCAGGCTTAGAGGATGAACAAAACGAAATAACAACATCATTATTACATCTCAATTGTTGTTGAATACAACTGATATTTCGATTACAACTGAAAACACAAACATATACAAAGCATAACTCAAAAGAGCTCTGGATGCTCCGAACGCATACGACTCTCTAGCTCCCAAGTGGCTTCTTCAGTGCCTCTGCGCTGCCACTGAACTAAGACAAGAGGAATGATCTTATTCCGCAACACCTTGTCTTTGCGATCGAGGATCCGCACTGGTCGTTCCACGTAAGACAAATCTGAATTTAGTTGAACTTCAGAGGGATGCAAAATGTGAGACTCATCTGCTACGTATCGTCTCAACAAAGATACGTGGAACACATCATGAATACTTGATAGGTACGGCGGCAAAGCAAGTCTGTAAGCCAAATCTCCCACGCTTTCCAATATTTCAAATGGACCAATAAATCTTGGAGACAGCTTACCCTTGAGACCAAATCTCAAAATCCTGCGAAAAGGCGAAACTCGGAGAAACACTTTCTCACCTGGCTGAAAATAAAGAGGTCGCCGCTTGGTGTTCGCATAACTAGCCTGTCGATCCTGAGCGATCTTAATCCGTTTCTTGATTATCGCAACCTTATCAATAGCCTGCTGGACTAACTCCGGTCCCTCAACATGTCGTTCCCCAACTTCATCCCAAAATAATGGAGTACGACAACGTCGCCCATACAACGCCTCAAATGGTGCCATACCAATACTACGATGATAGCTGTTGTTGTACGCGAACTCAATCAAAGGCAAATGATCCTGCCAATCGGTTCCGAAATCCATCACACAAGCTCGCATCATATCCTCAAGTGTACGGATAGTCCTCTCCGTCTGACCGTCGGTCTCTGGATGATAAGCTGTACTTAAACTTAGGGACGTACCCAATACCGCCTGGAAACTACCCCAAAATCGTGAGGTAAAACGAGGATCTCTGTCACTGACAGTACTAACTGGCACCCATGCAAACGTACAATCTCTTGAATGTACAATCGAGCCATACGATCGAAAGTGAAATCACGGTTATATGGCAGAAAATGAGCAGACTTGGTGAGTCGATCCACCACTACCCAAATAGCATCACTATTCCTCGAAGACAATGGTAAGTGAGTAATGAAGTCCATCGCGATATGCTCCCACTTCCATTCGGGAATAGGTAAGTTCAACAATAATCCTCCCGTTCGACGGTGCTCTGCCTTAACCTGCTGACAAACAAGACACTTGGAAACAAACTGATAAACGCTGTGCTTCATCCCTTTCCACCAAAATCGTGTCCTCAAATTTTTATACATCTTGTTGCTTCCCGGATGGACACTCAACTTGCTTCGATGAGCCTGAGCCAAGATCTCTTCCCTCAAAGTATCATCCTCTGGTACCACAACCCGATTAGACAAACACAGAAGACCATTAGACTGATAATGGAAATTGCTATCTCCACCAACCAATCGGGCTAATCTCTGAGTCTTGAGATCAGACATCTGTGCATCTCGAATCCGAGCGAACAAAGCTGGCTCAGATAAAATGGTAGCAACACGAATGCTCTCCATACCTTTCCGATGTTTGAAATTAAATCCCAATGAACAACAATCCTGGATAGTACTAATCATAGCACTGGTCTGAAGTGCAGAGGCTCTCACCTTGCGACTAAGAGCATCGGCTGTGAGATTCGCAGAACCTGGATGGTATTTGATCTCGCAGTCATAATCTTTAAGTAGATCCATCCAACGACGTTGTCTCATGTTCAACTCAGCCTGAGTGAACAGATACTTCAGACTCTTATGATCAGTAAAAATTTCAAACTTAACCCCGTACAAGTAATGACGCCATATCTTCAGCGCGAACACAATAGCAGCTAATTCTAGATCATGAATAGGATACTTTTCCTCGTGAGGTTTCAACTGTCTGGAAGCATAAGCGATCACATGACCATTCTGCGTCAACACACACCCTAAGCCTTGAAAAGAAGCATCGGTGTAAACACTGAAACCATCAGATCCTGACGGTAACGCCAAAACAGGTGCAGAAGTCAGAAGTCGACGAAGCTCTCTGAAACTATCTTCGCACTCAGATGACCACTCAAATGGAACATCCTTCCGAGTAAGTTGCGTCAATGGTCTAGCTACCTGAGAGAAATTCACGATGAAGCGACGATAATACCCTGCCAGACCTAGAAAACTACGGATCTCAGCCACCGTCATCGGACGTGACCAATTCAGCACTGCCTCAATCTTGCAAGGATCCACAGAAATTCCTTCCTTGGAAATCACATGACCAAGAAATACTACACGATCAATCCAGAACTCGCACTTACTCAGCTTAGCATACAATTGCTTCTCGCGAAGAATCTGCAACACAATCCTCAAGTGCTGGATATGCTCTTCCACACTGTGAGAATAAATCAAGATATCGTCGATGAAAACCACAACAAACTGATCTAGAAAATCCCGAAAGACTCGATTCATCAGATCCATGAACATTGCTGGCGCATTCGTCAATCCAAATGGCATAACTAGAAACTCGTAATGCCCATATCGAGTACGAAATGCAGTCTTGGAAATATCATCATCTCTAACTCTCATCTGATGATAACCCGATCGCAAGTCAATCTTGGAGTAAACAGAGGTACCCTGAAGCTGATCGAACAAATCATCGATACGAGGTAATGGATACTTGTTTTTGATCGTCACACGATTCAGCTGGCGATAATCAATGCACAATCGCATAGATCCATCTTTCTTCTTGACAAACAAGACTGGAGCTCCCCAAGGTGAAACACTCGGGCGAATATAACCTTTATCAAGAAGATCCTGCAATTGCTGCTTCAATTCTCTCATCTCTGACGGAGCAAGACGATAGGGGGCACGAGAAATCGGTGCAGTCCCTGGCATTAACTCAATGCCAAATTCCACCTCTCTAACCGGAGGAAAACCAGGAATCTCATCTGGGAAAACATCAGGAAATTCACAAACCACTGGAAGATCGTCTAGACCAACACTACCTGTGGAGGAATCAATCGCATAGATGAGGTAGCCTTCCCCGCCCGCCTCTAAAGCACGACAGGCTTTCAGAGCAGATACCACTGGCATCGGAGGTCGCGCTCCCTCACCATAGAAAAACCAACTAGAGCTCTCAGTCGTACGAAACTGAACAAGCTTCTGGTAACAATTCACGGTAGCTCGGTAGGTAGTCAATAGGTCTATACTTAGAATACAATCAAAATCTTCCATCTCCAGGATCATAAGATTCGCAATCAATTCGTTACCCTCAAAATCTAAGGGACAACCCATCACTAGACGCTTCGCTAACACCGAATGACCCATCGGGGTAGAAACGGAAAGAATGACGTCTAGAGAAACATACGGTAACTTATGACGCTTAACAAATCGTGCAGAAATGAATGAATGTGATGCTCCGGTATCAATAAGAACAAAATCAGGAATACCGCATAAACGAAAAGTACCTGCTATGACTCTCTCCGTTTCATCTGCAGCCTGATCCTGGTTCAGCGCAAAAACCTGACCTTGGGCACGAGGTCGAAGATTTGAACTACCCACTGCCTGACCCTGCCTCCTCTGCTGAACAGTCGTTTGAGATCCGGAACCAGATCCTACTCCACCTCGCAACTGAGGACAATTCTTCTTGAGATGACCCATCTCTCCGCACTGAAAACAAGCTCCCGCGGCTGATCGGCATTGCTCCGATGGATGGTTCTTCCCACAATGCACACAAGAAACCTTCTTCTTACCAAAGCGGAAAACACCGCTAGACCGTGATCCAGATCCAGAAGAAGAAGAACCAGATTTCTTGAAAGACTGAGATCGAGGGCTCAAAGTACTCGGAGGTCTAGAAGAAAGAATAGCCCTACCACGCTGGAGACTGATCTCTGCCTGGCGACACCGGTTCACTAACCCATCATAAGAAGTAGGATTATCACAGACAGTGACTCGATCAAAAATCTCCTGGTTAAGACCCTGGAGGAAATGGTCATACTTGGCCTCAGAACTGCCACTGATATGAGGGGCAAAGGGTAACAACTCGAAGAACTTCTGCTGATATTCATCAACAGACATACTCCCCTGCTTAAGATTCAGGAGCTCAATCGTCTTTGCCTGGCGAAGGGCTGGAGGAAAATACAGCTGCATGAAAGCTGCACGGAAATCGGCCCAAGTCACCCTACCCTGAGACTGGACTATCGGCGCAGAAGTCGATCGCCACCACTTGCGCGCACAGCCCTCGAGAAGAAAACTAAGGGTCTCCATCCTCTGCTCCTCGGTGCACTGGAATGCACGGAAACAACTCTCCATGCGCTCTAACCAATCCTCAGCATCATCGGGAGTCTCACCGCCGACTAAAGGCTTAGGCCCCATCTGAATGAAACGGTGCAAATCAAAACGCCTAGGACCATCCCGACGATGACGATGTTCACGATGACGCCTACGATCGTCCTGGTCACCCCAACGACCTACACTTCCCTGACTACTCTCATCACCAAAGTGGTCAGCCATCGCTACAAGATAGAATGGGGAAAATGGTAAAATGGTCAACGAAAATCCCAAAACAGAATCTATATCCCAAAATCGTAAGCATGCTCTGATACCATAAATGTAGTGACCCGTTCCAGAATCACCTACTAATGAAGAACTAAGCATGCAATTAACTTAATTAATAATAATCAGAGATAACAGCGGAAATATGGCCAACGACAGTAGTTATACAACCCAATCGAAATCAGAACAACTCAAAATATATTCGGTACAACCATATCGAAAAGAATAGTACTGAAAACTAAACCAACCAGCTACTCACTATCCTCCTCCTGCTCTTCCCGAGCCATCCAACCTGAGGCCTGCCCCGTGGGAATGGGGTGTCCAAGATAAACAAAACCGAGGACGTGAGCGATAAGAACGCCCAGTACAAAAGCATGAGTATACAAGCCTATATGAAATGCACATGCTATGATATGATACCAGGGTAGTCAAGAAACAGGAGTAACAAAGGATCTCAAAATGCTCAGTCTAGAGGCGCCAAGTGGATAGTGCCGCGCGGTACTCCTCTGGGTCACTGCATCCACTACAAGAACAGACGTGGACCTAAAATGTCCCGGATCACCGAAGCCCTCCGGACCCGTCGGCCACTGTGTACTCTCGGTGTCCATGCGTGTAGTGACCCGTTCCAGAATCACCTACTAATCAAAAACTAAGCATGCAATTAACCTAATAACAATAATCAGAGATAACAGCGGAAAACTGACACCAAACGAAAGTTATACAACCCAACTGAAGTCTAGAATAACTCAAAATAAAATATCCAATACAACCATATCGAATCAAAACAGTACCGATAAACTAAACCAACCAGCTACTCAACGTCCTCCTCCTGCTCCTCCTGAGCTGTCCAACCTGAGGCCTGCCCCGTGGGAATGGGGTGTCCAAGAATAAACAAAACCGAGGACGTGAGCGATAAGAACGCCCAGTACAAAAGTATGAGTATACAGACCTATATGAAATGCACATGCTATGATCATGATACCAGGGTAGTCAAGAAACAGGAGTCACAAAAGGATCTCAACAATGCTCAGTCTAGAGGCGCCAAGTGGATAGTGCCGCGCGGTACACCTCTGGGTCACTGCATCCACTACAAGACAGACGTGGACCTAAAATGTCCCGGACCACCGAAGCCCTCCCGACCCGTCGGCCACTGTGTACTCTCGGTGTCCATGCGTCCACAAGACAGGGCTGAGCGGCCCCAAGATATAGCTTATCTCGAAAGAGATACAGCTCAACAGTAAAGGCTATCTCGAAGGAGGTACGGCTCAACATGAAATGCAACGTGCAGTAATAAACGTGACATAATAGCATGCATCATATGACATATATCAATGCACCACATAATCAGGCAACACATATAAGAATGTATACTCAACCAGGATATCTCGGATAGTACTTTCGTACCTCTATCACAGCAATTCTAATTCACTGGAACAACCAGACAACAGGTCTAATCCAAGCCTATTCATCAAGTGAAAACCATCACTAAACTTATCTACCAGACTTAACTAGATAATCCTGAGATAAATACTGATAAAATTCCAAACCTTCGTCCGTCGCTAGCCCGCTGATGCCGCTAGCTCCCAACTAGAGCACAGCTCTGCTACAAGACCAGCAGCTCCCCGCTAGTGCCCAAATCTCGGAACAAGACTAGAACCTGTCAGAAACGACTGAAATGCTATGGAATTCTCTGAATTGGCGAGTCAAAATGAGGAAATCCGACCACTATTTATAGGCCATGTTCGGATCGTCCGAACCCTCTTCGGAACGTCCGAACTCTTACGTGTCCATCGGCTCTTGACAGCTCATGATCGGATCCTCCGATCATACACTTCGGACCGTCCGAACATGCACGTGTCCAGCTGCTCTTGACACCTCATGATCGGATCCACCTAACCCACTTCGGACCTTCCGAACTCTTCGGTGCTTCCGAACCATCTTCGGTCCGTCCGGTCATGACTCGGTCAAAATTACACATTAAACCTTCTTAATCACCATTAATCCGTTAATTACCCAATTTGGGATTCGGGCTACTACATTCTCCCCCCCTAAAAAAACGATTTCGTCCTCGAAATCAAGCTTAGAGGATGAACAAAACAAAACAACTCTCCATACGCTCTAACCAATCCTCCGCATCATCGGGAGTCTCTCCACCAACTAGAGGCTTAGGCCCCATCTGCATGAAACGATGCATATCGAAACGCCTAGGACCATCCCGACGATGACGATGCTCACGATGACGTCTACGATCGTCCTGGTCACCCCAACGACCTACACTCCCCTGACTACTCTCATTACCAAAGTGGTCAGCCATTGCTACAACAATAGAATGGGGAAACTAGTAAATTGGTCAACGGAAATCCCAAAACAGAAATCTATATCCCAAAATCGTATGCATGCTCTGATACCATAAATGTAGTGACCCGTTCCAGAATCACCTACTAATCAAAAACTAAGCATGCAATTAACCTAATAACAATAATCAGAGATAACAGCGGAAAACTGACACCAAACGAAAGTTATACAACCCAACTGAAGTCTAGAATAACTCAAAATAAAATATCCAATACAACCATATCGAATCAAAACAGTACCGATAAACTAAACCAACCAGCTACTCAACGTCCTCCTCCTGCTCCTCCTGAGCTGTCCAACCTGAGGCCTGCCCCGTGGGAATGGGGTGTCCAAGAATAAACAAAACCGAGGACGTGAGCGATAAGAACGCCCAGTACAAAAGTATGAGTATACAGACCTATATGAAATGCACATGCTATGATCATGATACCAGGGTAGTCAAGAAACAGGAGTCACAAAAGGATCTCAACAATGCTCAGTCTAGAGGCGCCAAGTGGATAGTGCCGCGCGGTACACCTCTGGGTCACTGCATCCACTACAAGACAGACGTGGACCTAAAATGTCCCGGACCACCGAAGCCCTCCCGACCCGTCGGCCACTGTGTACTCTCGGTGTCCATGCGTCCACAAGACAGGGCTGAGCGGCCCCAAGATATAGCTTATCTCGAAAGAGATACAGCTCAACAGTAAAGGCTATCTCGAAGGAGGTACGGCTCAACATGAAATGCAACGTGCAGTAATAAACGTGACATAATAGCATGCATCATATGACATATATCAATGCACCACATAATCAGGCAACACATATAAGAATGTATACTCAACCAGGATATCTCGGATAGTACTTTCGTACCTCTATCACAGCAATCCTAATTCACTGGAACAACCAGACAACAGGTCTAATCCAAGCCTATTCATCAAGTGAAAACCATCACTAAACTTATCTACCAGACTTAACTAGATAATCCTGAGATAAATACTGATAAAATTCCAAACCTTCGTCCGTCGCTAGCCCGCTGATGCCGCTAGCTCCCAACTAGAGCACAGCTCTGCTACAAGACCAGCAGCTCCCCGCTAGTGCCCAAATCTCGGAACAAGACTAGAACCTGTCAGAAACGACTGAAATGCTATGGAATTCTCTGAATTGGCGAGTCAAAATGAGGAAATCCGACCACTATTTATAGGCCATGTTCGGATCGTCCGAACCCTCTTCGGAACGTCCGAACTCTTACGTGTCCATCGGCTCTTGACAGCTCATGATCGGATCCTCCGATCATACACTTCGGACCGTCCGAACATGCACGTGTCCAGCTGCTCTTGACACCTCATGATCGGATCCACCTAACCCACTTCGGACCTTCCGAACTCTTCGGTGCTTCCGAACCATCTTCGGTCCGTCCGGTCATGACTCGGTCAAAATTACACATTAAACCTTCTTAATCACCATTAATCCGTTAATTACCCAATTTGGGATTCGGGCTACTACAATGCGTCCACAAGACAAGACAGGGCTGAGCGGCCCCACAAGATATAGCTTATCTCGAAAGAGATACAGCTCAACAGTAAAGGCTATCTCGAAGGAGATACGGCTCAACATGAAATGCAACATGCATCATAAAACGTGACATAATAGCATGCATCATATGACATATATCAATGCACCACATAATCATGCAACACATATAAGGATGTATACTCGACCAGGATATCTCGGATAGTACTTTCGTACCTCTATCACAGCAAGCCTAGCCTTACGCAACACCGCTAATCAGGTCTAGAACAAGCCTACGCATCAAAAGCATACCCAATGAACAATACTACCATGCTCGACTAGCAAAACCAGTACTACCAAAGGTTTAGGGTTTACCTTCGTCCGTCGACAGCCCTTTGATGTCGATTGCCTCGTAACTCAGGCGTCGCTACGCTACCAATCCTGGCAGCTCTTGGCTATCGCTCGACCGACAACTAACCCTAGAAACCTTCCAAACTTCTCAAATATGAGACACAACTCAAGAATTTGCAATGCAAAATGAGGAAATCCGAGCACTATTTATAGGCTATGTTCGGATCCACCGAACCCACTTCGGAACGTCCGAACTCCTGCGTGTCCATCGGCTCTTGACACCTCATGATCAGATCCACCGAACCTACACTTCGGATCATCCGAACTTGCAGGTAAACTGACGTGTCGATCAACTCTTGACACCTCATGATCGGATCCACCGAACCCACTTCGGATCGTCCGAACTCTTCGGTGCTACCGAACCATCTTCGGTCCGTCCGATCATGACCACGGTCAAAATTACACATTAAACCTTCTTAATCACCATTAATCCGTTAATTACCCAATTTAGAATTCGGGCTACTACATGTAATCAGGTAACAGATATATGTATCAAAATCTGAAACATAATCAATATCAATCTGTCGACATAACTCATAATTCAGACTAGACTCAATCCTAGTCTAGGGATCCCGGTTTCCAGATGTGGTATTCCTATATCGAATTCCGTAAAGGATGGAACCATAATCTCTATTACTCGATATAACCAGTGCCCCGGTATTCCTATATCGAATTCCGTAATAGAAGAATTCCAATATCCTTTACTCGATATAACCAAATATGGTGTTCCTATATCGAATTCCGTAATGGATTCCATTACTCGATATAACCATACATCCAGTGTCCTGACCTAACCGTCATGGACTGTAGCTCTATCGCTAGCATCCTATCTTGTGACATCGTGCAATGTGCCGTGGCGATACCACCACTATCCGGCACTTCTGTCACAAGATACCTCGTCTAATACCTGTCATCTAAATTCAAGAGAACAAGTACATTAATCAATGTAATGCAAATATCCATGCAATAAAATAAAGTATGTGATTTAGGGAAACCCAAGTCTAAACCGACTCAAGTCCATCTCCCAATACCACATTGACTTATACCTTTCTTTCGTCGGTTTCTGGCTCAGTCGAAGTCCTGAATTCAAAGCCTGTCTGGTACTGACAATATCAATAATCTCATATCAATATACTAGTCAACTCCATAATAATCTGATCAATCTGGAATTAATTCAAAATCAACAGTATAACGGTACAATTCCAATATCCCCGTCTATACCAATTCACCAGATAATAGTTACAATCTATAACCCATATCCAATACATTCTATAATCAATCCATAATCCAAATCTGTCCGGTATTAACTGATTATAATCAGAAAATCATAACAATTCCATAATCAGTCTGTTTCTTAATCTGACTTCGATTCTACGATGTCTCATATGTCAAGAACATCATATATGAATTCAATTCAATTCTGACGATATCATAATTCTAAAACATGTCAAAACGTAGTAAAACTTACGTCCAGTTGTAGCCTACGTTGCCAGGAACTCAATACCGAAGTCGGATTCAAATTCGGACGGACGGATTGAAAGATAAAGGCGTAAGGATTTTTCACAAATCTCCCTCGACCCTTTCTCGATTTATGTTCTGATTTTCGAAGGGATAACCATTATATATAACCGTGCATGCATTCACGAGGTGGCAACATTTTTCTCGCAGCACGTAGCACCGCGGGTGCGGTGTCATAGGGACCGCGGGTGCGGTCGCTGCAAGACCGCGGGTGCGGTCACCCTACGGTTTCGATGCACAACATTTCCCGAAGCACAACCGCAGGTGCGGTGCTTCCTAGGCCGCGGGTGCGGTGTCCCCTCGGCCTCACCTTCACCATTTCATTTCTAATTCTTTTCTCAATGTCCCAATTAATCCTTTTGTAATCCTATCAATTATAAATCAATAATTACAGATTACTGGGATTAAATTTTCGGGCATTACATTCCTCCCCCCCTAAGATACGATTTCGTCCTCGAAATCACAAGCAATCTATCATATCAGTAAGGAGTATATACAGAAATGTAATAGAACTTTACATCAGTGGAACAATGCTGGGAATTCCTGTCTCATATCTGATTCAGTCTCCCAAGTGGCTTCTTCAACACCATGACGAGTCCATTGAACTTTCACAAGGGGAATCATTTTCGTTCTGAGCTATTTTTCTTTACGATCAATAATCCTGATCGGTTTCTCGACATAACTCAATGTCTCATCCAGCTCGGTCTCGTCTGGCTGAATCACGTGAGAATCATCAGGGAGATATTTCCGCAGCATCGACACATGAAAAACATCATGTATTCCAGATAATGAAGGCGGCAATGCTAGTCGATAGGCACGATCTCCTATCTTTTCAAGAATCTCATATGGACCTACATATCTTGGAGACAATTTCCCTTTCTTGCCAAATCTGACAACACCTCTGAAAGGAGAAATCTTCAGGAATACTCGGTCTCCAGTCTCAAATACCAACGGTCGTCATCGAAGGTTGGCATATTTGGCTTGTCTGTCCTGAGATGCCTTCATTTTCTTTTGAATCAATTTAACTTTCTCGGTCATATCTCTGATCATATCCGGTCCAGTCTCAGGAACTTCAGAGATATCATCCCAATATAATGGGGATCTGCATTTCTTTCCGTACAACGCTTCAAATGGTGCCATCTCAATACTCGTTTGATAACTATTGTTGTACGAAAATTCACAAAGTGGCAATGCTTCTTGCCAATTAGTGCTAAAATCCAGCACTATAGCTCTCAACATATCTTCCAATGTCTGGATCGTACGCTCTGACTGTCCGTCAGTTTGTGGATGATATGCGGTACTCAAATGCAATTTCGTACCAAGAGCTTGCTGCAAACTCTGCCAGAAGTGCGAAGTGAATCGAGGATCACGGTCTGAAACAATCGACTTCGGCACTCCGTGCAATCTAATCACTTCTCGGACATAGATATCGGCCATCTGATCATATCTATACGTCATCTTGTATGGAATAAAACATGCAGATTTGGTCAATCGATCAATCACGACCCAAATCGCATCACAACCTCGGGAGGATCTCGGTAACTGCGTCACAAAATCCATGGAAATGTGATCCCATTTCCATTCAGGAATGGACAAACTCTGTAACAATCCTCCTGGTTTCTTTCTTTCAGCCTTCACCTGTTGGCAATTCAGACACTTGGCTACAAATTCAGTCACATCAGATTTCATTTGTTTCCACCAATACTGTGTCTTTAAATCATTATACATTTTCCTGCCACCAGGATGAATGCTAAAACGACTGTTGTGCGCTTCTGTCAGTATTCGCTGTCTCAATTCTGAAACATTTGGCACAACAATACGATTATTCACATACAAGACATTGTCACGAACCTGATATTCCGATTGATGTCCAGTTCTGACCATCGCAATCGAATTCTGTACGTTCTGATCAATTTTCTGCGCCTCTTTGATTCTCAATATCAATTCTGGTTCAGCTCGAATTGCATATAATCTTAGAGGCTGACAATCCGTCTCAAAAGCTAATCCAGACAAACAGCAGTCTTCTATCAAATTCGAGACACCTATCGTCGATAAGGATAGTGCACATACCTTTCGACTCAACGCATCTGCTGCTGCATTGGACTTCCCTGGATAATATTTAATCTCACAATCAAAGTCTTTCAGTAAATCCAGCCATCTCCGCTGTCTCATATTCAGCTCTGATTGCGAAAACAGATATTTCAAGCTTTTATGATCAGAATATATTTCAAATTTTTCACCGTACAGATAATGCCGCCATATCTTCAATGCAAAGACTATGGCTGCCAATTCAAGATCATGAATTGGGTAACAGGTCTCATGTGGTTTCAATTGTCTCGAGGCATAGGCAATCACATGCCCTCGCTGCATCAAAACACAACCCAATCCTCGGTGAGATGCATCACAATAAACAACAAATCCACCAGTGCCTGAAGGAATCGTCAACACAGGCGCACTGGTCAGTCTCTTTTTCAACTCAAGAAAACTGGATTCACAGTCTTCTGTCCACACGAATGGAGCATTCTTCTGAGTTAACTGCGTAATCGGTTTGGCAATACTCGAGAAATCTTTAATAAATCGTCGATAATATCCTGCCAAACCCATAAAACTGCGAATTTCTGGTACAGATATAGGTCTCGGCCAACTCATCACGGCTTCAACCTTACTAGGATCAACTGATATACCGTCTCCCGATATAATGTGACCCAAAAACACAACCTGTTTCAGCCAAAACTCGCATTTCGACAATTTAGCATACAGTTTCTCTGCCCTCAAAATTCTCAACACAGTCCTCAGATGATTAGCATGCTCAATCATATTCTTTGAATAAATCAATATATCATCAATGAATATGATAACAAAATCATCCAAGTATTTCTGAAATACGCGGTTCATCAATCCCATAAATACCGCAGGTGCATTCGTCAAACCAAAAGGCATGACAATAAACTCATAGTGTCCATACCTGGTTCTGAATGCTGTCTTTGAGATATCAGAATCCCTGACTCTCAATTGATGGTATCCAGATCTCAAGTCGATCTTGGAATATACCGATGAACCCTGCAACTGATCAAATAAATCATCAATACGAGGCAAGGGGTATTTATTCTTTACCGTTGCCTTGTTCAGTTGCCTGTAGTCGATACAAAGTCTCATCGACCCATCCTTCTTTCTCACGAACAGTACTGGAGCACCCCAAGGAGATACACTAGGTCTAATGTAACCCTTGGCCAATAAATCCTCCAACTGTTCTTTCAACTCTTTCAACTCGATCGGTGCCATCCTGTAAGGAGCTCTCGAAATCGGAACTGTTCCTGGCATTAACTCAATGCCGAAGTCTATCTCTCGAATCGGAGGCAATCCAGGAATCTCATCTGGAAAGACATCAGCAAACTCACACACCACTGGCAAGTCCGCCAATGATGGGCTCGTCTTCAGTAAATCAACTGAATATACCAGGAATCCATCCGCTCCCTTCTGCAATAATCGAGTCATATTTATGGCAGATATCAAAGGAATTCTAGCTCTAGAACCCTTACCATAAAATTTCCACTCCTCAGCCATTTCAGGTCTGAATCGAACAATCTTGTGGAAACAATCGACTGTAGCTCGGTACTTGGTCAACATGTCGATGCCGACAATACAATCAAAATCAGATAAACCAAGAGCAATACAGTCTAAATCAATCGTATGCCCGTCGTACTGCAGTATACACGATTTCACAGATTTCACCGATATCAAACCTGTTCCTAACGGAGACGTGACAGATACTACAGTAGCTAAGGACTCAACAGGCAATGCATGCATTAAAGCAAATCGCTCAGACATAAAAGTATGTGATGCACCAGTATCAATCAGTACATATGCAGGATAACCAGAAATAAAACAGTTACCTGCAACTACATCATCAGGTGCATCCTGTGCTTGCTCCTCAGTCAAAGCAAACAATCGGGCCTGCTGTCTAGGAGGCTGGCTCGCGGTCTGGCCCCCTCCTGGCCTCTGCTGTGACAGAGTAGACGGTACTGGCTGAAAAGTATGCACGGCAGACGGTCGTCTACCTGCCTGAGCCACTGATCCAGATGACTCAGCTGCCTGGGATCCCTGGGCACCTCGCTGTGGACACACTCGGGCAAAGTGTCCCTGCTGTCTACAGATACGACAGCTGCCAACTACTCCTCGGCACTGATCTGTGGAATGCCTCCCTCCACAAGTACCACAGTATGGTCCTGCATAGCTCTGGCTCTGACCGGTCTGTCTAGAGCCACTCGAACTGGACGAGGTAGTCCCTGATTTCTTGAATTGCTTCCCTCTAGCCTTCAAGAAATCCTTCTTTCCGCTACCGCTGCTGCCACCTTCAAATCGAGGAGGTGGTTGTTGCTGTCCCGGTGCTGGAAGCACAAATGAAGCCTCTCTCTGCCTCATCAAGCCTGCCTCGGCTCCCTTGGCTCTGTTCAGGGCATCGGTGAAGTTGTTGGGCCTCCCAGTATTTACCAGCGTAAAAATCTCAGGATTTAGGCCATTTATGAACTGATCTGCTACGGCCTCATCATGTTCAGCTACGTGAGGAGCAAATCGGAGCAATGTCGAAAACTTAGCCACATAATCATCAATGTTCAACTGGCCTTGTTTCAGGTTTGCAAACTCGGCTCCCTTGTCCTTCCTATAAGAAACTGGAAAGAACCGTAGATAAAATTCAGATTTGAACACATTCCAGGTAATGGCCGTACCTCGCTGTTCCAATGCCCTTTTAGTCGTGATCCACCAGTGTTTAGCAACGTCATGCAACTGGTGTATTATCAGTTTCACCCTCTTTTCCTCAGTATACTCCAAAGATTCAAACAGTGATTCAATGTCGTCCAACCAACTTTCACATTCCACGGAGTTCTCCGTTCCTTTCAAAGTCGGTGGATGAAATGACTGAAACCTTTTCAGCAATTTCTCCATTGCTGTAGGTGTCACATCCATGGGAGGATTCGAGGTACTCCCCTGTTCTGGCATTCTTCTCGGAGGCATATCTGATAACCAAAAGGGTTAGCAATTCCAACAATAATCCTGTTTCAAGCCTCCTCGGATCATCTTACTGTTGATCCAGAATCGGTTCTGATTCAATCTCAATAATACATGTTTTCAAATCAAATCAGATAAACAGATAAACATGCATTATAAAGCAGTAAATCATGCTAGCAATCAAAAGCAGGAAAGAAAACACATTCTACCCCGCTCACGAGCTCCTATCTCAATCTCAAGGATCTATCGCTCTGATACCACCTGTTGTGGGGACCCGGACGCTAATCAAGTTCTTAATCATCATTGGGACTAATTAATCAATTACAACAGGGTCTAAATTTTTTTTTTTTTCAAAATGCGGAACGTAGTGACATACAACATATATACATATCAGTATATAAAATACAAATCCTGTATTTCAACATTTATTCAAACTAGGGTTTAAAACTAAAGGCAAGTGTTTAACCCTACATCTAGTCCAAGTCCGGTGCCACCACTCTAATCACGATCTAGCTCTTCATCTCTTCGACCCTGGACCTGTCCCACCTGTTGTCAAGTACACATACAGACAAGACAACAGCCGGATATACCGGTGAGAATATAATCCCAGTATAAATCAATGAAACATGCAATCATATAAAACACTATAAAGCATGTAATCAGGTAACAGATATATGTATCAAAATCTGAAACATAATCAATATCAATCTGTCGACATAACTCATAATTCAGACTAGACTCAATCCTAGTCTAGGGATCCCGGTTTCCAGATGTGGTATTCCTATATCGAATTCCGTAAAGGATGGAACCATAATCTCTATTACTCGATATAACCAGTGCCCCGGTATTCCTATATCGAATTCCGTAATAGAAGAATTCCAATATCCTTTACTCGATATAACCAAATATGGTGTTCCTATATCGAATTCCGTAATGGATTCCATTACTCGATATAACCATACATCCAGTGTCCTGACCTAACCGTCATGGACTGTAGCTCTATCGCTAGCATCCTATCTTGTGACATCGTGCAATGTGCCGTGGCGATACCACCACTATCCGGCACTTCTGTCACAAGATACCTCGTCTAATACCTGTCATCTAAATTCAAGAGAACAAGTACATTAATCAATGTAATGCAAATATCCATGCAATAAAATAAAGTATGTGATTTAGGGAAACCCAAGTCTAAACCGACTCAAGTCCATCTCCCAATACCACATTGACTTATACCTTTCTTTCGTCGGTTTCTCGCTCAGTCGAAGTCCTGAATTCAAAGCCTGTCTGGTACTGACAATATCAATAATCTCATATCAATATACTAGTCAACTCCATAATAATCTGATCAATCTGGAATTAATTCAAAATCAACAGTATAACGGTACAATTCCAATATCCCCGTCTATACCAATTCACCAGATAATAGTTACAATCTATAACCCATATCCAATACATTCTATAATCAATCCATAATCCAAATCTGTCCGGTATTAACTGATTATAATCAGAAAATCATAACAATTCCATAATCAGTCTGTTTCTTAATCTGACTTCGATTCTACGATGTCTCATATGTCAAGAACATCATATATGAATTCAATTCAATTCTGACGATATCATAATTCTAAAACATGTCAAAACGTAGTAAAACTTACGTCCAGTTGTAGCCTACGTTGCCAGGAACTCAATACCGAAGTCGGATTCAAATTCGGACGGACGGATTGAAAGATAAAGGCGTAAGGATTTTTCACAAATCTCCCTCGACCCTTTCTCGATTTATGTTCTGATTTTCGAAGGGATAACCATTATATATAACCGTGCATGCATTCACGAGGTGGCAACATTTTTCTCGCAACACGTAGCACCGCGGGTGCGGTGTCATAGGGACCGCGGGTGCGCTCAATACCGCGGGTGCGGTCGCTGCAAGACCGCGGGTGCGGTCACCCTACGGTTTCGATGCACAACATTTCCCGAAGCACAACCGCGGGTGCGGTGCTTCCTAGGCCGCGGGTGCGGTGTCCCCTCGGCCTCACCTTCACCATTTCATTTCTAATTCTTTTCTCAATGTCCCAATTAATCCTTTTGTAATCCTATCAATTATAAATCAATAATTACAGATTACTGGGATTAAATTTCCGGGCATTACAACATGATATAGGAATGATAAATTAATTTACATGGATAAGATATTGGTGCATATCGCTAATATTTTTTTAGAATTTAAGCCAAATATTGATTAAAATAAAGATGAATAATCAATCAATCAATATCTTATCATTTGCATTAAGCTGTGTCAGAGGCTACTAAATAGTGTTATGATGCTTGTGCATAAAGTCCATGAAAAAACAACTAAAACATAACGAACAAATATGCGTGTGTACGTCGGGAATTTTTTATTTTAAAATTTTAAGTAATTAAAACATTAAATATATTTGGGAAATATTATGAATAATTTGTCAATAAAGTACAGAAATTATATAGAACTCATTGTATTAATTTTCGTACTAAACAACCTAACTCGTCAAAAGTCAACAGATTGATGTTATTTTCCAAATATTCTTAGAAATATGATATTTTTATTAGGAGAAATTTATTTCTTCTATGGATATATTTATCAACTAAAAGATGAATTTTAATCAATAGCTCAATGTGATTATGTTAAATCAATCAATAAAACGTACTTGTGATAATATTTTACACACTTTATTTCATTTAAATAATAATATTTTGCATCAATCTTTTTAATTATATTATAATATATTCGGCTATTGTAAGATGTAAAATACTTTCCACTAATGAGTGCAAAACAAACTATCAACTGTTACAAAACACTCTCCTGCCGTATAATCCGGCAAAAAATTCATATCCATGCAATATATATATATACGATCTCACGGGTCAATATTACATATATTTATAATAATAAGTAATATTTTTTTTCATATGTAACTCAAATGTTGGTCCCACGTTCGGAATTTGAGATAATAAACTCGGAAATAAAGAATAAACTAGACACCGATATTTACGTGGAAAAACTCTAAAAATTATTAGGGTAAAAACCACGGGCATGATGAAATGAATTCCACTATAATATTTTGTGGTGTACAACTTACTCACTGTGTTTCCAAAGAGAACACACACTCTCTTAATACAGGAGAACAAAACACCTCATAAATATTATAAAACTAAGCACTCAAATGCTTATAAGATGAGAGAAAACTCGAAGAAGGGATAATTTCAGAATGAAAAGATGAGCTCTATTTATAGAGCACATTGCCCGTGTGAAGACGCGTATAAAAACGTGTTTTTTCCTCTGAACTTTCCTGAGTCAAATAATGCCAACTTTCAAAAACCTGCAAAAAACGTGTTAACTCATTTAATGCCTGCCACTTTTGACTTCTTTGGTGATATTTCTCCCACTTGGAGATTTGATTGAGAATCAAACATATCTCCACATATTCTTTCAATCTACTCATTCCTTGCTGCTTACTTTTTCCCTATACCACTTGAGGATCTACACCACTCAAATTTATCAGTGTTTACTGGCTTGGTCAGAAAATCATTTATGTTATCTTTTTTATGGATCTTCTATATATCCACATTTCCTTCTTCTACTACTTCCCGTACAAAGTGGAATTGGACTCCAATGTGTTTCGTCCTGGAATGAAAGGCTGAATTCCTTGCGATGTGCAAGACACTTTGACTGTCACAAAACAAATGAACATTATCTTGTTTATGTCCGATCTCCTCCAATAGCCTTTTAATCCATATTGCCTCCTTGCAAGCTTAAGTAGCTGTCATATATTCTGCCTCTGTTGTAGACAACGCCACAACTGTCTGCAATTTTGAAACCCAGCTAACATCTCCCCCTGCAAGTGTAAACACATAACCAGTAGTAGATTTCCTCTTATCAGGATCACCTGCATAATCTGAATCGACATAGCCTCTGAGTGTAAAATCTGATCCTCCATAACATAATGCAGTATTTGAGGTACCCTTAATGTAACTAAGGATCATCTTAAGAGTGCTCTAATGCTCTCGTCCAAGATTCGTCATATACCGACTAACTGCTCCCACTGCTTGAGCAATGTCCGGTCTTGTGCATATCATAGCGAACATCAAACTTCCCACTGCTGATGCATATGGTACTCAAGACTTCTTCATCCTCTCTTCTTCACTGCTAGGACACATCTCGGAGGATAACTTGAAGTTAACAGGAAGAGGGGTCGATATTGGCTTACTGTCTTGCATGTTGAAGCGTTGCAAGACTTTCTTCAAATAATTTTTCTGGGAAATCAAAATCTTTCTGTTACTTCTGTCTCGGTGAACTTGCATCCCTAGAATCTTGTTTGCTGGTCTCAAGTCCTTCATATCAAATTCACTATCCAATTGTGCCTCAATCCTTGGACCTGATCTTTGTCGGGGCTTGCTACCAACATGTCGTCCACATACAACAGCAAAATGTTATGATCATCACCAAACCTCTTGAAATACGTACAAGGGTCTGTACTCAATCTATTGTATCCCAGGCTCATGATATAGGAATCAAATTTCTTGTACCAACACTTAGGCGCCTGTTTGAGACCGTACAGAAATTTGTTCAACCTGCAAACCAAATTCTCTTTGCCTTTTTTCGCAAAACCTTCTGGCTGGAGCATATAGATTTCTTCTTCAAGATTTCCATGAAGAAATGTTGTTTTCAAATCTAGCTGTTCTAGATTTAGGTCAAACACCGCACACAATGCCAACACTTCTTTGACTGTTGTAAGCCGAACAACAGGAGAAAATATCTCATTGAAGTCAATACATTCTTTCTGAGCATATCCTTTTACCACCAACCTAGCACGATACCGCTCCACTTGGTTATTACCATCACACTTGATCTTATAGACCCATCTGTTTCCAATGGCTTTCCTCCCTCGTGGTAGTGTAACAAGATCCCATGTTTTATTCATGTCTAATGCCTCCAACTCTTCTTGCATTGCTATCATCCACAAGGATACATCCGAGCTTTGAGTAGCCTCGTGGAAACTCGATGGCTCACCATCCTCTGATAATAGACAATAAGCAATATTGCTTTGAGTGACATAATCTGAAAGCCAACCTGATGGTATTCTGTCTCAAGTTGACTGCCTGACATTGGAAATCTCAGACTCAACTTGTTCTTGTTCTTCGTGCTCTGGTACTGCTTCACAAGAAATTTGACATTCGTCTGTCTTATTTTCCACCTGAAAAATAGTAGTTTCTGAATTCGGTGTGCCTTTGTCTTCCTTTTACTTTATCTTCCTCGAAGATAACATCTCTGCTGATGACAAGCTTGTGAACAGTAGGATCCCACGAGCGAAACCCTTTCACTCCATCAGCATATCCCAAGAAGATACATTTTTTGGATTTCGAATCCAACTTCGATCTTTCTTGCTCATTGTACAGAACGTACACAGGACTTCCAAATATATGCAAATGAGAATAATCTGTCGGCTTCCCGATCCACATCTCCATCGAAGTCTTCAGTTCAATCGCCACTGAGGGAGAATGATTGATAATATAACAAGTGGTTTTGACTGCTTCTGCCCAAAATGACTTGTCTAGACCCAAAGTCCTCAACATAGCTCTTGTTCTATCCAACAAGGTTTTGTTCATCCGCTCCGCCACTCCATTCTGTTGAGATGTTTAGGCCGTCGTGAACTGTCTTTTGATACCCTCATGTTGACAATATGTATCAAATTCGTCACTGGTATATTCGCCTCCATTGTCAGTCCTCAGACACTTGATTTTATTTTCAGAATCAAGTTCAACCCACGCTTTGAAATCTTTGAAGATCTGGAAAACATCTGATTTCTTCTTGATTGGATACACCCAACATCTCCTAGAGAAATCGCCAATGAACGAGACAAAGTATCTCGCTCCTCCTAGGGACACAACCGGTGCTTGCCAAACATCCGAATGAATAAGATCCAATATACTTTTGCTCCTGGCAGTAGAAGTGCCAAACTTTGATATGTGTTTTTTACTGGTAACACAATGCTCAGAAAAGGATAGTGACACTTTTGTAAGTCCCGGCAGCAGCTTCCGTTCGCTGAATAATATTTCACCACTGCCTGAAGTATTGGCCACATTTCCTTGAGAACTTTTATCGATACTCGTACACTCTTTCTTGAAGTTCCCTTTACCGCCACATTTAAAATAATAAATATTTTTCTTCTTACTTCTTGACTTTGATCTATCTCGTCTTTGGCTCCCACTGGAGTCACGGTCCATGAATCTTCCTCTTATCATCGGTAAAGCTTCTGCCTGCTTCGAGGTTACCAACCTATCTTCCTCATTCTTGTGCCGACTTTCTTCTCTGAGAACCGCAGTTAAGACATCGTCGAATCTTAGAAAGCTCATAAGAATATTGTTGGTTATGTTGATGATAAGTTGATCAAATGAATCTGGTAGACTTTGAAGTAGAAGCTCCACACATTTATTTTCCCCTATTTTATGCCACATGGAAGTGAGTTGGGCAAATATAGTATTTAGTGTGTTGATATGGTCGGTCATCGATGAGGAGTCCGTCATCCGAAGAGTATAAAGCTTTCTCTTTAGGAAAATCATGTTGTGTAGCGACTTGACCTCACACATCTTTGTCAGATTATCCCAGATAACTTTGGTTGTTTTTATCTTAAAAATACTTGACAAAACTTTGTCAGCTATAGCCAAGTGTAAATTGGCAATATTATTATCATTCATCTCGTTCCACTTTCCATCGTCCATAATTTCCATCGATCTATCTCCGATAGCCGTCAAGCAATTTTCCTTTCTTAAAACTGCTTGTATCTTTATTTTCCACAGCATAAAATTGCTTCCGTTGAACTTTGTTATCTCGTACCTCCCGCCATTGTGTCTATAACAATTTTAGTAGACTCAACAAAATAATCCCGCCTTAATAAAAATCTCAAAAAATCTTTTCTGATGTGGAAGATCAGTCTAGGCTGCAACCACATAGCATACTCAGAATTTTAAGAAATTTTAAGCCAAAGCTCTGATACCACTTGTTGGTCCCACGTGTGGAATTTGAGATAATAAACCCGAAAATAAAGAATAAACTGGACACCAAGATTTACGTAGAAAACCCCTAAAATTATTAGGGTAAAAAACACGGGCAAGATGAAAAAAATTCCACTATAATATTTTGTGTTGTACAACTTACTCACTGTGTTTTCAAAGAGAACACACACTCTCTTAATACAGGAGAATAAAACACCACATAAATATTATAGAACTAAGCACTCAAATGCTTATAAGATGAGAGAAAACTCGAAGAAGAGATAATTTCAGAATGAAAGGAGGAGCTCTATTTATAGAGCACATTGCCCATGTGAAGACCCGTATAAAAACTTGTTTTCTCCTCTGAACTTTCCTAAGTCAAATAATGCCAACTTTCAAAAACCTTCAAAAAACGTGTTAACTCATTTAATGCCTACCACTTTTAACTTCTTTGTCGACATCAAATAAGATATATATCTTATAAAATTGACTCGTAGGACAATCTAAAAAAAATTGTGATAGGTTTATATGATGCACTTGGCTAGACATTGATTCCCATTGCATTTTGGCCAAACGCACTAATAAAATAGATCTAAAGAAAGTATTTTCTTGACTCTAAGATTCCACTTTGTTCCCGTTTTGGAGAACTGACGGAAGATACTCGTATCCCAAATCATTGAAATTTTCTTACGTTGTCATTATTTATCTGTAGTTTAAGCTGCCACTGATGTCCGAAATTTAAGGAACAAAAAACTTTCCAAAAATTTAAAATATTTTTATTTTTTGTTATATCCGAAATTTAAGGAACAAAAAATAAACTTTCAAAAAATTTAAAATATTTTTTTATTAAATAATAATAATAATAATAATAATAATAATAATAATAATAATAATAATAATAATAATAATAATAATAATAGAATGAATCTCGGCACAATGATTGCAAAATTAAAGGTTTATAATGATGGTAGTTAATTATTTATTCATGCTTTTCAGAACCTATCGATTTTTTAATTATGATATGATTATGCTGATTTATCGACTTTTTTTAAAAAAATTATTTATAATCGTATTTTACTCTATCGACCTATATTATTTACAAATACTGCCGAATTTTAAATATTTCAATAGCCTAGACATTTTTTTCATATATATATATATATGTGGATATTTTATTTAATGTTCTCTTTACTTATTATATATATATATATATATATATATATATATATATATATATAAATGGATATTTTATTTAATGTTCTCTTCTATATATATATGGATATTTTATTTAATGTTCTCTTCTCTTATATACATATAAGAGAAGAGAACATTAAATAAAATGTCCATGGTTAATTCAAGACTTTTCTAGTGCGACACCAATCTATAATAAAACAAACATAGCTGGCTTTTAAATTTTGATATAATCGATTACTTTTTAATTTTGATAAAATAAAAGATCCACTTTAATATATAAATTACGACTATAATTTAATTCAGGCGCAAAATTCCTTGTTAATTTTATTTTTAATATTGTCAAAAGCCTGAAGGGGTTCTTCTTTTAATAAACTGACACCCAATTTTTTTTAAAATAAACTGACACCCAATTATTTTAACATGCAAAGCTTCATCAATCTTATGAAATTATCGATATGATTGATGACACCAATTCTCTCTTTTTAACAATTACTCGTTCCATCTGAGGAAAAAAACTAAGAATATTTGAGATATGATCATATATGATGTATGTAAATTAGGATACAGACGATATATAATCTTAACATGATATATTTTTTCTATAATTGAGTTAGAAATTTGTCTCACAAAATTACTCGTGAGATAGTCGCATAAGAGTTTTTGTGTTTTCTAAATTGTTGTTAATATGCTAGTGTATGCTGTTAATTGTCTCATATCGGTTGGATCAATAACCTGAGAGTTGCATATATGGGCTTGGACAATCCTCCCTCTTGAGCTAACTTTTGGGGTTGAGTTAGGTCCAAGTTCCAATCTTAACATGGTATCAGAGTCCGGGTTCCACCGTTATGTATTGGACTGCCTATAATTAGGCCACTTGTTCTGTCCATAATTGAGTCATTTGTAAACTCCACGTTCCAGATGTTAATTCCTGGACGTGAGAGGGGTGTGTTAATTGTCTCATATCGGTTGGATCAATAACCTAGGAGTTTTATATATGACCTTGGACAATCCTCTCCCTTGAGCTAGCTTTTGTGGTTGAGTTAGGTCCAAGTTCCAATCTTAACATATGTCAATTGAGAAAATGAATACTTATTTTGCGAATGCAACAAAAAATTGACCATATGTTTGTTTATGCCAATTGACAAAAAAAATCAATAAATCTATATATATATATATATATATATAGATTTATAATTTCTAAATAAAACATTACCATCGTATACGAACTAAACTACGCTCAATTGTATCAATATATACTTTTTCACATCCAATATGCCAACAATGTCAAGACAGCTTGCCAAATAATTTGAACTTTCTTCATTGTCATCTATCAGCAACCATTATTCAAAAGTTAAAAGTTGATTCGTACAAATAACATTTAAGTTATAAAAAAATTCAACAAACAAATTATAAGATTGAACAATATGATTGCATGTTAAAATATTAAATAAGCCTTGTAGAGAGAGGTTTCCATTTTTCTAGGTTAGTAGCGTAGGCGCGAGCGCGCGTACACACACACAAACATCAAATCAGAGGATGGTGAAACCTATGAATTATTTAGAGGGTTTTATTTCTTTTCGATTAAAAGATTTGGAAACTAAAAATTTTGGCCGAAAGGTAGAAAACAAACTTCTTTTTCTTCTTCCAACTTCTTTATTTCATTTATTTTTCCTTTCCCATCCACTCACACACATGGTGATTGATGTGTAGGAATGTAATGAGTTAAACTTTTGCCGTGTAAAATTGTATAAAATCTATCCATTGTCTTCTAACTTTTTTCCCAATCGCTACAAAACATAGACAATTCAAAACCGGGTAATCGATGGCTATAGCTCATCTAACATATCAAGTTTGCGACGAGAAATCAGGCCGTGTGTAAAGAAGGATTAATTTAAAAAATAGACATGGTCAAATTTTTTTTAAAACAAAATAACCCCCTATTTAGTGGTCAAATACACTACATGAGGTTATATTTTTTGAAATTTTTTTGACCAAGCTCATAAAACAAAACAACCCTGTAAAGAATCTGACAAGTATTCAATCACCATACTTAAGTATGTATAACCAAAGGTAATGGAAGATTTGTTACAATTGCTTAAGAGTACATCAGTTTATGGACTATTGTCAGGATCATTGATACTCTCAATAAAACGAGAACATTTATTGCATGTGTGGTGATAATGAATGGATGATTTAGTTTTGAAACTTTTTGTAATCTTTATTTGATATTTAGATGTGTGTTACAAGCACAAATATGATGTAGACAATCATTGAATTTGTTCGGGCCTATTTTATTGCGTATATTCCATCACTTAAAGCTCGTTGAGCCTAGATGGGAAAAAAATTACATGAGATGTGTATTATGGAATTTATTCTAAAAATTCATTGAATTTAATTTTTTTTATGTACTTGGTCAGTCTGTACCAATTGATTGGTGAGTGATAGTAGTCTAGATCCTAGTTTAGCAATCTTCGACGTGAAATATAGATAATATGTGACTTAGAGATGATTTAGTCGATCTTTGGACTCATTTGAGCGTTTCGAGTCCACCAACTGCATCATTATTACCCCTAGTACCCCGTTTTGAGCATAATGAAAAATCGAATGGAGTGCACCAAAGGTACACGATAAACCCCCATTCGTAATCTTTCTACAATCTCAAATCAACCACCCAAGTTTTGAGCATATACAATACTTCCTAGCTACTTAAAAATAGAGATAAATAAGTCCCTTTGTGCTTTGAAGACGACAATGAATCCTAGATGTTGACACAAATGAAATTTTGGGGAGGTCGATGAAATATTGGAATGAATTGAAGGGGCATGTAAAAAAACTATGGAACAAAAAGTCAGAGGAGGAAAATGTGTATGAATTAAGGTGTTGATGAAACGAAAAAATTCTTGGGGTAAAAGATAATAATTAATTATAAAGAGATTACTGAAAAATGAAGAAGTGAACCGAACGAAAATTTTTCTTCTTTCCTCAACATTTGCAGAACTATCATCCTTTATTGTAGTCATGAGTCGTAGCATAATGTTATAAACTTAAAAGACTTATTAACCAAGTCACACGTAGGCAATATACTAGTGGAGAAGAGATGCTAAAGTTAAGCTTATAAGCATTGTAAACAGGTACAAAATTTGACCATTTACACATATATATATCATGACAATACGTTGTACTTTGGTATGTTTCTCTTCACTATCTTTTGAACAAAATGTTTAACAAAAAATCCTTGTGACCTAGGTGAGTGGATACTTGTTTCAATGGATGGTAGTGAATTGAGAAAATGAATACTTATTTTGCAAATGCAACAAAAAAAATGACCATATGTTTGTTTATGCCAATTGACAAAAAAGATCAATATATATATATATATATATATATATATATATATATATATATATATATAGATTTATAATTTCTATATAAAACAGTACCATCGTATTTCACGAACTAAACTACGCTCAATTATATCAATATATACTCTATATAATTTCTATATAAAACAGTACCATCGTATTTCACGAACTAAACTACGCTCAATTATATCAATATATACTTTTTCACATCCAATATGCCAACAATGTCAAGAGAGCTTGCCAAATAATTTGAACTTTCTTCATTGTCATCTATCAGCAACCATTATTCAAAAGTTAAAAGTTGATTCGTACAAATAACGTTTAAGTTATAAAAAAATTCAACAAACAAATTATAGATTGAACAATATGATTGCATGTTAAAATATTAAATAAGCCTTGTAGAGAGAGGTTCCCATTTTTCTAGGTTAGTAGCGTAGGCGCGGGCGCGCGTACACACACACACAAACATCAAATCAGAGGATGGTGAAACCTATGCATTATTTAGAGGGTTTTATTTCTTTTCGATTAAAAGATTTGGAAACTGTTGAGGATCGAAGTTGAGTTTAGAGGGGGGTGAATAAACTCTACTCGTTTTTCATTCTGATGAGGTACTAAAATCCTGTTAAGGATAGTAGTTGATCTTGTGCAAATACTTTCACCTGATTACAATAAAACGTGCGGAAACAATCTGATGAAGTAGTTGAAAAACAATAAAGCAGTAGGCAGCAGTTGTTTATGGAAGTTCGAAGATAAACTCTTCTACGTCTCCCCTTCTTCTGTTTCCAGAAGGTATAACTAAAAGATTTTGGATAAAGTACAACTCTTGTACACACCCACTTCAGAAGGACTTACACCTCAGCCTACTGAAATTCTTAGTTTCTCAACTCACAAAAATGCGAAACACAAAGTTCTGAAAAGACTCTTTTCAGATTACAGACTCTTCTTGATAAAGTATAAGTGATGTAAATATCGTGAAGAGTGTAAGAATTAGTAGCACAAGATGATCTTTTAAAAGATCAGATACAAGCTATGAAGCGTGTGCTACTTTTCTTTGTGTTGAACTTTTTAAATGCTCAAGGAATTTTGATATTCGTCTGATAAGAGAGTAGCTTTGTTCCTTGAAAATGATATTATGCGAAGTGTCGTATCGAACAAGGATTTGATCCAAGTATATATAAACGACTGAGTTCAACGTTCACAATCAGAGAAGTCGTCAGATAACTGATACAATCAGCTTTATTACCGAAACAAGTTCCTGCAGAAAAGCTATAAAACAATCAGTCTTGTTTATACTAAATTGTGTAATATGCATTAAATGACTCCGTATAGTATTTAATGCTGCAATTAATACTAGTACTAGGAACTCTTTAACGGTAACAATTAAGATAGCAACGTTAGAAAACGTTCTCTACTGGTTTTGTATTGTTATCCATTTTCTACTGGTTTAGTTTTACTAGAACAGCAGCTACTGATAAGTTATTCTGTTGTTCTGATCTGCTGGTCTACTGGTTTTAGTTATCATCGCCACAATAAAATTCATGTCTAAAAATTTCCCCCTTTGTGGTGATGCCAAATCCTAAACAGTAGAAAGTCGTTAAGTAAAATAGATAATCATTTAAACAAAAAGGATAATGTTAATAAAGCATCAAAGTAAACAAATCAATCGGTTCCAATATCCCTGTAAATGATTTCTTCATTCTGAGGTTCTTGATCTCTTCTGTTAGAAGGTTCACCTCATCTTTTGTTTGCCTAACTCCTGCTTGATCTCCTCTAGCTGCTCTATCTTCCTTTTTTTTGGCATCAGCGGCAACCACATGGGTAAAGAGATCATTCAGTCTGCCGGAAATATTTTGAATGCCATCGGTCAGCATCTCCAGATACGGGGTCTGAGAAGAGATGCGATTATCTAATGCAGTGATAGATTGATTTTGAGAGTCAATCTTGGCATCTAAAAGTTCCACAGATGTAGAGAGTGATCGAAAGAGATCATCATGCTCAGTGATTCGAGTGAGTATATCATTTTGAGCAAGCATGATGGTGCCGTGAGTTCTCGAGATAACTTGTCTGAAAACGACGGTTTCAGCATACATCTTGTCCACGGTCTCCTTAGTGTTATAGATGTGTTTGCCCATTCGTTCTCTGAAAGATTGAGCACCACTGAATTCCGAAATGTTTTCACAAGATATACGTTTCACTAAATCAGAGACGTTGTTGAGTTCGGTTTGTAGAAACTGAATCTGATGTTCCAGGTTAAATGCATCTGATTCCGGGGAGGGAGTTCGCGCCAGAATGCGTTGTTTAATCTCAGAAAGACGAGAGTTCGTCTCAGTCAAAACAGGAAGAGAGACAGTCAACGCAGTAGAACAAGATTAGCATCCATCAAGGCAGTAGAAGGAGCAGGGTCTGCTGTGCTTTCTGCTGGAATTGCAGAAACAGTAGGTTCAACAGCAATAATGGGAAGAGCGATTTCTTCAGTAGGAACGGCCAAGTCAGAGGCCAAAGCTTCTTCCGTTGGTGCAATAACAGCCTGTGAATCTGAAGGTGCTTCAATAGAAGGTGCAGAAGGCTGTTCCAGAAGAATGTTCATTTCTGCTTGATGAGCAACAGAAAACATCTCTAAATTCGGTAGTAAAGAAGTAGCATCTGGTTCTGCTATTTGTTGCCCTGGTTTAGGAAAATCGGAAGGGGGCAAGGAAATAGCCGGTGCTGCTTCCAGAGTAGTGGAGACTGAAGGGACAATCGATTCAATCACTTCCTCAACCGAAGCCAGTTCATGCACGGACAATAGTGATGATCATGGAATGGGCCTAGTCGGAGAGGCAGGAGTACTAAGAGCAGAAGCCTTTGGGGAGGCTGTAGTCCTTTCCTCAACTGGCTGAGTCTGTTGAAAATTTGGGACAAGGCTAACATGATAGACAGTAGGCTCTCCAAAGCCTTGTTCTTGAGCAAGAAGTTGCTCACTCATCTGCTTTAATCTGTCAGAAAGAATCATAATAACATTTTGATCCTGAACAGCAGTAGGAACAGCAGGATCAAAATTTGATTGAAGAACTTTCAGAACCGATTCTAATTTCTGACATTTCAGTTGATCGAGGATAAAATTCCTTCTTCGCAAGGCCTCGATGACATTTTCTGTTTTTGCCAGCTGAAAAATCTTCTTTTCTGCATTCATCATCTTGCTATAATTCCCTTTTGTTTTGAAGTAATCAAAAGAGTGGAATAGTCGGACAGTATGCCATTCATCAAAGAAACGCATGTCATCGTTTGCAGAGGTCTCAATCTCGGCTAGATGAAGATCAACGCCGGTGGTGACAGTGGTCTTGTGACCAAAAATAGGTGGTTCTTCAACCATTTTCCCTTTGCCTTTGTCAGAAGATGAAATAGGCGCAATAGGTCGAAAAGCAGAAGACCCGCTTGCTGGTTCTCGAATAACTATTCCAGATGTTGGCTTAAAAACAGTAGCAGTAGAAGGTGCTGAAACAGACGCAGTAGCGTGTGCAGTCGAAGAAGCAGTTGATCGAGCAGAAGGAACCGCTTCTGGAAAGACCTGTCGAATAGGTACTTTCTCAATTTCAGACAGTGCTGCTGTCTTTTTAATCTTAAGAATGGTGCGCGGTTTCTTCTTGGCTGGGGTTGGCACTGGTGGTTGAACAACAGCAGCAGACTCTTCTGATGCTGTCTTGTCTGAATCCGTTGAAATAACCACTCGTTTCTTTGAAATTTTCTTTTGAGGTTTTGAAGCCTCAGAAGCAGTTTCCCCAATTTCCTTTTTCAACGCAACAAACTCCGCCACGGTTGGCTTAGGCCTTAGAGCCAGTACATTTGCTGCATCAATCATGGTGACTGAAGTAGCATCTAGATCACTGGTAGATGCGAAACCAGCATCTTTGAGCATAACGCTGATCTGAACAGCAAAACCAGAACTCTTTCTGATAACCATATCCTTCATAATTCTGAAAATAAAATGACTCCAGTCCACCTTAATCCCCTTAGTAATGGCAGTCATTACTTGAACTTTCTCCTTCGTCAACTTGTCGAAGGTGCCAGCTTTGATCAAAATAGCTTTAGCCACAATATCGGCCAGAATCTGATACTCTATTTTGAGCAATTTTTTGTGACAGGAAGGAGACACTTCTTCTCCAGATGCTGAGAAGTTGCTGAGTGCAACAGACATATCTGTCTTGGAAATATCAGAGAGTTCAGACGTACCTGAAAGTGGAAGGAGGAAGGTTGCTCCTAAGTGTGCGACATCAATAGAGATAGATGCATCTCCTTGAGTATGAACAATCTTTCCTTCATGCACTGTTGCTTTAGCGTAAAATTCCAGGAGAGCATTTTTGTAAATAACTGCTGGCGCTTCCAGGAATTTTCTGAGTCCGGATATTTCAATGTCCTTAAACATTTTCACGAGATTCTCATCCTTGATGTTGAGAACGGAAGCAAAGTTAACTTGATAAGCGTTAAGAGTGTATGCTCCAGCCATTTCTGTATGCAGATGAGATTAGACAAATTTTGCAGTAGTTAGTTGATGATATAGAGAAAACAGTAGCTGAATAGCGATAGTTATGAAACAGTAAAGATGAAAAAGGTGAAATTTGAAACAGATATACAACCGTCAAATAAACATAAGGACACGTGTCAGTATGTTTTTGGTTGAGTGTTTGAAAAGTTTTGCAGAAACTGTCAGAAAGACGAATGATTTTGAAAATTTTGAAAAAGAGCGGGCTGTCCAGACGGTTACTAAAAGAAATCATAAAAGAATTTGTCATTTTATGATAACGTCTGCTGGAAGTTTCAGGGTGCTGAAATATGTGAGCACTTTGTCAAAACCAGCAGACTTGTAGTTTTATCGAAAAGACAAACATCCTATCTGTTTTCTGAAAATGTGTCAAACTCTTAGTCTGACTAAGATACTGTTCCCCCTCGGTAAATGCAATTAAGAAGTGGTCATAATTGCGACAAGTGACTCTTGGCCATCTCTCAATCTGAGCCGTTGAAAATGAACAGTCGCAATCTTGCGATTCACAAGAGTCTTTGTTCCCTCTATAAATACCTGCATATCTTGAACGAACTTAAACTAAAAAAAATGAAAACTCAAGTAAAAAGAGAGTTAGAGTTTGATTCAGGAGATGAAGCAAAATTGTCCAGAGAGAAGTTTGAGGGTATCATTAATTTCGTAATGATCCTTGAAATACACTCCTGGAGTTGTAGTTTCCACAGTCAAGCAGATCTGTTACTTCGATTGAGTTTGAAATGTAGCATCAATTTCTTCCAGAAGCATGCTAATGCAATAAGAGAGTGCTGGTGGATTGATGATGCTGAAATCCTCTCTGATGCCCTGTAAGGCATCTAAAAATTACATTAGTGCTGACAAGACCTGAGCTTGCTAGATTCTTTCTAGGCCTTGCTCTTGTTCTTGTTGAAGTACTTTGCAAGCAAATATCAGAGAGCTCCTATTACAGAAGACAAACGCTACATGTAACGCTACTAGTTAAATAGCATAGAAGATCTACTGTTTTTACTTTTGCATCGTGTAATGTACTGAAATGGTTTCTAATAAAGTTCCAGATTACGTATCTGACTTTCCTTCTGCTTTTCTGCCAATATCTTACTGTTAGTTCAATACGATAAATAAGCGAGTAAGAATAAAAGTTAACTAAGTTAACAGAAAAAAAAATCAAGTTAAATCTATCAAACCAAAAGAATTACGAAAGTAAGAAAACTTATTTTCTGGTAAGGGTTTCGTGAAGATATCTGCTGTTTGTTGATCAGTAGAAACATATTCCAGACGAATGTTCTTCTTCTGCACATGATCTCTAATAAAGTGATGTCTGATGTCTATGTGCTTCGTTCTGGAGTGAAGTACTGGATTTTGTGTGATTGCAATTGCACTGGTATTGTCACAGAATATAGGTGATTCGGAGGCTTGAATCTCATAGTCTCTTAACTGTTGTTGAATCCACAGTATCTGAGAGCAGCAGCTTCCAGCAGCCAGATATTCTGCTTCTGCAGTAGATGTGGCTATGGAAGTCTGTTTCTTGCTAAACCAGGATATCAGCCTATCACCAAGAAATTGACAAAACCCACTTGTGCTTTTTCGGTCTAGTTTGCAACCTGCATAATCAGCATCTGAATATCCAATAAGATTTAACGATGAATCATTGGGATACCATAAGCCGACATTTTGAGTTCCTTTCAAGTACTTCAAAATACGTTTAGCAGCAATATAATGAGATTGTTTGGGGTTAGATTGAAATCTAGCATAAATGCAAACAACAAACATGATATCTGGTCTACTGGCAGTTAAATATAATAAAGAACCAATAAGACCTCGATACTGAGTTACCTCTACTGGAATACAACTTTCATCTTTATCAAGCTTAATAGATGAGCTCATTGGAGTAGAAGCAGCAGAGCATGCTTCCATTCCAAACTTTTTCAGAAGCTCCTTGGTGTACTTGGCTTGATTTATAAAGATTCCAGTCTCTGATTGCTTAATCTGTAATCCTAGGAAGAATGTTAATTCTCCCATCATACTCATTTCAAATTTATCCTGCATCAATTTTCCAAACTTTGCACATAATTTGGGGTTAGTTGACCCAAAAATAATATCATCAACATAGATCTGCACTAAAAGAATGTGCTTATTCTTGACTAAAGTAAATAAAGTTTTATCTACTGCTCCGATGGTAAAATCATGATCAATAAGAAATTGTGATAGAGTGTCATACCAAGCTCTAGGTGCCTGTTTTAGACCATATAATGCTTTGTGTAATTTAAATACATGATGCGGAGAGAAATGATCGATAAAATCTGGAGGTTGTTCGACGTATACTTCTTCTTGTAAAAGACCATTTAGAAAAACACTTTGCACATCCATTTGATATACTTTGAAATTCTTGAAAGCAGCAAAGGCTAAGAATATTCTGATTGCTTCGAGCCTTGCTACTGGTGCATAAGTCTCATCAAAGTCTATGCCTTCTTCTTGTCTGAAGTCTTGAGCTACCAATCTAGCTTTATTTCTCACCACTGTGCCTTCTTCATTGAGTTTGTTTCTGAATACCCACCGAGTTCCAATGACAGCTTGGTGAGATGGTCTAGGTACTAGAAACCAAACTTCATTACGTTTGAATTGATTCAACTCTTCTTGCATGGCTTCAATCCAACTAGGATCCAGAAGAGCTTCTTCAATCTTCTTTGGTTCATCCTGAGATATAAAAGCAGCATGCATGTATTCATTAAGCATTTGCCTTCTGGTTCTCAACGGCGCTGCTGGATTACCAATAACCAATTATGGAGGATGAGATTTTCTCCAGATAAACGGATTTGAATGGACATCTTCCTGATTTGATATGTTAAGATTGTCTTCTACAGAACCAGTAGTAGGTTCTTGAACATCTTCTGCTGGTATTGGTAGATCCAAGTTCTGTACTTCTGGTTCCACTATTGGTGTGTCTGGTTCTGGATTTTGAAGATCCTTGGTATTAGCTTCTACATCATCTTCACTGTCAATTTCCAAGTGAATCCTGTCTAACCTGTTACTTAAATCAGATATGTTAGAAATTTCAGCACTGCTGTCTTCATCGAAGACAACATGAATCGATTCTTCAACATTAAGAGTTCTATTGTTGAAGATTCTAAAGGCTCTGCTTACAGCAGAGTAACCAAAAAATATTCCAGCATCTGATTTAGAATCAAATGCAGTTAAATGATTTTTGCCATTATTAAGTACAAAACATTTGCAACCAAACACATGAAAATAAGATACATTAGGCTTCTTCCCTTTCCATATTTCATACGGAGTCTGGTTGTGTCTCTTGTTGACCTTAGATCTGTTTTGCGTGTAACAAGCAGTATTGATAGCTTCAGCCCAGAAGCGCTGAGAAATGTCTGCATCTGCTAGCATTGTTCTAGCTGCTTCTTTTAGAGTTCTATTTCTCCTCTCAGCTACTCCGTTTTGTTGGGGTGTTCTGGCAGCTGAATATTCATGATGAATCCCCTGCTCATTCAAATATAATTCAAGATACTTGTTAGTGAACTCAGTGCCCCGATCACTTCTGATTTTAATGATGGTAGTAGATTTTTCATTTTGAATCCTTTTCAGAAGCTTGATCAAGAGACTACTGGTTTGATCTTTTCCTGCGAGAAAGATTACCCAAGTGAATCTAGAAAAATCATCAATAACAACAAGAGTATATTTCATTCCCCCTAAGCTCATGATGGGGATAGGACCAAATAGATCCATATGAAGTAGTTCCAGACATCTTGAAGTTGATTTGCTATCTTTAGTCTTGAAATTGGATCTTATCTGTTTCCCGAGCTGACAAGCAGAACAAACATGATTTTTAACGAAATTAATGTCAGTTAATCCATCCACTATATTCTGCTTCTTGAGATAATTGATTGACTTGAAATTCAGATGATTCAATTTCTTGTGCCATAGCCAGTGTTTATTGCTAAGAGAAGCAACTAAACATGTAGGAGTATTGACATGATTTGAGTTCCAAGAGACTCTGTAAGTATTGCTTTCTCTCTTTCCGGTTAACACAGTAGTTTTAGCAGAATTTCTAACTATACATGAATGCTTCTGAAAAGCTACAGAATAACCATTATCACATAGTTGACTAATGCTGATTAGATTGTAACAAAGATTGTCAACTAATAAGACATCATTAATAGTTATGTTACCATGGATAATCTTACCATTACCCATGGTTTTACCTTTTGAGTTGTCTCCAAAAGTTATCTTTGGTCCAGTACAACTTACTATCTCAGAAAGTAGGTTTCTCTGTCCAGTCATGTGTTTGGAACATCCACTGTCCAGATACCATGTAGAGTTACTGATTTCTGCTTCCTTCTGCTGTTCCTGCAAACACAAATTTTAGTAACTGGTACCCAAATCTATTTGGGTCCAAGCCTTATCAGTCCTTTGGGAACCCACATTTATACAATTCTTGGTGACTTTGTACTTCGGGTATCCAAAGATGTGTTTGCAACAGAAGGTCGGTTATTTCTAATAGTATGCATACAAAAATGTTTCTGTTTTCCAGTCTGTATCTCTTCTGAACAGGTTTAGAGTTGTAGTACTGGTAGTTTTTAACCTTCATAGGATGTTGTCTTCTAGAGTTGAATTCTTTTCTGAATCTAGAACTCTGGTCAACTTTTTCCTTAGGTTTAACGTAACCCAGACCATAGTGCATTCTTCTGTTCGTCAGATTTACATTCCTTTCAACTGAAGCAGTAGGTACTTCTGGTTCCTGTACCACACTGGATTTCACAAAGTGAATGTATTTCCCTTTGCACATATCCAGTGTTGGCTTAGTATTCGTTTCAGAAATGCCTTCATTATTACAAAAACCGAGACCACTCCTATCTCCTGACTGTTTTTGTAATTCTTGCATCTTTTCCAATGAAACAGAAGACTTGTTCCAAGCATTTACCAGTAGCGACAACTTCTGGTTTTCAGAAAGCACCTTCTGGTAATCTGCTTTGGCTCTTTCATTCTCAGTTATTAATTTACTCATCTTAACTTGTAAATCATTGCAGCTGTCTACTTGCAAGCAAGTTAACTTACTGTTCTGATTCTTTAAGTTCTGATTTTCAATCTTAACTTCTTCAAATGATTGAGAAAGTCTGGAATACTCTTTTACCATTTCATGCAGTGCATCAATCAAAAGTCATTTCGTGTAAATTTATTAGATTCAAAATCAAATACCTCTCCAGATGTCGAGGTTGAGTCATTGTCTGCCATTAGACATTTGACTTCTTCTGCATCACTATCACTGGAATAACTTTCTGAGTCAGATGACTCAGAACTATAGTCCGCCCACTTAGATTTGCTTTCTTCGGCAATCATCGCTTTTCGATCTCTTCTGGACTTTTTGTCATTCCTCTTGTGATCCTTTCTCTTTTGATCATCCTTCTTTGGTTTAGGACAATCTGCAATAAAGTGACCTATCTTTCCACAGTTGAAGCATCTCATATCACCAGATGGTGAATCTTTCTTGAAGTTGCGATTGGGACCCTGATAGGTTCGATGGTTCTTTTTCATGAACCTGAAGAATTTCTTTACAAATAAGGACATAGCATCATTACTGATTTGTTCAGCAGTCTTTTCCATTGTATTATCAATGATCACAGTCGGTAATGCCTGAGGTACAACTGCAGCAGCAGTAGAAGAGGTAGAGGCAGTAACAGTAAAAGCAGTAGCAGTAGCAGCAAGAGCCTTGGTGGGTAGGCTTGAAGGCTCTTCTCCACTTCTCACTTCCAATTCGAACTCGTAGGCCTTCAGATCTGCAAATAAGTCGTGCAGTTCCAATTTGTTCAAGTCTTTGGATACTCTCATAGCCATTGTTTTAACATCCCATTCTCTGGGTAAGGCTCTCATCACCTTGAGGGCTGTTTCTCTATTGTTATACTCTTTACCCAGAGCTGTTAGCTCATTTACCAGGCTGCTGAATCTTTCATCAAACTCATTTAGAGTTTCACCAGCTCTCATTTTCAGATTTTCAAACTTCTGCATTGCTACAGACAGTTTGTTTTCTTTCGTTTGCTCATTCCCTTCACATATCTGGATGAGCTTTTCCCAAATATCCTTTGCAGTAGAACACATTTTAATCTTGCTGAAGGTGTTCTTGTCGAGAGTTTTATACAATATATCCTTCGCCACATTATCAAGATTGGCTTTCTTCTTATCTTCACTGGTCCATTCACTTCTTGATTTCTCGACCATCTGTGGTGCACCGTCAGTAACAGCAACAGCTGTGTTAGGCTTTAAAATTTTCAGTGGACCATCTGTGATGACATACCACATGTCATCATCTTGTGCTGCAAGATGAGCTTGCATTCTTATCTTCCAGTCGTCAAAATCTTCTTTAGAGAACATAGGGATCTTGCTAAAGTGTGCCATTTGTTGTAGTTTTTCACAAACAAGAATAACCCGCTCTGATACCAATTGTTGAGGATCGAAGTTGAGTTTAGAGGGGGGTGAATAAACTCTACTCGTTTTTCATTCTGATGAGGTACTAAAATCCTGTTAAGGATAGTAGTTGATCTTGTGCAAATAATTTCACCTGATTACAATAAAACGTGCGGAAACAATTTGATGAAGTAGTTGAAAAACAATAAAGCAGTAGGCAGCAGTTGTTTATGGAAGTTCGAAGATAAACTCTTCTACGTCTCCCCTTCTTCTGTTTCCAGAAGGTATAACTAAAAGACTTTGGATATTACAGTACAACTCTTGTACACACCCACTTCAGAAGGACTTACACCTCAGCCTACTGAAACTCTTAGTTTCTCAACTCACAAAAATGCGAAACACAAAGTTCTGAAAAGACTCTTTTCAGATTACAGACTCTTCTTGATAAAGTATAAGTGATGTAAAGATCGTGAAGAGTGTAAGAATTAGTAGCACAAGATGATCTTTTAAAAGATCACATACAAGCTATGAAGCGTGTGCTACTTTTCTTTGTGTTGAACTTTTTAAATGCTCAAGGAATTTTGATATTCGTCTGATAAGAGAGTAGCTTTGTTCCTTGAAAATGATATTATGCGAAGTGTCGTATCGAACAAGGATTTGATCCAAGTATATATAAACGACTGAGTTCAACGTTCACAATCAGAGAAGTCTTCAGTTAACTGATACAATCAGCTTTATTACCGAAACAAGTTCCTGCAGAAAAGCTATAAAACAATCAGTCTTGTTTTATACTAAATTGGGTAATATGCATTAAATGACTCAGTATAGTATTTAATGCTGCAATTAATACTAGTACTAGGAACTCTTTAACGGTAACAATTAAGATAGCAACGTTAGAAAACGTTCTCTACTGGTTTTGTATTGTTATCCATTTTCTACTGGTTTAGTTTTACTAGAACAGCAGCTACTGATAAGTTATTCTATTCTTCTGTTCTGCTGGTCTACTGGTTTTAGTTATTATCGCCACAATAAAATTCATGTCTAACAGAAACTAAAAAATTTGGCCGAAAGGTAGAAAACAAACTTCTTTTTCTTCTTCCAACTTCTTTATTTCATTCATTTTTCCTTTCCATCCACTCACACACATCGTGATTGATGTGTAGGAATGTAATGAGTTAAACTTTTGCCGTGTAAAATTGTATAAAATCTATCCATTGCCTTCTTACTTTTTTCCCAATCGCTACAAAACATAGACAATTCAAAACCGGGTAATCGATGGCTATAGCTCATCTAGCATATCAAGTTTGCTACGAGATATCATGTCGGGTGTAAAGAAGGATTAATTTAAAAAATAGACCTGGTCAAATTTTTTTTAAAAAAAAATAACCCCCTGTGTAGTGGTCAAATACACTACATGAGGTTATATTTTTTGAAAATTTTTTGACCAAGCTCATAAAACAAAATAACCATGTAAAGAATCTGACAAGTATTCAATCACTATACTTAAGTATGTATAACCAAATGTAATGGAAGATTTGTTACAATTGCTTAAGAGTACATCAGTTTATGGACTATTGTCAGGATCATTGATACTCTCAATAAAACGAGAACATTTATTGCATGTGTGGTGATAATGAATGGATGATTTAGTTTTGAGACTTTTTGTAATCTTTATTTGATATTGAGATGTGTGTTACAAGCACAAATATGATGTAGACAATCATTGAATTTGTTCAGGCCTATTTTATTGCGTATATTCCATCACTTAAAGCTCGTTGAGCCTAGATGGGAAAAAAATTACATGAGATGTGTATTATGGAATTTATTCTAAAAATTCATTCAATTTAATTTTTTTATGTACTTGGTCAGTCTGTACCAATTGATTGGTGAGTCAAAGTAGTCTAGATCCTAGTTTAGCAATCTTCGACGTGAAATATAGATAATATGTGACTTAGAGATGATTTAGTCGATCTTTGGACTCATTTGAGCGTTTCGAGTCCACCAACTGCATCATAATTACCCCTAGTACCCCGTTTTGAGCATAATGAAAAATCGAATGGAGTGCACCAAAGGTACACCAAAGAGATTATTGAAAAATGTAATGAGTTAAACTTTTGCCGTGTAAAATTGTATAAAATCTATCCATTGCCTTTTAACTTTTTTCCCAATCGCTACAAAACATAGACAATTCAAAACCGGGTAATCGATGGCTATAGCTCATCTAGCATATCAAGTTTGCTACGAGATATCATGTCGGGTGTAAAGAAGGATTAATTTAAAAAATAGACCTGGTCAAATTTTTTTTAAAAAAAAATAACCCCCTGTGTAGTGGTCAAATACACTACATGAGGTTATATTTTTTGAAAATTTTTTGACCAAGCTCATAAAACAAAATAACCATGTAAAGAATCTGACAAGTATTCAATCACTATACTTAAGTATGTATAACCAAATGTAATGGAAGATTTGTTACAATTGCTTAAGAGTACATCAGTTTATGGACTATTGTCAGGATCATTGATACTCTCAATAAAACGAGAACATTTATTGCATGTGTGGTGATAATGAATGGATGATTTAGTTTTGAGACTTTTTGTAATCTTTATTTGATATTGAGATGTGTGTTACAAGCACAAATATGATGTAGACAATCATTGAATTTGTTCAGGCCTATTTTATTGCGTATATTCCATCACTTAAAGCTCGTTGAGCCTAGATGGGAAAAAAATTACATGAGATGTGTATTATGGAATTTATTCTAAAAATTCATTCAATTTAATTTTTTTATGTACTTGGTCAGTCTGTACCAATTGATTGGTGAGTCAAAGTAGTCTAGATCCTAGTTTAGCAATCTTCGACGTGAAATATAGATAATATGTGACTTAGAGATGATTTAGTCGATCTTTGGACTCATTTGAGCGTTTCGAGTCCACCAACTGCATCATAATTACCCCTAGTACCCCGTTTTGAGCATAATGAAAAATCGAATGGAGTGCACCAAAGGTACACCAAAGAGATTATTGAAAAATGTAATGAGTTAAACTTTTGCCGTGTAAAATTGTATAAAATCTATCCATTGCCTTTTAACTTTTTTCCCAATCGCTACAAAACATAGACAATTCAAAACCGGGTAATCGATGGCTATAGCTCATCTAGCATATCAAGTTTGCTACGAGATATCATGTCGGGTGTAAAGAAGGATTAATTTAAAAAATAGACCTGGTCAAATTTTTTTTAAAAAAAATAACCCCCTGTGTAGTGGTCAAATACACTACATGAGGTTATATTTTTTGAAAATTTTTTGACCAAGCTCATAAAACAAAATAACCATGTAAAGAATCTGACAAGTATTCAATCACTATACTTAAGTATGTATAACCAAATGTAATGGAAGATTTGTTACAATTGCTTAAGAGTACATCAGTTTATGGACTATTGTCAGGATCATTGATACTCTCAATAAAACGAGAACATTTATTGCATGTGTGGTGATAATGAATGGATGATTTAGTTTTGAGACTTTTTGTAATCTTTATTTGATATTGAGATGTGTGTTACAAGCACAAATATGATGTAGACAATCATTGAATTTGTTCAGGCCTATTTTATTGCGTATATTCCATCACTTAAAGCTCGTTGAGCCTAGATGGGAAAAAAATTACATGAGATGTGTATTATGGAATTTATTCTAAAAATTCATTCAATTTAATTTTTTTATGTACTTGGTCAGTCTGTACCAATTGATTGGTGAGTCAAAGTAGTCTAGATCCTAGTTTAGCAATCTTCGACGTGAAATATAGATAATATGTGACTTAGAGATGATTTAGTCGATCTTTGGACTCATTTGAGCGTTTCGAGTCCACCAACTGCATCATAATTACCCCTAGTACCCCGTTTTGAGCATAATGAAAAATCGAATGGAGTGCACCAAAGGTACACGATAAACCCCCATTCGTAATCTTTCTACAATCTCAAATCAACCACCCAAGTTTTGAGCATATACAATACTTCCTAGCTACTTAAAAATAGAGATAAATAAGTCCCTTTGTGCTTTGAAGACGACAATGAATCCTAGATGTTGACACAAATGAAATTTTGGGGAGGTCGATGAAATATTGGAATGAATTGAAGGGGCATGTAAAAAAACTATGGAACAAAAAGTCAGAGGAGGAAAATGTGTATGAATTAAGGTGTTGATGAAACGAAAAAATTCTTGGGGTAAAAGATAATATTTAATTATAAAGAGATTATTGAAAAATGAAGAAGTGAACCGAACGAAAATTTTTCTTCTTTCCTCAACATTTGCAGAACTATCATCCTTTATTGTAGTCATGAGTCGTAGCATAATGTTATAAACTTAAAAGACTTATTAACCAAGTCACACGTAGGCAATATACTAGTGGAGAAGAGATGCTAAAGTTAAGCTTATAAGCATTGTAAACAGGTACAAAATTTGACCATTTACACATATATATATCATGACAATACGTTGTACTTTGGTATGTTTCTCTTCACTATCTTTTGAACAAAATGTTTAACAAAAAATCCTTGTGACCTAGGTGAGTGGATACTTGTTTCAATGGATGGTAGTGAAACTTGGGTTGAAAATTCTATTAATCTGTTAAGTATACAAGCAGCATGAATCTATCAGTATATTAGGGTGGGTAAATAAAATTGGTAATTCACACACACTGAACTTTTGAGTAATTATGTCATGCATCGGATTTGAAAAACTTTGAAACGTGTTCTCAGGATGCCTGTATAGTTCTTCTAACCATGACTCGAGTCTCTTATTTTTATTCCGTCCTTCGAGTGTAGGTTATCTTTTACTCTATTTTCTTCTTTTATTTTGCTCGATACTAGCAAACACTGAGTATGGGGAATTTTATAAGTGCGATTTTTGCACTTAAACTATCTTATGATTTAACATGATTTAAGCTAGTTTTTGAGCAAATTTACACGTTTTGGTAGTAATTATGTCGTTTGCAGGAATCAAGCCACAACACAACTTGCTACCGAAAGGGAGTGAAAACGATACGTCGAGAAAAGAAAATCAAGTCCAAGCTGTAAGAATAAAGGTACATGACAACAACAAGCACATACCTATGTGATATCCTTGTGCAACCGCGCACCCAAGCTCCCAAGACGAAGCAGAACATAGCGCACATCAGTGCGGTTTCCTTATGCAGCCATGTTCACATGATGAAGCAGTGCAGCACGAGAAGAGGTGCACACCAGCGTGCCATTTTTGTGCAACACAAAGAAGATTCACACACAAAACAGAAAGACGTACAAAACTGCACATTCTCCATGATCACCCGAAGGCGACGCAGATATGCAGAACTATGACTCTCGAATTTTGCAGGATTTTCACGGATATAAAAATACGAAGCCCTAGCCTCACACAAATGAAAAAAAGGAGAGCCGCATATCACACAAAATACAGAGAGCGAGAAACATGAAGAACAAAGAGCGAGGAACAAAGATGAAGACGAAGAGCGCATCTTCCGAGGCCGGAGTCGAAAATTCGGACTCGATCTTTCTCCTTATTTTCCTATTAATTTCTATTTGATTAGTTGTTATTGAGAAACATGATTTATTATCGTTGTTGCTGCATCATGAACTAATTTAATTATCTAGGAGACGACGTAGTTTGGTCAAAACTATATTTTTGAATCGTTGATTTATATATTCAATTTACTTCTTGGTTTATTTGTGTTTTTTTTTTAAATTAACTGAGTCCAATTACTCGATCACTAATTTAATTGTGATATTTATTTGAAATCTATCACTCATAAGAGAGAATTTTGGATAGGACCATAAGAAAATACATCGTCGGTATTTTTAAAGTTTGGGATACCTATAACTCAATTAATGTCATTGAAAGAATTGTTGTGCAGTTTAAATAATTTAATATTTGATTCTTAATAGAGATGTTGAAATTAAAATTAGATGATTAATTTCTATTCATCACTTAAGAAAGAGAATATGAATAATTGAAAATTCTTGGTTAGTAACTGTGTTGAACTTATGATTATATATGTCAATCATACATATAGATATCTTCTCTCATTGATTTTTTAGTGTTTGTGTACTCAAATTAATTTTATTTGTTAGTTAATAATCAATCATATCCTTATTTAATTCTATAAATAAAATGAGATTCTTGTAATTATGGTACTAAATATGTACTCAATCCAATACTAAAAATTGACATCGTACACTTGCAAGTAAGCAAATCATACAACAAACATCAATTAATTTTTATGAAAATAAGTTATCTATTTATATAAATAATTTCGTCATATAATTTACTCATAACTATAACATATAATCCACTTTAAAAATTGATAAATTCACATATTATCTGTACAAATTATACATTTAATACAATTGAATTATCATTATCCAAAAATTAATTAAAAACTATAACAATATTTTATGGATCAACCGAATCTGTTATCGATTATAATCATGATTCATATATGTAATATTTATTATTTTACACATGCATCATGTAAGGCCCGAGATTTAATTACTGTAATCAGACGTCAATTGATTGACAGAATTGAGGTTATAGGAACTCAAATGACGATGCCGGGCGTTGGTTTATTTTAAGCCAAGATGTTAAACCGAACATCTCAAGATGTTAGGCCGAACATCTCGCGCCCGAGCGGTAGAAAAGAACCGCCCGAGCGCCAATTTTATTTCTTGGACAGAATGGTCGGCGCCCGAGCGGTAGAATATTACCGCCCGAGCGCCAGGAGATGTTCAGCCGAGTATCTCGACAGAAACTTCCGCGCCCGAGCGGTAAAGGTTAACCGCCCGAGCGCCGCTGCAAAACATGAAAATGAGACACGTTGATTTGCATGCAACAAGTGGATATATATATACTTATACATGTAAATCCTTCAACATAATCGGCAGAAGAAAAGAGGAAATCGAGGAGAGAAGTTTCAAGTGTTCTTCAACATAAAGAATTGGAAGTTACGAATAATCCAACCGTCTGAATTTCAATCCGACTTCAGTATTGTGTTCATATCAACGTAGACTACAACTGGACGTAAGTTTTACTACGTTTTGACATGTTTTGAAATTAGACTATTGTCAGAATTGAATAAGAGTAAGATATGGTGTTTCTGATACAGTAGACATCGTATATTTGGAGTCAGACTGAAGAACAGACTGGTTATGTAATTGTTATGATTTTCAGAGTCGATTTGACTGAGATTCGATATCAGATTTGTGTTATCGTTGAGATTATAAATTGTATTAATATCGATTATGACTCGTGGTATTATATCTGTGGTGTTCAGAATGACGGGGTATTCAGATTGTATTGTTATGCCGTCGAAACATCAGTTGATTAGATTGATCAGATTCAGTAATGATTTCGATTGTAACGTGATATCGTTGATATGAATTAGATTGTACCTTGTTCAGATATAGATCAGATTATATACTGATTTGAGTATTGATCAGAACAGGTTTTGATTCGAGTTATATACTGATGTTGTATTTATATGATTGTCATTGCCAGACTGGGTATGGACAGATCAGAATACGAGACTTCGTCTTCGTCAGACGACAAAGGTATAAATAAATGTTGATTCGGGATTGCACAACTCGAGTTAGATCTGACTTGAGTCTCCCTAAATCACATACTTTACTTTATTGCATAGATATTTGCATATTATCAGATTGATATGTTTTAAGTCTATTGATTGATAGCAGAGCCAGAGATTGAGTCTAGGGCAGAACAGCCTAGCTAGGGCAGAACAGCCGAGTCTTTCTCAGAACCGATAAGACTCTAGACTTACGGTATATCGACGCGCTTAAATGTAGATCGACGTTTAATGTAGACACTCGATACAGCATACCGAAATCTAAATTAGATCGGGATCCCTAGATTAGAATGAGAGATGAGTCAAGTCTTAGATAGTGAGACTAGAGTTTGATTTACAGATCCGTAGTAATTATGTTTCGTAGATTACGATTCATGTTTTATTTACAGACTTGTACTGATACATGTTGTTGATTATGCTACATGTGATAAGATATAATTCATGCTTTTATATATGTTGTATATGCTTGCATGATTACATTGTTTATACTGGGATATTTATATCTCACCGGAGTTATCCGGCTGTTGTCTTGTTTGTATGTGTGCATGACAACAGGTGGGGCAGGATCGGGGTCCAGAAGAAGAGGAGAGATCAAGATTAGAGTGGTGATTCCGGACTTTGATAGAGATAGGTTTCATTACTTGATTGTAGTAGTTAAACCTTAATCGAACTAGGTGTATGTTGTACATGATTTGTATTATTATACTGGTTTGTATAATAGCATAATTCCAATACCTTCCGCATTCTAAAAAGAAAATTTTTAAATCCTGTTTATCTTAATTAATAATTAAACCCCAAAGATGATTAAGAAGATGATTAGCGTCCGAGTCCCCACACATCATGTGCACATCTTTTAATAGTATAGATAAAATTTAGGTCTCATACAATAAATTGAATATTTTTTTAAAAAATGATAATTTAAAAACAAAGTTACTAAATGTACAGGAAATGATAGTTTTTATTATGATTATCAGAACTGAAATTTAAATTTTACACATTATTAAAATATAAAATATATCAACTTATATGACAGAAACAATAATTTACCCATATTTTTTTCCCAAGTTATTGAATATTTTGAAATTTAAATTTAAAGAAAATAAAAAAAATACACTTCTACAATAAATATTAACTATTTTAAATGGTTAATTTTTAATTTCCTATATTCTTGAGCTGTTTTCGGAGCTTAGAGAACTATAATATCTTCTTTTAGAAATAAATTGTTTAGATTCTTAGTTAGATGTATTCAATCTAGAGACAAAACAATATCATAGAATTTAAAAATATTGATATATTTGACAGTCTAATTTCTACGTCCACTTTAATTATCATGGTTAAAATATGGGCATGATGTTACAAGATTAATATATATTAGTAAAATAGTGGCATACTGTGTGTATAAAGATTTTACGCATAAATTAGACAAAAAAAATTGAAATTACCTAATTGAATTTTGGCAAAAACTTGTATGAGACGGTCTCACAGGTCGTATTTTGTGATACAGATCTTTTATTTGGGTCATTCATGAAAAAATATTACTTTTTATGTTAAGAAAATTACTTTTTATTGTGAATATCGGTAGGGTTGACTTGTCTTACAGATAAAGATTGTGAGACCGTCTTACAAAAGACCTACTCTTGAATATTTGGATATACTACAATATTTCAAAATCAGTACAAAATAAAAACAAAAAACAAAAATAAAACGCGAAAAATGGAAGTTGAGGGAGTTTAGTGGGAGGAAAAATTGCATTATAGTTTGTAAGAGTTGATAAAGAAAATTGACATTTTTTATTACTATTTTCCCATCGAATATGTGACTCTCACATTGATTTTGGGGATATTTACATATAATTGAATATGTCTCTTGTGGGACGATCTCATGAATATTTATTTGTGAGTCGAGTTAACCCTACCGATATTCAAAATAAAAAGTAATACTCAAAGTAATACATTTTCATATATGACCCAAATAAGAGATCTGTCTCACAAAATACGACCCGTGAAACTGTCTCACACAAATTTTTGTCTATATAATTATTGCTCCGAAAGGTGAAATCGCTCACCTTAGGCGCCCCTCACCCCCGGCCCGACAGGAATGTGAGAGGAGGTAAATCATGGTGACTCAGCCAACCAGCAGCAGCTAGACCTTATGCTATGCCGCGCACAAGGAGCTCTCCCTCATTGGAGGAAATTTAACTCCCATACTGCCGCTTGCGAGACTCGATCTCTGGTCATTGTTCCAAGATTTACTGCTGCTGACCAACTGAGTTAAGTCCATGTGGGCTTGTCTATATAATTATATTGGTGTAATGAGTTGAATCAAATAGTTGGTAAGAATATAATAGTAAAAGATATATACTTTTGAAAATATCTTAAGGTTTACATTGTTGAATTTGAGAACATATATTTGAAATATAATAACAATTTTGTGGAAATTTATTGATATTTCAAAACATTAAAATTAAAATTAAAATCTTGAAAATTGAATCAATATGATACAAGCTTTTTTTTTAATTAGCTTATTTTATTATTTATTTGAGTTAGTTTATGATGAGGCCCATTGTCAAACATGAAGTTTGGGCCTTATTAAACAAAGTGGGCTACAGTTATTAGGCTCATAATGTAGGATTGGCCCAATAACCCTAGCTGAATCTACGACCTTCGTCCCGGTGTCACCCAGCCAGAGAATCTCGTTGGTCACAGGTTCACCCGCTCTGCGAGAAAACCCAAAGAAATTGGAAAATGGAAGCTGAAGAGGGAACGCAGCAGCCGCAGCTTGTTATCGCGCACAAGCTATTCCAGCTCACGCAAAACGATGTCGATGACATCGAGAAAGTTCGCCTGCGAGATGAGGTCTTCAACTTTATCATTGCCAATGGTATTTGTTCCTTTTCATCGTCTTTTGAAGTTAATTTCGAAGTTTTGTGTTTTTGTGTGTGATTATTATGGGTTTGGTTTTTGGGTTTTAATGGGATGTTTCTTTCTTTTGTAGATATGGCTCCGTTGTATGAAACCCTAGTTTCCTACAAGATTTTTGATTTGGATCAGAAGGCGCTCGAATCGATGCGTGCCAAGATCGAGGAAGAGCTGAAGAAGCTTGATGAGAAGTAAGTTGGATTTGACGTATTATTATACATGGATCATGAACTGTTGCAGTTGGCTAATTGGAGATAGAGGAGTTGAGTAGGTGGCTGGAGGTACTGTTTTGTGAATGTGGGATCTGGGAACGCTATTTGGTGCATTAACTTCATATATTTTATTTTATGAAATTGAGATGATATTAAAAGTTATTCCCCTTCTGCTGTGAAATTGATGAGTCTATGATCAACTTATGTTTGGAAGTTTCTCATTGGTATACTATATAGTAAGGTTGACAAGATCGTACATAATACAAGATATTCTATTGCTTTGCTAGAATAATTCTAGAACTCTCATATATATTTATAGGCTAATTTATGATTCATCTGCATGGATGCTATCACGTGTTTAAAAAATAAATATTTTCACATCATTATACATATTGGGTGTGTTTTGAGAAGAGAAATGGAGTTTGAAACTTAAGGGCTCGAGGAATGCACCAAGATGCCTCCATTTCAAGTTCAGTGGAGCTTATCTCTGAAACTATAAGGAATCATGTTTTCTGTTGCTTGCCTAATTAACCCTTGATTTTAATCCTTGATTGGATAAAGCTTACTAAATGACTTGAGGCACACTTTTGCATTATACCATCGACCATTCGATTTACTCGGGGTTTAATGTCTATTCAAACTCACATTGTTATTTGAGACTTTAAACTTTTCATTTTTCGTTAAACCTACTTGTCAAGCTTGGTAGTTGTGTGCAATTTATTGTTTGTTACTATAACTTTTTGTAATATCTTCATATTTGGCTTCAAAAACATCTTGATTCAGTTCATTTTGGGTAAAAATTTCTCTAATTCAGATTTTAACCTATTTCTGTTTATCGAGAATGGAGATGGAATCATCTTCTTTTGCATTTTACCACGTAGCATTCTGGCAAGTCATTGCTTTAATGCTTCTGTCTCTGTGGCTGAATTTATCTAGGATTGCTGATGCGGAAGAAAACTTGGGTGAGAGCGAAGTGAGGGAAGCTCACTTGGCCAAGTCCTTATTTTATATTCGCATTGGTGACAAGGTACAAAAATAACTCTCTGTTCTTCTGTTGTATCATCTGTATTAGTTTTATGAACTCTCTTTGACATTCGTTAATATTTAGGAGAAGGCACTTGAACAACTCAAGTTAACTGAGAGCAAGACTGTTGCAGTTGGGCAAAAGATGGACTTGGTATTCTACATGCTACAGATTGGTTTCTTCCACAAGGACTTTGATCTAATCTCGAAAAACATTGATAAAGCAAAGAAGTATGGGGAATTATAGATCTTGCTTCTATATAATTTTTTCCTGGCCTTGTTATAGTTTTATTTAATATGGTCCATCCTTTGGTTCTGAACATTCAACATTACAGCTTGTTTGAAGAAGGAGGTGACTGGGAGAGGAAGAATCGTTTGAAGGTGTTTGAAGGCTTATATTGCATGTCTACTCGCAACTTCAAGAAAGCAGCTGATCTTTTCCTTGATTCTATCTCAACCTTCACAACTTATGAGCTCTTTCCGTATGACACCTTTGTATTTTACACAGTCCTTACTGGCATCATTTCCTTGGATAGAGTTTCCTTGAAACAAAAGGTAATTTAATATTTCTTCTAAGGTGGTCATGTTGCGACTAGACTGAACACCATAACCCTTCAATCTCTACCTTTTTACAATTTGTCATCTCCTTTACTTCTAGAAGAACCAGATATGCTGAGTAACCAACTTTTCTTCTTGCTCTTGTTGGGATCTGTTGCAGGTGGTAGATACCCCTGAGATCTTGACTGTTATTGGCAAAATTCCATATTTATCCGACTTCTTGAATTCTCTCTATGATTGCCAGTACAAATCGTTTTTCACTGCTTTTGGTAAGTGTCTTTATAAACAGAAGTTGGTCGTCCTCGTTTTGCCACTTGCTCAATTCTCACAAAAATTTATTGTTTCCTGTCAATTAAGATCCTTGAAAATCAAACATTTATGCTGTACTGATCACACTTCCTGCATTCAACTTTCAGCTGGTTTGACTGAGCATATTAAGTTGGATCGCTATTTGCACCCTCACTTCCGGTATTACATGAGGGAGATTAGAACTGTTGTTTATTCTCAGTTTTTGGAATCCTACAAGAGTGTGACTATTGAAGCTATGGCTAAGGCATTTGGAGTCACGGTGGATTTCATTGATCTGTGAGTTGTTATTTGATTCTTTTTTATGATTGATAAGCACATAAATTAGCACCATCTGCTGTCTCATCATGTTATTGTAGCTCAGTGGTGTCTGTTTCATATACAGGGAGCTATCACGATTTATTGCAGCTGGGAAGCTACACTGCAAGATAGATAAGGTTGCCGGGGTGTTGGAAACCAATCGTCCTGATTCTAAAAATGCCCTTTACCAAGCAACAATCAAGCAAGGAGATTTCTTGTTGAACCGTATTCAAAAGCTATCTCGGGTTATTGATCTTTAAAATAGGAGACACTCAGGCATTTCTGGAGGAGGGAATATCTAAAATTTAATGACTGGTTATTTGTTACTTCTTTGAGTGTATTCGTATGAATTGACATGTTTCATATCGACTTTTGATTCGAACTGAATTCAGATCAGTTGATTCATACACCGTGCTTGAAATTTTTAAGCACGATGATATGCTCTAGTTCCTTGTTCAGTGGGATTTAAGCATCATTAGTTTTGGTCCCCTTTTGTTTCCTCGTGATTTGTTAAATGTAGAAAAGATACGGAAAATTCTGCAACTTGTGTTGGGTTGCCATTTATAATTTGATTAAATAATTTTTGAGACGTTCGGTCCGAAGCTTTATAACAAGCTTTTATGATCAAGAGTTGGTTTGATTGCCGATTTCGGTATCTGAATGCATGGGATCCCAATTTCATTTTAATTCAAATTAGGGTCAGGGTGTAAATAAATCAAATTGAGATGAATATGAAAAAAATTTGAGGTTGAATTTGGCTTGAAATGGATATAGTTGTGCTGAAATTTGGTTTGAATCAATGTTAAGTTCGAGTTCGTATCCAAAAAAATATCAAGGATATTTGAAATTGGATAATTTTAAATATGAATAAATTATTTTAAGAATCGATTCATTTACGCTCATGATAGAAGTTTTTGGATTCTAGATACTTCGTTTCACAAACGTCCAGAAGTTCATTGTCTTTAATAATGGGCACATCAAAAATTCATCAGTTTTGTAGGAAAATATCTAAGCAGCAGTCAATTGTAGAAAAGAAATGAAAGCCAGTGTATTTTGTTTTTTTGGATATTGCATGTTAGCCAGAAATATTTATTAGTTCAAGAAAAATCTCGGGACTCTGCCATGGGATGTAAATATCTTATTACAAACAGAAAGTAACTATGAAATCAGCTACAAAGGATGCAACATTCCTTTGTCCAAAAGAACAATCATTATAAATTTATAACATTTACATAATACAACAATCAAGAACTACCAATGTAGTCCTTTACTGCAATTTGTGAATGAACTGCGGCATTCTTGCTTAGAATAGGGACTCTCTATACCAAAGTCATTCGTGTTCGTCGAGCTTTCTGCATTCTTCGAGAGCTTGTAATTCGAGAACATATAAAGAATAGACATACTTGTGCTTGGCTTCTCATTTGAGGAGTGTGCACCACTCAGGTTTGGAGAAGACTCGGGTAAGGAACAATCAGCATCGAACATTACCTCCTCAGGTCGATCAGTTGCAATGGTACTATGGGTATACGTCGTGGGCGATCCCTCAGAGGTTGAGCTTTGACAGCACTGAGAGCCTTGTTTAAGCTTCAGAAGTGTAGATTCTGTATGCATCATTCGGAATTAAATGGATTATGTCATACAACGTAGGAACCAAACTGAAAATTTATGATCTTGTAAATATTTGATAGAAAGTGTTATATCATTGGTTCCATGGTACAAATTACTCGATGAATCACACTAGTCAATAATCTGCATGAACAGGAACAGAAAATCCCAACCAAAACTAACCAAAAATAGGCAGAAAATCCCATTTAAGTTCCATTTTTAACATTTCGAAGTCAATTGATTAATCTTAACAAAACATTACAGAAAATCCAAGTACTTTTCTGCTTAAATCCAAACAAGATATCCACTTCTCCGCACAAAATAGTTGGGTTAGCGTGTATTAGCTAGAACCGGTAACAGCAATCAACCATAAAAAGTTGCGAAACGAGTAAATCTTAAACATGGACAGAAACTCATTTTTAAAAACGGTGGCACTGACCATAAATTGAGAGAGAATCGTGTTTGGAGATCTTGGAAGATGACCTTTCCATTTCCAGCAGTTCCAGGGAGCTTATCGGCGATGCTCGCACTCTACCCAACATTTTCTTCTTCACTGTAGCTTTCGCGAATGGGAGTGAGAGGGAGAAGAGGAGGATTCCCAAGCAAGATTCTACACTTTGAATTATTTTCCCTTTCTGTTGGCTAACCACGCGCCAACATTTTAACGCGGAGTAGACGAAAGCGGGAAATCCTATTGGGCCTCGTGTGAACCGGTTTATACTTCTGATATTTATTACAAACCGGGCTATACACGAATAGAATCGGCTCGAAAAATTTTTCGAGTCGTGAATTTTTCGAGCCGTAATTAAATTATAGATTTTTTATTGTTATTTGTTTTTTAAAATTTTAAATAAATATTAAATACATTATCTTGAACATTGTTAAATATTAATTATAAAATTTTCATACTTTGATTTGAAATCTATCAACTATATATAAAAAAATTAACAAACAACTAAATTAAATTACTAATGCATTGAAAAAGATAAAAATTACGAATGGCAAACAACAAATATTACGTAACAATAACTAACAACGAAAACAACTAACAAATATTTAGTTAAAATTTTAATATATAAGTTGTAAGATTTAATTATCATCATATTATCAAATTATAAATAATTATTAAGAAATAAAAATATTAATGTTTGAATAAAAAATAATAGTCATATAATATTCTATCGTGGTGCGTATGAGTTAAAAAAGATTTTTATATAGCACAGATGTAGCACATAACATGATATATAGAATACTATGTAAAAACTTGTGTAAGACGTTCTCACGGGTCATATTTTGTGAGATGTATCTCTTATTTGAATCATCCATGAAAAATATTACTTTTTATGCTAAGAATATTACTTTTTATTGTGAATATCGATAGAGTTGACCCGTCTCACAGATAAAGATTCGTGAGATCGTCTCACAAGAGATCTAACCATAATACTATACTTAGACAAGATAGAAATATTATTAAAGTATATTTTGTTTTCATCATATTTAATTCCAAACGTTCTCTAAAAATAATTTATTTTTCACCACTAAAAATCAATTCTCAGAAAATATTTTCCTATGTATACACATATAATATAATATATAATTTTTTTTTAATTTTATTTAAAAAATGTCCTCATAAAATTGATATAATATATATAAAAAAATTTAATTTAACATAGACCAAATATGCAAATTGTGGACCAATGTGAAGTATTTAGTTTTGGAGGGATTAAAGGGATACAAAAGCCAAAGCCCACAGCTTAGGTGTGAAATTGTTATTCGCTAGCGAATATTCCATCCACCCCGAAGCAGCCGTCTTCCAGAACCTACTATATTCCCGAGCCTAAAACCATCCCTCCCCACACCAAAAGATAAGATCAACGATCCCCATTAACTCGATTCAAACCGCTCCATCAATCGACGGTCAATCAAAATTTTCACCAATACGCCGGAGTACACCGCTAACATGCTATAATTACCCATTTTCTTTTTAAGTAGACACTTCACTTCACAGTTTCAGCATTCGTTGTTCAGAGTTCGGACACACCTTGTTTATCTCGAAATCGTTCCCCCTCTCTAGAAAATGGGTAATCTGTTTGTTTTCAATTTTTTCCTTTTTTTAAAATCAAAAGTTACCTTTTATTATCGATTCGCTGTCTAATGTTTGTGTATCTGTTTTTTTTTTTTTTTTTTTGGTGCAGCCAAGATTAAGATCGGAATCAACGGTACTAGATCTGCTCTTGAATCTTTGGATATTGATTTGAGTTTTTTTTTTGCTGTTTGTGTGAATTATTGGTGGCTGAAGATGGACGAATCCTCTTTGATTGTTTATTATAGGGTTTGGAAGAATTGGGCGATTGGTGGCGAGGGTAGTCCTTCAAAGAGACGATGTTGAGCTGGTTGCAGTCAACGATCCCTTCATCACCGTTGACTACATGGTACTTTTGTTTTTTTTTTTGTTTTTGTTTTTCTTGTCATGTGTTTGTCTGGAAAGGGGTTAGTAGAATGTGTGGATATTTTTTAATTTCGTTTGATTTAATAGTTATGGCGATTCTCTGTATTGGCAACTGATGTATGGATAAAGAATTTACTGTGTGGATCTGATTTGAACTATTTGTTCATGGATGTTAGATTATTTTATAGTCTAGAAACATTGAACAGTTATAGTGGATGCTTATATTATTTTATTTAAGGTGCGAAATGGGCATCGATATGGGGTTTGTAAGATCCATTATTTGGCTGTACCTTACTTATATTGATGACTTTGTATGCGTTTTCTATGTTTCTGTAGACCTACATGTTCAAGTATGACAGTGTTCATGGTCAATGGAAGCACCACGAGCTGAAGGTTAAGGATGAGAAAACCCTTCTCTTTGGGGAGAGACCGGTTTCCGTTTTTGGCATCAGGTAAGGCTCATAGCTTCATCTGATCCTGGAATTTTTGTGTGTGTGTGTGTAGCTAATTGGATCGTCAATTATTGATGGTATTTGAAGGAACCCTGAGGAGATTCCATGGGCTGAAGCTGGTGCTGAGTATGTTGTCGAATCAACTGGAGTATTCACTGATAAGGACAAGGCTGCTGCTCATTTAAAGGTTTAAGATTGTCAAACAGTTGTGAGACTGGATCTTATTTCTGTGTTTATTGATAACTTCTTAGGTTTATCATTATATGTATGGCAGGTTATTTGTTGAGCAGTCCATATGTTTTAAAATGCTTTGGTGGTTTGAATGCATGCTTGTTTGATTAATTGTCGATGCACATGATTTGTTTTGTGTATACACGGAGAATGGATTAACCTGTCGTTTTTTGTGTCAGACATTTCATCTCTTCGTATTGCTAGATGGTGCATTGCCTGTATTTACTAGACCTGCTTGCTGTTATGAGTTTATTTCATTATGTAGAACATATGTAATAATTGCTAGTTGGTTGGCAAAAGATATAAAGGCAGTAGAGAGATATTTTGAACATTTATTCTTGATTGACATCTCAACATATATGTAATTTCTTATGTGACTCGTACAAAATAGCGTTGTTAACTTGAGAAGAAATTCTGCACTTTGCCTTCATTAAGTAAATTCTTTCCTTTAACTTCGTGAGATAACAGGGTGGTGCAAAGAAAGTCGTTATTTCTGCTCCAAGCAAGGATGCACCCATGTTTGTTGTTGGTGTCAATGAGAAGGAATACACTGCAGATCTCAACGTTGTTTCCAATGCAAGCTGTACCACCAACTGTCTCGCTCCCTTGGCTAAGGTTTGTTGCCTCTGTTTCCCATCGGATTTTCATTCTTATGATTCGAAACATCTCCTTTGAGATTATAACACTTTGAACTTCCAGGTTATCAATGATCGATTTGGAATTATAGAAGGTCTTATGACGACCGTGCACTCTATTACAGGTGTGTACTGTTTGTTTTACTTTTTTTTTTGTTTTTCTTGCCACTAACTATGATTTGTCTCCCATCTAGCCACTCAAAAGACTGTTGATGGACCATCTGCCAAAGACTGGAGGGGTGGTAGAGCTGCTTCTTTCAACATCATTCCCAGCAGCACTGGAGCTGCAAAAGTATCTCTCCATTATTTGTCCTATTGTTTTAGTTTTGATTAATTGGTTTGAAGAAGATGAGTTCATCTCGTTTTCTTCTCCGGGGTTGAGCTTTATCAGACATTGATACATGTTTCTGTTTTGCTGTTTTATTGGAAGGCTGTTGGCAAAGTTCTTCCAGCTCTGAATGGAAAATTGACTGGGATGTCATTCCGTGTACCAACTGTTGATGTTTCTGTAGTTGATCTCACAGTGAGATTGGAGAAGGAGGCCACATATGAACAAATCAAGGCAGCTATCAAGTACGAATGACAGTCTTTCTTCAATTTATGTCATTGTTTTCTTGGCTATTCTGAATGAGGATTTGTTGGGAACTCAGTATGTCTCCATATTTTGATAACCATGTGTTGGCTTTGACTAGGGAGGAATCTGAGGGAAATTTGAAAGGAATCTTAGGCTATACTGAAGATCATGTCGTGTCCACTGACTTTGTTGGTGACAGCAGGTGCGCATCTTGTCCATCTATTCTCTCATACTGAGAAGTTCTCTGTTTGGCTTCAAGGCCAGGCTCCTGCCGCTCATTGAATTTTTATTTGAATGTTGTTGAATGTCTGTTCTTACTATATCCAACAAATCAACTTGTCCTTGGAAACTAATGGAATATATAATTGTCAAATTTGCAGGTCAAGTATTTTCGATGCCCAGGCCGGCATTGCTTTGAATAAGTCCTTCGTCAAGCTTGTCTCTTGGTATGACAATGAATGGGGCTACAGGTAATTCTAACGTATCCTTTAGCAGACTCATAGTGTTTGCAAAATCAAGTTACATTTGTCAAGTATCTGCTACTACTGATTAATTTCCTGTTCCATCGCAGTTCCCGTGTGGTCGATCTGATCAAGCACATGGCCTCAACCAAGTAATGCTAATAATACTTTTTGGTGTGCTGATCGCGTTTTCCATGATGTTCTAATTATAATAAAATCGAGTTGGGTATTACTTTAGACCACTCGATGTTTTGACGAATTTTGTTGTAAAAAACAAAATCAAACCCTGTTTCTGGGTTACTTCTAGTATTTGTGTGTGAGAATGTCAAGCCTTTTGTCTTTGTCAACGCTTTCCAAAAGATAAATGCTTTATTGGCAATTTCTACTATATGCATATTTGAATTTGGATTTTGATCCTATACTGCATCAACTTACTTGTAGGCCATTTTTTTCATTTCTCATAATCTTGAGTTGCAAGTCTCGATACTTTTTGGCAGTTGTCAATTTATGAATTTGCTAATTTTGACTATAGATTTGCTACATTATGTCTTCTTTGTCTGCCAAGGGTCTGGTGTAAATTGTAATTGGTCCCCCTTCTCGTGCTAGATGCTCTCATAAAATTCAAATTTTTGAATGTAGACTTGAATTTGAGGGAGAGCATGATAGAAACGATGGATTGGGTCAAATAACACCCATTTTGAAATTATTTGTTACAATTATCAATGAAATTTTACAGCTTTTTTTTTTTATAATAAAAAATCCATCGTCTTAAATTCGTAATTCAAGCATAAATCGAAAGGAAACTATGTTCCAATATATTCTATTAGAGACTCTGTTTTGTTATTTTTTAACCTTTTATTATCATCGTCTTGTCACTATTATGTCATCACGGTACAAAATTATTTGTAATTGGCAAGATAAAATAAGTGATCTAATTTAACAAAAATATTCTATTAAAAAAAATTCACATCAAAATAAAATTATTATTATACTTGTCGTTTTTTATAATATGAATCAAACTAATAAAAAATGTTAAAATCCAAAGATATTTTTGAAAATTTAAAATGTCATACAAATGAACAATGCGTGCATCGAACACGGATATCTATAATGATCCGAAATTTTCCATATAGTTGAATTTCAAAATTTAATATATGTCTAATTGGTTTTTTCCTTGAAAAACATAAAATAATTCATTTTACACTTTAAAAATGCCGAATTTATGAAGAATCATAATCTAATTCTTCATATTAGAATAATGATTGATGGTACAAATGATTTATGAAGGAAATAGTAGGTCAACATAACAATACAGTGTATTTCTCGTTTCAATCCATCTTTGTCTTCCATGGCAGCTTATGCTGCGGTTGTCTCACTTGCCCGATCACTCCACCAGATTTTGGATCTTGAACGGCATATCGATCTCCTTCACAAAGACAAAATCGTTTCCCTTCATGAAAAAGTTGACTACATTGTCACTTTCTTCGAAGATTATTCGGAGAAGCACCGCGGAGCACATGATCGTGTGGGAAAGGAAATCACTGAAGCGCAGGATTTCATGGATTCGTATCTGTGTTCGGTATCAACTACCACCCATGATGATCGGAGTTCTTCTGTGAGCTTGGATCGAGACTTGGTCATGGCGTTTGAAAGGATTGATTTCATCTGGGGAGAGAAAACGAAGATGAAGATCAGAGACACGATAGAATATATCCGATCCAGATCTTTTTCTTCTCACGTGGATCATTCATCCACGGCTCAAATAACTGAAAACAAGGTTGTGGAATTTGATGATGACCTGAATGCTGTCAAAGAACGTTTGTACGAAGATTCGGCTAAACTCCAAATTATCCCGATTGTTGGGATGGGAGGAATCGGGAAGACGACTCTTGCTAGAAGAGCTTACGAGGATTCACTCTTTAATTTGCTCAGTATTTTGACATCTTCGCCTAGGCGACGGTGTCGGAAGAGTATCAAAGAAGAGATACTCTTTCCCAGCTTCTTCAATCCTTCAAGAAATACACCACTGATCGTAATCAACAATCTGATGAGAGCGAAGCCCAATTGGAGAAACAAGTGTACCAAAATCTATTGGGTAAGCGGTATCTCATTGTGATTGATGATATATGGAATACCAAAGCTTGGGATGATTTGAAGAGGATCTTTCCAAATGATGACAATGGAAGTCGAATTTTGGTGACTACGAGGCTATCATTTTTATAAGCAGCTGCGAACAAAACAAACTCCACTTGAAATAGATGAAAGATAGTGAGGGTATAAATTTCAGAAAATTGACGGAACATAGGAGAACTCTCTAGCTTTAATCTCGGTAATTTTTGGCGTGTCTCAAATTCACATCTTAGCTCATTGTATCGTTTTTTCTTCAAGACCTGTTCGAAGTGCTTAAAAAATTGCATTATATCTAAGCCGAGTTTCATACAACTCTTAATATCAGAATTGACACTTTCACTGAGTTGTGTGCTCCTCATACCAAGTGTGAAAGCATTGTTCATGTAACAAGCTGCCCATTTCTCTTTTATATTATAAGTGGATTGCAGCCATGTGTTTTCTTGAATATTATGTTGTTCTAGTAGAATACTCCAAGCCTCCTCGAATCGGGTCTCATCATCAATGCTATACATGCATCTCTTAAAATCAGTTAAGAGATGAGAACCATCTTTCATCAAGTTTCCCAAGTGTTTGATGCCATTTTGCATTAAATGCTATGTGTACAATCCATGAAATACCTCAGGCATCACCTCCAATAAGGCCTTTGCCATAGCTTGATCCTGATCAGTGAAGATAGTGAGAGGTTTTTTTGCTTGTGTGCCTCTAAAAAAGTTTCGAACAACCATTTAAATGATGATGCAGTCTCATCATACAAAAGTGCTACACCAAAAATCAACGCTCCTCTATGATGATTGAAACCTGAGAAGATAGCAAGTGGTCTGTATGCACGGTTCGTACAATACGTGGTGTCTAGTGACACAACATTAACAAAATACTCATAGTCGATTAGTATTCTTGCATCAGCCCAAAAAACATTAGTTATTTATTCTTCCACATCCATCTGATTAGCATGGTAAAATGATGGATTTTTTGATAATTGTTGTTGAAAATATCGCATCAGACAACCAACTTCCCCATATACCATACTTCATTGTCTTTTGGATCGAATATAATTTTTAGCATCCAACATTGTATAACCAAGACCATCTATTCCCCCTGCATGCTTACTCATCAACTGAAAATTTGATTTTTGCTTAAGCCCAACATCCTCTGCCAAATCAGTCTCATAGGTTTGAACTTCTGTAATTTTACGTTGGGAAGACAACATATGAACTGTTTCTTGAAGATGGAGTGTGTGATTATGCTCTTCGATAAACTCATTAACTTTATATTTACTATCCACAAATGTGACGCCTATTCTTACTTTACAACTTGTTCGAGTCTCAAGCCGAGAATTGAGTGTCGATGAATCTCTTTTGTCTTTTTTACGAACACCCTCCTTGCAACAAACATATTTATATGAAGTTATAAATCCGGTGTTCTTGTTCTTGTTAAAATAATGCTTCCTAACTCCAAATCCAGTTTTCCCACCATATTCAACTCAAAACTTTCAAGACTCGTCTAGTGTGAGAACCTGAAACTCCAGCAGTAGCAGCAGCTGGCCAATTTCAGCAGAAGCCAACAATTCCAGCAGCAACTCATATTTTCAGAAGATGGCATTTTCCATCAGACCAGAATCCAGCAGATCAAAATCCAGCAGACCGAATCCAGCAGCAGAAGAGCGAATTCCAGCAGACAGTTACTGATTCAGCTATTGAGTTGTAACTGAAGCATTTATCACGGAATAAAGGTGGTTAATGGCAGATTATGGCCATTTAATGGGAAGCTAACATTCAGAATAATTGCCTATAAATAACACTCTCAAAGCTCTGAATTGGGTTACACAAATCTTGAGAGTATCACTTGAAATTAGAGCTAAGAGAGTGCATTTTCGAAGCTGTAAAATCCAGTAGCAAGGCAAGCAGATTTCCAGACCTCAACCGAAATTCTTTTAGCAAATTACTGTAAGTGGGCTTATGTATAATTAGCTTGAAAACTGTTTGATGATTTCTGATTTAAAGCAAAATATATTCTTGAATCCTGTTATCTGACTTCGAAGCACTGAAACTTAGTGAACTAATGGTAGGAATATATATTCTGAACATTACTGATTACTGATTACTGATTACTGATTACTGGCCTCACCCCATAAAGGAGAGAACATATAGGGGACTGATATCAGTTTAGCCATGAAATTCACGAATGTGCTCAGTGCTTATTTGATAAACTTCTGATTTCCGACTACTGAATACCGATTACTGATTTCTGAACACTGAACACTGATTTCTGTTATGAAAATAAGAATTTCTGTATATTTTCGTATTACTGTTCTGTATAAAATGATTTCGAAAACTGGGAGTTATTCCCGCCCCCGCTTACTGAGTGACAATCATATCACTCACCCACCAAACCCATCTCAGATAAGAGTACTGAAGAAATGTTAGAAGAAGAGGAGCAGATCCAGTTCTGGGGCTGGTGATGAAGACTGTTGTTCTCAGTTTATGTTTATTTTATTTCCGCTGCATCTGTTAAGATACTGTAATATTTGGTTTTACATTTCCGCTGTAAAACATCAGTATTCGAGTTGTAACAGACAATTGATTGATTTCGTATTATGAATAATAGACTGGTTTTTGAGATTCTGTACTTCTGAGGCTTGTTGTTTTCGAATGTAATATTTGAGAGCAACGCCGGTGTCAACCAACCCCCGTCCCGGGGCGTGACATTGAAGTGGTATCAGAGCAGAACCGGGTTTCATAATCTGGGGAGGAGGAACTAGAAATAATAAGTTCTTACAGACTTCTGAGAATAAGTTCAGAAGGTTACTGAAATAGACTACTGAAAATAAGCTACTGTAATAGACTACTGAAACGAGTTTTAAAAAAAAAAAAAATTCAGTAGGCCAAAACCAGTAGACGAAACCAGAACCAGTAGATGGAAACCAGTAGTTTGAAACCAGTAGAAGGAAAACAGTAAATCTGAATGCAGAAGACTGGGTTAGTAGACTCGGAATGCAGCAGACTGGTTCTAATAGTGCTGGAAAAACAACAGACTGATTGCAGAAGCATCAGAATTACAGTAGACAGTGTATTCCAGCAAGCAAATGCAGTAGACCTCGCAAAAGGGCATAGAAGTTGAGGTGTTTTTCGCGCAAACTTCAAACGGCCATAACTTTTGATCCAGGAGGAATTTTTACCATTAAAAGTAGGCGTTGGAAAGCTCTCGACGAGGAGAACCTAACCTAGAACCATTCATCGTTCTAGCACCACCGACGAAGCCTAAAATCCATCGTTTAGATAGGGATATAATCCTTTCCGTAAAATTTTCCAAAATTTTTAAACTTTGAGGAATTTTCATTTTCAAATGGCTTAGTATTTTTACACCAAACTTGGTACCATTCATGTTCTTGATGTCAAGGATTTTCAGTAAATTTTTCACGCCATTCTGAGAACGAAAATTTTGGAGCTATTTTCTGCTATTGAATGTTATAGGCTTACTGATTCTATTCATTCCAGTACTTGACTATAACTTAATCCATATTCTTGATATCAATTCTGAACCTTTACCCTCATGTGTTGGATGTAGGATATGGCTGACCAAAGTAGCTACGTTAAGAGCCTAGAAAGGAAGCTAGAGAAACTCAAGCAACATAACTATTGTCTAGAGTTGGACAAAGATGAATTGGAGCGTCGAGCAGAACACTTAGAGGGTGATGTTCAATGTTATGCTCACTATCTGCATGAAGCAGAAGAGAGACATAGGAAGACTCAAGAAGAGTTCGAGACCTCCCAAGAGACTGTGGTGGAATTCATCGAGTTACGTGACACACTACTTGACAAGATCCAAATACTCAAGGATCAGAATCACAAACTCGTACACCAACATAATCAGTATAGAGAACATACTGATGCTCAGATTCAAGAGTTGCAAGATACTGTTGAAGTTCTTAGCGACCAGAATGCGGTTCTGCATGGGCATATTGAACATCTCGAAGCATTGATAGCCAACCATGAAGATGAACCCGAGGAGGATCCCGAAGAAGAAGAGGAAGTTGAAGAGGATCATATGGATTTAGATTTGGGAGAAGTGATAGATTAGAACATTATTAGTAGTCATGTGATACTTGTCCCCTTTACATTTCTATTTCATTTTCAAAGTTCAATTTGTAATTGCACTTTCTTGAGGAATCAATAAAAGATTATTTCTATCCATTGGTTCATATTTAATTTTTCGAGCAATTACTCAATCCTTGTGATTCTTTTGTTTAGTCTCTATTCTGTTATCAACCTTAGAACTCTCTTAATTGTAGGAAATGGACGGACGCCCAGTTAGAAACAACCGCAATCCTCGTTACAACAACCGTAACAACAACCGCAACGATGAGAATGAACAACAACAACAACAACAGCCACCAGCAGTTGGCCTCAGCCAAGTGGATTTAATGGCGATAGCCACGATTGTGGCAACCACGTTACAAGGGTTGGTGAACCCCAATGCTAACCAGCCACCGCCACCACCTCCAGCTCAGAACAACGGGACTAAGCAGCACTATGAGTCCCTCCGAAGAGCAAGAGTTCCTAACTTCGATGGGAGCACCGATCCAGAGGTCGGACAGAATTGGATGAAAGAGGTGGAAAATCATCTTCGACGACTTGAGGTTCCCCAAAGGATCAGAGTAGAGGTGATTACACCCTTTCTTGTCGATCAAGCTGCCAAATGGTGGGAAGGAGTCTCACCAGCTATGATAGAGGCGGGACCTATCACTTGGCAAAGGTTCCGAGAGGCATTCCTGAGGCAGTACTTTCCGACAGCAGTTCGAGTGCAGAAGCTGTCAGAATTCGAAAGCTTGGTTCAAGAACCAAACATGACAGTGGTGGAGTATTCGTCCAAGTTCCACTCGTTGGGAACTTACTCCCCAACCATCATGGGAGACGAAGCTTTGAAGATGCATCGCTTCAAGAAGGGATTGAACAGCCGTATTCAATCTGCCCTTGCCGTTATCGAGCCCAACAGCTTTGAGGAATTGATGAGAGCCGCCATTAGGGCTGAAAATGACATTAAGAGGCGTGAAGGAGAAAACAAACTCAAACGTCCTCAGCAAGGCCAATACCAATCGGGCCAACAATTCAAAAGGCCTAGGTTTTCAAGCAACCAATTCACCAGTGATCCAGCCAAAGGAACCACTTCTTCTCCATCAAGCAAAGAGGGAGTCAAGTGCGAAAATTGTGGATTCACTCACACGTGTGAATGCCGTAAGAATTCGGGAGCTTGTTTCCGTTGTGGAAAGATGGGTCATCGCATTGCTCAATGCCCTTTTCCAGATCTGAGGAATGGTCCAGCAGGCGGAGCAACTCCAAATAAGCCTAAGGAGAACAAGCCAACTGCTCGAGTTTATGCTATAACTCAAGAAGAGGCGGACAACTCCAATGATGTCGTAGCCGGTACCATTCTAATCAATAATATATCTGCTTATGCGTTATTTGATTGTGGTGCTACGCATTCATTCATGTCTAAGAGATTTGCCAAGAGGTTAGGAGCTAAGCCCGATGACTTAGAAGAACCATATAGAGTAGCCACCCCTGCAAATCGAATTTTAGAAACTCGCACTCTATATCGGGAAATTAGTGTTCTTATAGGAGATCAGAATTTCAAGGCAAACCTGATTCAACTAAACATGGTGGAATTCGACATAATTCTTGGAATGGATTGGTTAGCCAAGAATCATGCCTTAGTTGATTGTTATGGAAAGACGGTAACCATCCAAGCTCCACACCAAGAGAAAATTTTATTTCATGGCAAGACCAAAGAACGAAAGACTCTCCTTTCTGCTTCTCAAACTTGGACAGCCATGAAGCGTGGAGAAGAAGTTTACCTAGCTATGTTAAGCGAGGTAAAGAAAGAAACCACACTCACGCTTGAAGAGATTCCAGTAGTGCAAGAATTTCCGGATGTCTTTCCTGAAGAACTCCCTGGCGAACTTCCCGATCGCGAAGTGGAATTTGAGATTAACTTAGTGCCCAATGCCGCACCAATCTCAAAAGCACCGTACCGAATGGCTCCAGCAGAGTTGAAAGAACTCAAAGAGCAACTTCAAGAGTTGTTGGACAAGAAGCAAATCCGACCAAGCGCATCTCCGTGGGGAGCTCCTGTCCTATTTGTAAAGAAGAAGGACGGAAGCATGAGGATGTGTATCGACTACCGAGAGCTGAACAAGATCACAATCAAAAACAAGTATCCGCTTCCAAGGATAGATGACTTGTTTGACCAACTCAAAGGAGCTTCAGTCTTTTCCAAGCTCGACTTAAGGTCAGGCTATCACCAACTCAAGGTCAAGACAGACGACATTCCGAAGACAGCCTTCAGAACAAGGTATGGACACTATGAGTTCACAGTGATGCCGTTCGGATTAACAAACGCTCCGGCAGTATTCATGGATCTCATGAACAGAGTGTTTAAACCATTTCTTGACAAATTTGTTGTGGTATTCATCGACGACATTCTAGTATATTCGTCAAGTGAAAAAGACCACAAAGAACATCTTCGTCTCACCCTCCAGAAGCTGAGAGAAAAAGAACTATACGCCAAGTTCAAGAAATGCGAATTCTGGCTAGAGAGCGTTGCATTCTTGGGACACATAATATCAGCAGCAGGAGTATCTGTGGACCCTAAGAAAGTAGAGGCAATCACGGATTGGCCTAGACCAAAGAGTGTGACAGAAATTCGAAGCTTCTTGGGATTAGCAGGCTATTATCGAAAATTTGTTGAAGGATTCTCTTCAATAGCCATACCCCTCACCAAGCTCACACAGAAGAACTCTAAATTTCAATGGAGTGAAAAATGTGAGCAAAGCTTCGAGACTTTGAAGAAGAAGCTTACATCCACACCAGTGCTAGTATTACCTATGGAAGGTAAGGACTACACCGTCTATAGTGATGCATCCAAAGAAGGTTTAGGATGTGTACTCATGCAAGAGGGAAGGGTGATCGCATACGCGTCAAGACAGTTGAAGCCGTATGAACAGAATTACCCAACACATGACCTTGAATTAGCTGCAGTGGTGTTCGCACTAAAGATTTGGAGACATTACCTTTATGGAGCCAAGTGTGAGGTGTTCACCATCATCAGAGTCTCAAGTATTTGTTCACTCAAAATGAACTAAATATGAGACAAAGGCGGTGGATTGAACTCATAAAGGATTACGACTTGACAATAAACTACCATCCAGGCAAGGCCAACAAGGTAGCAGATGCTTTAAGTTGAAAAAATATGAGGAAGGTAATCCTGACATCACTTTCCGCAAAACCATGTCTTCGAGAGACAATCAAGATAAGCCAAGATAAAGACTCCGCTTTGGTAAAACTGAAAGAGCAAGCCAAGGAAGGGAAATCACAAGATTTCGAGATAGACAACAAAGAAATCTTGTGGATAAAAGGACGATTGTGCGTACCAGACGTTGATGACCTTCGACAAGAAGTAATGTCTGAAGCACATAAGTCAAAATTTTCAGTACATCCTGGCAGTACCAAGATGTACAGAGATTTGAAGAGAAATTTTTGGTGGAGTGGAATGAAGAAAGACGTGGCAATGTATGTTTCCAAGTGTCACGTGTGCCAGCAAGTCAAGGCAGAACACCAAAGGCCTGGAGGACTTCTGCAACCGCTAGAAATTCCAGAATGGAAATGGGAGCATATTTCTATGGATTTCGTTGTGGGTTTACCAAAGACGAGACAAGGTCATGACGGAATATGGGTAATCGTAGATAGACTCACAAAATCTGCGCATTTATTACATGTCCGCATGAACTATAATTTGGATAAGCTAGCCACATTGTACATGAATGAGATCGTACGATTGCATGGAGTTCCAGCTAGCATACTGTCAGACCGAGATCCTAGATTTACGTCTCGATTTTGGAAGAGCTTTCAACAAGCTATGGGGACTAAGGTTACTCTTAGTACGGCCTATCATCCTCAGACCGATGGCCAAACAGAGAGAACAATTCAAACTCTTGAGGATATGCTGAGAGCTTGTGCTCTAGACTTCAGTGGTAATTGGAGCGAACATCTGCCCCTGATCGAATTCGCATACAATAATAGTTACCACAGTAGTATTGAGATGGCACCATACGAAGCTTTGTATGGACGAAAATGTCGATCACCACTGTATTGGGATGAGGTAGGGGAAAAAGCCATTGTTGGACCCGAACTGATCCAAGAAACAGTGGAGAAAGTTGCCTTGATCAAAGAAAGATTAAAAGCTGCACAAAATCGACAGAAAAGTTGGGCTGACTTGAAGAGACGACCCGTGGAATTTGAAGTTGGAGAGAGGGCATATGTAAAAGTGTCACCCATGAAGGGTGTAATCCGATTCAATAAGGCTGGGAAACTAAATCCCAGATACGTCGGGCCATTTGAAATTCTTGAGAAAGTGGGAACACTTGCTTATAGATTAGCACTTCCAACCGAAATGTCAAGAATTCACAATGTATTCCACGTTTCGCAGCTAAGGAGATATATTTCTGATCCAAGTCACATCCTGGAAGCTGGACCACTTCTGGTTGGGAGCAATCTAAATGAACAACTGAAGTATGAAGAAATTCCGATTCGAATCGTGGATTTCAAAGACCAAGTACTGAGACGTCGAACTATTCCATATGTCAAAGTACAATGGTCCAATCACACCGAAAGAGAAGCTACTTGGGAGTTGGAAGAAAAGATGCGAGAACAATACCCTTATCTCTTTAAAGATCATGCTTAGCCAAGTTTCGAGGACAAAACTTCTTATAAGGAGGGAGGGATGTGAGAACCTGAAACTCCAGCAGTAGCAGCAGCTGGCCAATTTCAGCAGAAGCCAACAATTCCAGCAGCAACTCATATTTTCAGAAGATGGCATTTTCCAGCAGACCAGAATCCAGCAGATCAAAATCCAGCAGACCGAATCCAGCAGCAGAAGAGCGAATTCCAGCAGACAGTTACTGATTCAGCTATTGAGTTGTAACTGAAGCATTTATCACGGAATAAAGGTGGTTAATGGCAGATTATGGCCATTTAATGGGAAGCTAACATTCAGAATAATTGCCTATAAATAACACTCTCAAAGCTCTGAATTGGGTTACACAAATCTTGAGAGTATCACTTGAAATTAGAGCTAAGAGAGTGCATTTTCGAAGCTGTAAAATCCAGTAGCAAGGCAAGCAGATTTCCAGACCTCAACCGAAATTCTTTTAGCAAATTACTGTAAGTGGGCTTATGTATAATTAGCTTGAAAACTGTTTGATGATTTCTGATTTAAAGCAAAATATATTCTTGAATCCTGTTATCTGACTTCGAAGCACTGAAACTTAGTGAACTAATGGTAGGAATATATATTCTGAACATTACTGATTACTGATTACTGATTACTGATTACTGGCCTCACCCCATAAAGGAGAGAACATATAGGGGACTGATATCAGTTTAGCCATGAAATTCACGAATGTGCTCAGTGCTTATTTGATAAACTTCTGATTTCCGACTACTGAATACCGATTACTGATTTCTGAACACTGAACACTGATTTCTGTTATGAAAATAAGAATTTCTGTATATTTTCGTATTACTGTTCTGTATAAAATGATTTCGAAAACTGGGAGTTATTCTCGCCCCCGCTTACTGAGTGACAATCATATCACTCACCCACCAAACCCATCTCAGATAAGAGTACTGAAGAAATGTTAGAAGAAGAGAAGCAGATCCAGTTCTGGGGCTGGTGATGAAGACTGTTGTTCTCAGTTTATGTTTATTTTATTTCCGCTGCATCTGTTAAGATACTGTAATATTTGGTTTTACATTTCCGCTGTAAAACATCAGTATTCGAGTTGTAACAGACAATTGATTGATTTCGTATTATGAATAAAAGACTGGTTTTTGAGATTCTGTACTTCTGAGGCTTGTTGTTTTCGAATGTAATATTTGAGAGCAACGCCGATGTCAACCAACCCCCGTCTCGGGGCGTGACATCTAGACTATCAAATTCCATACCAATATTAGGCTTGAATTTGATATTTGAACCAGAATCCATCAAGAATCTGAAAGTATCAATAAATTTTTTGACTTGTTTCAGTCTCAGTTTTCAACGACGGTGACAAAAAATGTAACATATTTCTCTGTTACATATTAAATGCAACAACTTAATAACAAAAAAATATTTTTCTCAACTAATATCCAAGAGCAATAAGTCAAAACGCAATAAGTCAAGTACGTCAATTGTAATCAATGTCAATCAAAATTCTAAATCAGGCGAGTTGTGTAATGTACAAGAGAACGATGAAATAGCCTAATTGTTTTGTTGATCTGCATGAAATATTTTGTATTGCTCCATATTCACCCTACTAGATGTAAAATTCGTGCAAACTTCATATTCAAATGATATCTTTATTAGTGGTAAATATAATATTCTTACTAAAAAAAGTAATTTTAGATTAGATTATAACAATAATTTTTTCCTAATATTTTACTAATTATTAAAAATACATCATGACCAATTTTCTAAACTATACAAAAATGATAGGAAAATTCATAATTTAAAATCACGATACATTCTTCAATATTTTTTTTATAATTATCAATTAAAAATTTGATACATATATAATCTACTAATTTAATACAGATGAGAACCATATATTTTCTTTTTAAAAAAATAAATAATGTTAAAACAAAGCCACAAGCAAGAAAAGAAAGCCAAGAAAAATTGATCATCCTTACCTAGAATTATTGAATCATGAGCTAAAACAAAATCTTACATGGTTATACATGTATACATATATATACATACATATATATACAAATTATATATATCACACAAAAATCTCTTACAACGATGATATTTAAAGGTAGCATCGGTAACCGCAATCAATACATACAATTAATAGGAGTTTCATATCAATAAAACCATAAAATACAAACCAACAAAATCAAATAAAAAATTTGATAGCCAAACAATTAGAAAAAGAATTAGACATTTAAAGAAACAAAAAAATCGAACTTTGTATGTTATAGTATTTCCTGTAAAAATAAAAAAAAATAAAAAAATTGATTGAGAGAGAAAAAATGAGAAAAAGAAGAAAATAGACAAAAGAAGACGAGATGAAATAGCTGAGAAATAAACAAAACTGTGTGAATAATGTTTGTGGAAGAGGGAAAAATGAGAGAAATTGAGGGAAAACAAAAGAAAAAAAGAGAGGGAACAAATAGAAAAAAAAATAAAAAAAATAAAAAAAATGCAAGACACAACATCACCTACGGTGGTGGTACCACTGTAGGTGATCCGGGTCCTGTTTTTACATCCCAAAATCATAGTTAAATGTATATTCAGTCTATGTCAGGCCGAAACTTTATCTATAGTCTTTGATTCACACACAAAATATTTTTGCACTCCATGTCCACGCAATTATTTTTTCGGATGAAATTCGATATAAAACATTTATATATATATATATATATATATATATATATATATATATATATATATATATATATATATATATATATAATATTGCACAAAAAATTGGTTTATATTTGGTACAAAAGATAAAATTTTGAATATATAATTGGAACAAATATAATAATATTCATACTTACTACACTTCTTTTTGTGCTATAATATCATATATTAGTATTTGATCTGAAAGATTTTATATTGAAATATCATATAATAATACCACATATTTAATATTTTGTATCAATTTTCATCCAAAAAAACATCTCATTAATACAAAAATTTGTTATACATGTTTGTGTACTGAAAAATCATATGTTATAATGTCAGATGTGAAACATTTAGTACTGAAATATCATATGTTAATATCAGATTTCAATGTTTTGTACCGAATTTTAATTCAAAAAAGACGTGTCATTAATATCAATTTTTTTTTTATATGTTTGGGTACTTAAAAATATTATATTATTGTCATACATAAAACATTTAGTTTGGAAATACCATACATTTGTCTAGATTTTCAGTTTTTTGTCCTGAATTTCATCACAAAAAAACACATATAGGCCTAGGGACTGCATAAGCATTTTTTGAGTTGGTTAAGTTTATATGGACTGAACACATATTTAACTATTGAGATGTGATTTATTGATCATTTGTTCTTATATGTTACCCAATTATTTGTAATTGACAAGATAAAACAAGCGACAACTCACACGTACCTGCGTATTATCATATGATATTAGAATGAATTTTCTATCACACAACACATTAACAATGATATGAAACTCTCCATACCGTTGAATTTTCAAAATTTTAATTTTACATTGGAAAATATAGAACAATTCACGTTTGTTTCACACTTGAAAAATATCAAATTTATGAATGATCATGATATAATGAGATGCCATTTGGTTGTCTTATAATAATGGTTGATGATAGAATGACACCGGCTGTTTCCCACATGCAAACTAAATGAATAATTAAGAAAATAGTCTGTCAAAGATATACATACAATACAAAGAAAATTTACAATAAAATGAAATAATACTTCAGATTCTAAAATATCTTATTGCAATTCAGTCATAGGCATGTGTTTCGATCCCGTATAGATTAATTTATGCCATGGATACTTGCGAGCCGGATTGGATGCCGGAAATTTGGGCTAAATCATACTATTAATTTGATTAAAGTCAAATGAAATTTATATATATATATATATATATATATATATATATATATATATATATATATAGATATATATATATGTTAAAAGGGCAACACAAACAAGTATCGTGTGGAATAATGCATTAATATTAAATGATTTATTAAACAAATGTTTGTTTCCCACATGCAAATTAAACAAATAGTTGGTCAACTATATATCACATGATATATACAATACACAATGTATCTCTCGTTTCAATCCATCTTTGTCTCCCATGGCGGCTTATGCTGCGCTTGTCTCACTTGCTCGATCACTCCACCAGATTTTGGATCTTGAACCGCATATCGATCTCCTTCACAAAGACAAAATCGTTTCCCTTCATGAAAAAGTTGACTACATTGTCACTTTCTTCGAAGATTATTCGGAGAAGCACCGCGGAGCACATGATCGTGTGGGAAAGGAAATCAGAAATGCTGCATATGAAGCGCAGGATTTCATGGATTCGTATCTGTGTTCGGTATCAACTACCACCCATGATGATCGGAGTTGTTCTGTGAGCTTGGATCGAGACTTGGACATGGCGTTTGAAAGGATTGATTTCATCTGGGAAGAGACAACGAAGATGAAGAAGAGAGACACGACAGAATATATCCGATCCAGATCTTTTTCTTCTCCCGTTGATCATTCATCCACGGCTGATCAAATTACTGAAAACAAAGTTGTGGAATTTGATGATGACCTGAATGCTGTCAAAGAACGTTTGTACGAAGATTCGGCTAAACTCCAAATTATCCCCATTGTTGGGATGGGAGGAATCGGGAAGACGACTCTTGCTAGAAGAGCTTACGAGGATTCACTCTTTGCTCAGTATTTTGACATCTTTGCCTGGGCAACGGTGTCGGGAGAGTATCAAAGAAGAGACACTCTTTCCCAGCTTCTTCAATCCTTAAAGAAATACACCACCGATCGTAATCAACAATCTGATGAGAGCGAAGCCCAATTGGAGAAACAAGTGTACCAAAATCTATTTGGTAGGCGGTATCTCATTGTGATTGATGATATATGGAATACCAAAGCTTGGGATGATTTGAAGATGGTCTTTCCAAATGATGACAACGGAAGTCGAATTTTGCTGACTACAAGGATATCAGATGTTGCTGTTTATGCAGGATCTTCTAGTATTCCGATCCACCAAATGAAGTTATTGAATGAAGATCAAAGTTGGAAACTACTTCAGGAAAATATTTTCGGGCAAGAATCATGTCCTCTCCACCTGGTGGAACTCGGGAAGAAGGTTGCCAGAAACTGCAGGGGACTTCCGCTCACGATTGTGGTCGTTGCAGGACTGCTCCTTTCTTCAGGAAACATGAAGGAAGAAGAATTGTGGGAAAGCATTTTTGAAAATATAAGCTCGATAGAATCCACAATCCCGGAGCAATGCTCAAAGATACTATGTTTGAGTTATGATCGGTTGCCTCTGCGATTAAAACCGTGTTTCCTCTACATAGCAGCTTTTCCAGAAGATTTTGAAATTGATGTTTCTAAGCTAATCATGTTGTGGGTTGCAGAGGGATTCCTTAAACCAAGTATTCAGTCTAAATGCTTGGAAGATGTGGGGAAGCGATGCTTGGAGGATCTTGTGAATAGAAATCTGGTCTTAGTGAGTAAGAAAGGGCCAGATGGGAATCTCGTAGCTGTCGGAATTCATGATCTCTTGAGGAAGATCTGTATAACAAAAGCTGAACAAGAGGGATTTCTTCATCATGTCTCGTCCACGAGAAATTTCTGTAATGATGCCATAGAGAATCCAAAGCGTCGTCTCAGTTCACATTTTAGACGAAGGTTTTGGGAAATAGAAATACAAGATTCTAGCGTGCGTTCAATTTTCCACCAGGATTTAGTCCTTACAAAGTCATCTCCGAAATTTAGGCGCCTCAGTATCTTGGATTCCCCCCATGTGGTTTGGTGTAATTTATCGAAAGTAAGCTCAACATTCTTGAATTTAAGGTACATTTCTTTTACCTTACACGGCACACTTTCATCACCCAACGGTTTTCTAGCCTCATTATCCAAGCTTCCCAATCTCGAGACTATAATTGCTAATGTAATTTCCTCTATTAGATTTCAAATACCCTATGAAATTTTGAGGATGCCAAAGTTAAGGCATCTGATAATAAGCCACCCCCCTCATGAAATTTTGACGATGCCGAAGTTAATGAGCCAGCCCCGTCATTTATTATTGGACCCCTCTAACATAGGAATCGTCAACAAAAGCAATCTACAAACGCTTAATGGGGTGGTCGATTTCATATTTACTGAAGATGTCATCAACATACTTGTGAATCTAAAGCAATTGACAGTTGTTTTTTATGAGTATGATGATAATTTGGATGATTTTAATCTCGACAATCTTTTTCTTCTCCAAAACCTTGAAGAATTAGAGGTCTCAATCGATCTACATAATCATTTCTTTCGGAGTGACTCGCCTATTCCGCCATGGAACTATGCTTTTCCTACCAACCTCAACAAGTTAACTCTACGAGGAGTTCCTTTCCCTTGGGAAAACATGACCATAATTGGGTCACTCCCATATCTTCAGGTGCTCGAGATAGTAGAAAACAATATCAAAAGAGATTCCGAGTGGACGTCAGTGGAAGGCAAATTTCTTCGACTCAAGTACTTTTGTTCTTCGTTAGATGATTTGGTGACGTGGGAAGTGGAAAAAGATCACCTCCCAAGCCTCGAAAGCTTGATTCTCAGGAATGTCATGTGGATCGACGAGATCCCTTGTGGATTAGGAGAAATAGATTCACTTCAACTTATCGAATTACATGACTGTATCGAATCATTAGTGAATTCGGCAAAGCGAATCCAGCAGCAGCAACATGAAAATGGGTACAATGTTTTTCAAGTGAATGTCTTTAATCGTGTTATTATAGACAATTATTATTGATGTATTTTTGTTGGATGAAATATTTTTGCTCGACTGATCATCAAAGAAAATAGAGGATTTGGAAGAGTCATATGATCAGGGTAGAGGTTATATTTGTACAATGTAATGACCCCACCCAAGTTATATTTCGAATAAAATGTTGTTTAATCATGACAGCTACTTCATTCTTGTGATGAAGTGTTGTACTTTGGACTTAATTTCCAGGGTTTTTTTAAAAAATAATTCAAATTTTAAAATTAATTTCAAAAGTAATTTAAAAAAAAAACGTTTTCAAAAATACCCTAATCCGCGTTTACGAAGCGCGGACGCTGCTCACGTAGAGCAGCGTCCGTGCTTCGTAAGCGCGGACACTGCAAACGTGGAGCAGCACTTACGAAGCGCGGATGGTTATTGCGACGGAAATTAGCGACGGACTGTAAAACAAACCGTCGCTAAAATTCATTTAGCGACGGTTTTAAAACACCGTCGCTACAATTGAATCAGCGACGGTTTAAAAACCGTCGCTCCGTTCGCGACAGACTTCACTGTCGCTAATTCTTATTAATTAAAAATTAGTGAAAACGAAAAAATATTTAAATTGAAAAAAAAATATAAAAATAAAACTATTTTTCGCTAATTTTAAAAAACTTTCTTAAATACAACGGTAGGTTAATTTTTTTGGCTATTAATCACTATCATATCTCAAAATTTAAGATTGTGTTAACTTAAAGCAATGACATGATGCATATCGTGTTTAGTGTATTGATGTCGACCACCAACCTTAATATATATTTAATTCTTAAATTTTCGAAAAACTATATATTATTATTTTTTAATATGTGATAGAAATGTATTTTTAAATCACATTCAATAAAATTAATGAGAAATATTTTTTTGAAAAAATTCAGTAATTTCGTCTAAATCCATATTCACAACGTGTTTGATACATTTGAATGATAACAATAATTGTTTCATCAGTATCTTTATCCAAATGGGTTGTGATTTTATTTACAAAATCTCTTTATAATGTACACAAAAGACTATTATTCTGAAATAAAAAATAAAACACAATCATAATTAAATTATGTAAAAATCAGAAAAGTTATTTAATTAATATTTATTATGTGTATTACAAAATAATGTCAATAAATTTTATAAGGTGTCAGTCATCCCTGACTCACTGCAAAACCAGGTTGAATAGTAGAGGTTTATGAAAAAACTTATTTCGTGATGAATTTTTTTCTGTTTTTATTTAATGTCTTCATTACAACAAAAACGATTTTTCGCAGCGCGCAAATTCTTTTTCCGCAGCGCACATTGCATGCTGCAAAGATACAAGCCGTTGAAAGTTCAAGATTATCCTCCGCGTACATGTACATGATATGCTGTTAATACTATTATTAGCGTGCAGTGTTCGGTGATAAAGAAAATAGCAAATATTAGCGACGGATTTGAGCGACGGTTGTTCTGTCGCTAAATTTAACAACCGTCGCTGATGCAATTGTAGCGATGGTCTTTACAACTGTCGCTAAATTAATTGTAGCGACGGCTGTGTTATAAATTCCGTCGCTAAATTCCGTCGCAATTACCATCCTCTCTTCGTAAGCGCGGACGCTGCTCCACGTTTGCAGAGTCTGTGCTTCGTAAGCGCGGATTAGGGTATTTTTGAAAACGTTTTTTTTTAAATTACTTTTGAAATTAATTTTAAAATTTGAATTATTTTTTAAAAAAACCCTAATTTCCACGACAGTTGCTTGAGATAAATAGTAGGTTTAACTAGGGACACGGATCCCCTGCAGTTTTAATAAAACAGCACATGGTACTGTGTGCCTACATGGCATTTCTTTTAATTTTTTTTATTCTTCTTTTTTTTTTTCACTTTTTTCCCCTCCATTTTCTTTTATGTTAAATTAATAATT